>NW_023425573.1:4103909-5303909 GCF_014108245.1 Pipistrellus kuhlii | reverse complement strand
TGGATTTATAACGTTTTCTTAAAAACAATCTCTTCTTGTGGAACATTTAGGTAGCTTCCAGCTCCAAATATCTTATAATGACTAATGACCCCAAAGAGGGCAAATCCTAATCCCTGGAATGTGCCAGTGTTACCTATACGGAAAACGGGGTTTGCCGTTGTGTAACATGAGATGGGAGACAGACACTAAATGCAATAACTAATGAGAGAGACTCAGTGTGAGATTACACTGACAGAAGTGGAGTGCCAGCATGTCCAAAGAAGCAGAGATTGGAGCCATATCACTGGGCAAGGAATGCCGTCAGCCACCAGAAGTTGGAAGAGGCAAGAGGTGGATTCTCTTACATAGGATCACACTATCTCTCTGTTTTACAGAGATTATTATGATAGCCAAATAAGAAAATCAGCATGAAAGCAAAGAAAATGTTGAAGTACAAATGTGCATAATTATACATAACTAGAGGCCCGGTGCATGAAAATTCATACACTGGAGGGGGGGTCCTTCAGCCCAGCCTGCCCCCTCTCACAGTCCAGGAGCCCTCAAAGGTGGGAGGTGACCTGGCAATCAGGGGAAGGGGATGCTCCCATCATATCTCTGCTGCTGCCACTGTCAACAGCGCAAGCTTTGGCCAGCCCTGGTTACTTGAGCCTCGGGGGGGCCCTGGGAGGCTGGGCTGCTGCCGTTGAGGCTTGCCTGCCCCCGGGGCCAGCCCTGGGTGGCTGGGGGGCTGAGGGCACTGAGGGACTCCAGAGGCAGCCATGCGGGAGGGGACTGGGTGCCACCATCTTGTGGCTGTGGACACTGCCACCTTTGAGGGCAGGGCAGTTAATTAGCATATTCCCGCCTTATTGGCTGTGGGTGCTGCCATCTTTGGAATGGCATGAGGGTCAATTAGCATATTCTCTCTTTATTATATAGGATGGAGTTTCCTATGTATGAGGAAGGGGAAAGGATCAGGGATTTTTAGCAAACGCAACCTTTTTCTGTGAAAGCCACATCAAAGCAAAAAAACAGAGTGGCCTGCATCTCTGAAAGCAAGTGAAATGAACCATGTCCTATCTTCTTTATTCTTTCCCTCCCATACACTTTTGTTTTATTTTCACCGTAATTCCTCAAAACTTTAATCTTCTTCATGTGCTGCAGCTTTTCTCCATTCTTGCATTCTCTTGCCCACATGGCCCCTTTTCTTATCTCTAAATAAGCAAACTGATTGACTGTTTTTCCTTTACTCTCACAAACTTCCAGAAAACACTGCCTCTTTTTCTCCATTCTTATTCTCATGCTCCTGCATAATTAATAACCAAAGATAAGGACAGATAATCTAAATAAACAAGAATTAAGCAAGCCTTTGTTTGTATGAGTTCAGCTGGA
The DNA here is from genome assembly GCF_014108245.1 of Pipistrellus kuhlii. Taxonomy (NCBI): domain Eukaryota; kingdom Metazoa; phylum Chordata; class Mammalia; order Chiroptera; family Vespertilionidae; genus Pipistrellus; species Pipistrellus kuhlii. The sequence goes on along the minus strand of NW_023425573.1, from coordinate 5,302,538 downwards.
GATAAATCAAGGTCTCGAATTTTCTGTTGCCTCTAACATGTAGGAGGTTGGAATTGGAATACAGTAAGTATGATGCCTCAGAATCCTGGGCCATCAGCCAGTTATCTTAAGGAATTATCTTAAAAGCAAAGGAAGATATTCAATTACTACTTATTTTAGGTCACATTTTTAGGCAAAAGAAATAGTCAAAATCCTTTTATTTTGGCAAAATTAAGTATCAGTATTGGCTTATAATTATAGATTTATATCTGAGAAAGATAAATACAATTTAAGCATATTGCCAAATGATGTTATGAAATAATAAGACATTAAAAAATAGCTGTAGCTGTGTGGCTCAGCTGGTTGGAGCTCCATTCTATACACCAAAGGACTGTGGGTTTGATCCTCAGTCAGGGAACCTACTTAGGTTGTAGGTTCCATCCCCAAGTCAGAACGCATATAGGAGGTAGCTGATCTGATCTACGTTTCTCTCTCTCTCTCTCTCTCCCTTGCTCTCTCTAAAAATCAATAAAACATATCCTTAGGTGAGGATTAAAAATAAATAAAAATAAACAGTACTATCAAAAGAGAAAATTTAAAATATTACAGCCTGAGCTTTGCAGAAACAAGTCTGAGGTGTTCATTTCTGCTTTGCCACACCTTTACGCTCTTCCTCTGCATTGCCTGTTTGCCATTGGCCTATATGTTGCCACTCTCTTTAACATAAAACATATCCCTTACCATGCTGGTTTATCAAACTACTACACTTGCCCTCTCTACACTTCCTTTTACAGCCCAACAGAAAAAGATTAGTCTCTGCCTAATACCCATATCACACCTTCCAAAGTCACTTCCGCCCTTCCTCTTCTGAAATCACAACCAAAGATCACCAGTAGCTTGCCATGACCTTTTCTCAGCTCTCAACCTCCTTGTGTCCTTGACATTACTAACCCCTCACTCCATCCTCCCCTCTTTTCAAACTCACTTTCTCTTGTGCTCATGACAGAGCACATGATTTCCTTTAAAACCAATCCTCTCTGTTGCCACATTTTTATTTTATTTTTTTACAGGTTCAAGGCAAACATAATACCCAAGCTTTCCACCCTTTTGTTTTACTCCTTAAAATCTGGTTCTACCATGTGGAAGCTTTCCTCTCTGTTCTTGAATAACTGGTTATTTTTCATTTACCAGATTTCAGTGTAAACATAGCAACATTTTTTTTCTTATTAATTTCACCCAAGGATTTTTTTTTTATTTTTATTAGTTTTTTTAGAGAGAAGAAAGGAAGGAGAGAGAGACAGAGAAACACATCCATGTAAGAGAGATTGATTGCCTCCTGCATGTCCCCTGACCAAGCCTGCAACCTAGGTACATGCCCTTGAACAAAATCAAACCTGAGACCCTTCAGTCTGTAGGTAGATGCTTAACCACTGAGCAACCGAGTAGGGCAATGTAATGACTTTCTATAGTCTTTCTCTAGTATTTCTGGCTCTAACATAATAAAGTACTTCTCCCATCTAAGTTTGCTTTTCCCTTCCCTACCAAGCACACATGCACCATTAGTCTCTAGCATAGCACCTTGTTTTTCTCACAGTACTTAGTACTTACCACAATTTATAATTGTGACTATAGTATCTATTTTTTTCTTTCTTACCTCAGTGAGCTCCTAGGCTGCATCTGTTTTGTTCATCACTATATAATGGCACCCTGAGGGGTCTTACTAAAATCATTGTCAAAGCACTGAGTAAATAAACATATTCATTTTTATGAATGGCTTTTAAAACCGATCACCACTCCAGCCTGTATCCAGAGTTCCTAACCCGTATTTTAAGAACCTGCTGACAACGTCTGGGTGAATTCCACACCACCTCTAACATTCATGATGCCCCCAATTCAACTCCCATCCTACCATTTCATTCGCATTGCATTACGTCAGTAAGATCTCAAGTACAACGGATATTACAGTCAGCTTTGTAGTTATGTGTACGCAAGGCCTTATTTTCCTGCTGGAGTTTGAAGCTCCTTGAAGGTGTGGATTAACGCCGTGCTCATCTTTGTACGCCTTCTAGCATGTTGCTCACGGTTTTGTATGAAGCAAGTAGAACATAGTTTGCTTCCCGCTCACCTGCCCGCCCCGGGCTCCGTCATGGCGATGGCGCCGATGCACTTGCCCGCGGCCATCCGGGGGATGAAGCGCTCCACTTGCTCCTTGGAGCCGTAGTTGGCAATATAGGGCATGACGATGTCCGAGTGGAGACTGAAGCCGGGGCCTGTGCAATTCGAATACGCCCTTAGGGGAAAAAAAGAAGAGAATTTAAAGCACAAAACAGTTATTTTGTTCTGTTTTTTAGTTTCTTTGACTTTCAATGAAAACAACAACATAGTATGAAAGGTCTTAGTTTTACAATACGCTGTCTCCTCCCAAACCAATAAAGTTGCTGAAGGTTTTCTTAGTTTTGACTATTCTTTTCACCTCTGGCTCTAACATAATAAAAGTACTTTCATGAAGCTCAGAGAACACATTTAGTGAATGAAACGATGAAACGTTAAAAATATGTCACCTACAACTGTATTCTCTAACACAGCAACTATTTTCATTTTGTTAAATTACCTTTATCATAACAATAAGTTCTAATATAGCTGCAGTCATGGCATGAATTTTGCACTTATCTGTATTTTTATTTTTATTTATTTATTTATTTATTTATTTTAATATATTTTATTGATTTTACACAGAGAGGAATTGAGAGAGACAGAGAGTTAGAAACATCGATGAGAGAGAAACATCGACCAGCTGCCTCTTGCACACCCCTCACCGGGGATGTGCCCGCAGCCAAGGTACATGCCCTTGACCGGAATCGAACCCGGAACCTTTCAGTCCGCAGGCCGACGCTCTATCCACTGAGCCAAACCGGTCCCGGCATGTATTTTTAAATTATAGGGGGGAAAATCTCATTTTTTTTACATAGTTGTTGTAATAATAATCTTCAATAGCTATAAAATATTGTATTACAAATTGTTCATGTACCGTAATTTACACCTTTTTTTATTCTTCCACTGCCAGACACTTAGAGTGCTTCCAAATCTGGGGGATTATGATCTAACATAATTATTTTTCTATATATCTGATATATTTTTCCATTACATTATTTCCTTAAGTTAAATTCCCCATAGTGGCATCCTAGATCAAAGAGCAGAAGCATTTTCAATTTTTATATGTATCCATATTTTTAATCCGCAAACATTTATTGTTCTACTTTATAATGCCATCAAGAGTATATGAGTGGCCACTTTCACTGCAACCTTGTTAGCACTGGGTATTACAATTTCTTGTTTTTACTAACTTTTGTAGATACTCACAGTTAATTTAATTTACATTTGATTGGTGGTGAGGATGAACTTTTTTGTTTTGTTTTGTTATTTTTCTTGTAATGACTTTATGCATTTTTTAAAATCTTTATCGTTGAGACTATTAAATATCCCTTTTTTTTTCCCATTGCCCCCCTCCACCCACTTCCCATCCTGCTCCAGATCTTTGCCACCCATAAATCAGTGGTCGGCAAACTCATTAGTCAACAGAGCCAAATATCAACAGTACAATATTTAAATTTCTTTTGAGAGCTAAATTTTTTAAACTTAAACTTCTTCTAACGCCAATTCTCAAAATAGACTCACTTAGGCCATGATATTTTGTGGAAGAGCCACACTCAAGGGGCCAAAGAGCCACATGTGGCTTGCGAGCTGCAGTTTGCCAACCACTGCCATAGGTAATGCATAAATGTATATATGCATATAAGATTCTTGTTTAATCTCTTCCCACCCCTACCACCTTCCCTCTGAGAATCGTCAGTCTGTTCCATTTCCATGCCTCTGATTCTACTTTATTCAACAATTTATTCTGTTCATTAAATTTCTTATTTGTTTATTTTGATTTTTAGATTCAGTTGTTGATAGGTATGTATTTGTTGCCATTTCGTTGTTCATATTTTTTATTTTTTTATTTTTCTTCTTTATCCTCTTCCTAAAGAATGCCCTTCAACATTTCATATAATACTGGTTTGGTGATGAACTCCTTTAGCTTCTTCTTGTCTGTGAAGCTCTTTATCTGACCTTCAGTTCTAAACAACAGTTTTGCTGGGTAGAGTAATTTTAGTGTAAGTCCTTCCTATTCATCACTTTGAATATTTCTTGCCACTCCCTTCTGGCCTGCATAGTTTCTGTTGAGAAATCTACTGACAGTCATATGGGCATTTTCATGTAGATAATTAGCTGCTTTTAAGATACTTTGTCTTTAGCACTTGGCATTCTAATTATGACGTGTCTTAGTGTGGTTCTCTTTCAGTTCCTCTTATTTGGGACTCCCTGTGCTTACTGGACTTATAAGTCTATTTCTTTCACCAGGTAGGGGAAGTTTTCTGTCATTATTTCTTCAAATAGGTTTTCAATATCTTGCTCTCTCTCTTTTTCTGGCACCCCATAATTTGGATGTTGGTATGCTTAAAGTTGTTCTAAAGGCTCCTTATACTATCTTCATATTTTTGGATTCTCATTTCTTTTTGCTCTTCCAGTTGGGGGTTTTTCCCCCTTCATATTTTAAATCATTGATTTGGTTCTCAGAACCTTCTACTGTACTGTTGAATCCCTGCATATTATTCTTGTTTTCAGTAAGTGTATGCTTAATTTCTGACTGGTTCTTTTCCATATTTTTAGAGGTTTCTAGCAGATTCTTGAGTAACTTTATAACTATAGTTTTAATTTCTATACCCAGAAGTTTGCTTTCTTCCATTTCTTTTATTTGTGATATGTTTATTTGTCTCTGCATTTTGGCTAATTCCCTGTGTTTGTTTCAATGTATTGGGTAGAGCTGCTATGTTTTCTTGCATTGATAGAGAGGACTTGGGAGTAGGTGTCCTATAGAGCCCAGTGACTCAGCCTCCCTAATCATCTGAGCAGGGAGCTCTAGGTGCACACCTGTGTGGGCTGTGAGCACAGTCTTGTTGTAGTTGAGACTTTATTGCCATTGGTGTCACTGGGAGGAATTGACCTCCAGGCCAATTGGCTGTGGGGGCCAGCTCTGATTACAGTGGGAGAGCTGCTATGCAAGAAACACACTTATGGAGCAGGACTTGCTTCAGTGGAACTTTGGTGCTCACTGAGCCTGCCCCTTGAGTGTGTCCCTTATGGATGTGAAGAGTTGTAATCTGATACGGTCTGACACTGACCACTGGGTACACTGGCTCTTAGATCTCCAGGGAGATGCAAAGTCAGCCACTGCCTAAGGCCACTGAGCAGGAGCTACAGAGAGCTCTGCAGATTCCTCCTCTCTATATCAGGTTTAGAAGTGCCCGGATGAGGCCCAGCTGTGAACAAGGCAGGCTGGTGCTGATGCCAGGTCTTAGGGCTTTTTTATTGATAGGTTTGTGGCTCCTTGACGCAGCTGCAGCTTGTCTGAGATTTTAGCCTGAACAAGGACAAGCCATTTATATGCAACAGCCGTTGCACACAGCTAGGGTGGATTTGTAAATTGGATGAGGTGGCGTCTCAGGGAACCACCAGGGAAGAGCAAACAGAAATGGCTGCCAGTCATCCCTGCTACCGGGGAGGTCCCAGCATAGGGACAATGATCCCTGCAAGCACCTCCATCTGGGAGAAAGTCGCCCCCAAGTTCCTGTTTCGATGCCAGACAATCCAGTCTCTCTTCATATGTGTCTGTGTTCCTCAGAGCCTCACCCTAGAGCTGGAGCTCAGAAGAAGCAGGACCTTGTAAGTTCAGTTCATGGTGCTGGCCTTTTAAGAGGAACAGCTGGGTCTCCAGCAGCCTCTGTTTCACTGAGCCCCAATCTGCACTGGTTTCCACAGATCATAGGGACTTCTTTTCCCAGGTCTGGGACCCTGGGCTGGGGTTCCGGTGGTGGATTTGGAACCTCCTGCACCTCTGGGCGGCATCCACACAGACAATCTCCCTCCCAATTAATAAAGAGGCACATGTGGGCGCCAGACCAACCCGCTCTGGCCTCCGCACCTCCTACCAGTTTCAGTGTGCTTTCTTCTTTACTTCCATCCAGCCAGCTTTTCAGGGGTTCTGGATGATGGTTATTCTGCATTTTAGTTGTAATTTTTATGTGGTTGTGGGAGGCAGCAGGTACAGGTATTTGTTTACCTATGCCACCATCTTCCTACTGGTCCTTCAGCTTTTTTCATCTCAAAAAAAGCCTATCTGCATTTCTTTTTTTGCTGAATTTTTTGGTTTAAATCTTTCGCCCATGTATCAACCAAAATATTTGTTTTTGTATTGTAAACTTTTAGTATATCTGATGGAAATGTTTTTCCACTCTTCTCTTTCAAGTATCTTTTCAAAGAGATAAAAGCGACCAAAGGGGTCAATTACAAATAAAACTCCCTCTTTCATTTCCAACAGCACCCATTTAAAGAACATAAAAGCGAATTTTCCTACCTTCCCCCAATTTAAAAAATGTGCCAGAGTATGTGGGCGGTATATGAACCTTCACGTTTTACACTGAATTTCCAATCCCGGGAAAAGAGTAGAAGGCATTCTTTCTACTTTCAGGAAAGTGAGCGGTGTGCTCACAAACGAGACTCAACCTCCAGCGTCCCCGTACTTACTGCTCTTCCCAAACCACAGCTGCGGAGTACAGGTCCCCGCCGATGCCGCCGTGCTGCTCAGCGATGTTGACCCCGAGCAGTCCTTGTTTTCCGGCTTTTTCCCAAAGCTCCCTGCTCACTTCTCCAGTTTTCTCCCATCTGCAAAAGAGAAACGTTGGAAAATCAGAAAAGCATTTTCCCCCCTCCCCCGCATATGATTTTAAAAATCGACAAGTGACATTCATGAACGATTTTGTGCCTAAATGCTCTTTTACTGTAAGGTAATTTGTTGACGTCATCCATACCCTTCTATTTGCATCGGACTTGTTTATTATTTCTCCTCCTCCTTGTTCTCTTCTTTACTTCTTCATTGTTGCCACTTTCTCTCACCTGCTTCCCCTCCTTACTGAAAGGTTAATATGGTGGTGTGTGGGCAAGGCTAAATAGCCATCTCAGACGATGGGTAGAGAAAAATTGAATTTATTTAAGGGAAGGGGAGGAGGGAAGAAATATCCAAAGGGAAGGGATGCCCAACACGGAGCCCAGAGACACTGGGTGGCGATGGCAGAGCCCAGGAGCTGGAGTTGCATCCTATGTGCAGCCCCTGGGAAGCTCTTGTCAAGTGGGTTTGGGGGCTGAGGCTGTGGCTGGGAATGCGGATGGAATACAGGTGAGAGAACAGGTGTCTAGGACACATCCGGTTCCTTAGATGGTGTCTGACTCCAGTACCCAGCAAGCTTTGCCTGGCCTTGGGTGGAAAGTTTACAAATGGCCATTCAGGATTATATTGTCCTATAGCTCTAACACCTACTATTTATTGGGCCTGCAAATGGCATCCAGGGACATGCATGGGTGTAGTCTCTCTCAGCTGTGGTTGTGTATATGATTATGGAGTTTGCCCAACCTGCCCTGTACAGGCAACGGCCTCCTGCATATTTCCTTAAAGCGCTGAATCATGGGATACACACACAGAAGGACTGACAAGAGCAGTCACCTCTATTCCAGTTTAAGTAGGAAAGCAGAGAAGCACCTTGCAGCAGAGCGCTCTGTCAAATGAACTTCTGAAAGGGTTAAAGGTTTGCCTGAGTTTGTGCAACCTCTGCTTTTCTTCTTTAAAAATGAGAATGGACCCTCGCTGGTTTTGCTCAGTGGACAGAGCATCAGCCTGTGGACTGAAGGGTCCCAGGCTCGATTCTGGTCAAGGGCACGTGCCCAAGTTGCAGGCTCCATACTCAGTAGGGGGCGTGCCGGAGGCAGCCGATCAAGGATTCTCTCTCATCATAGATGTTTCTCTCCCCCCTATCAACTCCCCTCTTTCTCCCTTCTTCTCTGAAATCAATTAAAAAAAAAGAGAGAGAGAGAGAATGGCATGAGGAAAGATATGGCTAGCTGGAGATAGTTAAAGTACCCGAGATCTTTTTAAAAAGTGGTAGTTAGATATAGTTAGTAAGATATGGGGTATTTGAAGATACTAATTAAAGGTAAACACAGATCAGATACTTCAAGAAACTTTAAAGGAAACAGCTGATTATCATGTGTGTTTTGTTGTTGTTGTTGTTACTTTTTTGGAGTGTTTTGTATATTGCCTAAATATTTTTACTATCAACTCCAACTTGTTAACTTCTATCATTTTTACTGCCAGTTCTCACCAACAATTTCCTGGAATGGAATTGAAAAGAGTAAAGAAAGGAACAAAAAGCTGTCTTAGGGTGACATATACTACATTTCTTTTGTCTTTAAACATTTCATTTAGCTTATTTTTGCCTTTACAAACTTTTGAAGCAACAATTTAAACTTTGGAGAATACTTTATGATTTAAAGGGGAAATCTCTAGCTATTTCAGATATAACTGAGATCGGAATATTTACACATTGAATGCCTCAAGGCAGGTAAACATTTGTCCTTTGGGAAGAGGCCTTGGTGAAAGGGCCCTGTGACAAAATGACTTTGGCTCCTGGGTATCTGACTGTACTGCCTGTGCCATCAAATCTCGAAAATACTGCTTCACCCTTCCCAGCCCCTTCCTCCTCCTCCTCCTCCTCTATCAATACTTGCTAAGCTCTTTAGGACAGCAGTGGCATTAGAAAGTTCTAAGAGAACATTCACTGGATGTAGAAAAAGTAATTCCTAGCCTGATCGGTTTGGCTCAGTGGATAGAGCGTTGGCCTGTGGACTGAAGGGTCCCAGGTTTGATTCCCGTCAAGGGCATGTACCTTGGTTGCGGGCACATCCCCAGTGGGGGATGAGCAGGAGGCAGCTGATCAATGTTTTTAACTCTCTATTCCTCTCCCTTCCTCTCTGTAAAAATCAATAAAATATATTTTTAAAAAAGAAAAAAGAAAAAGTGATTCCTAGACAAAAGGCTTAGAAAACAAGTTATGGAGGGAAAGGAGGGGCCTTGGAGCTTGGAGTGAGGAAGCTGATGGTAAGGTGCCTGGAGGGAGAGGGGAAAGGGAAAGTGGGGGAGGGGAAAGGCACCCTGCCTGCCCCCAGGAGGGATAGTGCCCACAGACTAGTTATGTATGGCACCAGAGTTTAGTTAGTTTTGGTCAGTCTTACAGAAAGTATTAATAAAAACGTAATAGAGGCTATTTCTAAGTAATTTTTAAAAACCATTCTAATTGTAGGAAAGTACTGGCATTGAGTAAATTTTGAAAACACAGCAAAATCCTATTTTAATAGAAATGACAGCTTTTAGGCAATGAGGTTACTCATTCAGTAATAAAAATATTTTGAGGTAGCCTGTTGGCTACTAAGATTTGCATTATACTGGCCTTTGAGCTTTTATGCATTTTAATCCATACATGAAGCAGAAAAAGAAAGACTATGGAATGGACTAATATTTTATTGTCACTTCACCGGTTTTCTAAAATATTGTTCTTAGATTGATTTGAGATTTTTACATTTTAAAAAATTGAGATATAATTGACATGTCACATTTTATTAGTTCAGGTGTACACCATAATTCATTGTATATATTGCAAAATGATCACCACAGTAAGTTTAGTTTACATTCGTCCCCATACATATAGTAACAATTTTTTTTTTCTTGTGATGGGAACTTTTAAGGCCAATTTTCAAATATGCACTACAGTAGTGTTAACTATAGTCACCACATTGTACATCACATCCCCATGATTTATTTTATACCTAGACATTCATACCCTTTGACCAACAATCTTTCTTATTTTAGAACTAGAGGCCCAGTGCACAAAAACTGTGCACGGTGAGGCCCCTAGGCCTGGCTGGCGGTCAAGTTCCCTGTATCCTCCTTCCCTTGCTCCCTCAAGGCCCCGCCATGTTCTGTGCTTAACGCCCCCCGTGGTCATAGCGAGTGATCGAATTCCCGATCTCGCGGATCAACTACCAAGGGGACAATTTGCATATTGGCCTTTTATTATATAGGATTGTATATTTTAAATTTCATTGGCAAAGTTTTGAACTAGCTTAAAAATCCTGTAATCTCACCGCACTCTACTGAAAACAGTTAAAAAGGTTTATAAAGCCCTAAACACAATATATATTTTTTAAAATAGAACATCACACAGCATATGAAAGAGTTCTTATTTTACTCATCGGGCGCATTAGTTTAAAGAAAAATGGGCCACTTACTCTGCGTGATGAGGAACCACTTCTTCCTGAAAAAACTTCCTTACACTTTCCCGGAAAAGGTCATGCTCTGAAGAGAAGATTCTTCTAATTCCTATATCTGTTAATTTTTTAGCAGAAGAAGTTTCTAGACGATGCTCCCCTCCGGAATGAGAACATCTTAAAAAAAAAAAAAAAGAAAATTAAGTAAATTGCTACCCTTCATACCCAAATGAATGTCACTAAACACTATGAAAAATCTTGATCTTTTTTCCCTCCAAAGACACTAGAGACGGGAGAGTCTGAAATTTGACAAACCTGTTCAAATTTGAGCATCACCACTTTTGAGAGGATCTACCTTGCCTGGATGAGCTTAAGAAGTAATTTACTCTTATCTAATGATCTCTTCACTTCCCAATATATAAAGAGGAAACCATGTCTACAACTAACTACATGTGTGAGGTAAGGCAAAGTAGTGTTGTCAATGATGCAGATTAAATTACATAAGATTCAATTATTACAATAAAATAATACTATGAAGACTTCATGTCATGTACAATAATGCAACTCTCTCCAAATTAATATTTTTTTCCAGAATCCTGTAATTTCAAATGGCAGGAATATAAGATATAAACTATGTTGAAGGCGCCCCGAGGGGTGGGTGCTGCCCGGAGGGAGGGGTGGGTGCTGCCCTGGGGGGGGGTGCTGCCCGGAGGGTGGGTGCTGCCCTGGGGGGGGGTGCTGCCCGGAGGGTGGGTGCTGCCCTGGGGGGGGGGTGTGCTGCCCTGGGGGGGGGTGCTGTTCTGGGGGGGGTGCTGCCCGGAGGGGGGTGCTGCCCGCAGGGTGGGTGCTGCCCGGAGGGGGGTGCTGCCCGGCGGGCACTCACCTGGCGGCGCGCGGCGGGCTCGGGCGGCCCCAGCGGCGCAGGGAGCGCAGGAGCAGGCGGGAGGCCATGGCCGGCAGCGGCGCAGTGACGGCCAAGGGCGCGCGGGCGGCGGGGAGGCCGGGAGGGGCGGGGAGGCCGGGAGGGGCGGGGAGGCCGGAGTGGGAAGGGCTGGCCCGGCCCGGCCCACGGAGCAGCCTCGGGGCGGAGCCGCCGGTGGCCACCCCGCTCCCAGCACCGCGGTCTCCCCTCTCCGCTCTGCGCTCTCCCTGTCCCAGCCCCGGCTCTTTGCAGAATTCCTGAGCCCCTGGAGACACGCGGGTAGCCAGGGAGCTTCGAGATGGACCCACACTCAAACCCACATAAGTTTTGTTTTGGTTTTGTCTGCACTGAAGATGGGTTTGCTCACTCAGACAACTGTACACGACTAGTTTAAAAGAATTGTGCTGTTATCTTTTTTTTTTTTCTTTATGGGTGAAGGTATCACATAAGTGTCCTCATTCTCCCACTCCCATCCCAAACCCCTCTCCACGCATGCCCCACCCCCCTGTTGTCCATGGCCACGGGCCAGGCCTATATGCATGCACACAAGTCCTTTGGTTGATCTCTTCCCCTGATCCCCACCCTCCCCCACCTTCCCTCTGAGGTCCGACAGTCTGATCGATGCTTCCCTGTCTCCGGGTCTGTTCTTGTTCATCGGTTTATGTTGTTCATCATTTTCCCTAGATGAGTGAGCTCATGTGCTACTAGAAATACACATATAAGAACAGAAAAGGAGACAAGCCATAATGGTTGTGCTGAGAGGCATATGAATCAGTCTGTAGTGAGTTTCTTTTTGGGCCAACCGTTCTTTTGAGACCCAATTTCACTGTCAAACAGTTCCTTATGTGTACATGATAGTCATGATATTTCAGGTCTGGATGGTGGACAATTTTTTTTTTTCTGGCAAAAACTAGTAACCACTTCCTTGGGGAAAAAAATGAAGATGTGCTCAGTATGCAAATAAAACTCTTTAGCTCAGTTCTCCAATAGTATTTGATTCGCATTCATGTCTTGCTATTTTCTCTTCCCTCAAGTTATCCAATACTGTTTGATAGTCTACATTTAAACTGAATGAAGTTTGAGCTACTGATATTGATGGGTTTGGTTTTTTGATTCTAGCACATCTCTGAAGGTTTTGAACTCTAAAAAGTGTGCAGGGTGGATTTAAGAACTGTAAGGCCATCTCAATAATTAAGGACAATTATCAAGGGCCTGAAAGGGCGGAAGTGAAAAAGAGGATTTGTGTTAGAAATTAAGAACTAACAACTAACCGAATGCAGGTTATAAGCAAGTGGAAAAAAATAGTAAGATTAATTCCAAACAGTAGCACGTGACTATTCGTTGACAGGGGCTATTCATTCCCCTCCACCTCTTCCCCCTCCCCCACCCAAGGCAGGCTTCCCAGAATTCTGGACTTGCTGGCTGGCCTTCTCCATAGCTCCACCATTAGGAATGTACTCCAGGGTATTTACTGGCTTCTTGGAACCAATGGGGATAATAAAACACTACTTGGGTGTGCCTCTGTGTGGTCTGAGAATCCCTACAGCAGCTGCTCTAGTTGGATGAGAATATCTAATGACGAAGTCCAGGACTCTGTATAGTAAACATGTCTTACAGGTGATTTTCTTTTTTCTTTCTTTTCTTTTTTTCCAGGCCTAATGTATCCAGTGTGCTTTTCTTGTATGAAAGCATGTGGCGGCCAAAGCTGGAGCCCAGGCCCTCTGCATGGAGACTGTCCTGTGGAAACTTGACTAAAGGTAGGTGAATTCCTGACACGGAAGCTTGGTCTCTGTAGAGGCGTGTGAGTGACAGAGATGTAGACCTTGCAGATGGCAGAAAAGGTGGCCTTGGCAAAGTTGCCTACGGTGGCAGTGTGGCCTCTGGCTTAGGTGGCAGTGCAGCCTCCTTCACACCAGTCATCCTCCACAGCTTATTGGGTCAACGGGCCCAGATAATGCCCCACGTGCCTGTGGGGGGAGGAATGAGGTGCAGCAGCAATGGCCTGTCATCTTGCCAGAGATGGCATGGGGGGGGGGGGGGGGAATCTCCATCTCCAGTAGCCTTGCCACCCAGCATCTATGGAGGGGAGGTATCACGCCCCACACATGGTGGTTACTATCTCTTCGGAGCACTTAGCACCTAGACTTATATGGCCATTATAGTCCCTGAGGGCAACAATGGCCTTGAACTTGTCCCAGTGGCCAGCTCAGGTCTGCTTTTGCATGGGCCTAGTCTTTTAAGATTTTGCCCCATTTGCCACATGTATGTTTTTGGTTTTTTTTTTCTATATCATTTGAGAATAAGTTGGATTCATCATATCCCTTCACCCCTAGTGCATATTCCCAGGAACAGAGGAGTTCTCTTAATAACCATAGCACAGTTATCACGTGCTTTAACCCTGATATAATATTCTTAAGTAATCAACAGTTCATGTTCCTGTTTTGACAAATGTTGCAACAATACCCTTTTGTTATAATGAATTCAGTTAAAATAAGACACAAGCAGAGACCAACCTTGAAAAGTCCCTGGGAAGACAAAACCAGGTTAGTCATACAAAGTTTCATTTGAACTAACTTGAAAATCAGATGCAAAACTTGAACTATTTCTCAAGGTCGATGTGAAATAACCACTGACCAGTTCCCTATCATTTGAGAAAATTCTAATATTATAACTGTGAAGAAGGAACAATCACTGTCTCCTCACTATGTAAGCTGCTTCATAACAACATTTCCCTGAATCTCATTCCACGTTATGATGGGAGTGCTTCCGGTCATTTTGAGGTGTGTGCAATAAACTTATATTGATTATTACTTGGGCGATTCTTTGGTTTCACTCTGCCTATTTCTGAGCTCTTGACAAGTGCAACTCTAGCATAGTTCCTCCCAACTTTCTTTTTCATTCAAGTCACTTGACATGTTTGGAAAAGTAAACGCAGGTATCTTGTAGAAAGGCTTGGTTGTCTTCAGGTTTCCTCACGCAGAATTGGTGCATAAGTAGCGTGACACCCTCTCAGTACAATGCACTAGGAGGCCCCTGAGGTTAGTTTGTCCTGTTCTTGGTGAGGTTAATTTGAACCTCCTTCATTTTAATCCCTTAATTTGGTTAAAACAGGGCCCACCAGGTTGCTTCACTGTAAAATGGCCGTGTCAGTTTGTGAAACAAGAACAAATACGCTTCCGAGTACAGAGTGATCCGAGCTAAAATGAAATGAAAGGTGTAGCAAACTAGGCAGATAATTTAGGCAACTTACCCAGTGTGTCATGAATGCTTTGAGCCATTGATATCTTTCTGGCACTTTTGCCTGGGAGCTCTACAAGGCATTCTTTTATTAACTGAAGTGTCCGTTAGGGGCCAGAGTAACTGGGAATGTTCCAATCAGTACATGCTAACTTTAGGCGGTGACAGAAGGGAAAGAAAGATAAGGACACTAGAGGAGGGTGGAACAAAATTTTGAAAGGATTATAGAAAACGAAGGAAGGAAGGAAGGGAGGGAGGAAGGAAGAAAGGAAGGAAAAGAAACCAGTCTAACTGGAAGGATATGTGCTGGGAAGAAGTAGGAATTCAGGTTCACGATAGGGAATTCAGATTTATTCACGAAATTACATGGGTTTGAGTCCTGTCTGCTCCCTACTATCTGTCAGTTGTCACTGGGATTAACTGGGCTGGTGCTTATAAAGAGCAAGGCACAGAGGTTGGCTGCACTGTCCCTCTTCAGTTATTGTTGGCCAGTATTTTTATTATTATTGAATATCACACCAGGGAATTTAGATTTGATGTGTAAGGAGTTAAAAGTCCTCATTTATTCCCTTACGAGAGGCCCGGTGCATGAAATTTGTGCAAGGGGCTCAGCCCTCACAGCCCCAGTTTCATCCGGAAGGACGTCCAGTCAATTAGCATATCGTGCTTTTATGATGATAGATTCAGTAAATGTTGACTTTCTTCCGATATGAAGGACAGATGCTGTACAAGATAAAAGCCCTGCTTTCAAAGACTTTGAAGTACAGTTGTGAAAATAAAGACTGTGAGGTGATTTAAAATATAAAACTCCAAGATAAATGCGGGAGTAAGCCAACAGCCCAGCGTAGGGAGCCGACACTGTGGGTGGCCTACTTGATTTGCTTCTTTTCTCACTTTGCTCTCATGGAATAGCAGAAAGCACAGGGGCTACAGCGTCCTGCTGATCAAGACGAAGGTTGTGTCAATGAATTTCTCTAAGCCTCTGCTTCCTTATCTGCCAAAATGAGATATTGATAGTATCAACTTCCCAAGGTTGTGAGACTAAAGGAAGGCAAAACAGGCAGAGCATTCAGTCTGGCAGCAATAGGAAGGAAGTATATACATAGCAGCATCGTTACTGTTTTACCTGGCTTAATGCCTAGGAGAGGCCACACTCTTCCCAAGTTGCCAGGGAAACCCATAGACCCTGCGCCTGACTTCTGGATTCCTTACATTTTGGGTAGCTAAAGCCTCCTGTCCTTCAACGGCCTCTCTTTCAAAAACGGAATGTTCAGAACATGTGGCCTGGGTTGGGGCTGGGGTTCGGAAGTGTTGAGTGGATGAGGAAGACGTCGTCTCTCAGGGGGAGAAGTAGTGAACAAACAGCTCACCCTGTGGACATGGAAGCCCAGGCCTTCCTGGTGTGCGGGGATGTCAGGGTTGTTAAGTGGAGAAGGAAGGGAAGAAAATGCAAAGGACCTTGGTGCCCATCCCTGGCACAGAACGGCAAGGGTAGATAAAGAACAAGTGCTGGAAGCTTGCTGCTGTGATGCAAGTGGCATCCCAGGGCAGATTTCATGAGCAGTGCTCATGGAGGAGCGACAGGAACAAAGTGTACAGAATCCAGCAGAAGCAGCCTGTCTTTGCCAGCCATGAAACGCTCTGCTCTGCCAGCTCTCTGGGCCTTGGCTGGTTGCCTGGGTCTATAGGCAGGTGTTATCCTGGCTACTGACCACGTGGTAGCTACAGATTATGGGTGAATGTTGCTCCAGCTACTAGGCCTCCTTGAAAGAGAACTAATATCTGGGTGAAATCCTAGGGATTTACCTTGATTACCCAGAAGGGTGATTTGATTG
Organism: Pipistrellus kuhlii; assembly: GCF_014108245.1. Taxonomy (NCBI): domain Eukaryota; kingdom Metazoa; phylum Chordata; class Mammalia; order Chiroptera; family Vespertilionidae; genus Pipistrellus; species Pipistrellus kuhlii. Next base: position 5,286,371 of record NW_023425573.1, on the reverse strand, counting down.
GGTTGTCGTTGTTTTTAATCACCCAGAGGGAGATAGACACTGAAAAACGTTTGGGTTATGAATGTTCACCCAGCTCTTTTTTTGTTGAAACGCAGGTTATCTATGCTATAGTAGCGAATGGAAATTGTAGCCCCATCTTACCTTCCTAGATTGCAAAGAGTTGAACAATAATGTCTTGCTTTCTCAATTTAAAGGTATTTACCTTCCAGGATATTTACCAAAGTAACTTCATGATCTCTATAAAGCAAGCCATACATTTGAAGGTAATTATATCTAAATATTCACTCACATAAGATATACAGATACAGATTCCTTGATCTGTTCCAAAGATGTATAATCTTGCTTTAGAGATTACCTTTGTCCTGGTACACTATTGCAAAATTAGAGCCATACTAAACATATCCCCAGAGGTGAATAGTTGAATTCCAGTGGGATGGGGGAATAATTTTTTTCTCCTTTTCTAATATTTTTGAACTTTCTTCCTACTACAGAAGACAATTTGATCATAGTTTGATCACAGAGGAACTTTGTTTATAAATAATATATTTAGGTTGCTCACAATTAAAGTCCCTTGAAAGTACCATAGCAGCAAAGATTGGCTCTCCCTCTAAAATTAGCATTGCTTGGCGATTCTAAACATGGTCTCTTCTATTAGGATTATGAAACTTGGAACTAATTGCTTGTACTTTATTTTGAATAGGTACTTTATTCAAAGGAAACTCTCTGAATGAATTTTAGCCTATTTGGCCTGTACACCCCTTAAGATTCTTTTTGTCATAAAACAAGTAACTGTGGAAAAGTTCAAGATGGGTGAAGGTTCTCCATTTCCCCACACTCTGATGGCAGGTTGTAATACAAGCCAGTCTCTGACCAAATTCTACCACTGAGACATGCATTTATTAAACATGTATTTGCAAGCAAGCACAAAACAATTCACACTACAAGATAAAAACCCCAGCTCCTTGTCCTCTTGAGTGCTTGGATGACCTTTACATAAAAGTCTACTTCAGTGGTTCTCAACCTTTCTAATGCCGCGACCCTTTAATACAGCTCCTCATGTGGTGGTGACCCCCAACCATAAAATTATTTTTGTTGCTACTTCATAACTGTAATTTTGCTACCGTTAATGAATCGTAATGTAACTATCTGTGTTTTTCGATGCTCTTAGGTTCTACAGCAGTGGTTCTCAACCTGTGCATTGCGACCCACAGGTTGAAAACCGCTAGCAGGGTCACTATTACAAATATAATTGACATCATAAATCCAGTGATGGACACAGGACCATTTGAGGACCAAGCGCACGTGGGATGTGACTCATTCCTTTGTCCAGAGTATCCATGCTGAATATGCCACCTGCCTGTTAGTCACTTTGTAGTGACTTCACTTATGAGCTTGACTGTCACAATATCTCAGTGCTTGTGTTCAAGTAACCCTTATTTTACTTACTAGTGGCCCCAGAGCACAAGAGTAGTAATGCTAGCAATTCAGATATGCCAAAGAGAGGTCAAAAAGTGCTACCTCTGAGTTCAGAGTATACATGGGGTTTGGTATTATCTGTGTTATCAAGCATTCCCTGGGGATCTTGGATTGTATTCCCTACAGGTAAAGGGGTACAACTCCATCTTTGAGTTGTGGCTTCTAGGGTTGTCAAGAAAAAGGAAGAGAGTGAGCAGAAAATCTAAAGGGAGTCTTGACTTTAGGGCCAGGCCTTGAAGTAACCTATATTCTTTTGACTAATGTTCCATGGGTTATAACTAGTCACATGACCCCATGTGGCCTTACTGGGCTCCATCCCGATTGAGGAGGCCGAAAAATACTGTCTTTCTTTGTACTCAGGAGGAAAAAGAAAGGGTTGGTGACCATACAGCCCTGACAGCATATATGCCATCTTCACCTAGTAAAATCCTCCCAATAGATGTGCTTTTCTGTATTCTCATTTAAAATTTTTGATTTGTTGAGTGAAATTTCTGTGTTTACCTTATTCTCTTTTTAGGTTGACTCAGTCAGTTAGGAACATGTGTAAGCACACATTTATTGAATTCCACAGGTTCAAAGGTGATCATGACCTGCTCTCTGCCCAGGAGCTCGCAGTCTGAGGAGAGACGGAAACATAAAAGGCACAGTTGTAAAGATATTTACATTTCTCTGCCCCATTTTCCTTTTGTACGTACACCGTAGGTTTTGAGGAGTGAATTCTCAATGTATGTACTGTTTCTGTTTTTGCGTTTACTATATCAGACTTCAACCTGGAGTAGCTGATGACTTTTCATGTTGTGGATCATCTCTGCCTTCCAGGTAGACAGAAAAGCAGGTGCAAAGTCGGAGAGAAAGCTTGGTGGGAGAACAACCTGAAAGTTTGGCATGATTGTGATGTAATGTAGAGAGTGAGTGGGAGAGTGGTGAGAAATGTGGGAGGGTATTGCAGTGTGGGACCAGGCCATGCAGGGTATTGGAGCCCAGGATAAGGAGGTAGGATTTCATTTTTGAACAATTAAAAAAAATAAGTCCACAGAGGGGTTTTAAGCAGGGCCGTGGATTAATTACTTACATTTGTGGATTGGTGAGTAGGTCTGTGGAGCCCAGTTAAGAGATTCCTGGGATCTTCTAAGTGAGGTATGATTGCTGCCTAGGAATACATGTGGTAATGGAGATGGAAGGAAGCGAACAGATTCTCAATATGTATTTTTTTTTTGGAAATGGAATTGACAGAGCTTTCTGACTCTCTTAGTCTGTTCGGGCTGCTAGACAAAATATCGGGGATTGGATAGCTTATAAACAATGTAAATTTATTTCCCACAGTTTTTCAGATATGAAGTCCAAGATCAGAGGGCCAGTATGGTCAGGTGAGATCTCTCTCCGGTTTACAGACTTCTCGTTGTATCCCCACATGATGGAAAGGACAAGAGAGCTCCCTGAAGCCACCTTTAGAAAGGCACTAAGCTCATGTATGAGGGTTCATGACCTAAGTGCCCCCCCAAGGCCCTATCTCCAAATACCATCCGTCACATCGGGCTTTAGGTTTTCAACATATGAACATTGTGGAGGGTGGGAGAACACAAACATGCAGACCACAGCTTGATGCTATGGCTGAAGGAGCAGCATTTTACCTGAATATCAATGGAAGGTATGACTCATAAGCTGGTTGGAACAGGGTCACTTTATAGTGATGAAGTAATCATGAAGCAGTTTATGGAAAAGTCTTGTCATTTCTTGCCACTTGTACTCTGAACTGTTAAGTTTTTCTCTGGTGCTCAATTCTAAATCTGTGAGATTGGTTCAATGAATCATTCTACCCTTTTAGATAACACAGGCCATTATTTAAACAGCAGTTACTGGGAGCAGTGTTCTCTTCACACAGGAAGGAGATTACTCTCTTGCGTTATAAACTTGACAGTGACTTAATGCAGGACTGGAAGACATTAAGTATAGAGTAAGGAGGGAGGGCAGGTGGGGAAAGAGTGATGAACTGGAGACTGCTGAGTCAGGTTTCAGAAGTTCAACTTTTTCATTCAATCATACAGGCACCCATTATGGTGACGTGACTGCAGACTTTGTAATTTTTTTTTAATTTTTATTGATTTTTTACAGAGAAGAAGGGAGAGAGATAGAGAGCTAGAAACGTCGATGAGAGAGAAATATCGACCAACTGCCTCCTGCACCCCCCCCACTGAGGATGTGCCCGCAACCAACGTACATGTCCCTGACCGGAATAGAACCTGGGACCCTTTGTGACTGCAGACTTTGAACCTAGGTCTGACTTGTGGGGGTGATGTTCTCATTCCAAGAACAAATAGATCTTTCCAGAATATTGTCTAGGTGTAAGCAATTTAAGGAATCACTTTAGATGGAGATACTTAGACTCTTCCAGAGACTAGGTTTTCTGAAGATGTGGACTTTGATGCCGCAATCTGCATGACTAAAGTTCAGGATCTGAAAAAGGAGCCAATACACAAATGAAAACACTGGACAATTGTTAAGGGGTGGGGGCCCAGGTGGAGACCTCTCTCTATGAGAGGCACACCGAAACCTGGCCTTGTCCACTTTTTATTCAATTTTAGGTACATACATTGCCCTCAGTAAAGCACGGCAAACAGGTAACAGACGGACCATCTCTAAGGTCAATAAAGATCGGGAAGGTTCAGTAAACATTTACTGCGAGGCTATTGGGCCAGGAAATTGCTTCGAGCCACCACTATCTCCACAGAACAATGGTGCATGGTATTAGCCCTGCCAGCACGCGAGGTCCACCAGCCTTCTGCGTTCCTTGGCGCACTTTTATGACAGTATGGACAGCGGATGGCTTCCCGCGCTTTGAGACGGAGATTTGTTGAAGCGGGTTTGCGGAGGGATTCCTGCGGAGTTACACTTCCAGGAGGACTCAGGGAACTTCTCCACTGGGCTTGCCATCAAGGCCACGTGGCATTTCCCTGCAATGAGACCTCTGAGAACACGGAGTCTGCTAGGTCCCGTAGCCCAAGCCGCAGAGCTCTTTGCACTGCACCTGGACCTGCTGCAGCGCCTTTTGCTCCAGCCTCTCTCAGAGGTGGCAGGTTTTTTTTTGTTTGTTTTTTTTGGTCACTGGTATTTGTTGAGTTCAAGAGTATCCTCAGGTGTGGAATACACTGTCTGTTTGGAGGGTTTATCTCCCGCCCTCTGGGACACAGGTGTTTTATTTGCCATTTCTTGCTCATCGGACTGATGACCATGATGTCATTTTCATAGTGGAATGAAGTGATGCCTGGAGTACCCAAACCCCCTGGGTCCCTTCAGAGCTCTTAGGATAGAGAAGGAGAGACTTGCCATCGCCTTGGGGTAGGGCCATACATGTGTACTCTGCTCCAACAGAATGGAAACTGTTGTTGATCGTCCTCCTTGGTAGGGATGGAAAATGGTGTATTTGCCAAAACACTGGCTGTATGCCACGTACTGAGGTCACTGCAATAGGTGCTACTTACGTCCCAAGTTTGTCCACTCTCGTTCTCCAGCATCTGTCTGACTTCTGTAGGGTAGGCTGCTGAATTAATGGAAATAGGACTTGGGCTACCACTCCTGCCACTTTTAAAGGTGCCACGATCATTGCTCTGGGATGTATATCGTTTTTGCCTCACTCTCTTGGCTGGGGAATGACGGGGCAGTTTCAGAGGCGTCTGCAGGAAGTTCCCACTTCCATAAGCCAACGGGCACCTAAGATGCTAACAAACCGCCAAAAGCTCTGGGGCAAGTTCCCTTTTACAGACACCACCAGGAATCAGTCCTGCGGACACTCTGATCTTGGATTTCCAGCCTCCAGAACGGAGATGGTACATTTCTATTGTTTGTGGCACTTTGTTAAAACAGCCTAGCAAAGGAATACCACCCCTCTCCCCCCGAAAGCCAACTAAGTTGATTGACTTAATATTTACACTTTCCCTGAGATTCTCAAGTGCTTCAGATTTTGTCCCTTCCAGGACACACCTTGATTTAATATTCATCCTGGCTTATCACCCATGACATTTTATTGATTTTTTTACAGAGAGAAAGAGAGAGGGATAGAGAGTTAGAAACATTGATGAGGGAGAATCATCGATCAGCTGCCTCTTGCACATCCCCTACTGGGGATGTGCCCGCAACCAACGTACATGCCCTTGACCAGAATCGAACCTGGGATCTTTCAGTCTGCAGACCAACGCTCTAGCCACTGAGCCAAACAGGATTTGGCACCTATGACATTTTAAACAGTTGCACTGGTAGGCCTGCCTAGGATATTTATGCTCCTCCTGCTTCCAGCGACGGGGTCCTCGTTGTCAGACCGTGGTGATCCAGTTCCAAAATCTCATTTAGAATCTACTTCTTCAGTCCACACATGGAACCAACATCCTTAGGTTGAATAACTTGGAAATGACTTTGAGGTGGACATTTGCTTAAAGGGTCAGTATCAGCGAGGAGGGCAGAGAATTAAGTTGGACAGAGGCAGGAGTTAAACAGTAATGCAGTTACAACCAAGGCCTTAGCTAATCCCACAGGAGTGGCACAACCCTTCCAAGCTGTTCAAATTGAGACAAGGGCGCCAGGTCTTGATGGAGCAACATCGACTTGGTATTGGACTTGGGCTGCCACTGGAGGCAGGGGCAGAAAGCTATCAAAGCTGGGGGATGGGTGTCCCTATCATGAGGAGCGGGGGACTGGCCAGTACCCAGCATTCATTGCTCTTCCCATTATAAAGCACATACACACACTAGATGAAGTATAACAGATATCCACAGGGAGACATTTGCTGTGTACCTGGCTGCCTAAGTCAGCTTCTTTCTTTCTTTCGTGAAAATCAAACAAAATCAAACAAGAGAGAACAACTACTCACACATTTCTGCTAAATGAGAAAAAGGGAATCTTTTATGACTTCAACATAAGGGTAAAGCATCTGCAATCTGATAGAAACCTCAAAACAGAAGTGGGAGGTCATGCATAAAGTGGGGGAGGCCTCAGAAGTGATGCTTTAAGAAATGGCTTACAGCAATATGTATCTACGTGGCAGGCTTAACCTGAAGTTCAAAAGACATAGCCCTTGCTTACAGCCACCAAGAGCAGGATGCTTTCGAGCAAAAGCCACAAAAATGTGCTTCCTGAAAGTAAGGAAACTCCCCCTTGAAACTCCCCTGTGTGCAGATATAGAGTGGGGAGAGGTGTGAGTAGAGTTAAAATCAGAATCTTGTGGGGAAAAGTGAAAAGAAGCATGGCAGAGGGAAAGGGTGTCCAGTGGCAGCAGATTTCAGAAAGTCCCCAGAAAAAATACATTTCCTGAAAGTGAGGAACTCACTTTGAATTGCAAAGGCAATATTTTTGTTTGCAAAAATGGGTTGGTAGCTGGGCTATTGGCAAAGGCTTGTATGAAGCTGTGAGTATGTGTGAGCATGAGTGCATGTTTAAGGAATTTTTAAAATGGACCTTTAAAAAAACTAATAAAATGGAGTTTATTTTTTAGAGCAGCTGTAGCCTCATGGAAAATGGAGGAGAAAATAGAGAGAGTTTCCACAGACTTCTATTTACCCCTCCCCCCCCCATACACACACCCAGTGTCCCCCACTATCAGCACATGGATTTTTAGATATTCCACTAGCACTTGTTGAAAGACTATCTTTTCTCCTTTGTGGTGCATTGGCTCCTAAAGATCAGTTACCTATAGTTATAAGCCTGTTTCTGAGCTCTCCATTCTGTTCAGTTGATCTAATTGTCTATTCTTTTGCCAATACTGTTTTGATTACTGTAGCTTTATATGATAAGCCTAGAAGCTGGATAGTTCCAGACCTCCAGCTTTGTTCTGCTCCTTCAGTACAGACATAGCTTCGAGATATTGCAGGTTTAGTGCAGATCGCCTCAGTAAAGTGACTATTGCAATAAAGCAAGTCACACAGTCTCTTGGTTTCCTAGTGCATAGAAAAGCTATGTTTTCCAATGGTCTTAGGCGACCCTGCTAGTGGTTCCCAATGGTTGAGAACCACTGCTGTAGAGCCCAAGGCCATCGGAAAACACAGATATTTACATTATGATTCATTAACAGTAGCAAAATTACAGTTATGAAGTGGTAATGAAAATAATTTTATGGTTGGGGTCACCACAACATGAGGAACTGGATTAAAGGGTCACAGTATTAGAAAAGTTGAGAACTACTGCACTATACTGTAGTCTACTATGTGTGTAATAGCATTAGGGCTAAGAACAATGTAAATACCTTAATTAAAAATGCCTTATTGCTAAAGAATTCTAACTATCATCTGAGCCTTCAGCAAATTATAATATTTTTTTTCTGGTGGAAGGTCTTGCCTCGATGTTGATGGCTACTGAATGATCAGGGGGCTGAGTTGGCTGTGGAAAAAAAATTAATCATCACCTGAGTATATTTTTTCATTGATTTTTACAGAGAGTGGAAGAGAGAGGGAAAGAAAGATAATATTGATGTGAGAGAGACACATTGATTAGTTGCCTCCTGCACATACTCTTGACCAGGGCCCCGGGCTGGGGAGGAGTCTGCAATACAACCAAGGTATGTGCCCTTGACCTGAATCGAACCTGAGACCCTTTGGTCTGCAGGCTGATGCTCTATCCACTGAGCCAGACCAGCCAGGGCTGGCTGTAGAAATTTAAAAAAATAAGACAATAATGAAAGCTGCCACATTAATCAACTCTTTCTTTCACTTGAATACTTAGAGGCCACTGTAAGGTTTTGGATTGACCTAATTTCAATATTGTTGTTCTCAAGGAACAAGGAAAGCCTAGAAGAGGGAGAGAGATGGGAGACTGGCTGGTTGATGGACCTGTCAAAACACACACGGCATTTATTAAGTTTGTCATCTTATGTGGGCATGGTTCATGGAGCCCGAAAAAAATGATAATAATTACATAAAAGACACTGATCACAGATCACAATAACAAATGTTATACTAATGAGATTTGAACTATTGTGAGAATTACCAAAATGTGACACAGAGACATGAAATGAGCAAACGCTGAGGGAAAAACAGCACCAATAAATTTGCTGGAGGTAGGGTTCCCACCAAACCTTCAGTTTGTAAAAAAACAACATAAAACACACCAATGCATGTGCTGGAGGGTGGGGGTGGCCAATGGGCAAAAAAGGATTAAGGTCATATATATGCAATACTATATGTAATACTTTAAACAATAGAGTATTAACACACACACACACACACAAAACCCACAATACCTGTGAAGCACAATAAGTGAGGTATGCCAGTATAGTGTTGTCTATTCTGGGTCTTTTGTTTCCTCATATGGTCTCAGTCTAAGGTCAAGCTGTCTATTATAACCTCTAGGGTCCACATTCTGTGATACTAATTCCATGAAAATATGTCTCTACTATCTTTACAACCAGATTGACATTTATAAAATACACTTTATAATGCAACCAAAAGATGGCAATAGAGTAACATAAATCTAAACACTGAAGTTGCTTTATGTAGCTCTTGTTCTTCAAAATACTTGTATTGTCTAGTTCTCCGGCCTTTTTTTTCTTGCAAACAGCTTGTTATACAAGTGGGCTGGCATCAGATTCCCAGTATCAGCATCCCCTGCTGTGTGCAATGGAATATCCAGACCCTTTCTCAGTTAGGCAAGTTCTCTTTCAAGAAGTCTGTGAGAACAAACATAAAAAAGTGGTGTCCAGCCTGCATGGCTCAGTGGTTGAGCATCAACCCATGAAACATGAGGTCAGGGCTTGATTCCTGGTCAGGGCACATGACCAGGTTGCAGGCTCAATCCCCAGTGTGGGATGTGCAAGAGGAAGTCAATTAATGATTCGCTCTCATCCCTGTTGTTTCTATCTTTTTCTCTCTTCCTCTCTGAAATTAATAAAAATTATATTAAAAATAAAAGAAAACTGAGACCATTAATTACCTTAATTTCTTACCCCATCCATTCTTCTGAACCCACATGCAAGTTAAGGAAACAGAAGACTTTCAGATGATAGGAGAACCGGAAGACTAGTGTCCTGAAGAAAGTGTTTCAAAAAGGAAGGAGTGATCAATTTTGTCAAATCCAACTGATAGGCCAGTTAAGTTGAGGACTGAGAATTCAATTATGAAATGAGGAAAATTGTTGCTTTGATTAGAGAAGTTTTGGTGGAGTGATGGGAGTGAAAATCCAGGGGGTTCAAAAAGAAAATTTCTAAGGGAGGGGATGAAGGCAATGAGTCGAGATAATGCTTTCAAAGAGATTCATTGTAAAGGGGACAGAGAATTAGGGAAGAGCTAGAGGGGGCAGTGGGGTCAAGAGTGTTTTTACTATATGGGAGGTATTACAAGTGTTTTTATTAATGGAAATTATCCTGTGGAGAAAGAAAATTAATAATGCCGGAGTGGAAGGCTTGTAGAAGATATTTCCTTGAATGGCAAGAGGGGGTGGAATTCATGCACAAGTGAACAAGATGCCCATATCTAGCTTTTCCAGATTAACTGGAGGGCAGGCAGAGTATGTGGGCATAGAAGCACGTAGGGTGGTAGAGAGGTAGTGGAAACCCCATGGAACCTCTCTTCTGATTTCTTCTTTTCTCTAAGTGAAAAAGGAAGCAAGGTCATCCTCTGAGAATAAGGTGAGGCAGAAAGTGTTGAAGATTTGAGAGGAGAGGGGGAAGTGTGAACTAATTATCCAGGAGCATGAGAAAGTAAATGTTTGGAGGGAAATGTGATCATTGTATTACTGGACTAAAGTCATGTAAGGTCATGAATTTAGACCAGTCACTGAGGTTGTTTTTCCAGCCACTGACAACTATGCAGATATCACAAAGTATCTGGAAGATGGATTTCACCAAAGCTGAAGTTTGGCCATGTTAGTACTGCAGATGACAAAAGAGGAAGGATGGATCAAAGAGTTAGGCAGAGGTGTGACTATAATTATAGACCATGGAAGTTAGGTAGAGTGTGAACTAAGAACATGAAGGGGTGAGAGATAGAGCATCTTCTGGAAATAGGATAAGTGGTTTACAAAGTTGTTGGATCAAGCTTTTAAAGAGGGTACAGTAGAAAGTTAGGATATGCTATGATGTCTGAATTTGAGATTTTGGAGAGTGTACAGATATTGGTAATGGCAATGTCTAGGGGGCTCACCATCAGATTATGTGACTGATGTAGGATCAGAAGACAAGATTATTGGAGAGGAAAGGGCCATGGTACTGGTACTGTGAGGTCAGCATGTTCGAAGAATGATTACATGGATATATCACTCCTCAACGCTTGTGTGGGTGAGTGACTTGGGAATCTGTAGATGACTACAACAGCAATTGACATGGCTTGATGGCAGGAACTTCAAAGCTAGAGTGTTCTAGGGTGGAGGGTGAAGAATGTTGTGGAAAAGACTCATCTCATCCCCAGACCTTGTATATATTAGGTGTGAAGAGTAAATAGGTACCAATTGCCCAGAAAAAGAGTTCTCAGGGGAAGCCATTTTGGTTAGATGAAAGCAACTTTAAGAGATTGAAGATATACTTCTTTCCTCTCTTTGTCTCTCTGTCTCTCTCTTTTTCAAACTGTTCAATGCATTTTTCCTGTAAGAGATTAATAATTGTTCTGCCAAAATCTGTTTTAAGAACATTGATGCCTATCATTGCTACATTAACTGGAGATGAAATGTTTATGAAGTAATCCGTATTTTCTTTATGAAGCATGGATTTTTTTGTAATGGAAAGGTCAGTTGAATGGTCTAATGAAGTGTAATGTAAGGCATATTGAACCCATTAATCTAGAAGGCTGATGTAGGAACAAGAATTTTTTTGTCAGATGTTCTGAGCATAATTATCCAAGAGCATAATTAATAATAAAAATATTACTTAAGACAGGAATAGTGGGTTCACTTCTGATAAATGGTTGCCTTACCAAAAAGTGAACCAGTTTTCCCCCTCACAAATGAGGATAAACTTTTATAATTACATGGATTGTTTTTCCAATAAGACCTCTAAAGAATGATGAATTCATTGTACTTTACAAATCAGTTTGATATACACAACAACTTGGATAGAGCTGAAGGGAATTATCCTGAATGAAAAAAGTCAATCCTAATATGATTTGATTTTTATGGCATTCTTGAAATAACACAATTATAGAGCTGGAGAATAGATGAAGGTTTAGAGGCTGGGGGGAAGGGTGAGTATTGCTATAAAGGGTTAGTAAGAAGGAAACTTGTGGTTATGAAATAGTTCTGTATTTTGATTGATGTGGTCATTACATGAAATTACACATGTAATAAAATTGTATAGAACCACATACACACACACGCACACACACACACACACGTGTATGTATACATGATATTTGAATCAACTCTGGATTGTTCTAGTCTCAACTTGCTGCTTTTGTTATCTACACTAATTAGAGGAATATGCAAATTGACCACCATTTCATGACACCCACCAGCCAATCAGGAGTGAGTATGCAAATTAAGACAACAAAGATGGCAGTGGCCCCACCCCTCAGCCCCTCTGGGCCTCTGGGCAGCATGCATGCAGGCACTGAGCAGCTGGGCAGGGTGGGATGCCTGCTATGAGGGGAAGGGAGGAGATGGAGGGAGCTATAGGAGCGGTGCTCCGGCTGGAGCAAAGACAGAGAGAAAAACATCGATGTGAGAGAGACACATTGATTGTCCTTGATGGGAATCAATCCCAGGATCCTTCACTCCCAAGGCTGATGCTCTATCCACTGAGCCAAACTGGCTAGGGCAAGCTATATCTCCATGCTTGCTGCTACTCATGCCTCAAGGCCTAGAGCATTGCAAGGGCAAGACAGTGCAACACAAGGGGAATGTGGACCCTGGAAGTAGTTAATATCTGGCAATATTTATTATTTATTCTTACTTCAACTTCAGGAGCAAGGTGCTATTCAAAATGTAAAATATTACTTTAGAAAGGATTTCATGAAAAATTACATCAGCATTCAGACACTGAACAGGACTAGTTAATGATAGTAGGACTCTAACGTCTGTTTAAGGGACACTAATCTATAATCATATCTGATAAATTAAGTGAGAGGGCTTGTCAGAAGCTCCCATGAGCATTCTAAGACAACTCTCTGGGGAAAAATGGAGTTGTGCACAATGCATTTGATGAAGTGAAAGACCAGCCCGGAGCCGAAAACCAGGACTACAGGTTTATTAGGGAAAAGAGACCTGCTGGGCTGTCTTGCCAGGGGAGAACAGCAACTCATGCAGAGGTGAGCACTCCTTTTGAGGGGAGGAACGGGAAGGAGTGGGGGCTTAGGGTACTCGGCATGTGCTGACTGGTGGTTTCATGTATGGTCCATATAAGGTACATAGTTAGTCACTCAGGTACTTAGGGACAAGGGCTTAGGGTATTTGGTAGTTGCCTGGTTAGGAACTTGGGTATTTCCGGGCTGCAGATTACGTCATGCTCTGCCCACAAATTGGGGGAAGGAAGGATGGATCAGTAAGAAAGCCTTGGTTGGTTCTGGGGGTGGGGTGGGGGCAGGGTGGCTCTGAATATCGCCTAGTTCCTTTCATTTGAGTTGATGCCTTTGCCAGCCCCAGTGAAGGATTGTGTGTGTCCGGGGTTGCTGCCCTCCTTTGTAGCTCTGTTTTTTGCAAACTACGCAAAGACACCTCCTGTGGGCTGACTTGAGTACTGAATCCTTCATTTGGGCACAAACTGGACACTCTTATGCCGTCTCCCATGAGTGCCCTATTTGGGGAGGATATAAAATCATAACAAAAAACTAATTTGATTTAAACTGTGAGCTATCGGCCATATTAGCAGCAGTGTGCAGACACCCTCTAAACACATTTAGCATTACAGAAGAGTGGCATTGCCGTCTACTTTTAGACAGAAAACTATTTTCTTAGACAACTTAAGATGCTTCAGTGACTCGGTAGGGGCAAGAAATAGTGGTGCCCAGCGGACCTGGCCTGATGCAACATTGTGGGTGTCCAGCAGCCATATCGGTGCCCTAGGGTTCCTATGGAAGGTGGCAAGAACATAGCAGAGTTGGTGGCATCCAACAGGTGCCAGCAAGCTCAGGTGCATGGTGGTTGGTACTGGTCGCTCAGTCAGGCAGCGGTGTTGGAGGTCTTGCCTTAACAAGGTGGTGGTAGTAATGGGGTGGGTGGAGGGGGGGAGGACACATTACTAAACCTGGTTTGTTTGTTTTTGCCTATCTGCCCCCACAGGCTAGGGGCAGCCTGAAGTCAATCTGGTTACACAAATAAAACATGAGATACGCTACTTAATGCATCTCATACTTAATACTTTGTTTGAGGTCAAACGTCAAAAAAGATTTTAGGGTGAAAATGTGACCTGGTGTGATTTGTACAGGAATGATATTTTATTTTTCTAGGAGAGAAAACTTGATAGGCTTTTATGCTTTTGTACAAGCCACCTCCAAATAAACCTACCATTAATTCCTAACATAAGAAGGAATGATCCTCCACACCCCAGGAGTAACTTCCATAAAAGCCAGCTAGCTGAAGAGGTACAAATTGATAAGGAGGTGACTGGGGAGAGCCATTGCATGTGATGTACAAAAAATAGATTTTAAAGTTTAACTGGATGGTCAAATTCAATGAAGAAGAAAATGGCTTTTAGGGGGGTGAGAAAATCACAGCAAAGTTCTTTGGATCTAATACTTAATTTTGAGAGAAATGGAATGCCTCAGTGCAAAGGCTGCTTCCTATGTGAAAGAGGCAGAATAACAAGAAATTACTGCCCCCAAAATTATGTTTTTGAGTGGGCTGGCCTTAATGAGGTACACACAGGAAACCACTTTCGTCAGCCTTGCCAATCTCCTGTCATCTCTGAGTTGAATATCTTCCCTCCTAGATCAAATCCTCCATCGTTTACAATGCATTTTCCAGTATTCTTAAGAGTGAAAGGTTCCTGTTATTTTCAGTCAGCATATTAAAGCATATGTAACTTAAAAGCATATGCAACACTCTTCCCAAGAAAATTTTTACTGAATTTAGTACATCAATCATGAAATGGCACCATTAAATGGACAAGATCGGAAGTTGTGAAAATTAATCCCTTCAGCCAGGCTGGTGTGATTCAGCACTTGAATATCGACCTATGAGCCAGGAGTCAGGGTTCTATTCCTGGTCAGGGCTCATGCCTGGGTTGCAGGCTCCATCCCTTGTAGGGGGCGTGCAGGAGGAAGCTGATCAAATGATTCTCTCTCATCATTGATGTTTCCATCTCTCTCTTCCTTTCCCTTCCTCTCTGATAGCAATAAACATATTTTTTCAAAAGAAAAATCCTTCCATTGGTTGACTTTGCTCCCTGTCTAAGGGCATAGGCGTTGGACTAGAGGAGTCTTCCTGACAGAGACCGTCTCCAGTTGTCAATTATTTAGTGACCATCCTGTTCAAAATTTGCACTATTACAGTAGAAAGAACCAACAATGCATTTGCTTTACATAATTAGAGCTTTGCAAGGCAAGATAATAAGTGTCAGTCATTAAGAAAGTTGGGACTTTTTCCTTGGAGGAGGGCTTTTATCCTGCTTTTTGAAATATGATAATCCCACTTCACTCTCCTCCACTTCAAAGGCCCGAGTCTCTGCAATGACACTCAGAGCGGCTGCTGCTGTTCGCAAGCTCAGCTCCTTCTATGGCTGTACCACAGGGAGTCACTGCAGCCCCACCGAACTTCTCCTGCCTCCGGACGGCCATCTGAATGGGTTTCTAAGTATTTGTTAAGAGCCCAGTTCCTACAGTTTTCTTTCCAAACTATTTTATCCCTGTCAGTATAGTAGCATGCATCTTCAGGATAGCAGACAACCAGGTAATTCTCTAAATGTGGGTAAGTAATTAGGGCAAAAGCTACAGTCGTTCACTCCCTAAAATCTTTTGGGTTAAATTCAGAAGGGACCTTTGAGAGATAATGTACCCCAAATATTTAAAGAATAGTTAACTGTTGCCCTGGCTGGTGTTGCTCAGTGGTAGAGCACTAGTCCGAGCACCAAAGGGTCTTGGGTTCTATTCCTGGTCAAGGGCACACACGTGGGTGAATATTAACAGAAAAATGTCCTCGATGAGTATTAACACAAAAAGAGAAAAGTTAGCTGTAGAAAGCAAAGATGTTTGCTGAGATATGTGATGCATATAAAAAACACAGAGCAGTCAGTCACACATGGCCATCAGAACGGTAGCTTAGACTTAGAGAGTGTCCTATATAATAAAAACATAATATTCTAAGTGTCCGGTCATCCAGTCATCCACTCAAGCAATCCAAGTGTAATATGATAATGATATGCTAAGACCACCCAACTGCTCGCTTTGACATGCACTGATCACCAGGGGGCAGATACTCCAACTGGTAAGTTAGCGTGTTGCTGGGATCCAGCCAGTTGGGACTGAGCAAGACGAGTCAGACACACCCTGGAGCCCTCCTGCAGTCCCTCCCTGGTCTCAATCATGCTTCGGTGGAGTCCCTTGACCTGGCCTGCACCCTCTTGCAATCCAGAACCCCTCGGGGGATGTTGGAGAGCTGGTTTTGGCCCAAAGGTGGAATGACTGTTCTCTATGATGTGCACTGACCAGCAGGGGGCAGATGCTTAACACAGGAGCTTCCCCACAGGGCAAGCGCAGCTCCGCTAGAAGCCAGGCTCATGGATGGCGAGCACAGGGGCAGTGGCAGGAGCCTCTCCCATCTCCATGGCAGTTGGACATTCCCTGAGAGCTGCAGACTGTGAGAGGGCACAGGCTGGGCTGAGGGGCCCCCTTTCCCCAAGTGCACAAATTTTGTATACAGAGCCTCTAGTCTACTGTATATGCCAATTGCAGGCAAGGTCATCTAACACACAAGGCTGCCCAGTCTTCATCATTACTGGGAAGATGTTTTTTGTTTGTTTGTTTTTCAGCCCTGTTTTTATAGAAAAGAAAAAAAAAATTAGCAACATTAAGTGGCTTGCTTACAATCTCATTTCTAAATCTTTCTGGCTCTTTAGCCATAACTTTCTATCACAACAACCTGCCCAAAGAACACAATAAATGCAAAAAAATTTTCCTCAGTACTTTATGAAATAGTAAGCTAGCCATCACTTACTTAATAAATATTTAATTTATAATTGTATATTCTACCTCATTCCAGAAAGGATGAGGAATCTTATAAAGCAAATAGAGTAGACTCAATAGGCTGTAAAAGAGAAAAGAAAACTAAACATAGGAAAAATTAAAGCAAACTAGACAAATCAATAGAGATGAAGATACTATAAAGTGTGTGCCAAAGCTGTATTGCAAGTATGGACCCAAAGGCTTACATAGTAATGGAAAAATCCTCCTAGATTTTTAGTCACTGAATTAAAATATTCATTTCCAATGTTTTACATATGTTCTATTTCATCATCAAATAGTCAACCATCACATGAGTACGGAATTGAGGCTGATCTGTTGTTGGATGTACTTAATAAGTCCCATCTTTGTTGGTTTATTTTAAATTTATGGAATCTATGCTGCTTGTCAATATCATAAATGCTTTGAATTTTCAGTTTAGGACTAATTTTTATAGAATACGTTCAAAATACCGCAAATATCAAATAATTTTAGAGAGACAGAGGTGCAGGCGACCCCCAGCACAAACCCAGAACAGATAGTGTTGCCAGCCAAAGGCGAACTGTTAGTTGATAGGAAATGACATAAAAAGGCAGGTGGAAGCAGCCACTTAACTGGGGGCCAAAAAAAGAGAGGTTAATTCAGCAAATGAGAAGTAGTTAAAGAATGTCTGAGTGGTGCTGAATAGTGTGCAAAGGAATAAGTTGTACAAAAGTCGAACCTCCAAGATTCAGCCACAGAAACTCATGTCATGGAGTCCTTCCCGCACAGAAGCTAGAGGTGGTTTGCAGATGTGTCCAGCAGATCATGGCAAAGAGAAAAGAACAGTTTCAGGGTTTCCAATGCTATGAAATTGGGAAAAATCCATTGTTCAGGACTTTTCCTAATTCTGAGAGAGATTTGTTTTTAGTTTTGATGAGAAATAATTGACATACATCACTGGATAATTTTAAGGTGTAGAGCCTGATGGTTTGATTTATGTATGTTATCTAATTGATTACCACAATAGATTTAGTTAATGTCCATCCCCCCATATAGAGGCAATGAAAGGAAAACAAAAAACCATTTCTCCTTATGATGGGAACTTTTAGAATTCACTCTTTCTTTAAAAAAAATAAAAATAAAAAATAAATATATATATATATATATATTTAGAGAGGAAGGGAGAAAGAGAGATGGAAAAATCAATGATGAGAGAGAATCATTGATTGGCTACCTACTTCATGCTCCACCCTGGGGGTTGAGCCCAAAACCGAGGCATGTGCCCTGATCAGGAAGTGAACTGTGACCTCCTGGTTCATAGGTCGACACTCAATCACCGAGCCACTAGCTGGGCAGGATCCACTCTCTTAACAACTTTCCTATATCTCATATGGCAGTCATCATGTTGTATATTACATCCCAGTACTTATTATTATTTTTGTACATCAAATACCAAAACCTTATTTATTTTGTAACTGGAAGTTTTTACCTCTCAACCTCCTTCACCTATTTTCACTCATTAACCCCTCCCACCCCCTTTTTCCCCTCTGGCAACCACCAAGCTTTGATTCTTTTTCTAAGAGAAGTATCTATGTGAAATAGTTAATTTCTATCTCTTTAAGAATCAAGAGATTGCCATTTGGGGGGGGGGGGATGTCTACAGTGTGTGTAATTGCTTCTTGTTTATAAAGAACAGTATATGTTATTATGAAGGGATTTTTCAAATCTCAGTTTGGTCTCTACAGTAAGGAAATCCACAATGAGAGTTCGTTTTACTATGATTATTCCATTGGGGGATTTTCTACTATAATATTATGACACTTCTCAATTTCAATTTTTTACAGTTGGAACAGAAATAAATTAGAATTTTGTTTGTTTAGAAAACCTTAGCTAATTCTATTTTTCTCTAGGTTTAGCAAACTCAGCAAATAATGTATGTTAACTCTTAATCTAAAGCCATGTGAACTTCAAGGGATATTAAATCTGTTTCTGATTTAGTAATACATTACTCATTGAAATATTATTTGGTAGAAAATGCTTGATGTCCAGAAACCTTATGAACCATTTTATCACCTTTTTTTATTTGATCCAGGAAGTTGATTTTCATGGGTAGTAAATAAAGTTTATATCTGGAAAGATGAAACCATGAAGTTTATCAATATGGTTATTATAGTTTATATGACCAAGCTTTCCAAGCAGATTTGATATGGCTGACAGTGAAAGCATTTCAACAGGGCAGTTAAAGTAAAGGTAATGATTGAGGTAAAAATAAAAGATATAAAGAAAAGAACAACATAATTGTATGGGGAGAATTGTGAAATACATTAGATTTGTTCCGAGCTTCCTGACCACCAATGCAGAAGGCACACCCAATGGTTTTTTTGGAAGCACTCTTACACTTTGCTCTAACTTCATCTTGGATAGTCACACATCACATTATGAGAGGAAAAGCTAAGCAAAGAAACCAACAGAACAGGAACAAAATTATTTATCTATAGTAACTGAAATAGATGAAACATTGAACCTTCTTGCAAGTACCACTAACAAAAATAGCTTTATCCTTGTCTTTTCAAAATCATGGGTTAACTCAGCCAAACCCCTTGGTCTTTGGTTGGCACACACTTGTGACAATCTCCCCTTAGGAGAATGGACCTAGGAAGATACCACAGGTCCTAGAAGAGAGAGTAGGGGTCATTTGGGCAGGGAATTCTGGGGTCCCGGGTATCCAAAGTGTGGTCAAGGAACAGGAACAAGAGCTCTGGGGGTGGCATGCTCTGTTTCTGGGAAGCTTCCTTGGCTCTGGCGGTGTGTGGCTGGAGGAGGATGAGTGGAGACTTCTCAAGTGTGGGGTCAGGGACAGGGGCCAAAGTATCCCTGGCCCGGATTAATTCTGCTTCTCAGTTCCGCATGGCCACGGAAGAAGCAAGGTGGCTCTGGCCAGCCTCGGTGTAGGTCCTGGCCCCTGAAGGCCAAGGCAGGTATAGCTGATTATTTTCCTACCAAATGTTAATTTATCTCGATAGGAAGTTCTGGAAAAGATTCTCAGGAGGTGGCTGGAACCCCATCGCTCTTTCTTTTGCACTGACTTTCCTCATCACATTGTAAAATCGAGATCATGGCCCGAATTATTCTACCATTTAACTCTTCCTTAACTGCAGTTGTATTGACAGTTCAAGGGAGCATAACTCTTTAGTCTGGATTCCAGATACTTGCTGTCTAATCTTCTCTGTTCCTTTGGGATCTAGACAGGGTTTTCTGAACAAATCTATAGATTCATGGTTTTCTCTAGGCTTAGAATTTAAAGGAACATATTTTTCTCCATTCTATTAAGTTCCAGATTTTATTTTATAATATAAAAAAGATATGTAAATATAACTAGAGAAAGATATATTGAGTTCTTTTTGATACAGTGTTTCTTGAGAAACTATTACCATGATGTTTAAAAATAAAAGTTTACTTCTCCAACTTAATAATTTTTTTTTCATAGTTGAGAATAAACTAAGTTCCTGTGATATAAGTTTCAAATATACATTGAGGCAAAAATAATGTTTTGGGGGTATTTTTGGTCAGGAAGTAACTTGAAGATAGTTAAAAATTTTTTAAAATATTTGCTTATGCAGTGGAGGCTTTTCAAAAGTTATTTTTAAAGTCTGAGGAATTAAGCACCTGTCATTTTCTCCAGCTGGTGTAGATGTTAAAAATTACTGTCACTCTTCTACCCGCTACTATGTTTTGCACCTGCTGCTACTTGAGTTATTGGCACTTCACACATGGTAATTTAATAAGGTTAGGTCCCATGACAGTGTACTAGATGTTATCCTACAGGAGCTAAAGCAGTTTTATAAGATCTTATGGGAAAAAATATTAAATATGAAGCTTGAGACAAAAACTTTGTCACATTTTTCTAAGTGAAAGATGTTAAAGGAGTATAAAAGATAGGAAATTTAACTACATATTGAAAAAAAATTAGTCTTTTATGATTGGACTCTTTGTACTAGTCAACTTCTCTACGTGGTGACATTTATAAGTAAAAATAAAAACATTTTTATGCCTTCTGTATTGAAACCTGCATTGTTCAATATGGTTGTCATGAGCCACATGTGTCTATTTAAGTTAATTAAAATGAGATACAATTAAACATTCAATTCCACAGCCACACTAGCCACAGTTCAAGTGCTCAGTAGCCACATGTGGCTAGTGGTTACCCAAGAACTTTGCAGATACAGATTTACATTTTTACTGCAAGTTCTGCTGGACAGTGCTGTGTGAAATTTCCAGTTCCTGGTCTTCGGCCAACTCGGTCTTAAAGACCTTGAGGCCGTTGTGAATTTTCCTTATGACTGATTGTAATGTCCCAACATCATCTTGGCTACAGAAGCCAAAGTCAGAGTTGAAGCTGTTGTCCACCAGAATCTGAGAGACCTTTGCTAAAGTTAGGAGGAGCATGTGGACATGAAGCGCCTAACATCAGGAAAAAGTTGTGTCAGCTTCCAAATATGTGTTAGGCAGGCAGAGATTTTATAATCCCATATATTTCTGATATCTTTTGAGAGAGTGGGAGAACTATTTATTACTGCATCTCTTCTAAATGTACAACTATTAACTTGCAAATTCTGCCTTTGTTCTGAAGAAAAGTGACATGTGATAAAAGTAACTTTACACTTTGAATTTTTCTATGAATTATTTGACCATTTAAGACATGTATTAAAGATTGAACCAAGCTTTGGGACACAGGCATGTGAAATAGAGGGGAGCATAGCAGGAGACAGAATATTAGTAGATATGTTCTTGAATAACAGTCTCATCCCAGAGAGGTTTTTCCAGTGACAGCTGAAAGGTCACTTTAAATATTATCCTTGAAGACATTCAGTGAGAAGGATTAGGGCTTATTAGAATTTTCTAATAGGCCAGATTATCACTAGAGGTGAAATAGTTCAAACCATGAATACAATGATTTACATGCAACCGAGAATGCCTGCTTTCATCTTGATTTGCCTGGGTAGTTTATATTAAAACATCTCTGATCCTCTGAATTTCTTCAGTTCTCCATTTCACTCTTTCTTTCTTTATACACACACACACATACACACACACACACACACATATATATACACACACACACACACACACACACACATATATATATATACATATATATATACATATACACACACACATATATATATATACATACACACACACACACACACACACACACACACATATATATATATATATATATATATATATATATATATATATATATAATTGATTTCAGAGAGGAAGGGAGAGGTACAGAGAGAATCATCAATGATGAGAATCATTGATTGGCTGCCTCCTGCACGCCCCTTACTAGGGATCGAGCCCATAACCAGGGCATGTGCCCTTGACCGGAATTGAATCCAGGACCCTTGAGTCCACAGGCCAGCCCTCTATCCACTGAGCTAAACCAGCTAGGACTTCATTTCGCTTTTTCAATAATATGTGATTATCACTACTATTCATTCTGTTATTTTCTATATAGACTATACTGATTTGTTCTTTTAATTCATCAATATTCTATGCATTAACAACAGAATTAAGGTTTTAAAAATTATTTTTATCTAAGAAGAAAAAAGCACAAAGCAAGTTGAATATTCCAGACTGAACAAAATTATTTATTGCTCTTTTAATTTAAGGATGATGATGAACCCAAGGCAGAAAATAAAGAGTGGTGCTTGGGTTTGAGATTGTCAGTGTTTTATCCTTGTCTAGAGCAGGAGACACTTGGTTCGTGTTACATGAATGCAATTCAGAGAGAAATGTAGATATAAAAAAATTCAGGAAGTCCTCAGTCTAGAATGGTCTACATTGTTTTGTTTTTCTGATGATGGTAAACAGATCTGGACATGGTGTTATGAATAAGTTTCCAGCCAGTCTTCCTAAACAATGCTTGATCTGTAAAGAAAAGGGGAAATGAGTTAGATTATTTATTTATTTATTTTAATATTTTATTGATTTTTTACAGAGAGGAAGGGAGAGAGATAGAGAGCTAGAAACGTTGATGAGAGAGAAACATCGACCAGCTGCCTCTTGCATACCCACTACCGGGGATGTGCCTGCAACCAATGTACATGCCCTTGACCGGAATCGAACCTGGCACAATTGGTTTTGGCTAGATTTTTATTTTAATGTGAAGTGCAAAGAAGAAAAAGCACAAACGAGCCAACATTTCCTTGTTGTAAGAACCTGGTTGCAAGTGCTTAACTTTGACTGCGATAGCATGGTTTTCTCGAGTGGTAGTTTTTAAAAACTGCATGTTATTCAGCAAACTTAGGCCCATACTTTTATTAGTGTCATGTTCCAACTAAATTAGTTAACTTCTCTTCATTGTATACTCATAAGTACAAAGATAGGATTTAGCTATTAAACTTCTGAAATTTTTGCTTATAAACTTATATAAAATGATCTATTCCTACATAACCTGTTTCAGGAAGTTGAAGTTTTCTGGTTCATATAAATAACTTTTAAGAATAATACTAGTTATATGGACAGACTATAAAGTGAAGCAGTTAAGGAAAATAAAAAAAAATCAAGAAAGTCTTAATAGTAAAGAGAATATATATATACCTTGAGAGCTCCATTTAGATAGACATGATATGCTTGACAAAAGCTGTAGGCACAATACAGACAGTTTAGAGTTAGTCAAATTTAATAAAAAAGAGGTTTTAAAAGTTACTTCAATCCTAATTAATGTTAGCTATAACACTGAAGCTTATTTTTTATGCTCTGTACAGCCTGCTATACATATTACTGGATTTATGGCCTTTGCCCTGATTTTATAAATTTGATTTTTGAGTAAGGGGCAGATTCACATGATTAAATATTTCTTCTTTAAAGTATAGAAGAGCTTATAACAACAACAACAAAAGTTTCTCACCACTGTCTCCCAGATATTTAGTTTCTCCTTTATAGCTAAGTTCATAGAGCTATTAAATGCATATAAGAGAATACAAATATATGCTTCTTTTTAAAATATACATTTTTATTGATTCCAAAGAGGAAGAGAGAGGGGGATAGAGATAGAAACATCAGTGATGAGAGAGAATCATTGATTGGCTGCCTCTTGCACTCTCCAATGTGGACCGAGTCTGAAACTAGGGCATTTGCCCTTGACTGACATCAAACCTGGGACTTTTCAGTCCATAAGCCAATGCTCTATTCACTGAGCCAAAACAGGAAGGGCCAAATATATGTTTAAAATTTTTTTTTACAGGAATGATGGCATACTCTGCAAATTCTTTTGCACTTATTTTTCTCACTTAGTAATATACCCAGTATATTGGAGACATTACAATAAATGTAAATAAGAATGTCCTTATTTTTTAGGGCTATAGGATATTTCATTGTGTAGATGTACCAGAATCTATTTAATCCATCTTACATTAATGAACATTAAATTGTTCAAATATCCTATCTAATAAAGAGGAAACATGCAAATTGATCATCACTGCGATACACAAGATGTCCACCCCCATGTGGTCAAAGATGGCTGCCCCCATGTGGACACAAGATGGCCACCACAAGATGGCTGGCAGGGGATTTGTGGGTGATCAGGCCAGCAGAGGAGGGCAGTTGAGGGGGACCAGGCTGCAGGGGAGGGCAGTTAGGAGCAATTGGGTCAGCAGGAGAGGGCAGTTAGAGGTGACCAGGTCAGCAGGGGAGGGCAGTTAGGTGCAATTGGGCCAGTAGGGGAGCAGTTAGGCATCAATCAGGCTGAAAGGGGAGTGGTTAGGGGGTGATCAGACTGGCAGGCAGAAGTAGTTAGGGGCAATCAGGCAGCCAGGCAGGTGAGTAGTTGGGAGCCAGCAGTCTTGGATTGTGAGAGGGATGTTCGATTGGAGAGGGTGCAGGCTGGGGTGAGGGACAACTCCCCCACCACACCCTCCTGCACAAATTTTGTGCACCAGGTCTCTAGTATACAATTAACTATGTATCATTCATTGCACTTGACTGCAAGAATGTCCACATTCCTTGAAGTATATTGTTAGAACTGCTAGTACCCCTTCACACAAGGATTTAAATGATTTACATTTCCAGCAGGAATGCATAAGAGCAGCTTTGTCCACACATTCTTCTCACCCCAAAGTTTGGTCAAACTTTTAATCTTCAGAAATCAGTTTATTTAAAAATGGTATTTCAGTGTAGTATCTATCTGCATGTCTCATGTTATTAATGAAGTTTAGCATATTATACTGTATTTGTATATATACTTTCCTTTCCTATGAAGTGTCTGTTCATGTATCTATTAATTTTTTTTATTAGGTTGTGGTCCCTTTATAAAATTATAACTTTTTATTAGGAAAATATTGTCTGCTGTTTGTCTTTTAACTGCTTCTGGTGGCTTTTTCCATATAAATTAAAAAACATTATGTGGTTGAATTTGTCCAAATTTGAAGTGCCTTCTGGGTTTTATATAAGTGCTAGATGCCTCTTACAGGAAGATTCCTGCAATAGGCTTCCTACTGCAGTAACTACCAGAGCACATGAGATTGTACCTTCATAGTTGATGCATCCATTGGAGTCTTCTTGACCTTGCATCAGTGTTTCCACTTCTTCCTCTCTCATCTTTTCACCTGATGAAACAAAACTCTTTGTTCAGAAAGGAGGTCAGAGAATATTTTCAAAATTCCCACCATAAGTGATTATTTTGGAACTCCTGGAACTATGACTAAGCTCTTGAAGGATAGGAACCAAGCCCTTCCTATTCCTCTCCCACTTAGTAGGTTGTCAATAAAAGTTTCTGAGTGAATGAATTAAGTTCACATTGTACACAAATATCCAAACTTTATCCTATGCAAACTACAGTGTTTTACTACTCATTACCAGTAATTTAAGTTACCATTTTTCCCAAATTCACTTCATTGACACTGTAGTCAATTGAAATGGTTAACTTTTGACTTCTCTCTTACATTTTCCCTCTGTATCTACCTTGGTTTTAACATGATTGCCCCAAGTCATACTCCTTCTTCTATAGTCTGTTCTGCTAATTCCACTAAAACAAATTTCCTTACCCAGTGTGGCTAGAACGTGACGGAGTTCAGCACCCATGACTGTGCCATTGCCTTCCTTGTCAAAGACACGCAGACCCTCAACGAAGTCTTCGTAAGTGCCCTGCTCCTTGTTGTTAGAAATAGCTTGCATCATGGGAAGAAACTGTTCAAACTCAATTTTCTTGACATTCATCTCTGGAAGAAATTGCAATTTGGGGAGTTGTTAGCAAACATAAAATGCCATTTCTGAGTTTCAAATTGAACTTGAAAGTTTATTCTAGATGACTTGAAAAATCTTCATACAGTGTAAATTTCAATTGATAAGTTGCTGGTGAGAAAAATTTGGTAATGTAATAGTTAGTAGCCTGAGCTGTGGAGTCCTAGACCTTGAACTTTTCTCTCCAATCCACTGTTTACAACTATGTGATTACAGGCAAGCTGATTAACCAATTTGTGTCTCAGCGTCTTCATCTCTAAAATAGAGATATTGCATAGTGTTAGTATGAGAATGAAATAAGATGACACAAGCCAAGTTTGTTACAGTACCTGGGACAACTGAGTACTTAATGTTAGCTGCTATTTTTCTAGTATTGTCAATTTAATATTTTTAAAATATATTTTTATTGATTTTAAAGAGGAAGGGAGAGGAAGAGAGATAAAACATCGATGAGAGAGAATCACTGATCGGCTACCTCCTACAGGCCCTCCTCATGCCACTGGGGACCAAGCCTACAACCCAAGCATATGCTTTGAGACTTCCTGGTTTGTAGGTCAATGCTCAACCACTGAGCCACACTGGCCAGATTTAATTTAATATTTTTGTGTGATTTACCTGGACATTTTCCTCCAAAGAAAATGAGCTCTGATGAGTATTCTAGCAGACTGATTTAGAGTTAGGTTTTTTAGAAGTAAGTGTTGGTTTGTTTTTTTCTTTTGTGACACAAGAAAATTGTCATTTTAATTATCAAAGAAAAAAAGAAATTAGTTGTTGTTTTTTTTTTGTTTTTCTCCCCTATGGCAAAGATAAACAGCCCACATGTCTACTTGAAAAGACGTCAGTTTGGTCTTGTTGCTGTTCGTGTGTTTGTTTCCCAGTAGACTATAATATTTTGCCACGAACCTTTGGGATTCATTCTTTTTTCTTGTTCTAGACTGAAGCCTGGATTTCTGTCTTGAGCAAATAAGTTCTGCAATTTTGCTACTTATGTATGTCATTGACTTTGGTCCTGTGATTTAACTTGGGCAACTGAATGCAGGTCTGGCTTAGATTTTCAGGTCTTTTTGTAAAAAAAAAAAAATTACTCTGATTAAGATTCATCCTGTTTTTATTAATTAAGATAGCTGAGTTTCCTTTAAGAGTCTTACAGCAGCAGGGTGTCAAAAGACAGGCCATTGGGCCAAGCCAGCAGGTATTTTCTGTCTCCTGAAAACATTGATTTCATTTCTCTGGCTTTAATCAGAGCAGATATCCTCTCGGGATGTGCTATTATAATTTACTTGGAGTTATTTGCAAAGTGCATTATGTTTTAGTCATATTTAACATCTTTGTCAAAATGTAATTTTGCCTTTGAAGGTTTGAAAAAATGTGTAGACTTGGGTTTTATTTCATTTCATTAACCTTTAAATTATGAGCATTAAGATAAGATGATGATAATGATGTTAGCATTAAATATTATTTCCTTGCATTAGCATGAAATTTTATCAAGCTTGCAAATTCTCAAAGGAAGGTTAACTTACTTTATGAGGGAAAAAACTGACTCTAGCCAAGTGGCACACTTACCATCAAAAGCCAATTAAGTCCTATTCTGTGAAACTTATTTCTTAATAAATCTCTCTTACTCTGAAACACACACACACACACACACACACACACACACACACACACACACATTTCTCAACTTATTGGGGAAACATGGGGTTTACCTTCATTGGTGGGGTTTCCCAGGACCTTCTTGACCTCTGCGTTGGTGGGGTTTGTGCCCAGAGCCCGGAGGACATCACCAACCTGGCTTAAGGTGATTTTGCTGTCACCTGTCCTGTCAAACAGGAGAAACGCCTCCTTGAAATCTGTAAGAAACAAGAAGCATTAGCGGGCTTTATTTTTTTTTTTCCTTTTCTACCTCAGACCTATAAGTTAACCCTAATTTCATCAAAGATCCAGTTCAAACTATTTTACAAGTATTTCCAACCACTGACATTGTGATTGCTAGATTCTCCCTTTTCCTAGTTCAGATAATCACGGACAAGCCCTATTTTAAAGCAGCATTTCCAATTTCAAGTCATATGTAATTATTAATCAGATATGGGAATTGGATCCTCTAGTCATATTTGTTCATATTTTCTTCATCTGTGTGGGAAGCAGGAATGGGTTAGGGAATTCTGAGGCTTTAAGAATTCCTTATATAACCTCTCATATAATTAAACATTAATAACATTTCAAGAAAAACAAGTTTTCAAATGGGGTTGTGTTTATGAGGTCAACACAAACTTCTCAAATTACATGGAAAAAACCTCCTCTTGAGTTACAAATTTCCTACATACTCCCCTTAACTAGTTTTCTTCAGGAGTAACTTCAATTTTTTTTAGGAAAAAAATCTAGAAAGATGAGACAAATCTCAAAATTCTATAAGTGATCATTTAACCATGTCAATGTGTGACGGTAATAGGCTCCTAGTATAAATTATTCAGAAGGAGGAATATGTGTTTGGGTCTGTTGCTATGATAATCTATTCTTTTTTCAGGTCATACATATGACAACATGTTGCTATGTTAGCTTTAAGTACATATTTCCTAATGAAAACTTTATGGAGATAATGGAAAATTCACATGCACTTTAGAGAAAAAGTACAGATGTCATAAATCCTCTGCCTAGTTTCTCCCAATAGTAACGTTTTGCAAAATCATTGTATACTGTTGAAATCAGGGTATTCACATTGATAGATACCACCACTTTCATTCAGATTTCCATTTTACTTGTACTCGTGTGTGTGTGTGTGTGTGTGTGTGTGTGTGTGAATAAATACACATTCTTAAAGTGAATTTTTTAAATCATGACCACTATATTCCTTGTTTCCTAAGTTTTGTCATTCTCCTTTAATAGAATGGCTTTGCCTTTCAGAATTACATTAAAAAAGAATTAAGGCATGTACACCAAAAAGACAGAAAGAGATACTACTATGGATTAGGGGCCAATAAAGACATTTTAATAGAACCTTCTAAATTTAACTAAATGAATTCCCCGGGGAACCCAGAAGTACTCATGGTAACTTGTTGGAGTTAATACTAACAACATTCAAAAAGCATTTGTGAGTGAAAGAGGTGAAAGCAGCCTTCTTTTAGGCCTTTAGTTGTTCGGGATCAAAAGATACCTTCTGGATAGGTTACTCAGCAAAATACCCTATTTTACTGTCCCTCCACCCACTAATCTAAGATTGAGCCAGGCATTTTCACTGTCAACTACTGTGATCATGTTTCCTTTCTTTGCTAAAACTTTCCCCTCATATTCTCTGCAATTTGGCTATAAAAGATCATTTTCCTAATCTGAAAACATGCCCCAGGCCCTGTGGGGTCATTAAGTCAAATATTGTTTCATCTTTCTAAGGGACACACGAAACTGAACTATTCCTGTTACTGACTCCAGGCTTTCATGCACAAATTGCTCAGCGGGCTCACTATTACCCTGGTCAGATACTTGATATAGAAATAGGAATTTTATGGGCTGTAATAGAATCTTCCTGACATTAAACCTTATGTTGATTTAAAGGCCAGAAAGATATTGTTCTTCCTGTCCCAGAATTCTAAGGCTTACGTTTTTCTCTTGGAGAGTCTAGAACATGGGTTAGCAAACTCCTGCCCAGGGGCTGGCCACCTGTTTTTGTAAATAAAGTTGGAATACAGCTATTTGTATAGGTATTATCTATGGCTGTTTTCATCAGCAACAGATATGGGTTCTTTTTACAGAGATTGCATTTGCCAATGAGGCTTAACATATTCACTCTTTCATCCTTTCAGAAAAAAATATTTGCCAGCCCCTTGTGTAGAGCAATAATGCTCTAGAACTTTCTGTGATGATTGAAATGTCCTATATCTGGATTGCCCCAAAATGTAGCTACCAGTTACCTGCAATTCTTGAGCACTAGAAGGCAACTACTACAACTGTGGAAATGGATTTTGAAATGTATTTATTCTTAACTATTTACATTTTAAATTTAAATATCCACATGTGGCCAGTGACAACTCTACTGGACAGCATAGGAGGACTTAGACCTTTAGGATGCTCTGATTTTCTATTTGTTATTTCTTCTTTTCTCCAAACCTATGAAACATTCAAATAGAGTAGCCTTGAGCAAAACTACTTAATCATTAAACAAGGGATAATCAAAGGAAGTCTTCATTCTTTTTGAACAAATAGGATTTCCATTTCATTTAAAAATGCTACTAAGAAACATTTGTTTTCCTGACACAGAGAAAAAACAGTCCGCCACACCAATATTTACCAAACTCTGTATCTAAAACCTATTTCATATATGAAATGATAGTTTTCATAGTAATAGTTTAATAGTTTAAATTTCCCTTCTGTCCCTGTAAGGGTTTTAAAGTTTTCTATTGTTTGGTCCTACCATAGTTTGGCTTTCAAAATGACCCCGTAAAGTAGACATTTAAGAGGACTAGGATGAAGTTAGCTGAAAATGTTGCAGTATTACTAGTTAAAAATGAATCAGAAAATCAAACAAATTACAGAAGTGCCAACTATTTTGAATAAAAAAAAAACAGTCCTTTGTAGTATAATTTTATAGGATATTGAGTTCTGAGTCATGAAGTTATCCAATTGTTTTACACAAGGCCATTAACCATGATGTGGATACGCATGTCTGTACTACTGCTACTACAGCAAATATCCTCTTTTTCCTTCACTGATGTTTGAACATGAGATAGTCCAGACACTAAAACACAGGAAACTGTGGAATTCTTTAGGTGGAGAACTGAGTCTTTGAATAGATCCTTATTAATCACCTTTATTTATAATTACATATTATATACCATAACATGTCTAATAAACTTATTCTGACCAATATTCTAAGTTATATATCATACACCTATTTTTTTCTTCCCTTCTCTTCTGTGGATGTATTTCTATCTCACTTTCTTTGAATATGGGACAATCATTCCATAAAACATGCCTCAGTACACTTCTAGTGAAAAAATAAGATCTTATAGGGCACAGGATTCTTGGATTACAAGACTGAAAGGAGAAAAAAATGGGAGTGTTAGGGAAAGTATTCTGATTCTCTTGAATCATAAGAGTTTAAGTTTCTTAGTCACTGTTTTTATAAAAGATATTCTAATGAATTTAAACTAATACCATATTTTGATCCTGTCATTCATTCTTAGGTTACCCCCCGGGAACCTGTCTTACTGCCCCCCCCACCCCACCCCCCAGTTTATGACAAACACTCTTCCCTCTTTGTCTGTGCATTTACTTTTATCCTATATCTACTTGACCCATTATTTCTCTCAATGCATTATAGTGCCCATTGAGATTATGGAGATTTGGTAATTGGCAGTTTTATAATAATTATTTTATTTTCCAAATTGAGCAATTCAGACTTGCAAAATCTTTCTTTAAGTATTTGATTAACAAATTAGCCATCCAAAATTGACATATTTTTGGGGTACATATATTTATATCGGTATTTAGAAATCAGGGCCTATTTTGAAGTGTTTAGCTATTGTTTGCTTAAACCTCTGATGGCTAATTCTAAGGAGGGGCTGCTTGGGGTGCTGAGAGGAGTTAGAGTGACTGAGAGCATTTATATTTAGAGTGGCAGCACCATCGGGGGGCCATTAGGGAAGAGCTAATCTCATCCAGAGGGAGCTGGCTTTCCAAATCCATCTTTCTGAGTGTGTGCATGTCAACAGCAATATCTTTTAAACTTACCATCCTGCTGTTCCTGAGAGAACTCGATCTGTTAGGAAGAAATTAACCACAAAGAATATTTTAACCAACCAACATGTCCTGACTTTCCAGTGTATCCAAGCTCATTCCCTGAGTCATCTTTCAAGTAAGCTCCCAAAGTCAGCCTACTTTCCAGAGTTCAGGCATAGCTTGGACACTCACAGGTTGAGCCGGGTACTCGCATGCCTTAGAGATAAGTGATATTTCTGAAAGTAGGCAGTGTTCTGCCTACATCTGAAGTAGAAAAGCTCAATTCACTTACCAGCAATCTGGTCAGCACTGAAGGACTGCGGTGGCGAGAGGGAGAAAGAATAAAACAGCTAGTACTCTTTCAAATGCATTGACAGAATCGAGTGCTGTCTGTCCTGAAACTTTTTAGAGAGCCATGTAGGTTTCATAGAATAAGAAGGTTGCCTTAGGATATGTTGGAGTCTAGGATAAAGAAAAAGCTATTGCAAAAGATAGTTAGGGAACATCTCTCCTCAACGAATCAGTGGTTTAACAGAGGCCAAGCCAAATACTTCCTAGAATAAGATAATAACCTAGAGTGTATTGAAGATTTGTCTAACACAGGTACACTGTTTTAGGAAGTACAGATGCACTGCCTTGAATCATTACAAGCATTCCTCTGTTTAACCACCACATTTTTTACTTAATGCATCAGAAGTAGATTACTTGGCTTTAGAAATTGACATAATTTGGTTGTTTTTTAAGGTGTAATATTTTCCTATAGTTGCAGAGTTATTTTTCTTTCTAAATTTAGATATAATAAACCTTATGTGATATAGCAAACATTGATGAATCATAAACTACTTCTTTTGGGGACTAAGTCTTATTTTCCCAGCTGGCATAATAGCTCAGATGACTTCTTCTATCCTCACGCCCTCCCCTCACCCAAAACCCAAAGCAGATTCTAAAGACTCCTATTGAATAAGCTATCTCCCCAATATCTATCTACGTCTGCCTTTTTTCCTCAGTAAGACTATAGCTCCTATCTCTTTCCTCCTGCAAATGCCAACTACTTTTCTGGTAGGACCCACCATGCTGGAGCTGCTGGGCTGCACAACAGCGCGGAGATGGGAGATGGGAGATGAGGAGTCTCTGAGGGCGGCTGCAGTCCCTGAGTGGGGCCGCCCTGGCGGAGGCTGCCTTTTATTGCGGGAGGCGGTGACCTCAGAGTTTATTCGGGTCTCAGGGAGAGAGGCAGCCACTCCCTTTGGAGAGTTCTTTAGCTTTCTTAAGGCAAAGCAGGAAAGGGATCCGAACCCTGAGGGCTATTTTTAGGAACCCAGAAACCATAGTAGGCAGCCATAGTGAGCCCTTAGGTACTTTTATGGGCTTTGTCTCTGAGATGCTCTCCGGAGTGTCTTCCTTTAAGAAGCTGATTTGCTCAGGGCCCGAGGAGGCTCGGGTTTCCCTAGGGGCCTGGGCTGACCCTGCTCTCAGTGAATTTTAGACTTTGCAGACTCCAAGTGGGCAAGTCTTGGTACTAATGGAACGTGTTGGAGAGGACTGGTTTGGGGTTTCAGTTGGCAACCCCTCGTGGAAAAGGTCAGAGGACCTGGAAGGCATCACGCATTCTGGGAGTTTCTTAGGGTTCACCCAAGTGGTGATCTGGCCAATTCCTGAAAATCTGTAATTAATCAATTTTTTTGCAGCCTGTATTCTCAGGAGTATAAAGCTTATCTAAACCAGGAATGGCTTTAATCACTGTTTTTCACCATTCTCCTTTAATACCCTTAGGATTGGGTATTTTCCTCCCTCCCTGTTATCTTTATGGTGGCTTACCAGTCAATTTTTTTTTTTTAATTTATGAAGTTTTTCTAGGCAGGAAAGCTGTTAGACACTCTCTCTCTCTCTCTCTCTCTCTCTCTCTCTCTCTCTCTCTCTCTCTGTGTGTGTGTGTGTGTGTGTGTGTGTAAGCTTTATTCCTGGTTCTTTTTAAAACAAAACAAAACAAAACGAAACATAAGTCATTCAGAAAAAGCTAAGAAAGATATGATTTCACTCATATGTGGGATGTAAGACTGAAACTCTGAGCACAAACAGCAGTATGGTGGCTGCCAGGGGAAGGGGACTGGGGAAGAAGAGGACTCTAAGATGAGGTGACAGGAGGAGATTTGACTGAGGGTGGTGGGCACATGGTGCAGTACACAGATCTTGTAACATAGAAACCCACACCTGACACCTGTATGTTCATGTCGACCATTGCCACCCCAATTAATGTAATAAAAAAATAAAACAAGACATTAACTTTATGGTGGTGACATTGAAAAATAACATTATATGAGTTCAAGTGTACAATTCCATAGTATACCATCTGTATATTGCATTGTGTGCTCACCACCCAAAGTCTAGTCTCCTTCCGTCACCATATATTTATAAATCCCCTTCATCTCCTCCAACCTCCCCACTCCCCCCTTTTCTCTAGTAATCACCATTATCTGTTGATAGACTGTTTTTGCATTCTTCTTCTCTCTTTCTATTTGAGATTTAAAAATTTTATGTAGGTTCCTATTAGAACATGCTGATTCTGTTTCTGTTATGTCAAACATTTGATGGCTCAGTCTATAGACTGAGAAACAAAAGAACCCAGAACAGGGGGCTGTGGGAGGCAAAGCTGTACTTTAGAATTTGAAAGGTATCCCAGGGAGTGGCTGGTAATGGGGTCTCCTGGTAGCTTCTCTGAACAGAGAGGGCACTCTCTTCCACGAATGGTACTGTGCAACATGGTACAGGGAAAGATCGGTCTTAACATGTCCACTAATGTTCACACATGTCTAACAGTTTTCTACCTATTTAAAGCACCTCACAGGCATAAGAATGTTGGAAATTCTAATGTCAGTACTGTTTCCATATGACTTTTAAAGAAATGGTCACAGAGAGCATAAAGTCTCCCCCTGCTAGACAAATGTGTATTTGCAGCTTTCCCTTAAGCATTTTGAAAGAAATCAGCACTTAAAATGTGTGTTATTTTTTGTTCAAAGACTACCAATAGTGGAAAAAAAAAATCTCAGAGGGTCTTAAGTTCCAAAATGGGACTGAAAATATAATTTAAACAATATTAGTACCCAGGTAAAGTATCTTCATAAGTAGACTGACACTTTGAGAGAGTTAATAAAAATATTTAAACACTTTGAATCATTAGGGGAAAATAGAAGGGAGGGACAATTGATAATTGCATAAGTTGAAGTTTCATGATTTTGATGCAAAAATTAAAAGCTTTAGAGAAAAACCATGATTCTTTGTGTGTTTTATTTTAGTCTTGTAATTATATGCATTATGTTATTAGATTTGAATTGCTTATGAGTAATATTGAGAGCTTCCTCCAACCTCTCCCTCTTGGTGAGCTGCCTCTGTCTTTATTCTTTGATGTTACTCTCCTCCCCCCCCCCCAATTATAAAATACCTGCCTACATTAGATGATCAACGGATTTTCATTAAGTTAAAATCATTAGAGCATATGCACAGTAAGCTCCTCCTTCAAACATAAGCTCCTCCTCTAGGATATGATATTCCCTGAGGGAAGAGACTTCCAAGTCCCTTCAAAGAACTCACACTCTAGAGGAGGCGCTCACATCCTCCTTTGACACGCCATCTCCAGCCCTGAGAACTGCCAAGCACATAGTAGGCTGCTCATCTTGTTATTGATGTATGCGCCTTTAGGTTTCCAGAGCCTTTGCTTAGATTCTGTGTAAATATTTATTATCAAGACCACTACTTTGCAAACCCTCAATTCGTTTTAAGTCTGTTTTTTTTTCTATCTCTGTCTATGTATACTTATATTAGACCAATAGTAAAACAACATTCCACATTTTTGTGAGTTATATACTGCTTGGCTTTGGATTTAGGCAGGTAGTAGTGTACAAGGTACTGGTACTAAATATGATTTTTATTGCAATGTTTATAGGTCTTTTCTCACTTTGAGAAGCATTTTTCTAAAAGTAATTATGAGGTTTGGTTATCTGATTAAAAAAGATAGTCTCTCATATATAGAAGAAATTTAAAGGAAAAATGTAAAGTGCATTTAATCAAACAGGCTCTGGAATTTATGTATGTTATGATTTGGTAGTATTAACCAATGTCACCCCAATGAATTTAATTAAAATATTCTTAACAACTGCTAAAAAAGATGTAGTAAAACAAGAAGCGTTATAGTACAAGGTGATTTGGGAGATGTGTGTTGTTGATACTGAGGGAAAGTGCCCTAGCAAGGTACACAGACCACGGTCTTTAAACAGCTTCATCATCACTGCAAGGCATGTGGGACTGATCACTGGTGAGGCTAAGTAAAACAGTTCATCTACCAGGGCCAGCTTTCAATCAAGAAAACATTGCTGCAGGTCCTCTGATTTAATGCCTGGCAGAGAGACAAAGATCTGGATGTATGCAAATCCTAAGGAAAACTTTATTAATTTTTCAGGCCAAACTCACAGAGTTACTAGGAATCACCATAAAATACCAGTAGAAGTCTTATTTTTTAAAACTTTGAGCTTTGAATTTCAGAATAACTCAATTTAAAGGAAATAAATATTTTTTTGTTGCATTGTTTTTACCTCAACAAAGGATATACTTAGGTTGCTGACTATAATCTACACTAATAAAAGAGAAAGATGCAAATTGACCACGTTGCTGTGATGCCCACCAGCCAATCAGGAGTGTGTATGCAAATTGACCCAACGAAGATGGTGGGTTGATTTGCATACACAAGCATGGAGCAGAGACTGAGGGCTCCAGCCTGAGCAAAGATTAAAGATAGAAGACTGAAGAGGTTTGGCTTCTCCACTGCGACCAGAGTGAAGGCCTGGGTCCTGGGTGCCAGTGCTGGCAGGGGAAGGAAGGCCTATTGCATGAATCATCATGCAAAGAGCCTCTAGTAATGGCATAAAAAGGTAAAATCAAGAAAAATGAGAATATAGTACTGGCCCAGATTGTCTAACAGAGAGAGAGTAATGGATGGCTGTGTTGGATAATTGAGCTGAACAGATAAAGAAATGATTAATTCTCTGCAGAGATGCTTAGACTAGCCAACTAAATTCAAGCACATTAGAGCAAAGGTTAAATTATTAAAGCAGCACAATTCAGACCTACAAAAAGTAATAGAGACCTATGTAAATTGTAACAAAACATTTAAAATGTGACCCAAGCCAGAACCGGTTTACCGGGTTCGATTCTGGTCAAGGGCATGTACCTTGGTTGTGGGCACATCTCTCTCATCGATGTTTCTAACTCTCTATCCCTCTCTCTTCCTCTCTGAAAAATCAATAAAATATATTAAAAAATAAAATAAAATAAAAGGTGACCCAAATCTACATTTCAGATTTCTCATCAGCTTTTGTATGGTTAATGATTGATAAATAAATCTAAAATTTCTTGTGGGTTGTAATTTTTCTAATTGTTTTTGTTCACATGTAATTTGTTAAAAATCCAAGTTATATTTTTGTTTTTCCCTCCTTTGATTTTTAAAATACGAACATCAGGAAAATTTGTTGCATGTTTTATAAGAAACTAGAGGTCCAGTGCACGAATACATGCATGGATGTGGGTCCCTTCGCCTGGCCGACAATTGGGACCCATATTGGCCGTCTCACCCCGTCCCGATTGAGGCTGATCGGGGCTGATCAGGGCTGGCTGGTAGTGGGGAGGGACCACAGGAGGTTGGCCAGCCGTGGGAGGTTGGCTGTGGGAGCACACTGACCAGCAGGAGGCATCTCCTGCATTGAGCGTCTGCACCCTGGTGGTCAGTGTGCATCATAGCGCTTGGTCAACTGGTTTTTCGGTCGACCAGTCATAACAGCTGTTTAAGCTTATATATATATATATATATATATATATATATATATATATATATATATATATATTATAAGTATCTGCTTTTTCCTACTTATCTGGAGAAAAAAATTTTTTTCTGACAATAGGTATGCACCAATATTGACATTACCATTTTAGAGGTTTCAGGTCTTTTGATATAGTGGAAAGAAAACTAGATAGGGATTGAACCATTCAAAATTTTTTTTTCTGGTTCTTATAACAAATCATGTGTCTATGGATTAAATAACATCTCTTATCATAACTTTCTCAAATATAAATTATTATACTTAATGATTTCTAGGGTTACTACAGTTTCCCATCTTTTTGTTAGTAGAATCTACTTCAACTCCCTTTTTCTAGTGGAAAAGGGTAGGGTGCCTAAAAATTCAATTATTGATACTATTTTGAAGTAGTTTAGTTAAAGAGGATTTAAGCAAAATATAATTTCACACACTGTGTTCAGTTGAGTCAGAAGTTTTATAAACAGGAGACAGTATATCACTTTGGGCACTTGATAGATTCAAAGAACCTCATTCACCACAGTGGAAATAAGTATAAAAAGTTGATTAGGAAGTGATTTTCTCTTTAGGGAGAAGTTTCTTCTCTGGCTTCAGCTCACCATTATTCCTTTATGACTAGAATAGCAAGGATTTATCATCCATATAATTTAAATTTTAACTAGTGTCACTGAAGCCCTTCCTATCTGTATATTATAATTTTGCCCTCCAAATTCTGAGTTGGGTTATAAACAAAGGATAGAGTCTTGCTTGTAAAAGCAAACTCTAAAAGACCTTCTTTTCATACAAAAAGTATTTCAGTATGAAAAGACGTGGAAGAAAGTGCAGGCTCAGCAGACTAAATATAATCCTTCCCACAGTTTCCATGAGTCAGATGGTGCTGAATGCCGGTAATTATGGACCGACTTCTAAAGACAACGTGCCAGGGGCTGGTGCAGTTGCAGCATTAAAATGTCGAGAGGCTAAATTTGGCGCTGTCACTTCATGATCTTCTGGACTCGCAAAGATTTCATTCTCTTTAACATTGAAAGTGCTACTGACCATTAATTGGTGAACACATCTATTCCTTTCCAGACCGCACTTCACTTCACAAAGACATCAGCCAGTTATTTGTAATTCAAAACACAGTATTACAGAGAGAGACCGATGCCCTTTAAAAGTTTTCCACTTCTTCCCACCTGTTCTCTTTTTTGAAAGTGGAAACTTGATGCGGACACTCAGAAATAGTCTTAAATAGTTTCTGATTTGCTCCTGAAGTTATATTCACATCCCAAATGGATTAATGTTACAATTGATCAACATTATATAGTACTATTAAAAATTAACTCATATTATTGAAAGACCAGAGTAAAAACAGGCAAATTCTTATAATTATATAGTGAAAACTTAAAGGCAACTTATACAATATATATCCCCCTGCCTCTTTCCTTCTAACTAGAACTTGACCATATGTGTTCTCTTCCTCAAACTGGTTAAGATTTTATTATTATACATGTGGCATTATATTTCTATAAATAACCCCAGTTAATGTATGGTTGGGATTTACAGTTCAAACCATGTTGTTTACTTGTAAATAGAAATCCCATACCATTCTCAGATTAGCCTGATGGCAAAATTTGGAAGTCAGATTCAATATACGTGTATGTAAAATTAAAAACATACTCATTTAAAAAATGTAATTAGCCTCACTACATTTAGCAATATTTAAAAATAATTTGGTATAACTTAATTTTTTTTCAGCTTTATTGGGATATAAGTGACATATAACAGTGATTTTCAACCAGTGTTCTGCAGAATGTTTTAATATGTGCAGTACCTGACTATTTAGTCAGGGGCACTGACTGCTTTTCCCTTAGATTGTCAAATGAAAAATGACAACAGCTGACACAATGTTAGCTGTCCAGTGTGAATGAATCAAAATTATATCTACTTTTTGTCAGATCAGCAAAAAAAAATTTTCTTATTGTGTCACAAAATGTTAGTAATTAGTTTATGTGCCATGAGAGGAAAGAGGTTGAAAATCGCTGACATATAACATTGTGTAAGTTTACGGTGTACACGTGATGATCTGATATGTGATGACTTTGATACTGTGAAATAATTACCACAATAAGGTCAATTAAAACGTCCATCGCTCACATAGCTATCTTTTATTTTAGTGAGAACTTTTAAGATTTAGTCTCTTAGCAGCTTTCAGATACACAATGCAGCATCATTAGCTCTAGTCACCGGACCGTATGTGGATCCCCAGAGTTCTTCTCTTATACCCTGAAGTTTGTATCCTCTGACCACTTTACTCTTTCCTTCCACTTCCACCCCCACCCCTGGCAATTACCAATCTACTTTCATAACAACACTGAAAAAATATATACATGGTCTGTTTCCAGCTTTTTATAGGAAGCTGTAGCACAGTAGCTAGGAGTCTTCATTCGTTCCCAATTTTCCCCCTTCCAAGTGTAAAAGAGAACACAACCCACCAGCCAGAGAGAGATGAGAAGATAGGAAAGCTGCGGAGAATAGGGAGAATAGAACGGTAGTGAAGGGCCAAGGTTAAGGCATGAACTTGCTCTGAGGTGTGCTTGTCCCCCCCTCTCGTGGCGACACAGGGCTGTGCAGGGTAATGTAAGAGCCACTTACATTAACCCTGCATGCTGGAGAGGAAAATAGTCTCCTTTACACATTCTTACCAACAGCAACTCACTCTTTGTAAGCAGGAGGTAGGTTGTGATATGCTTAACACAGTGGACTCTGGATTGGTCTGTGAGGTTACTCCTAGCTCCATCATCACTCGTTATCTGATCGTGGATATAACACTGACCCTGTTTTAGACCTTTCGATTTTTTTCTTGCAAAACGAGGCTAAAACGATCTCAGTGCAATGTTTTGAGGATTCAATAAGATGACGGGGCACAGAGTAAATTCACAAGGAATGTGGTTGTTCTATTATAAAGAACTACATAATTTTCAAAACCTTTCACGGCCATGATCTTATTGGATTTCCCCAACAATTCTCCTAAGTGGGGCTGGGTTTGTAATAGCCTGGTTAGGTGTGAGAAAAACAATTTATGGATTAACATTAACACTAACAATCCCTGACTAGAATAAGTTAGGTGTCACAATGTATACATATATTTGCCTCCACTGAATATCCATAAATAAATAGATGTATTTATTAGGAATGCTATATTTCTACCTTACCCATTAAACTGAAAGTTTAAGTTTTCCCAAGCACAAGGTCAATTGTTGCTGAGAGGCTTGTTACTGAATGAGTTTCTGTCAATGCATTTTGTACCTTTACCACTTTTTGTCATATCGCCTGCAATCCAGTCAGAGATGACCCGATTGAGTGGTGAATACAATGAGAAAATGTAAGCCACACAATGAGAGACATGATTCTTAGTTCCATCACTTCACAGCAATCCTGACATATAAGTTATAGCATGCAGCATGCAAACTATTCATGTACACATTGAAGAGCTTTAAAAATCTAGTAGCATGGTAATTTCATAACTTATCTACTTTTGTTATTTCACTTGGTTGTAATTTGGGGCATCGGGTGTAATTTGTACCTACAACTGGGTAGGTTTTAATTCCTACACTTGAGGTTCTGTCAGGCAGTGTTCTTTAGTCAGGGAAGTGCTGTTGGAAGTATCATCTCTGTGAAAGCAAAGAGCTCATAACTTCAATGTTCAAATATCAGCAGAAAATGTGTTTTTGAAAAAGGATACTCATAGACAATCCATGGAGATAAGACATCCTATAAACATTTCGTCAGATATCAAAGATTTTATGTCAGAACAATTGAAGAAACTGTTCTAAACAAATAACCCACAAATCAGGAGGAGATAAAAAAAAAATCCTCACCCAATATTTTTCCATTGATTTTTAGAGACTGGAAGAAAGAGAAAGACAGAGAAAAATATCAATGTGAGAGAAACACATGGATTGGTTGCTTCCTGCATGCGCCCTGGCCAGGGAGAAGCCTGCAACCTAGCTATGTGCCCTTAGCCGGAATTGAACCTGGGCTCTTTGGTCCGTAAGCTGACACTCTGTCCACTGAGCCAAACTGGCTAGGATGGAAATAATATTTTAAAGCACATTAAAAACAAAACAAATCACCACAGTTAAGAAACTGATAAAACTAATTAATTTACAAGATTGTTCAGAGTTTATGGTGAGTCAAATAAATGGCTGTTAAACATGGTATGTTATGTGAAACACAGATATTGGCTGGGAATAATATTGAGGAATTTAATAATACCATGATTATAATATTACACAAAGATCGTTATGCTTAAACTTTAGCATTATTCAAAGACTAAAGGACAGATAGATTTCTAAATCTTATGATATATGAAAGTTTAAAATCCAATTTAGTTTTTTTATTAAGTTTTCAGAAAGTTAATGAACACATAGAATAGCTCTATTAATTTCTTTAAAGTTCATTTTCTCTGCTTGAAGAAAGTTTAAAACATATGAGGTAATATAACTAGGAATATCATTAAGTGATTAAAAGCATCATAATATGAAATGTTTTAATGTGCATTTTAATTAGCCTTGTTACCTACTTGGATGAAATTAAGTTTATAAAGTCCTCAAGTTACATTACATTCTTAGGCCATGTTATCATACCTATAAATACGTACTCATTTCATATTGATAAATGAAAGTTATTGAAAGCATTGAAATTCCTTCACAAAAATA
This sequence comes from Pipistrellus kuhlii, assembly GCF_014108245.1. Classification (NCBI taxonomy): domain Eukaryota; kingdom Metazoa; phylum Chordata; class Mammalia; order Chiroptera; family Vespertilionidae; genus Pipistrellus; species Pipistrellus kuhlii. The sequence goes on along the minus strand of NW_023425573.1, from coordinate 5,244,335 downwards.
TATTCATTTCACTCCTATTTTCTTTTTCTATCAAGAATTGGCTCTCTGGACTGGCTGGCATGGCTCAGTGTTTGAGTGTCAACCTATGAACCAGAAGGTCATGGTTTGATTCCAGTTAGGGCTTGATCCCCAGTGTGGGGTATGCAGGAGGCAGCCAATCAATGATTCTCTCCCATCATTGATGTTTTTACCTCTCCCTTTCCATTCCTCTCTGAAATCAATAAAAATATATTATGTAAAAATTAATTGACTCTCTGAATTAAAGATGAAAGTTAATTTCTTCCTATTTCTTCTAGACTTACTTAACTTCTTTTTGGGTTTGTGTCCCTTACTAGGGCCTATCACATCTCTTGTTCTGCAGGGAAGTAATGAAGATGGAACAGACCCCATCTTTATAGACTCCGAGGAGTATTTCCTTCTTTTGCTTAGTTGCACTAGCTCATATCAGCTTTAATTCAACCTAGAGAGGAAAAGATAAACCAATTTTCTTCTGACTATAAACAAGGAATCTATTTAATCTCTTGATTGAAAGAGTGATGTTTTGTCTTGTCTTGGAAATCCCCTTACCTGCCAAGCTAAACTTTTATTTATTTACTTATTCTTGCACCATTTCTCAGGGAAGAACATTAATGCCTGTTTTCATTAGGGAGCTACTTCTTTTTCTTCTTAAGATAAAGGTACATTTTCCCCTTCCCAGATGCTTGTAGTCCCCGATACAAAGAGAGGGTATTGTCTTATAAATCACAAATAAATATAAAGAGGAATTGCTTTGACATTAATTTTTATCTTTAATGTTAGGATAGAGCACCGAACCAGAGGATAGAGACAGCCAGAGTTACTGGCGTGGCTGGAATCACGCTTACTGTACAATGTGGTCAGCATGCATCTATTCAGCTACATTAACTAGGTTGTGCGGGTGAAACATTTGGTTTCCTCTTAATGAGCTGTATGCAGGCAGTCCTCATGGCGGAAATATATTTATTAGGAGGTCTGACATGCATTTCTCTTCCTAAGTAGATATTCATTAAAAATAATAGTTCCTAACAACAGCAAAACAAGTTCCTAACCACCATTATTAGATTCTATGAAAATTTGACTTCAGTTATCTATAAACTCAAGATAAAATATTGATGATAATCTACTCCTCCTTGGAAACGTAAAATTTAATGTTTAACAGGAACGTTATAAGAATTATGAATGTATTATTTAACTTCAGCACATATGTCTAAAGATGACCTAAGTAGATATTTATGTTAAGAATATTTTCAAAATATGCAATTATAGTAAAATAGTCAATGAGGTGTTTATCTGTAGGTTAGCTTTGCCATTGCAAGTAAAGTGTCAAGTTAGCAAAATTCAGATTTACTGTGTCCTGAACTTTTGACTTAAGGGAAAAGAGCACGCATAGGCACTTTTGCCCATGCGTTTTCCATATAAGGCAGGGTTCTGAGGATGTAGACCTTAAAACTGTCCTTTGGACCAATCTCAGCCCAGCGACTGAGGAGAAGGGGCGCATTTGATGGGTTACATCACCGAGAGGTAACAGCCTCAAGCATTGCATCATTTTTCTAAAAGCAGCTCACCTTTTGCTATTCAAGAACTGTGATCACAGGCAAGTGTTGACACAAAAATGAATCACATTCTCCTTAGTTCAAGGATGCAAGAGCTCAAAGACATAAACGAAAAGCCACACAACCAAGTTTTACAGTATTTTTTGTGTTAGTTTTGTTTAGAAACAGCACACGCATTCTGAATTAAATCCCGTGTATAAATAAACAAGATGACAGTTATAGTCACTGAAACACTTGAGTACATAATTGCCTGCACTGTGATCTCATTTAGTGTTGTATCCAGTTTTATTAGGCAAAGCTGAAGGGGAAATTAGCTTGAATTGCAAAAATCTTCCCTTCTTTCAAGCTGCCGTCAAATAAGGACATCTGGGACAACTGGGTCTTCAGCTGTCTTAAAACTTTTGGAAGTCACTGGAGGAGTCAAGTGTTCTTTTTGATACAGCTTTCAAACAAGGGATCTAGTTTCTACAGAGATTTTATTAAAAAATTAAACCAAGCATTTGTTTAAATATTTGCAAATCACCTTTACTCTTATATAAATTACCCATAAATTGCACTTGAACAACTTAGGGAGGGAAAAAGGAAACTAGAGAGCAAAACTATGGAGAAAACACAGGTCCCACAGGCAATTACCATACTCATGGCAATCTTATTGAAATTACGTGTTGGAGCTCATTTATTTCTTCATCAGGATTCTCTCCTCTCCACACCTACCAGTTCACCTAATAACGGCATTGGTCTCGATGAAGAAAAAAAATCTACCTTTTGCAAGTTTCTAGAGTTCCCTGCTGCGGGAAGATGTTTCAGTGACCAAACCATTCACCCGTGTCGTTACCTTAATGGCAGAGAGGTCAATCTTCTCCTCTTTGGGTGGGGCAGGTGCAGGGGCCGGGGCAGGGGCCGGGGCAGGAGCGGCCGCGGCGGGCTTCTTCACGTCCTTCTTTGGTGCCATTTTGTTGAAAAGCAGGGTTTTTTTTTAAAAAAAAAGAGAGAGAGAGAGAGAGAGAAGGAGCACCTCCAACAGAACCTGTCAGATGATTCTTGGAAGAGGAGTGGCGGAGCGGTTGATCCCCGGCCCGGCGTCTTGAAGGTGGCCCCAGAGGATTAACGGTCTGAGGGCCTGCATATATATTTCACTCAGTGCCTCTCGGAACCCCGCACCGGCTGGATTGGACAGCTCGCCAGTCAAGGGGGATGGCATTCCTGCTCAGTCTATAAATGGAGTTGAAAGGGGTCAGGGCTTCATCATATTTTTTAAAACTCCTCTTGCTTTTTTTTTTTTTTTTTTTTTTTTTTTCTCCCCACCTCCATGTATAAAAGAGAAAGACATATGCCAAAGCCCGTTTCAGATCCTTGGGTGATAGTAAAGTTGATTGACTGGTACTATTTTCTTCGTGGAATTATGATTCTGCTGAAGTTGTAAATCTTTTTCTTTTTCTTTTTTTTCACGCCATGCCTAAGAAGGTACTGAGGGGTTCTATTTCAACTTGGAATTTTGGCAGGGAGTGTCACCAACTTTCACCCAGCTCCTCTGCTCCTCCCCTCCTGCCATAGCTCGCAAGAATAGGTTGGTCAGCAAAGAGGCCGTGACGGTTAAAAATAAAAAGCAGACGTATAAGGAAAGCCCATCAAGTCTTAAGCTGGTTTCCTCTCTAGGGAGCACAACCTCTCTCTCTCTCTCTCTCTCTCTCTCTCTCTCTCTCTCTCTCTCTCTCTCTCTCTCTCTCTCTCTCCTTTTCCCTCCCCCCCTCTCTCAAACTGGATGCTAAATAAAAATAATTTTAAAATACTTTTTTATAACTTAGTTTTCTTTCTATGATTTAATGAAAAATATCAAATGGAATGAAAATAACAGAAAGATTTACCTTCTTGCCAAATAACTTCTTTTTAACAGTAGCTTTCAAAGTAGATACCCATTTTATTTCCTAAATAGCATAAAGTCTGATAATTTACTTATCACTTGCTTTTTTTTATCCATATGGAGATAAGATAAATGCTTAAAGTAAACTAAGTGGCCAGAGAAATAAAGAGAGAAAAGGGCTTTTATGATCAATATGGTGTGAGTTTGTCTGGGTGAGTAACAGGTTTCTCTTCTGTCCTTGGTGTCCTCAGTTTGCAAGGCTAGCCTCTCATATTAAGAGGCATAAGAATGCCCAGGAGTGGCTCTGTTGGTTGAATGTCGTCCTGTGCACCACCAAAAGGTTGCCGGTTCAATTCCTGGGCAGAGCACATGCCTGGGTTTCAGGCTGGATCCCCAGTAGGGGTCATGTAGCAGGTAGCTGATCAATGATTTACTCTCATCATTAATGTTTCTATTTCTCCCTCTCCTTTCCTCTCTCTGAAATCAATCAAAACATGTCTTTTTTTTTTTTAAAGCATACTGGTAAGAATAACCAATGTACTATTCTTACTTCTGTTCTTTTAGATTAATTTATGAGAATGTATTAATAAACAAAAAATAGCTAATTTGAGATTTAGAAAGAATCATATTTATTCATTACATATATAAGAGTATATATACACACACATATTGTATATACACTTATATATAAATACATACACACACACACATACACACACACACACACACACACACACACACACACACATATATATATACTAATTGTTGAATGTAGTTGTGTTTAATGATATAGATTCATTAGCCATTTTCTTTTGGTCTGATATAAAAGCATTCTCCAACTTGGAGAAGCTCATTATTCCTTCCGGTAGTACCAAGACTGCCCCATTAGCAATAATTTACTTAGGTCACAACTGACCCTTAGCCTCCTTATCTCATATAATGGCCTGATCTGCTGTTTTGTTTTATTCATATATGTGCAGGAGAAGCTTTTTATGAGCTTCCTCCCCCATGCTGCCTCATTCCCAGGAGCTAAACTGGTTGTGACCTAAATTAGCTGCTGATACTCATTTCTTACATATAAGACAGTCATGAGAATCTGTGCATATTTTATCTAAGTATAGTCTTTGCCTCTGATTCAAATAATTAGAGGAGAATTTAAAAATAATGCCATGTTTTATCATCTATATGCTATTTTTGTAAATAGCAGAAATGTGTCCACCAGTTTGCTTTCCTTTGGATTATCCAAGGGTAGATGGGGGTTTTCTGCAATTATTGCATGGTGGCTATGCTCTTACTCTAGCTCACAGCCAGTATTAATACTTTGTTCCATGTGCAGAAATCTCTTAAGACCCAGGACAGGTTTACAGATAAAAGAGTTCCATGTTCCAAGGCAAAAATTCTAAAGAGGGACACATTTACTTTTCACATTTAGGGGGAAAATGGCTTGATCTTACTATAGTTCTAAATCATTTCATGTTACCAAATATATATCACGATTTATGACTTCACAGAAGAAAATGTGCAGGTGTAGAATTTTCTACTTGAAAAGTAGAATCACAAAGATAGAATGCCATTCCTATCATATGAAAGGTACATGCCACCAGCATATTGTTGTTGATATTAACCTTGACCTTATGGCTGAGGTAGTGCTTGTCAGACTCCTCCCCTAAACCCATAATCTAGTCCAATCAGGCAAAAAAAACACACAAACAAACAAAATGCAAACAAACAAACAAACAAACACAGGCCAAAAACAAATTGAGGGACATTCCACAAAATTCTGACAAGCAGATAAAAATTGTCATGATGCCCTGTACACCGATAGGTAGTGGGTTCAGTTCCTAGTCAGGACACATAACTAGCTTATAGGTTTGAACCCTGGTTGGGATGTGTTTGGGAGATAGCTGATCTCTCTCTCTCTCTCTCTCTCTCTCTCTCTCTCTCTCTCTCTCTCTCTCTCTCTCTCTCCCCACCCCTCTCCCTCTCTCCCTCTCTCTCCCTTAATCTCTCTAAAATAGAATAAAAAATTTAAGAAGTCTGAGAAACTGTCACAGCCTAGAGGAGCCTGAGGAAACATAAAGAATAAACGTAATGTGCTGTTCTGGGTGGAATTCTGGAATAAAAAATGGACATTAGGTAAAAAGTAAGGAAATCTGAATACAGCATGGCCTTTAGCTAATAATGATGCATCAACATTGGTTCATTAGTTGTGAAAAATGTACCATACTAAAGTAAGATGCGAACTATAGAGGAAACTGGAAACTTTCTTCTCAACTTTTCTGCAAACCTAAAATTTCCCAAAAGAAAAAAATATATATATTAAAAAACTCCAAGAATTAAAAGAAGTAAACGTAATTCACCCTGAAACTTCAAAGAAATGAGGTATAAGATCGCATTTCTGCTTAGCCACTAGTTTTTGTGTTTTGATCAGCTATATCATAGAAAGAGCGTCTCAAAATCTTCACAATTTACAGCACTGAGACCCTGCGGCCTTTTAAAAACTGATTTGTCCTGTTGGACAGAATGAGTGTGTCACATGGCTATATTAAAATTATGTGTGTAGAAAGAAGAATTTAGTAGCTTTCTGAAACGCTGATCTTGAGTAATTTTATGTGATAATCAAAATGAAATTTCTCTCTTGACCCCTCCTTTTAAGGGACTGTGTAACAAGAGTGACTTCTAAGGAGAAGGACAGGACGGGCGACAGCTGAGGAGTCATGTTCTTAGTGACAGCTGATACACTCCATGCCCAGATCTTCCAAGTGATCTTCGTGCTTAACTGTACCATTTTCTGTAGAAGCTTTTTTTAAATGCTTACCTCAGTGCAGGAGAATGGCCGAGAAGGGACAAGTTCATTACTAAACATGGCTCTTTATATTCTACCTTCTAATCTCATTGTGGGTTTTCCACCCAAGATTTGACACACATTAACCTGTATCTTCTATAATAGGTTTTAGGTTCTTTTTGGCTAAGATAAAATACTTGTTTCCTTCTTGGGAGGTGGGGCTCAGGAAATGTGATTAACCAGTATGTCCCCTTCATTTCACTGGTCCTTATCACAGCCTAACTTGCTTAACCCCGCTGACTAGGCAACCACAGGGATTTATGTATTCCACACATATTGACCACCTATTATATGCTGGGCTATGTTATAATAGGCATTGGGGTTACTAGGTGTATAAGATGGATTTGATTTCTGGTCTCTTGAAGTTCTTGTTGGAAACTGGGAGCTATGATAGGTAAGAATTGATAAAATGAAATGATTTCAAGTTGTCATAAACAATACAAGGAAAATGAACCAGGTGCCATGAAAATAATTACTTGAGGTGAAGTGGACACCCAGTTTCAACTGCCATTTCAGCTCAGAAGAAGACCCTTTCCTGGTAGTTGGCAGGTTTCACATAATTACATGCCCTCACAGCTGCTCCCTTAGATTTTAGTCCAAAGTTGACATGCCCACCGTGCCCAATAATTTGCTTACCAAAGCTCTTCTATCACCTGCAATTTATTTCCTTGTTTGAGCTTTGTCTGTAAATTACAATCCACATTTGGTGGATGAGAACTATATAGAAATCACATCTTTTTATTGACTTTTCCACTTAACAAATTGAATGAAAAGTGTAGTTCCTGGTTCTAAATCTGTCAAGCCTAATACATAGCATTTATTAAACCACACACTATTCAAATCACAATTTGCTCCAGCAAGAATCAGACTGTATTTGTGATTTACTCAGATAATGATTATGTAGCTCATAAAGCCCAACCTCAAATCTAAAGCAAGTGGTGAATGGTTAAATTATTCCTCAATCAGAATGTTGACTAGAGAAATCTGGTTTACTTCTCACAATCAATGATCTCTGTGGACCTTACTCTGTGATTATTGACAAATTATTTTAGCTCAGAGAGCCTTAAATATAAAAATGAGAGGAATGTATGAGGTAAAAGCAAATATTTATTTGTGCTGCAAAGTTCTGTGATTTTTGCTTTTGGAATAGCATCCTTATTATTAATGGCCATCCATGGAGGGTTAATGTGCAGGATCTTCAGTAATCCTTACAACTCTGAGGTAAATGTATACATTTCAGATCAAAGGTCTCAGAAAGGTAAAATATTGCTCTAGTTATAGCTTAAGTGTCAAAAAAAACAGAAACAGAACCTGGTTTTGATGCAATCTAAAGTCTAAGATCTTAACCATTGCTTCCTATTGGCAGAAGGAAGAATAATTAACAAGTGAAAAATTATGGGTTGCACCTCAGCCCTTCAGTTAAGACAGAATTAAATCTTGGTTTGTAAAAAATGACCCGCTTTAAGGTTACCTTTCAGAAGAAGAGGGGCTTTAAAGTGGAATAGAACGAGCTACTAGGACGCCGGCAGAGATGCTGATGTCAGGGACACCTTGGGAGTACTGGCAACCACAGAGTGGTAGAGAGCACATAATGGTGATAGAACTACATGCATGGCATTTATTATCCAGGGGGAAATATATATATTTCATTAATGGGATCATTTTCTATGGAACTCCTAAGGACAGCCAACAGGCTGGATTTGATCTGGTACCTACTGCTTCCCTACTCTGCATTCAGGGTTCTGTTCCTTTGGTAGCTGATGCTGTAGCCACACTGACCTTCCCTGTCAGGGCCTGCAACTGCTGTATCCTTTGCCTGTACTACTTTTCCACACATCTTTTGATGGCAGCCTCCTGAGATAATGTTTTTTGTGTGTGTTTTTTTACCCTGAGATCATTTTGATTTCAGTCCTAATGTTACCTCTTCAGAAAGAACTTCTCCAATCATGCTGTCTTAAGCAGCTCCTATTCTGGTGATTGTTTAGACCGACATTCAATTTTTATTTTCCTTGTATCCTTTATAAGTTTTACATTTTTAATTTGTTTTCAAGTATATATTCAATATATAGGAAGTGAGCTCTATGAGATTTTGGACTCATCTATCTGGCTCTAGGCCAAGTCTCAAGCTCTCAGATCATAGTAAGCCCAGAACAAATATTTATTTATTGACTGGATGAATAAATAAATGAAATAATGTTATAGGCTTTGGTGATGGCCAAATATGAATAAATTACCTGGCAGTTTGGAGTGCCAAAATTTGAGAGCTAGGAAGAACTTGAGTAGCTAGAGGAGAAGAGTGGCAATGAGGAGAGAATGAACTATTAGAACTGTGGATAAAATAAATAAATAAATAAATAAATAAATAAATAAATAAATAAATAAAGTGGTCCTATGGGAAGTCACCTTACAGGGTGATCTGATCATAAATTCCTAACTGGGCAGGTCACGGTTGGTAGTTAAGCCTCAGGCATATAAATTCTTTAATAAAAGGCTTATCTTTGCCTTCAGCAAGCCCCATCCATTGTTCGGTGCATATACCTCTACACGCCCTTAAATAAGCAGCAACCACTCTCCAGAGAGCACCCAGTCTTGTTAACTATCCTGCAATGCAATCCCTGCTTTGCTCTCTCCCACCTCCATGTGATCTCCCTTATTTTCCATCCTTAATTTCAAAAAAATAAAAAACTACAAAATGGTTGTTCTCCAGAACATTTGAGATCTTGCTCCCCAGCATATGTCATCCATTTGGTTCAAATAAACCCCTATAAAAATTCACTCCAGGTTTGGATGTTTTTTTATGTGGGTAGAAACCATTCTGAAAAGACAAAAGCTTTGGCATTTTATTTAGTTGAAGTGAGGGAAAATGGTGGCTTAAATTATGTAAAGTTTACTAACAGAATAATCATTACTTCTCAGTGTGAGACTAAAAGGGATGAGTGAAAAGATGTTCAGTTATGAATAAATAACTTACCAACTGGGGAGTATGAGATACTCCAGAAGGGTGCTGAAATGTTGTGAACTATTTTCTCTTATGAATAGTTGGGTGTTCCCAGAAGTGGAATCACTGGGTCACAAGGCAGTTTCACTTTGAATTTTTTGAGGTAACTCCATACTGCTTTCCACAGTGGCTGCACCCACCCTGCATTCCCACCAGCAGTGCACGATTCCCTTTTCTCTACATCCTCGCCAACCTTTGTCGTTTGTTGACTTATTGATGATAGCTATTCTGACAGGTGTGAGGTGATAGCTCATTGTGGTTTTAATTTGCATTTCTCTGGTGATTAGTGACTTTGAGCATCTTTTCATGTGTCTATTGGCCATCTGTGTATCCTCTTTGGAGAAGTGTCTTGTGCCCTTTTTTAAAATTAGATTTTTTTTGTGTGTGTGTGTGTTAAGTTTTGTAAGTTTTTTATAAATTTTGGACACTAACCCATTATTAGATGTAACATTGGCAAATGTCCTCCCATTCAGTGGGTTGTCTTTTCATCTTGTTGAAGGTTTCCTTTGCTGTGCAAAAACTCTTTAGTGCGTTATAGTCCCATTGGTTTATTTTTCTTTTGCTTCTCTTGCCTGAGAATATAACAGAAAAAAAGTATTGCTGTGAGAAATGTCCCAGGTTTTACTGCCTATGATTTTTCTTCTAGGATTTTTATGGTTTTGAATCTAACATTTAAGTCTTTAATCCATTTTTAGTTTATGTGTGTGTGTCGTGTAAGAAGGTGGTTTAGTTTTCTTTTTCTTTTTTTGCACAAATCTGTCCAATTTTCTCAACACCATTCATTGAATAGATTATCTCCAGTCCATTGTATGTTTTTGCCTCCTTTGTCAAATATTAATTGGCTATAAAGGTGTGGATTTATTTTTGGGCTCTCTATTCTGTTCCATTGATCTATATGTCTGTTCTTATGACAGTACCATGTTGTTTTGATTACTATGGTCTTGTAGTTTATGTTTATCCCAAGAAATTTGAAACACTAACTTGAAAGAATATATGTAGTTCAGTGGTTGGCAAACTGCGGCTCTTGAACCATATGCAGCTCTTTGATGTTTATCCCAAGAAATTTGAAATACTAACTTGAAAGAATATATGTAGTTCAGTGGTTGGCAAACTGTGGCTCTCGAACCATATGCAGCTCTTTGGCCCCTTGAGTTTTTAGGAAAGGCCAGCTTAGAAGTACCCTAATTAAGTTGATAACAATGTACCTACCTATATAGTTTAAATTAAAAATTTTGGCTCTCAAAAGAAATTTCAATCATTGTACTATTGATATTTGGCTCTGTTGACTGAGTTTGCTGACCACTGTGCTAGTTCATTGCTATTTATTGTACATTAGCCAAGATTTGGAAGCAGTCCAAGTGTCCACCAGAAGATGAGTGGATAAAAGAATGGATAAGAGTGTATTTACACAATGGAATACTACTCTGCCATAAAAAGGAAGAAAAATTTTGCCCTTTGAGACAGCATGGGTAGATCTGGAGAACATTATGCTAAGTGAAATAAGTTAGTCAGAGAAAGACAAGTACCATATGATTTCACTCGTGTGGAATTTAATGAACAAATTGAACTACCAAGCAAAATAGAGACAGACTCATAGATAGAGAGCAGGCAGACAGCTTGTAGGGATGGGGGAGGATGTTGGGATGTGGTAAAAGGATTAACCAATAAAAGAGAGAAAGAGAGCTGAAACCGGTTTGGCTCAGTGGTAGAGTGTTGGTCTGCGGACTGAAAGGTCCCAGGTTCTATTACGGTCAAGGGCATGTACATTGGTTGCGGGCACATCCCCGGTAGGGGGTGTGCAGGAGCCGGCTGGTCGATGTTTCTCTCTCATCGATGTTTCTGGCTCTCTATCTTTCTCCCTTCCTTTCTGTAAAAAAATCAATAAAATATATTTAAAAAAAAATAAAGACGAGAGAAAGAGAGAGAACTCATGGTCAACAGTGAGGTGATTGCAGGGTGAGGGGGTGAGGTGAGAGAGGGCATAGAAGGGATAATGGTGATGGAAAAAATAAAATAAATTAATTTTAAAAAAAGAATAGTTTAAGTGAAAGCTTGTTAAGAGACTAAGAATAGATAATAAAGTCTTCTTTCTTTCTTTCTTTCTTTCTTTCTTTCTTTCTTTCTTTCTTTCTTTGCTATTTGCACTCCTTTCATCACTAAATTTTTATCTAGCGTTATTTCTTCAGCACTCAATAAATCTCCTCAGTGTGTAAGCAGGAGACGGGTATTATTTTTCTCCTCTGGTCTTAGCTAGTTACCCTGGTAGAGGTCACACAACATCCCAGGCAAGCAGGGCCAGTGCTCAGGAGTCTGTCTTCCAAGGGAAATGGCGAGCAGCTGGAAAAGGAGTCAGTGTGATTCTTGACTTCCCTTGGTGGTGGGAGGTATAAGGTTTCTCAAGGAGGGGCATTAATAGTGATTAAAATTGCTCAGGTCTTGCTTCATAGTGTCATTCTGGTCCTGTAGTATGTGATTCTGGCAAGAGGGGAGTCTGAGAGGGACAGAAAATCCCGGACAGTGGCACAGGAGGACATGGGGTGTAGATACTACCTCGGTTCATCTAATAACGTGGATCAATCTCATACAGTGTTGAGCTAAAGAGCTCAGATGTAATTCCACGTTTATAAAGTTCAAAACCAAGCGGAACTCATGATGGCGTTAGAGGACATGATGGGGGCTAGAGGAGGGTGGGCTAGGGATGGTGGTTACACAAATACGTTCACTTTGGGATGGTTCGCAAGCTGTACCACTTAAGATTTTGCAAATCACACTTGAATCATACTGAATGCAAATTACACTTGAATAAAAACTCCAATAAAGAAATGACACATGACTTCCCTCCAAAGGGAAATGAATGGCATTGGATGGAATCAAAGGGTCTTATTGTCAGGGACTCAGAGAGCAGGAGGGTGGCTGTCTCCGTTTTGGAGACGGGCAGCAACTGCAGAGACAAGAATAGCCCAGGGCTGACAGTGCATCTGCTGCTTCTTGTCCTGGTCAAGGTTCTCTAATTCGGGCCCCAGAGGGTATCCATGTCTCCGGAGGCCACACCGTGGCACGCTGAGCACTCCCCGAGGAGCGGCAGCCCTGTGCAGCTGGGGGAGTTTGAGAGCTGGGACAGCACCAAGGGCACGCTTGTCTTCTTATGAACCGACGCCAGGATCTAAAGAATGCGAGACACCTGTTTTTCTCTAATTACACATTTTTAAAATATATTTCACTGATTTTTTACAAAGAGGAAGAGAGAGAGATAGAAAACTATTATAGAAACATCAATGAGAGAGAGACATCGACCAGCTGCTTCCTGCACACCCCCTAATGGGGATGTGCCCTCAACCAATGCACAGGCCCTTGACCGGAGTAGAACCTGGGACCTTTCAGTACACAGACCAATGCTCTATCCACTGAGTCAAACTGGTTTCGGCTCTAATTACAATTTTTTTTGCATTGAATTTATTGGGGGTGACGCTGGTTAATAAGATGATTTGGGTTTCAGGCGAACAATTGTATCATGTCACTACAAATGTCGTTCGAGAGATTTCTAGTTTTTTAATTGCCCTATTCATTTTTTGAGATCAAATAACCCTGGGCTCTTCTCCCGTGGAGGAAGTTGGGCCCATCAAAGCTGGGGAAAGGCAGGCTGGGTTGCCAAGGCTGTTCTCTCGGCTGGTAATGAACGATTTGTAGTCAAGACCAACCGCGTGTATTGATTCTCATCAAGTGGGGCTCTTTACAGAGTGAAGACGCCGTCTGCCCTGGAGTGAGCCCCGTGGGACGGTTCGAGCCGCACTTTTTCAGATGAGCAGATTAAGCCCCTCATCAAATGTTTCTTCTGACACATCCGCGCCGTGTGCGTCCCAATCCCCTCGGTGCCCCTCTGGCAGTTAGGACTCTTGCAGCTCCAGCCGCACAGCCCGTGCACCAGCTGGCAGGTGATTTCCCCCCTTCCCTGGACTGTGAAAAGGAAGAATGAGATTGCTGTTTGTCGACATAGACGGTGTATCTCAGAAGCCCCATTTCAACAATCTTCTGGAGGCAGGAAGGAACGTGGGATTGCAAAGGGCATTAGGACGCGGCTAAGCAAATAGCACGAGGTCCCTCAGCCCCTGGCCAGCCAGCCGTGCTACAGTGTGACTTCGAGGCTTTCCATTTCACAGTCTCTGTCTTCGGCAAACAGACTCTGAAAGGTCTTGCACAGAGACAGAATTTTAAGTCTGAACACTCAGGGAAGTTGGTCTTGGAAATCCAAAGCTGTCACAGAGTCCCCTGAGAAGGGCCAGAAACTTTCCAACCAAACCTTTTTATGTCTCCAGTAGTTGTTAAACCCAATGTGCCATGCCTCGAGTTTTCCCTCCGATTTAGTCTTCTGAGATGTATACATGTTCGCGTACATGTCTCCGACTTCAGGACTGGGCTCCGCCATCACAGGTGTATAGCAAACGGCCATGGTGCTGGGCCTTGATCTTGCAAGTCAACAAATCCAAGATACCCTGGAAAAGGGAGAGATGGGCTGGAGCTTGGAAAAGTGGGGATCCAGTGGGTTCTGAGTGCTCCAATTTGATGTGTGGTTTGATCCCATTTGTTTCCTCAAATTACATTTCTTTAGGTGTGAAGGAGAGGGCTATCTAGAGCAGGCCTTAGGCCTGGCTGGTGTGGTTCTGTGGTTGAGCATTGACCTATGAACCAGGAGATCATGGTTTGATTCCCAGTCAGAGCTCTATCCCCAGCAGGAGTCAGCTAATTGACAATTCTCTCTCATCATTGATGTTTCTATCTCTTGCTTCCTCTCTGAAATCAATAAAAATACATTTATGATTTTAAAACTCAGGGCTTGTATGTGGTGGAGTAATTTTTATGTGCCTTCTCACAATGGTCTAGTTTTCGTAGAATGTAGAATAAAAATGTATGACCTCCCACCTCATCTCATGTTACTTTCCTCCTCAGTTGGGGGGACTAGGCCTGCAGGGGAGGACAGTTGTGGGTGATCAGGCAAGCAGGGAGGCAGTTAGGGGTGACCAGGCTGGCAGAGGAGGACAGTTGGGGGAGGGGGGGACACAGGCCTGCAGGGGAGGACAGTTTGGGGGAAGGGGGAACCTAGGCCTGCAGGGGAGGGCATTTAGGAGTGACTGGGCCAGCAAGGGAAGGCAGCTGGGGGCAATCAGGCTGGCTGGGGAGCAATTAGTTGTGAATTAGGCTGGCAGTGGAATGATTAGGAGATGATCAGGCTGGCAGGCAGAAGTGGTTAGGGCCAATCAGGCAGAGGCAGGCAAGTGGTTGGAGGCAGCAGTCCTGGATTGTGAGAGGGATGTCTGACTGCCCCTTTAGGTGGGATCAGGCCTAAACGGGCAGTCGGACATCCCTTGAGGGGTCCAAGATTGGAAAGGGTGCAGGCTGGGCTGAGGGACCCCCCCACCCCCAGCCGCTGTGCATGAATTTCATGCAATGGGCCTCTAGTAAGATTATAATCAAGATGTTGGCCACAGTCATCTGTAGAGTTGACTGGGGCTGGAGGATCCACTTCCAGGGAGGTCCAGTCACATGGCCACGTTGTAGGGACTGGATATTGACAAAAGGGCTCAGTTCCTTGCCTTATGGTCTCCCCAAATGACTGTTTGAGTGTCCACACTATGACAGCTAGCTTCCCCAAGAGCCAGTGAACCAAGAGAGCAAACTGACGCTGCAATGTCTACCATGACTAGCCTCAGGAGTCACACAGCCTTATTCTCAATGTGCTGTTTGTCCCTCTTCAGGCCTATTCAATGTGAGAGCGGACACAGGATAGCCATATCAGAGGGAAGAGTATTAGAGGTCATTAGAGGCTCTCTTCCACATATCCCTACATGACTGTGTCCTTTGATTTCTAGGGTTTTTTCATCCCTGTTTCTCTTCCTCATTCAGCCAATAGCACCATCAGCCCTCTAAGAAGGAGCTATCTCAGGACATAGAAACCTAGAATAGGATCTGCATGCAAGAAAACAGCATGTGCTTATTAGTATCAATTTTCACATGCCCAGAGATATCCTCAGGCCAACCATTGTGCCTGCTTAAGTAACAAACACCTAGAAGGTTCTCAACAAATAGAATTTTTTTTTTTTTTAACAAGAGAATAAAAGAAATAAACAAAGAGATTGACTTTTCTCCCTCATGCACCTAAGGGCTGGTTTTGTGCTGTGATTTACATACACAATTGCCAGACACCAGAAATATACATCAATTTTAATCAAAAAGAATTAAGCGGGCCATTAACTTTTAATTTTTATAGTCTGGGTAGATGCCTATCAGACTTGAACCCCATTCAACACAAACCAGACAGTTCTTTCACTTTCACTCATGGGCAGTTTTATCCTATTCTTCTTTGTTTGTTTTTTTTTCTTAAAAAGTATTTACATTTGGTGAGTTTGATTCACGCATTAAATTTAATTCCTAACATCCAGCATGGGTATTTTTAATTCTATACCTACTTGCCTTAGTCATAATCCATCTCTAAAACTATTCTATAAATGTTATCCCTCTGGCCTCAACTACTATCATTACATTTATATCCTACTTACTTGTAAATGCTTTTGGAATTTTAAAAGTATCCACACTCCAATAACCTATCCAACTTATCTTTCCTTAAAAGCTTCAGAAACTGTATGACCCAACTGTAGCAATGAAGCATCGAGTGACATTTTATACCATAAGAATGCCATGCATTATAATTCTCATTAAGTGATTTGGTGGCTAGACTTTGTTAAAGAGATTTTTTAGAGCACTGCCAGAAAGTCAAAATTAGGAGCCCTCATCCAGTGCTTGTGGGAGAATACAGTTATGGGTTAACTATGCTGTCGATCAATTAACAGTATCTAGTGCAGTTGAAATTATATATATATCCTATTGCCCAGTAATAACAGTGTAGATATGCTCAACCACTTGGGCCTGAAACTGTACACTGCATCACTGTTATATAAAGAAATTGGAAAGCATAAAAGGCAAAAACAAAAGCGCATGACAGCACAAGGCACTAAAAATATAAAATATTGATATAATTCATGCAGTGAAACATTCCATCAAAGCAAAAGTGAATACAATAGCACACATATCAACACAGGTGACCCTCACCAGCATTACATTGAAGGACAAAAAGCAAGTTGTTCAAGCATCCATAGTGCATGAATCCATTTGTATTGCTTTAAGACATGCAAACCAGTATTATATGTTATTTATGGCCTAAACAGAACAAAAATACAATACCAATAAAAATGACAAACCTCAAATTTAATATGGAAATTTTCTTTGTAAGAGGGAGGGAGAATCAATGGGACCTGCGGTTGGTAGATAGAGGGATTTAATTATAGTTTTAATGTCTTATTCCTTGCACCTGATGGTAGGTATATGGTTTTTACTTTATTATATATACTTTGCAGGGTATTTAATAATTTTAAAAAATCCAAAGTGCGTACAGCTTCTGAGAAGTATAAGTTGGTAGCTTGATGATGAGAATTGGAATAGGGTTATAACAATGCCTAATATATGTGCAAACAACATTTATGCAATAATTCTCACTGGAGTGTCCACATTTTTTATATAAACCTCTGCTACATACAACATTGACTTCATCTTCTATCCAGGTAATTATTCTGTGTAAAATCAGATGTAGCCCTCTCTCATTTTCATCTGTAAAAGTGAATTCATTGCATTAGGTCATTTTTGGCCTAAAATGTATTATTTGGCTGTAATATTTAATTGAGGTCTAAAATGTTGGGTATTAAAAATAAAGAGCCTAAATAAATAAATAAATAAAGAGCCTTAAAAATAATCCAGGTTACAAAAGGGAGAATTAGCCTCTCAAGAATTTCTCAACTACTTCTCCCCACATATTTTAAGTAATGTTTAAAATATAAACATTCACCCAGCCAGTGGTTGAGTGTCGACCTATGAACCGGGTGGTCAGAGTTTGATTCCTGGTCCAAGGGCAGATGCCTGAGTTGCAGGTTCAATCCCCAGTGTGGGGTGTGCAGGAGGCAGCTGATTAGTGATTCTCTCTCATCATTAATGTTTTTCTCTCTCTCCCTCTTCCTTCCTCTCTGAAATCAATAAAAATATATATTAAAAATATATAAACATTCAATGAATATTTGTTCTCCTACTCTTTCTATTTGCCTTTCTAGTGTTGCAAAGCTGTTTAGGAAAAGGAAGGAAGAAAGAGATGAAGGAAGGGACACTCTGAGGGTGGCTAACACCCCCTCCCCCCTTCTGTATATGACATAGTTGCTATACTTTTATCTCTAGGCAAGTGCTTAGAGATTTGTAGATTAAATTTGTATAAGGGCTTTGGGGTTTCCCTCATATAGTCTCTGAGCATTCCATCCTTAGTTGGTGAAATATAGGTCTTGACACTTGTCATTGGTTATCCTGGAATGTCTGCACTACTCTGAGTTCCAGTAATTATATCTATACTATATAGAGGCCTAGTGCACAAATTTGTGCACAGTTGGAGTCCCTCAGCCTGGCCAGGGACCCCGATCAGGGAGAGACTGTGGCTGGTCATGGGAGGTTGGCTGTGGGAGCACACTGACCACCAGGGGGCAGCTCCTGCATCGAGCATCTTTCCTCTGGTGGTCAGTGTGCGTCATAGCGACTGCTTGACTGGTCGTTCAGCCAACTGGTTGTTAACAATTGCTTAGGCATATATCAATATATATATATATATATATATAAATATATATATATATATATTTTTTAATTTTTAGAAAATGACACCTTAATGTTCATAGAGTGAAATTTCCGTCCTCCCAGCTGTCAGAAATATAGAAAAAAAAATCTTAGGGAATAAGGAAAAATAAATTTCAGATGCAAGGACACAGTTGTCTGCTACTCATAATGAAAATTTTCATTCTATTTTCTTACCTATAAAATTATAAAGTACTTTATGCATGTAAAAATACATGGACTCATAATAAAATATATACATACTGCTGCATCTTGCTTCATACATTTAGCATTGTTTTTGAGATTTATCCATATTGACACATTGCTCTAATTCACTCATTTTCATGACTGTATAATATTTCACCATTGTTTACTTATCTCTTTTTCTGTTGATGCTGACATGAGCCTCATCACTGTGTATGGGTTCCTATACACCAGAATGAGTTTCTTTACGGTATACAGAATGGACCTGCTAGGCAATCTTCAACTTTTCTAGATATTGCTGTGGTTTGGCCTCCAACAGTGCACCTCAGTTGTATATTTCTGTCATGTATGAGAGTTTCCAGTGCTACAAATCCTCACTTAATCTTGAAAAAGTCAGGTTTTAAAATACCTGCCAATCAGAATAGGTATAAGATAATATCCTTTAATTTAAACTTACATTTCAACCATTAATGATAATGAGCATTGCTAGTAATTTGCTCATTGGCAATTCAGTTTACCTTTTGCAAGTTGCCTATATGCAGCCTATGCCCATTTTATAACTAGGTAGGCTTTTTTGTGTGTATTTCTCTTATTCATTTATAGGAACTCTTTATATATTCTGAACATAAACCATTTTTATATGCTTTGTGAATATTTTCTCAGTCTGTAATATATCTTTATATTCATGTATTGTTGTATACAGTTTTTTTATTTTACAGTTGTCAAACCTATTAATCATTTATAGTTTGTGCTTTTTATTTAAGAAAGCATTTTTAAGAAATCTTTTACAAGTCCAATATTTTACCCATATTTTCTTTTATATTTCTATGTCTTTCAGTATGATGTAAAATAGAGATAATTTTTTAACATATAAGTAATAAAATATCTTGAGAGTAGGCATTGAACAGTCCATTTTCCCCTCTACTGATTTGTAAGAACATTTCCAAGAAATTACAAGTGTCCATATAGCTGAGAATCTGGTTTTGGTATCTCTACTCTCCTCTGGTATATTTCTCTGTGCCTGTGCTAAAATCTAAAAGGCCAATCACTATAGTTATATAATAATCAAGCTATACAGAAGGATGATTTTCCCAATGATTCTAACTTGGAGAAATATCATATTCAAGTATGTCAGTGGTTATGGTTAAAATACACTTAATACTAAATGCAAGATTCAATGAAAGAGACCAACTACATTCTTATTTCCTCCAGTTCCCTCGTTTTTATATCGTAGAAGGAAATTAGACTCTTGGTTAAAATATATCTTTCTTTAAATTCAAACTCTGCAAAGAGTACTTAGCATACTTGAAGGTCACCGCTGATGAATAACTTGGAATCAGGCTATTAATATTCGCAGAACATGCCTGTGCTAAGTGACAAGATTGTAAAATATTCTAGAAGCCAGCCCTGTAGTGCTTTCTCGTAGTATTAAGTATTTCCAATAAAATCCCACTAAAGAATGGAGATTAGTATCCCTAGTAACAACTTTGTAGAGTTCATCTCACTATAATTTTATTTAAAAAATGAATCTACTGTACATGAAGCCATCTGTCTTTGAGAATTGATTACATGTTCCTTAATATTTTTTTTTCCTTTTTTGCTAGCTACTGAGAAGTTTTACACCTATTTTAGATAGCATTACATTAAGGATACTTGTAAATATATTTCATTATGAATTTGAATGGTATAGCAGTTTCTACTGTCTTTCCCTTGAGAAAGCTGAACACTTAAGTACACACTTACCGTCTCCTTCTCAGCTCCTAGAATTTATCGATGTCACCTGGAATTTTAGGCCCACATCATTATTTTTTCATTATGCATCTTTTACTCAAAAAACATTTTAACATTAATAATACTTATTTACATAATTTTCAAATTTATTTTAAATTTTGTATATCCCTCCTCCTCAGGTTCTTTATTCTAATGTAGATGGCTCACATCCTTAAGTGAAAATTTCTAGCAATTTTACCTAACCAGACAGTCTTTATGTGTGAGTTGTAGGAAGTCCCTGGATCCCCTATCAGCCTGGAGATTCGGACAAGAGCGAAATTCTTCCCACAGTCATTGCTCCATGTTGTCTTCTGTTTGAGCGGATTTTAGGTGAATGGAAGGGTCAAGGAAGAATTCATTATTCTTTGGTTTGGCTTCCTCTGTGCTGTAATTAACAGTGATAATGTTGCTTCATTCTTTTTTTTTTTTTTTTTTTTTTTTTTTTTTTTTTTTTTTTTTTAGTTGCTATATTTCCTGCAGAAAGTCATGCTTTTCATGGCACTTAAACTTTGCTCACAGGTAGTAAGGCTCATTCATATATTCAGGAAATAGCTCAAGTGCTTCTGAGATATGGCGAAAACTCTTGTCAAACGGGATTGGGAGTATCAGAACTTGGATGGATCTGGCAGTAGTGCTTAATAAATATTTGTTGAATAAATAAAGCATGTGTTCCAATTAGAATAGGGACAGAGGGCTAACCTGTCCTGGGTTTCCTATATTATCTGAGCAAATTCTACCTCATGAGGAATGCTTCAGTATATCTTTGCTCCTCCCTTTGTTGACAGGTTTCTGGTTATGAATTCTTAGTATTTTCTTAATGAATTTCATAGTGATTTCATATCCAAAGGTTGCAGGGTTTTAAAAAATTAAAATATAACTGTCAGTTTATTTAGTAAAATATTGCTAATCCATATAGATAACTTGTAACAAGAATTAATATGCACCCACAGCCACTTCAATATTTTTAAAATACCCAGAAAATAGTTTTGATAACTTGTTTTAATGACAAGTGTTTGTAAAGATATGAGGGTCTCTTTGAAGGCATTGATGTTTCATGTTTAATGTGTTATATGGAAGTTTTTCCAGCTGGAACTTTTGAGGCCGTACAAAGCTCTCTTTCAAATTCAATATAATTGAATACTGATGGAGAATAAAATGGGCTTAAACTGGTATATGTGTAATTAGCTTTATACTGCATTTTGTTGCTTTTGTGAGAAATTCAAAGCAAAAGAGCCAAAGCGTCAGCTACAGTATTAAAATGAACACCAGCAGAATATTTCTGAGCACTCTTTAAAAAAAAAAAAAAAATATATATATATATATATATATATATATATATATATGTATGTATTTTTATTGATTACAGAGAGGAAGGGAGAGGGAGAAATAGAAACATCAAAAGATGATAGAATCATCGTTCGGCTGCCTCCTGCCGGCCCCTACTGAGGATCCAACCCACAACTCGGGCACGCGCCCTATCTGGGAATCGAACCACAACCTCCTGGTTCATAGGTCAAAGTTCAACCACTGAGCCATGCAGGCCAAGCCTGAACATTCTTTTCCGAGTCTATTTGTTTTCTGTTTTCAGAGATTATGTGAACAATATCCTTTTCTCCTAAGCAGCTCAGAATAGAATGAATGAAGGGGGCAGTCCAAGAAATGACGCTGGGAAATGCTCATCGCAGCGGACACCTGAATCAGGAAGGCTTTCCCACCTGCAGTCTCGGTGGATCACACAGGCAGAGCTGTCCTCTTCAGGACAGCTCAATCATCATTTTTAACAAATGCAATGGTGCTGTCATTGTACAATTCGTACCATTCTGTACTTGTCCTGGCAAGTTTGCGTTATCAGCCCAGTTTTTTCTCTCTTCTTTATCATAGCTGTTGCTCAGACACACCTTAAATGGCGAGAACTACTTATCCCTGACAGGAAGGAGAGTCTAAGGTGTGTGTGGCACAGCACTAGCCCACAGGTTCAGACTTGAACTTGACACCCACTGCCTAGCCACCCTGCCAGAGGGATGCTCCAGACGGCTGCATAACTTATTAGTCTTTAGGGATTTGACTCTGAATCCCTGCCTCCAGGTCTTTACCTTAGTTTGCCAGGTCGATGTGAGTTTTGACGACTCTTTTTACTTCTTTATCTCAAGGTCTAGCTGATTTGATGCTGGTGTAGAGAATCTGCGTCTAGTTCCCTTCTGCGAAGGTCTGGATGAGATTTTGAAGCTTAACTTCTTTAAGTGTTTATATAGAGAGTATATAAATACTTATAAGGATTTGTGAAGAGAGATGATCTTAAGTTTGTCAAGACAAAGAGGTGGCCTCCGTGATGGCACAGGGGGTTCGCTGGGCCCGGGGTCCCTCTGGACGCTCATGGCCTGGGCCCATCAGCCTGGGGAGGCACCTCCGTGATGAGGCAGGATGTCCTTGGTGAGGGAGAGGTGCTAGGCCTTCAAACGAGAGCAAAGGGACTTGGGGACTAAAATAAAACCACAGCGAAGGGTGGAAACATGCTCAGCTCCTTCATCTATCTGATTGGAGTCAACAGGTGCCGCCGTGTGGAAAAGCGGCCCTGGGACTCTCCCCAGGCCTGGCTCCGGCTCCACAGGGGATGAGCTCACCGAGGATTTGGTTTCTGCTGGAGCCACTGGGCCAGGGGCAGACTGAGTCCCTGCTGCAGGGATCCCTGCTCTCCGGGCCACCTATCTGGCTGGAGGAGGCTCGTCAGCCCCAGGGCCATTCCTCTGCCCAGCCCCACTCTCCCGCTGGTCCTCTGCTTTATCACCTTGTTTTCTGCTCAGAAAGGCAGACTGCCACGTGCAGTGCCCCCTTTGGATGTGTCTGGGGTCTTGGGACTGGACTACCCTATGTTCTCCTAGAGTGACCCCCCATCTTAACTGTGTCACACCCACCTACTTAGCTGTAGAACCAGTGTTCTTCACCAGACTTTGGTGGTTGTTGAGCAGATCTGATGGGCTGTGAATGTGAATAGAAAACAGTCACAGCTTAATGTTTACTCAGCTCTAACTGGAATGAAGTGTTTCCTTCATTTACTAATAGAGGCAACAAACACGGTTGTGATTATACTACCTAAGGCTCCTTACTGATCACATCACCCCTATTTTTATACCACATGATACCAGTTATTTCTCTTTTTTTCTTTTTAAAAAAATATATTTTATTGATTTAAAATTTTTTATTTATTTATTTATTTATTTATTTATTTTTTATACAGAGAGGAAAGGAGAGGGATAGAGAGCCAGAAACATTGATGAGAGAGAAACGTCAATCAGCTGCCTCCTGCACACGCCCTACTGGGGATGTGCCCACAACCAAGATACATGCCCTTGACTGGAATCGAACCTGGGACCCTTGAGTCGGCAGGCCGATGCTCTATCCACTGAGCCAAACCGGTTAGGGCAGTTATTTCTTTTCATCAGAGGTATCAGATACTTCACTAGACTTTGTTTAATTAGATGTACTAATAAAGAAAAGCACAGATACTACACCCATTTAAAAATATTTTGATATCTACATTTCAATATAGTTGATTTCCTTTATAATCTACATATTGAAGCTATTTGCATCTTTATAACAGAAATCCTATGCACTTTCCATATGAAAGCGTTATGCTGATAAGCAGACTGTTAAAGGGGTCCATGACACCAGAAAGGTTAAATCCTCCCATGGTAGAAGGTAAGGTTAGGATTGAATTCTGTTGACATCTACTTCACAGCATAAATTTGGCAGGAGAATTTTTAGAAAGCAGTAGAAAAAAATTCAAGTTCACTCTGGGTGCTCCAGTCTCCCGTAAGGAGCTCATAACGTATAATAGAATGGCTGAGTGGTACAGAGTGTGTCTTCCATTATTGTGTACACACTGCCAGCGAAACATCCTCTGATTTCTGGGGCTACTTGCTCACAGGGCAGTAATAGTTAAGCTAATTTCTAATTTGCCTCTCATCTCATTATACATCCATGCAAGAGTCTCTTTTAATTTTAAATTGAGCTTCAGGGAAGATTAAATACTTAGGTATTCCAGTTTGTATAAGATTTCCAGATCCACCCAAATTAGACTTCCTCCGTCTAAATGACCCTAATCATTCTGATTTAACTAGATGGGGCTTATTTCCCTGGGACAGAACTTGTCATGTGGAATCTCCCCCATGGAGATGAATAGCATGCCCAATGGGTAATAAGTATTCCAGATGTTGCCTTGCCACTTCCCGGCAAAGTTATTAATAAAGTCAGTTGCTTCTTGTCTTTTTTTTTTTTTTTTTTTTTTTTTAAAATCTTCTAATATTGCCAAGACTATAAACTTTCTTTCTCTTCATTAAGACACGGTAATTTAAAAGTACAGTAGACGGGCTGCCACGGAGGATGGTGATTTGTATAAAAGTACCCATCTGTCCTGACTCATCAGGGACTCTTTAGGCAATTTGAGGCATGGTGGGACCGAGGATGGGGTGGGAGAGAGCACAGGAAGATGTGGAGAAGACTGTGCCAGAGCTTTGTGTTTGAGGGGTGTGTATGTGTGTATCTGTATGTGTCTCTGTGTATGTATCTGTGTGTGCGTGTCTGTGTCCCTATGTGTCTGTGTTGGAGGGCATTGAACACCAAAAGAGCCATTTTCTTTACTCTAAGCTGGAAATAATAAACATGGGAATAGCTACCAGGCAGCCCCTTGATTAAAATGGACCTGCCATAGCTGGATTGTGGCAGGAAGCCTGAGGGCCTCCTGATTCACCTTCTAGTCACACCTTTGCCCTGCCCTGTGGTTCTTGGGTGCGATTCTGTGTATCTGTCCTCAAGTCACAGAGGGAAGGTGTGCTGCTCAAGTGCAGAGAGGAAGCTGGAGGGGGACCGGAGCCTGGAGAGAGAGAGCCCAAGAGACACAAGGCCCCGTTCCAGGGTTCTCTTCTAGATGAAGATATGCCTTCCCAGGCATACTGGGAAAAGCTGCCTTTTCTTAGGGACAAAATAGACATTCATAACTGGGAAAATCTCATAACAATGGTAATTATAAAGATTTTCCAGTGTGATTTATTCACCAGTCTCTTCCAAAACCCTTTGGGCTTGGTGAATTTTTCTTCCATAAAAACAAAACCACAACACTTTGGATTCCCCTTTGTCTTGCCCTCTCTCAAACATAAAAGTATGGTTTAATGTTACTCTTGAGAAAGAAAAGAGATCTAAATAATTGCTAGAGTCTTCAGAAAAGTCTCAGCTCACACCATAATACACACCAGAATAATCTTATATATCCAGTCCAGCCCGTCCCTCATCTCCAGTGATTCTGACTCTAGTTAACAATAAATTGACATCCAGTTTAAACTGTTTTAAACTTAGAAGTGGAAGAGATTGATTGACCACTACCACCATGTTTGTTTGGAAGTTCATGCTTGCAGCATTTCCAATGTTTGAATGCTTATGTAGATTTAAAATATATATATATATAGATGCCATTTCCTCAAATGTCAACCAAAAAAATGCTATTCTGGGGGTGTGTTTTTCTAAATTGCCGCCATCATTATTCATTTTTCAAATTCATTAACCATTGAAATGATTAAACTGAGCTCTACTGACATCTGCTGGACAAAATCTGTTTTTCCATATGTTACCAAGTCGGTAATGCTCAGGTTTTACTAATTTGATGGTTACTGTTAATAAAACCAATCAATGTTGTACTAAATAGAAAAGAGAACCAAGCTAAGCATAAGATCATGAGTCAGCATGCATAACCTGAGTAAAGGCTTCTGTGTCCAGTGCTCTCGCTGGAAGAACCGTTTTTCAGCTTGGTGGTTTCATACACTTTCCCAGAGCCTTCCCGGTGTTAGGTACTGTACTTAGTACACAGCGGGTCCAGTGCTTGGACAGGGCCTCTTCTTACAAGGAGCAGGTGTGGTGAGGAAGACGCACGTCTAAACAGATTACTAATATTTCAGAAAGTTTCCTATCCACAGAGCCTCCTTTCTCAGCAGCAAGTCGGGATGTACTCATTGTGCCAAGAGCACCTTTGAGGGGGGAATAAAGCAGAGCGGTATCATTTTATCCATTAGGCGATGATTCATTTTACTTGCACTAGGAATTTTTCATGGGTCTACAAATATGTGTGCGAATATGTTCCGAAATATAGCCAGAAGACAACTTAGGAATTAAATGTCTGTGGGAGCACAGCTCCTCAGAAGTTGGGTATAAGATGAAGACACGAGAAGTTGCAGGCACATGCAGGAAAGACTTTATTGTAGACCAAATAGCCATTGCTACTACAGGAGCCATCAGACAAAGTAGTTCTTCAGAAGCCCCACAGGAGCAGCCGGGCACTGGCTGGTCAGTGACAACTTACCCACAAGCTCAGACAGGCGGCCTCCTGCCCATTAGTGATGCTCCTGCTACTTTAACATAAACAGGTTACATAAGGGTGCGCTTGCCCAGTACGTGTATTGCTACTGTTGAGTCATTGCTCTCGCAGCTGTGTAGGACAAAGGGGCCTTTCACCTGATCATCCTGCCTGCCTGCGCGAGGATGGCCAATTGGCCTTGATCATCTGGAGGACTCTGGTTAGGGTTCCCACAATGTCTACCAGCCATATGATGGTGACCTCACTGTTCCCCCCCCCCCCCCCCCCCCCCCCCCCCCCCGCCTTCTGAATTGGGTAAGAATTTTAATGAACCTGATCAGGAGATGAGAGGCTTGGGGTGTCAGAAACATGCCTCCAGTAGGCTCATTAGCAGCCGGTTGGACTACCTCAGAGCTGTGCCAGGTACAGGGGATGCAGCTCGGGAAGACAAGGCGTCCTCCGCGGTCGCTAGTGTTGTTATTTGTTTCTAAGATGGAGCTGTGCAGAGGACGGCTTCCTGGGTGTACCCCAGCCCAGCTTCTCCATGAAACATCCTCATGGAGGACAACAGGGACTTCCATGGTGTGAACGGAGAACTGGATGAATTTGTCCCAAAACACCTCCCTGGAAAAATTAATAAGAAATACGAAGCGTGAGGGATTAATTCAAGGCAGAAGGGCAGGAGCAGCCCCCGGAGCAGATGATGGCCTGGTGCTCCCGGACAGCCCCCGGGAGGGGACTGCCAAGGCCGCAGCCCTCGCTGCCTGCCATCCGGGCGGACCACGGACGGTCCTGGGCCTGGTGATGGAGCCCATCAGTGCAGACCCGCTGGCCCACAGCTCATCCCCTGTGGTGCCTGGGGGGTTCCACTGGGGACTGCACTTCAGATGGGATCGTGTCCCCCTTTCCGAGCTCGGAGGACCAGAAGGAGCTGCGCACCAGTCAGGTCTCCTACAAGGGCTGGAGGACTGACCGTGCAGAAGCTACTTCAGTGGACCCGGGCAGTGTGCCGGCAGCATGGACATCTGGGGAGAAGGAAACCTGGAAGTGTCATTTCGGGTTTGGATGTGTGGGGGTAAGCTCTCCATCATCCCTTGCCCCAGAGCAGGACACATTTTCCTTGAAAGTGGCGGCCGAGTAAGTGGATGCTGCATGAGCACGCTCCCAGTGAATTACAAGTAAAACACAGACAAACTTACTGACTAACCAATGGAGGGCTCGCTGGAGAGGGCCCTGGCACCTGAGCATGGAAAGTGGAGACCACATAGAGGCTGGTAAGAGGGGCAGAGGTGCGAAAGGGCTGAAGTTCCATAGAGCTATCTCAGCTGGGGGGTTGCCTCTGAGAACTCTGGGGCCTAATCCCCCAGCTGCCCCTCTCCCCCACCCCAGCAGAGAGCTCCAGAACTGCAAAGGGTACCCATATATCCTCTGGCTTGAAAAGCATGGGGGGATAGCTGTCTACCCTGGAGAGATGGCTGGAAATTCAGGCACCCTCTTAAAGGGCCAACACATAAATTCCCCGTGGAGCCAACCACCTTGTGCTCCAACAGAGGAACAGCGGAGTGGGCTGGAGCAGGGTGAGCAGAAGCCAGGTTCAGGGGCTCTGGGGTCCGAGCTCAGAAGGCAGACACCGTGTTTCCTGGTTTCCTGTGCTGAACCATTCCCTCAAGCTGAGAAGGTGGTCTTCTCACTTAGACAATTGCTATGCAGGCTGCACTGCCTGGGGGGACGACAGCTGGCCCACTCTGTCGGAAAACACCCTGCCCTTTACATAGACTGAGAGCAGCAATTAGCCTCCAGGCAGGAACAATTGCCCCACCCTATTAACCTCACTATTTTTATTTTATTATTACTTTTTAACCTCACTGTTTTTAAAGTTAGTGGCTCTCAGGCGTGCCCGTTACCCGAGTCACGGGAAGGACTGTTAAGGCAGATTGGTGGCTCCATGGGCAGAGTTTCTGACTCCGTAGGTCTTGAGTGGGCCCTAGATTTTGCATTTCTAACAAGTTCTACGTAATGCTAATGAAAGTGGCTTCTCCAGAAACTTCACTTTGAGAACCAACAGGCTTTGCATGTTAATTCGCCTGTTTTGGCTTGAGCACCCAGGTAGTCAGTGGCACCATTGGCTGAATTAGGAAGTTCTGTTGAAGGGGCAATTTGCAGGCTAATACGGACTTTTTATTTTTTTATTTATTTTTTTTAAAGGAAATAGAAAAGGCCATCAAAGCCAGAACTACAAGATAGTCTTTTAATATATTTTAATAAAATATGGATGCAACCCAATTTTTAACTGGGCAGGTGAGAGCTTGTAAAATATAAACTAGCACATGCTATGTATTCAGCGTTAAAAGTGGAAGAAAATTCATTGGCTATTTGAGTCATCTAAGCGTGGATCGATTCCCAGTACAGGGCTCCCCGGGCATATGAGTATGTGAGCAGGAGTGGGAACACACTCACTTGTAGCAGCCTTTCAGTTGAGGAGAACTAATGGGTTTTCCTGTTTGAAATGAAGTTTCAGGCTTCCTGGGTCAGCCCTGTTCTTAAGCACTGAAGTGTTGCTGGCTAAATGACCTCTGAGGTACTGCAGACCTGTATCACTTTATGAAATTCTCATTTAGGAGACATGGCAAATAGATAATGGCAAAATAGGAAAAAAAAAATGAGACTGCTAGTGTACATTTACTACTCGGAACATGCTAAGAAAATATTGGAAAAAGGAATAAGATTGATCTGCTTTTGAGTTTTAACAAAACCTTTAAGAAGTTGGTTGGCTAATAATGTCTCATAAATTCTAAACAGGGGGCAGTGGGATCTAATTTTCCTCATGCAAGCCTTGATTCCAGATGATTCAAATTAATTCTTTTTTTAAAAATATGTTTTATTGATTTTTTACAGAGAGGGAGAGAGATAGAGGGCCAGAAACATCAATGAGAGAGAAACATCGATCAGCTGCCTCTTGCACACCTACTGGGGATGTGCCTGCAACCAAGATTTATGCCCTGTACTGGAATCGAACCTGGGACCTTTCAGTCTGCAGGCTAATGCTCTATCCACTGAGCCAAACTGGTTTTGGCTCAAATTAATTCTTTAGTATAGCTCTCATTCATATGATTCTCATGTTATAAGAAGCTTATGAGTCTTCAAATTGAGAAAAGTTCTAAATCCTTGGCTATTCCCCCATTAAAATTATAAATACACTAGCGGTCTGGTGCATAAAATTCGTGCATGGTGGGGGGGGGGCGGTTCCCTCAGCCCAGCCTGCACCCTCTCCAATCCAGAACTCTAATCCGGTTTAGGCCTGGCAGTCCAACATCCCTCTCACAATCTCAGACCAGTGGCTCCTAACTGCTCACCTGCCTGCCTGCTTGATTGCCTCTAACTGACCCCCCTGCCAGCCTGATGGCCTCTAACTGCCCCCCTATGCTGGCCTAGTTGCTCCCACCTGCCCCCTGCTGGCCTTGTTGCCCCATGCAGCCTGTGTTCAGTTGTCTGTTTTTCGGTCGTGATGGCCACTGGCTTTTTATATATTAGGGTATTTATTCCAAGTTCATTTCTCTCACTTGCTACAATCACCACCACAGAAAGTTGGTCACCTCAAGACCATATTGCCTTGACATTGTGTCCCTATCAGAAATCAGACACTAGTCTTTACAGTGCTGTCATGCTCTTGCTCCTAGTGATTCATATTCATCAATCAAGTCTCTAGACTTTATCAGCTGATTCCAACCCTCCCTCCCTCCCTCCCTCCCTTCCTCCCTCCCTCCCTCTCTCCCTTCCTCTCTACTTCCCTTTCTTCTCTACCGAGTCAGGATCCCATTCTGGCTTGATTATCTAGTCCTCCTACTCAAAGGAAGCTCTGAGGACAGCAGCCTAGAATCATCTGGGAGTTTGTTGGGAATGTGGAATCTCAGGCCCCATTGGACTGGCATTTTAGAATCATTTTCACAAGGCCCTGCCTTGCCTTTCTCTCTCTCTCTCTCTCTCTCTCTCTCTCTCTCTCTCTCTCTCTCTCACACACACACACACACACACACACACACACATACTTCTTTCTCCTTCCATTACTTACCCAAAGCCAGTCCTGGTGAGGTTCCATATGACATCGAAATTACCTGTTTATATTTCTCTCTAGATGTAAACAGTCTTTTGTGAGCAGGTATTACCTTTTCCTAATTCTAACTAGATGCTGTACTTAGCATATTCTAGCAGCATAGTTAACACTGTTTGGGTTGAAGTGTTTCAAGTAAATTGCTATGTAGGTCATGAACCAGTTATTAAGGTGCTAATGACTAGCAGGTTGATGAGCCAGCTCTTTAAAAATATTTGCATTTTAACAGGACTTCTAAAGGAAATGAATTTAATGTAAACTATTAATAAAGGGGATGCTGGGAAGTTGACGGACTGAGTGGGAATGATTTTGGGAGTAAGTGGTCTTTAGTCTTCAGATTTCTTTCCACTTCGCCCACCTTTAAGGTGGTCCAAACACAAAAACTCCAAGTGCTTCTGGTCTGGCTGAGTGGCTTTTATTAAAGTGTCTTTTCCCTACTGGATTATAAACTCCAATATCTCTACATCAATATCGCTAAATTTAGCTAGAAACCACAGATCACATGAGAGACCTGGGCATTCTGGAAACTGGTGGAACAAAGAAAAGTGTGTGTATGGGGAGGTAGTGGGAATATTAGAATATATCTTATTGCAATTGATCATCTATCACTTGTCTTCTTTGCCAGACTGTAAGCTGTCAGACTAGGGACGCCTATCTCACACACACAGTGGCCCCCCAAGCCCACCAGGTACCTTGCATACAAACCTGCGTGTGTTCAGTGAATTTTGGGGACACAGTGGTTTTTAAGCATTGCTCATGGCACCATTAGATACAAAGGCATGTTTCCAGCCATTTACACAGACTGCCAGCAGTTTGGATGATTATCAGCAGGCGTGTGTGTTAATTCCTGAATGTGGAATCCTGAGAGATCAATAGGAACCATGAACTTCCACAATGAGCCACATCAGTATTTTGGGGTGACAGATGCCTTTCTCAGTATCCCAGCTCCATCAGAGAAATGAGGCAACTGTGACCCTCCTTTACGAAGGTTTCTATCAACAATCGTGCCTTCCCTGCATAATGACTGTGTACCTCCTAGGTGCCGTCTCTAATACTTATTGGTAGAGTGATAGAACATTAGCTGCAGAGTTAATGTCATCGGGATGGTAGTTTGCATGTGGACGGAAAGTTAACGTAATATAGGAATGTGAAATCAAACTGGCTGACTCTGAGCAGTGGTCCTGCTAAGACACATTTGTCTATTCTCGTTATTTTGCCTCCTGGTTTATTGTGTTTGCCGCTCTCTCCCATTACTCACAAAATTGTCAAATAAGACCCCAAGGATGCACCAGCACGGGGCTTCTGGAAAATAACGTTTCAATAGTTTACATAATGAGTCTGATGAAGCCAACGTGTTCTCCCTTGTAAAAAGCCAAGGTTCTCTCACTTTATTGGCCTCAGCTTTAAAAGGAAGACAGCGAATGTGGATGAGAAACAATGAGAAAGCCAATTATCAGGGGATTGACTGTTAGGATTTTCTGTTTAAATGATGCTTATGAGAGCAAAGAACTCATGAGACGTTTGATAACACGGACTCCACAGCGGCAAATATCCAGGGAAGTAGAAATGACACAAATATTATTATTATATTCAGAGAGTATGAGAAGGAAGAAGGCCTTTCTAAAGCAAAGTTAGAAAACCATTGCTAAGAAGCCGGGGACAAATTACTCCTTTAGGTTTTGTTTGCCATTTTTCTTGTGTGGGAAGAGGAGCCAGGGCACAGTGAGCCAGAGAGCAGTGCTGGCTGGCCTTCCCAACTGAGGTGTAATCCTGTGGAGTTAGCGGGGATGCTCCAGGCACCACTTGAGGAATCTCTGGGTGGCCTCTCTGAGGCTGTCCTCTCCACGCCTCACTGCCCACATCAAAGATGTGACTCTGCCTTCTGTACCTTCATCCAATCAAAGGGAAATAAAAATGTGCATTTATCCTTAGTATTATGAGTCATTCAGACAATAGACCAGGGGTGTATGAAGGGCCTTTTAATCATATGCACCAGATGACAAAACCTCATTCAGGGATGAAAACAGGTATCGTATAATCTGGCAGGTCTCTGTTGTGCTAAGTGACACTGCAGGGCTGTGTCATGAAAATAAGTGGGACAAGATATGCCAGGTGATTCAGCAGAACTCCTTCCTTTCCATCCTCTGCACAGACAGTTTATAATTATGCCTCAAGTAATCATCTCTATTCCAAGTTCCTTTTAGAGCTGTCATCAAGGAAATCAATTTCTAGAATTATGCCTTTAGTTATTAGCCACAGGGTGGATTCTCATATGTATAATGAACTGCTCTGCTTGAAGCAAGTTGATTCCTAATTCTATAATGATCAGATTTAAAAATATTTTCCTCTAATACATTTCTATTTTCAGAAAGTACTGCCAATCTTGTTTCACCCAACAATGAAGAAAAAGTCAGGAAGAAACTGCAGGGGGTGAGAGTATAGAGAAAAAGCTATCATTTACCATCGAAGGTCAATATTCTTATGTAGAAACCAAATCAAACAAAAAGTTCAAGACGATATATAGTCCTAATAAAATTTTATTGAGAACCAGTAAGTCAAATCCTTTACAGAACATAGATATACATATGATCCCAGCCCTTCCCAATAAATGGCAATGCAACATTGGGTGGGTCCCCTGAATATCCCAAACAGTTTTATACCTATAAGGAGGGAGGGGGGGGGAACAGTTCTACAGCTTAGCAATATAGAAAGGCGTGCTTTGACCTATTTAGGGGGAGCAGAAGTGGAATTAATTCAGTATGAGTAACAGAGGACTACAAAGAAATATTGTAGATGAACATGTTATATTTAAAAGTCAGCTAGTAGAAAGCAGGGCATCACAAGACTAGACACAAATTAGCCTGAGGACTTGGGAGCAAAGGATCTCCATCCATAGAGCTACAAGAGAAAGCAGCAACAAGGAGAGAAAAGAGCCTTCGATCCATTTTTACCCAATGCTCTAACTACCATGAAGGCTTTTGATGCCAAATAATTGGAACTGACATCAGAGATGAAAAGGGAGCCGAATGACTCTAAGGATTAGAGACAGACAACCTGGAGGAGACCAAAGCCCAATGGGACTGATGAAGATAGTTATGATAATGTTAGCATTTTTTCCATGATGAAAAGTTAACTACTGCCATTTTCATCGCTACAGGAACAAACACAGGCAGGCCGAATGAACGCTGTGCGGCACGCTGTCCTGGCTATACACCCAGTCTTTTCATGGAGACGAGGCACACTATTGGGTTTTCCGGGAGGCAAGTTTTGGGAAGGTTTTTTTGTTTTTGTTTTTTTTTTCATTTTTGACCAAAAAGAAAAATAGATGTATGAAAAATGATACAACAGAAATACAACTGAAATGATGACTCTTCCTTTTAAAACTAAGAAAGCTAGTGTAAAATTTCTTTCAATTTCTACCATGGTCTTAGTTTATAGCCTTTGCTGAAGTTAAAATCCTATCAAACTGTCTCAGCTCTTATGCATAAAAATTAAAAACGACGATACAAACATAAAGTCCTGCCAGTTTTGTAAGTCCTAAAAAGAAAAAAAAAAAGGGTACCTGAATTGTGTTTCTATTGATGAATTTGATAATGGATGACAGTAGCCAGATTATAATTCAAATATTAATAAGAATCTTATTCAAAACATTCTTTTCCTTGCCTTGAAGTCTTCCTGGGGTTAAATTGATTAATTTAAATTGACTAAGATGTTTGGAGAAGCACTGTGATCAAGTCTCTGCTAGGAGAAATTGTGTTTTGTTCTTGTTCCTTTAGTTAGTAACTGTAATTGCTAAAAGTACAGGCACAGTAGATTAAGATAGTTCACTAAACCAAGTGGGTTTTGTTCCTTCCAGCTAGACACCTGCTGAAGCAAATGAGCTTTCCCGTGGATGCTGACTCCACCGCTGAACCACTCCTGGGAAGGCAGAGCTTGCACATGGCTCTCAGCAGCACTTGAGAAACGCAGGAGGCACGAGGCTGTCCCCGAATAGCACAAGTCACAGAGGACAAGTGAATCCTAGGACTTGAGTGGGCTGTGGTTTAGATCCTGTCGCCATCTGCCTTTAAAGCAGGGGTGCGGAACGTCTGGCCCATGTATGGCCTGCGATATCATTTGGTCTGGCCCTGCCAAGGCATTAGGGGTGAGTTAATAAAATGTGTGACCAAATATAGCAGTCTAATTTTTAAGTTGATAATTCTTTATGGCCAGCAAATGATGTTACAAATATCAAATGGCCTTTGGCAGAAAAAAGGTTCCCCACCCCTGTTTAAAGCTTAGAAAATTTCCAATAATATTAGCTATTTTGATGCTTCATGGAAAACAATAGGGGGCTGCAGGAATCAACACACTCATTGGGGTTTTGACTCAAACTTCCAATAAGAAATAGCATGTTTTTATGACTGAGAAAACTGTGAGATAGGCACATTAAAAAATTTTAGACCCTGTTTTTTTTTAAGTTGCAAAATGTTCTAAAATTAGTCAAAACATTGAGCAAATAAGACAAGCTTAAGAAAAGCAGCAATGGAAGGAGGAGGAGAAGCTGATGAGTCAAAACATTTGTAGACATGAAACACCAGGGATTCTGCATCTACTATATAAATACCTCCGAGGGCTCAGAAATTGATGAATGTAAAGCCTAACATATGCAAAAAGGCAGGATCCATTTGTTCTAAGCATGATCACTGGATTTATATCAGAAGCTTAGTGTTTTGTTTTTTTCAAACTAATGGCTATACATACAGCACCACTCCCTCCTTCTAAATAGAATTAGACTGTTTTAATACTTAGTGAAAAGACCTACGTCCAGATAGGTTGCTAGGAGGGAAACGTGGCTCACATCAGCCAGCACGAGAGCAAAGTCACTGCCAAGCAAGTGACACACAAGCCAAAGTTTGGAAGGCCAATGGGACAGGGTGGACTCAAGTCCTCAGCTACGACATATTCACAGCCTGAACACTGGTTTCCTGATCTTATACTAATTCTAAAGAACAAGCAAATTTAAGTAGTTACAAACTGCTCTAGCTTATTTTAGAAAAACAACACACAATAAACTCTTATCAGCTTATCTAGAACTAACCTTCAAAGCAGAATTTTCACGACTGGAACCTGGATGCTTTCCTAACCAAAAGGGGCCCATGGCAAAGTCTGCTGACCTCGAGTTTAAATAAGCATTGGGAATTTAAAAAATGGCATGTAGGTCGCGAGAGCAGTTTTCAACACCTGCAGTTTTTGTCCTGGAAGCACAGAGTGATATTTTTGTTCCCTTTCATAATCAGCCACACAGAGAAAAGCAAAGTCATAAACTGTCCTGTTGGAGAAAAAATACTAAAGAGCAGAGGTAGAGGGCAATGTCTAACAATAACCATATATTTACCTGTTATCTACATTCATTTCTCTTAACCATTTTTAGAACAGTAACAGACAATTATACTCATAAGCTTAAATAAGAGCAAGACTTCCTCCAAGTTATAAAATATATATACATATATGCCCTCAAAATATTGTACATATCACCCAGCTTCTTTTTTGGAAAAAAGTGAAATTAAAGTTAAAGGACTTCCTTGGATATTTCAAAATAAAAATAAACGGTATAAAAGGGAAGTGAACTAAAGACAAATTCTGGGGGGAAAAAATCTAAACCAAGTACAGTTTGACTGTTTCATTGGAAAGCACTGATAGCATGTAGCTCAGGTCTGATACACAGAAAGGGTCATGCATGAGTTGCGGGCAGGTTGTCCTTTTAGAGCTCAAATGCAGGAAACCGGGCTTTGGCGGGCACAAGGAGGTCAGCCAGGAAGTAGATGGTCCCAGCCATTCCTGAGGGAGAGAGAGGGGAAAAGTTAATACACCGAATGACTCCATTTCAGAGAGTGGCTTCATTTTGCAGCACCAATATTACGATATTAATGGCAATGATTGAAATGAGGTGGGCATCTGTCTATATTTACATTCCTTGCAGTTCAATATCAGAGGAGATCAGCAGTGAGGTGTTCAGCCTCTTCATCCAGTGGAAGACAGGAGCGGGGGTGGAGCCAGACAAGTTCAAGGCACAGCCCTGCCACTTGCTATGTGAGCAAAGAGCATCACCTACCTGTCCTCACACCTGTGACGTGAGGATAATGTCTGTATCCTTTTGCTGAGAATTATGACATCAATATAATGCCTAGCTCATGCCTGGCTCCATAATGGTAGTCACCATTATGGCTATTAGTGTGAGGTCTGTGCTAGTCCACTGCTCACTGATTTTTAATACTGAGCTGGTATACTAGGAAATAAGGAAGTAGTTTAAGAGATGATTATAAAGTTATCTTGTTGATAAAACTCCGATTTAAATACATTAAGTAACAAGCAGAGCAGTGGACGTGGAAATCGTAAGGCAAGTGAGTCACGTGGGAAAATACCTTCAAAGAGGGAGAAGGGAGTGTCCGGCGTCCTGCATCCATGGTCTCCGTAATCTAAGCACCACTCGGCAAACTGAAAATGAGACGGAGTTAAATTACTGCTGTGATTTCTTCCAGAGACCCCCTCCAGTTGATAGACGCTGTCCATAGGAATTATTCTAAAAAGTAAAACACTATCTTCAAGGCAGGGAAAAGAGTTAATGCAGAGAAATGCATGGCCTGGAAGAATATGAAACATGAAGGGAACTTAATGAGCTATCTGAGCCGTACATCTCCAAGGTTAACATAGGAGAAAGGAAGGAACGAAACCACCCTTCTTTCTTTTTCTCTCAGAAATGCTACTGAATAGAATTATGTTCGTTTAAAAGGAAGATAATTTCACTTCAGAATGGTTCTGAAGGTTTTTCTCTAATAATGTGTGCCCCCCAGAAATGATTTAAGAAATGAATGGATTAAATCAGATTAGCTAGGAACCTTTCTTCAGCTTTCCTTTGTGGCTCTGGCTCCTACCTTGCAGGCCCTGTACAGGTACTTGGCATCCTGCGTGAGGTTGTACAGTGCCAGGAAGGCGTAGGCATTGCCCGCAGTGCCATGGCACAGCCCATACCCCTTCTTCAGCAGCCCGTGCTGCCAGATCACGTCAGCGCACTGATAGGCGTCGCTGAGATACTGCTCCTCTTTGAACACCTGCAGGGTCAGGGACATCGTTTATTTAAAAGGAAACAAAATTCTATTAGTATTCCTCTAGGAAAGAAGGGGAGATGGAGGAAGGAGGGAGGGAAGTGGCTTGGCAAGAAACAATAGAGGATTTAGAGGTACAGAGATGCAGTACATCAGTGGGGACAAATTACAAAACCGCTAGCTTTAAAAAAAAAATAAATAACCGGGCATGCATGACCTTGTTTGCATGGTGTAAGTTTTAAGTGTGTGTGTGTGTGTGTGTGTGTGTGTGTGTTATTGGTGAAGTAGCCTTATTTTACTTGAAACTTGCTGTTATCATTAGTCACTTCCCAAAGAACACATGCTCCCTTCTTTGGTAACAGTGATGCCCTTAACAGGAAGTTTCTTTACATTCTGAAGGAGAAACTGTGCACATAAAGTTGATTACAAAACTGATTTGGCTATAAAACACTGCACTTGGTCAATCTTTTGTGGACGCCTATACCTTAATCTAACTTAAGGAATATTCTGATTAGACATTTTAAGTATCTCATTGCAAACTAAGTGATCTTAAACATAAAGGCAGTTTTAAAAGATTTTCCAAGTTTCTAAAAGTAAAATTTGATATACTAAAGCTTATTTAGATTATGAAATGCCTGTCTGTGGATTTGTAATTTATAATGTTTTCAATGTTCATGGATGCACGCTCTAGTTTAGATCAGAAGTTCACTCTACTGCATGGCTGAACACTGTTCTGCTGTAGGCAGATACCACATTTTGTCCATCCATCTCTGACGGGCACTTGGAATTATTTCCACCTTTTGGCTGTTGTGAATAATGCTGCTGCGGAACGTGGCATACCAGTGTGTTTGGATCCTTGATTTTAAATACATAGGAGTGGAATTGCTGGGTCATATGTTAAGTCTAAGCTGAATTTTTTGAGGAACTACCATTCTCCATTCCCACCAGCTCCGTGTGAGGCGGATTCGTTCTATTTTTCTCATCGAGTTCCTGGGACTCATCACGGCTCTGCAACTGAGGCTACAATCTTGGCTCCTCTAGCTGTCAGGGAAGCAGACTCCTGCGCCGTGAAACAGTGTCTGCCTGGTGCAGACAGACACTGTGAGAACGGTTATAATCCACTTAGCAAACAGCGAGTCTGACAAGTGATGTACTATTGCTCCTTTAAGGATTACGCATAACATTAATTTAAAATTTTAGAACTTTATGCTATATTTTCCAGTGCGTTCCTGGGAGGAGGAAATTCACACACCTTGTGGGCCTGGATGAGCATGTAGATGACCCCGGGGGCACCGTGGCACCAGTGGACCAGCAGGTCCCGAGAGTCGCCCACGCACGGAGGGTAATTGCCCGAGGGAAACTTCAGCTGGCAGACGTAGTTTACACTGGGCTTGACCAAGCTGTGCAGCATGGCATTGCTCACTTGAAGGCTGGGCTAAGAGTGAGAAAGGGAATTATTAGTTCTGCTGAAGCAAACAAATCTTCCTGAGCCCTAGGAATGAGTTTTAAGCCATAAAGAAAACGACCAGAAGGAATTGGAAGTCGTTAAGAAATTTTGAATTTCATCCAATTATTTCGTCTACTGGAACATATTAAACTAGGCTATCAGTTAACTCTTTGGCCTTATGTCCATATTATTTTTCAATTTTTGTTATCTACATATACATAATATGTAGTTGAGAGAGTGTTAAGTTTTAATTCCTCCAGCATACATTAAAGCCCAGAAAGAGATCCACAAACAAAGACGAACTTTCATTATTACATTTAGATGTTTCCAATGGAAAAGGGTATGAACAAGTTAGGAGACCTGGAATCTAGATTCCAAACTGCTGTGTGACTGTAGGCAAGCCTGCTAGTGGTTCTCCACCCACAGGGGAGAATCACTGCTGTAGAACCTAAGACCACCGGAAAAACACAGATATTTACATTACGATTCATTAACAGTAGCAAAATTACAGCTATGTAGCAACGAAAATAATTTTATGGTTGGGAGTCACCACCACATGAGGAACTGTATTAAAGGGTCGCGGCATTAGGAAGGTTGAGAACCACTGCTCTAGACCAAGCCTTTCTGCAAAGCCTTTGGGACTGATACTTATGCAGGATGATTTTGATACAACAATGTACAGATTTATAGGACACACTGAAACAGAGCATATAAGCCTCCATTTTTTAATATAATTTTTAGTTTATCTTTTTGATTCAAAGTGCTGCTCACTTCTTTAAATTACAAATTCCAAGTGCTGTCTTTGTCGGGCAGGGGTGAATCTGTGGGGATGAGGGGGGCAGTGGCGTGAAGCACAGGCAGGAGGCTGTGGTGGCAGGGAATCAGGCCACACAGATGACAAGGCTTTCAGACACTGAACGTGCACTGGGCTCCTTAGGGACGTGTAGATTCACTTGATCCAAAGAATATTATAATATTCAAGTTCAATTTAAAATGGTAGTGTAGAATGAGTGAATTCTCCTCAAATTTTCAGGAATTATCCAAAATGCCCAAAACATATATTGCTTTATGCTGATTCATAGGCACCTCCTGGAATGAACTTTTATAGGACCAAAAATGAAATAATTTAAAATAGATAACAGTCTGCCAATGGAAAACTCAGTAGCTGGCTTTCCAGATTTCTCACTACAGAGCAAAGAAGGTAGAGGGTCAGATGCTCCTGATGACCTACTTCAATGAAAGGTCATGTGACTGTTTAGTCACTGACACATGTGACTCAACTCACCTCGAAACTTCAGAAGATATGAACTCTCCTTTCCTGAAAACTCTTAAGAGTTATATTTATTTTTGGAAATAGAGCACTAGTGAGGGGATTTATCAGAAAATAAAGAAATTTAAGTTTAAACTGTCGAAATCCCTAATTATAAAATTCTTAATTGAGAAGTGTAGAATAAATACAATAGTTGGTCTCTTATTGCCACTAACCATCAAAGTGTGACTTTGCATTTAAAAGCAATAATAACCTTGAGTTTTTCAGCATCATTGTCATTGTTTAGTGATGGGGAGAAGGCAGGTCTGACATTGATTTTGCATTATTATAGCCAGCTACTCAACCAGTTAGTAGTATGTATGTCTAAGCATTCATGTTGAACATATTGATGAAACACTTCCCTTTATGCTACACTGTACTTTGGGAAGGTGAGGGGGACACCTCTGCTACCATTAAAAATCAATTTTGTATTGCCATAAACTCTTATTCACAAGTGCCAATTTATCCTTAAAGAGAGCTAAGTGAGCCCCAGGAATGACGCTCCCATGACAAGTCCCTTCTGACCTCCCCCTCCGATTATGCTGCTGCAGTGAATTCTATTTGTCCTTAGTCTATGTGACTTTGGCTGATGTCCCACAACAGTGTTTGATCTAAAGAACGGTGAGCATAGCCTACTCAGCTATTTCTCAGGTAGGTTATACAAAACCCATCGGAAAGGCCTTGCTTTCTAAGTGAGCCTTAAGCAACACATGCTCATCTGTTTTCTACTGATTTTGGCCTAACTCCTGGAATTTGTTTCAATGGGTTGTGCCTTACAATGTGACATAAGAAAAAGAATCGGTCAAAACACTTTAGTCTAGACAAATGGACCTAGGCAAGTATGGTCATCCACAAAGCAAACATCATCTCAAGGCATAGTGCCTTTTATATTTATTCACTTGAAATGCACCTTGGCAAATATTATTCTTGTTGGTTTAGGCCCGTGGTCGCCAAATTGGCCCCTTGAGTGTGGCTCTTCCACAAAATATCATGGCCCAAGCGAGTCTATTTTGAAGAAGTGGCGCTAAATGAAGTTTAAGTTTTAAAAATTTGACTCTCAAAATAAATTTCAATTGTTGTACTGTTCATATTTGGCTCTGTTGACTAATGAGTTTGCCGACCACTGGTTTAGACCAGGTAATTACAAGGAGAGTGATATAGGAGTCGACAGAATGAAAACTGGAGCTGGAACGCCTGTCTTCTGACCTTGACAGTCACGTCAGGAAGCACACGTTAAAGTGTCACCACCATCCCCTTACCTGCATCAGGAAGTAGTAAATCCCTGCCAGGCCGTGAGCAGCCCCCACATAATATTCTTGGTACCACTCGTACATCAGTGGAGTCTTGGCTGTGAAGTTTCTCTTTCTAGCTAGGTTTTCTCCAGATGTTAAGACTGTTTCACAAACCTACAGAGAAAAAAGCAACCAAAATAATGGGAGAATTAAAGTAAAAACCCTGCTGGTGGAGGTCAGACCTGTGTGAATAGATTAGATCCTGGGAAGTGAATGGATACCAACTTAGGCCATGGAAGGGCAGTGAATTCATCACTCAGAGCGGGTGTGACAGTATTCTGTCGGATAGGGGAGGGTATGGAAGATCTTGAACTCTTTTCACTGCAGCTTACAAGGATTCACTTGTCAAAGGAATGCGTGACTCCTCCGGCACCAAAGGAGGCACTGCACCCGGAAGGTGAAACTCCCTCTTCTTGGAAAGGGCCTCTGAACTCTCACGTGGCTGGACTTCTTACCGAGTCTCTCTCCCCAGCGTTTCCAACAGAACTCAACATGTAGCTGTTAGTTTGTTTTTTATCACGCCCGACATCCAGAGTTCAAGATACACCTACCAGCTACTTGGGAGGTCTTAATTGGAGAAATAAAGTCAATTGTTTAGGTAGACGGTAAAGTGGAATCCTAAAAAAAGACTCCAAAAAGCACAAAAACCTGGTACCTGCTGAATGTGGCGCTGAGGAATCTTTTCTATTCCAAAGTGCCTATTCACAAAGAGAAGAGCATAGATGTAGCCCACTCGTCCATAGAGCAATTCATTTGGAGCATGGGGGTCCACCGTATTTAGGTGAATTAGCCTGGGAAGAAAAACACATGCTTGAGATAATTCGAAAGGAATTAGGTAGTGGTACATACCAAAAATGGTACCTTTAAAAAACACACATTTATATTTTAAAAGCTTTTAACATACAGTTATAGTTAATATAATATGTATGTTATTTTACATTAATAATAGTGGGCTGGGCCAGAGCTCCGTGGTAGTCAGGTTTCAAAGATTAACCCGTAACTGAATTCTTTTTCTTCCATTCACAATGGAACTGTCAAACCAGATACTCAGAGGAAATAACCCGGGAGGAGGGCCGAGGCCACCTGGAGCCTCCATGGCTCTTCATTAGAGGCAAGCTGAGACCAGCCGGGGTCAGAGCAGCTAAGACCTGCTGGCTAGTCGGGGATTTTGCCTGGAGAAAGAACTAAGTCAACTTCTATTTCTGTAAAATGAAATGTACAAGCGAAGGAAAAAATCATCGTCTTCCCCTCCCAACGCCTCCCACCACTTCCATATGCCTGTGGTCTGACAAGAGGAGCACGCAATTTGAAGTGAAGAAGACATGTTTTAATAACCAGAATGAGATGATACTAGTGACTAAAAGGGGGAAATAGTTATGAAACAGACTCAGAAAAAGTTATGAAAGGGTCCTTAAGTGAACTTATTCCTCAGCAAGAAAGGGGTTTGAAAAGTATGGCTGCTTACAGTTATTGACAGAGTTAAATGTTCCCGTATTATGTCTCAACAAATGGGTGTATTTCAATCAAACTGTTCAAATATGCAAATAATGGCTCATGCACTTTTTTTATTCTATATGAATACAGGCATTAAACTCAGTGGGATGAATAGTGGTTATCTTAGATACAGAGACACAGTGGCAAGAGATTGCTTTTGATTTTCTTATAATTCCTTGACTTTTTTTTTTTCTAATGTCAACATGGTCATCTGGAAGGTAGAATTATGGGTCATTTTGTTTTCTACTTAAGTATCATCATACACACACACTCCTAATATTTAAAGAATTTAAAAACATTTAATAAAAATTCTTTTTTTAAATGTCTTAACTGGCAGCTTAGTAACACTGAGATCTTAAGAAAATAAAATCTGTTTACTAGATATGAATTCACCTGTTGTAGTAAACAGAATAAATGTGTCAGAGTCTTGATAAGAATTTATCAAGTTTTGCCGGGACCGGTTTGGCTCAATGGATAGAGCGTCGGCTTGGGGACTGAAAGGTCCCGGGTTCGATTCCAGTCAAGGGCATGTACCTTGGTTGCGGGCATATCCCCAGTAGGGGGTGTGCAAGAGGCAGCTGATCGATGATTCTCTCTCATCGATGTTTCTAACTCTCTATCTCTCCCTTCCTCTCTGTACAAAAT
This sequence comes from Pipistrellus kuhlii, assembly GCF_014108245.1. NCBI lineage: Eukaryota > Metazoa > Chordata > Mammalia > Chiroptera > Vespertilionidae > Pipistrellus > Pipistrellus kuhlii. Next base: position 5,200,675 of record NW_023425573.1, on the reverse strand, counting down.
CAATAAAATATATTAAAAAAAAAAAAAAAAGAATTTATCAAGTTTTTATGTAACTGTATCAAATTGTATAGAGTTTGGATATAATAAAGCGCTTTTGATTTACTTTGCAAAGGAGATTAAAAATCTATTAAAAAAGAGAAATTACCATGAAATTTTTAACCGATCACTGCATTATGGAAGTTATTCAGAACAATTATTGCATTAACCCCAATGATGTTTTCACCTAAATAAAATATGTTTGAACCACTAATTAGAAAACAGTTTTATTTGCCATCATTGCATCACCACTAGGTGGCAATATATAATTAGCATTCCAATTATTTTGTAGCCAAACTCTTTTGCATTTGGCAAGTTCAAAGTAGGTAGCAAATACCTTATAAATCTTTTAAAATAAAGTATTGCCGCCAGAGTATCTTCTTAAAACAATACTTTATAGTTTAGGGTAATAAAGTAAGTATTCCATTCTTCTCTGGTTTTGAATTCACATCATTAAAATTCATTAGTTGTGTCTGAACATTATTAAAGGTAGGACTTTTATAGTAAACAATAAATGTGTCAGAATCTTGATAAGAATTTATCATCCAAGTTGCCAGAAGTTAGAGAAGAAGGAAGAGGAATGCATAGGCAGAGCACAGGATTTTTAGAGCAGTGAAACTACTATGATTGATACTATAATGATGGAAACATGTCATTATACATTTATCCAACCCATAGAACATACAACACCAAGATGGAACTGTGATGTAAACTGTGGATTTCAGTGTTATGCTGTGTCAGTGTGGGTTCATCGATAGTAAGGGCACCTCTCTGGTGGGGGATGCTGATAGTGGGGGAGGCTGTGCATGCGTGGGGACAGGCGGCATTGGGGAATTTATATACCTTTCTCTCAATTTTGCTGTGAATTGAAAACTACTCTAAAGAGTAAAGTCTATTAGACAACTAAACAAAACAATAAGACCTTCGCTGGAAATGTGTGTCTGTCAGCCTGCTCAGTGGGAACCTGCCATGCGGGCAGAGTTGCATAGCAGTCAGATTTCTTAGCAGAATTCTGAAAGTGTCCATTAAACTCTAGTAAGGCAATAATTGTAAATTATTAGTACAAAAGTTTGGTAATTCTTCATAATTCACAACCTTCCGTGGGCTGCCCTGACTTATATTAAAAACAAAAGGCTGGATTTACATATCTTTTGTCCTTAAAAAAGGCAGTTTTGCATCGGTTTGTATATCCTTAGGAGGCCTTTCTCACCCACCACAGGAAGTGAAGTGCAGTTTTTACAAGTATTGATCTTGGATAGTACCTTGGGTTAGTAATCATATAAGTAGGCTTTTGATCATTATTGTTACTGAAACTGATGTTTGACCTGGAATGTGTCAGTGTTATTATATTCTGCAATAAAATAGGGATAATGGTTGCTCCTTAACTATAACATAAGAAAAATGTAAGAATTGATCAAATGACAGTACTAAGCTTTGTTGCCGAGAGGAAAGTAAAATTCACTAAAATGTTCTTTTATAACGCGTAGAATTAATGCATAATAACAGGTAGATACCAATCCGTTAAAAGAACCATGATTACCGGGCAATGCAATCATCTGCCTGCTTCTCATTGTTCATCTTGTAGTACACCACCGCGGCCACCGCCAGCGGGCCAGCATCCCCACACAGGAAGGTGATGGAGCGCTTGGACAGACAGTTGAGACTTTGCTTTACGTAGCTGTGTGCCATCTGGAGGTAGGCAGGGTCCCCGAACACTTCATAGAGATGTAGGTAAAGCACAGCAATACCTGAAAAGCGAAAGGAGCACAATGTCAAAGTGAGAAAAGGGCAGCTGGCTGTATTATTTGGTGTGCTGCCTACTCAGCAGTGCTGATTTTGACAAGCTGTAATAAATATGTAAACTGCCCGGGTGTTCAGACGACCTTAGTTCTAGACTCAGCTTTATTACCAAGCAGCCCTAAGAAGCAGACACAGCAAACACTTCAGTGTTCTAAGTTTCCTCATCATCATAACTCTAAATAATAGGAACTCTAAGACTCTCTAAGAACTCTAAATCGAAGTTTATTATTAATCTTTGTTGCACTCTAGCTATTGTATTAATGTATTCTTGATGGTTAAATGATAGGTTATCAAAATTATGGTTCCAAATAAACAGTCACTTATTTAACAAATAATAATTTACTTAATAAACAAGAAATGTTTGTTCATGTGAGCTAAAGAAACTCGAAGCCTAGGGAATGAAAATTCAATTTCTCTTATAGATATAAGATTTTTATTTATTTTTTTTATTTATGAGAAGGTGGTAATCAAATTCCCTACCCAAGTATCATTCCAGGCAGAGGTTATAAGAAAACTAAGTGAATTGAGAAATGAATTAAGTTCCTCTGTATTTTTTTCTCTCAGTTGAGAAACCAGCTTCTTTAGGAACTATGTTGTAAAAGCTGCCAATGACTTTAGCTTTGGGCCTTAATTGGCTGCCTGTCCCAGTCTGGAAGCCCTGTGTGTAATTGAGCTGTTGTCTGTATGTCCCTGTTCCAATACCTGTCACAGCAGAGGCCTCCCTCTGAAGGCTCCTGTCTCAGGGCAGACTCAAAGATGTGGTGCAGGGAGCGTGCCTTCCGCATTTCTAGAAACTCATTGTTCTCCTCAAAGTACATTTTCCATCTCATTTACCATTTTTAAAAGATAGAGAGCCTCTGTTTAAATCTAAATTAATAGAGCCAATCTCTCCACAAATTTTCAATGCAGTAAAAATGCAGTCTGCAAAATTACTTTTCACTGTACTGAGACAATTTTAAATTTAGGTAGTTTTCTCATTTTGCATGGGTAATCTCCAAAGCTTTGTGCTACAGACAATTCAATTTCACATGTATATTAAGACCAAATTTTCATTTCCTGCCAAAGTTAATAACATTGTCTGCTCTTTCAAAGTGGCTTGGCATTAGTAATTCCACAAGCCGAGATGATCAGATGTACCAATGCTTAAGGTTTATAGATGTAAGTGTGCAAAACCCCATATGTGGGTAAGAAAAGAAATCTCCTTTTCACAAATGATCAATGTCAAGAGCTTCTTCTAGAATTAGGTTCTTAATGGGCTTCATCTCATCCACACCAGGCATCTGCAGGCAATCTGTTTAAATTGTTACCCTTTCATTCTGCCCTCCTATTCCCGCCGCTGCCTGAACTCCCTTAATTAAGTTATGTAAGCGCCAAAGCCAGCTAATGACATGACTGAGATCTGAGAAAATAAAAAGTGATTAAATACAAGCCCAATGATTGCTTTCCTTTACAGACCTTTCTCTCATTATCAACAATTCCTCTTGGCCTAAGTATTTAACAAACAAAGCCCGTGAAGTTTTGCAATCGTAAAGTTTGCTATATTTCTCAGGAAAAGAGGGTAATCACTTCTCAAGTCTCACAATATTTCATTTAAATAATATATATATATATATATATATATATATATATATATATATATATATATATATATTTTTTTTTTTTTTTTTCTCTTTTTTTTTCTTTCTTTCTGCCAACAGAGAGGGCCTCTGGGATTTCAGGTTTTATTTCTCTCCTTCTCATTCTGGGCCTCAGTGTCCGCTTATTAAGCAATCTCATCCAGGTTGCAATTTACAGTGTCTACCTTCCTTGTCACAAAACACCTAAGGATGAAAAGGGATTCAAGTGAGGGGGTACTGAGGCCTATTAGAAAAATGTATGGGACAAGCCTATTATACTCAGTCTAGGTCAGAAAAATTAGATAAAATGCCTAAGTCAAAGACAATGCTTCATCAATATTTTATACCCAGATGCCCTAATTTAATCCTGGTTGTGTAGCTGAGTTGATTAAAGCATCGTCTTGATAGGCCAACTTTGTGGGTTTGATCCTGGTCAGGGCACATATAAGAAGCAACCAATCAGTGGATAAATAAGAGCAACAACAAATTAATGTTTCTCTCTCTCAAATCAATCAATACATTAAAAAAAATTAAAACAAACAGAAAATAATGGAGGAACTTCCGGAGGCCAAATGTCTTAAATATGATTCTTACAATTTTCCAACCACTGACAATATTCATGTAGGAAAAACTCATCCAGTCCTTCTATATGCACACGGTTCTGGAATCAGCCTAGGCTTTAAATTTTATTCTAATAAAATTTATCAAAACACAGTATGTTCTTTATGGAAGAAATTAAATAGTACTGCCTGGCCTACTATACATATGCAGTCTCATGCCCTGCTCTACTCCTGTCTCCTAGAGGCAATCACTTTAAATATTAGTCATTTCCTCTAACACCTGCCTCCATATTTCTAATAATAATATGCGTATGTGCCTATCACATCATTTCTCTGTATCAAACATTTTGACTCACAATCCATTTTGAAAGATGAGAGCATGATAGAGACTGCTAAGTGGCCCCCCCCTCCCCCCAAATGTACCTCCCTTTTCCTTCAACAACGATGCCCTGAACTCTAGCTAGGCACTAACAGTCTTCTTTGCAGCTGGGTATGGCCATGTGACTAAGTTCTGACCAAATGAGACATAGTGGGAGTAATGGGGGTAATTTCAGACAATGTTCTTGAAATTTCCTTCCTCCTGGCTGGAATACACCTGTTATGGTGTACGTAGCTAGAGCAGCCATGTTAGACTGGAGTAGCAGTTCTGTGATGAGGATGGGAAAGCACCAATATCAAAGAAGCTTAAATCTGAATGACTATGAGCTGTCCTGGACTGCCTATATACAAAAGCCACTGTTACTTCAGGTGTATCCCCACACGCCGATAAGCCTTACGCTAAAGAACAGAGCTCTTTTTGAAGCTGGTGAGGCAGAAGGTAAACCACACAGTCTCTCCGGAAGGTAAAATCAATGGAACCTGGTGGGGAAAGCCTGAGAGGGAGATATCCAAATAGACAGGTCAAGCAGGCAGCTGGATATATGAGCTTAGAGTTCAGGAATGAGGTTGGACAAATGTCCTCCAAATGTGAGGGGAATGTGTTGACCCAGCGCAGCCAGAGTACGAGACTCATTGATCCAATGCAGTGGGAATTGTGTTTGATTGAAAAACTGTGCTTCCCACCTCCTTTGTGGTCTTGAGAAGCCACAAGAAACCCAGACATTTATTATTTTGATCTTAGGCTCCTGGAGCCGTTTGGTTGCTCAGAACTGTGGCGTCCAACATGCTCACCTTCACAGAAACTTCATTAAAAGTAAACATTTAAAATTCTTTGTTTCAGTCACACTAACCACATAGCAAATGCTCAAAAGCCCTGTGGCTAGTGGCTGTCTGTGTACGGCGAAGTAACCTTTCCATCCCCACGGGAAGGCCTGAGCATGGCACTGTGCTGAACAGAGGGAGATGCTATTCTGCATGAGCAGCTCAGGAAGCCAGACACTGCCTCTCAGTCCCTCCTAGAAACCTCTTCTCTGGGACATGTTGACAACAACTTGAAAGAAAACAATATGTACAGTGAAGACCTAATAAAGTTTTGCGCTAATAGAAAACCATTCTGGAATTCTGTATGGAAATGACCTAGATTTTTCTCTTCTGTTTCCTTCTGTAGCTACTTCTCTGGGAAGGGAGGGTAAACTGCTTAGGGACACTTCTAAATCTGCAATTTCCTCACTCAGCTATTTACTCCAGTAGGACTATAAATATAGCCAGCTGTTGAGAAGTAATTAATACTAAGCCTTTGAATTTCTGAGGGATCATTAGTTCCATTCATCTTGACCAATCAAGACCTGGTACTCTCAAACGTATATAGAGATGATAAAAAACAACTCCACAGATGTAAATACTTCTCTGTAATTGATATTTCAGAGATTATTCAGACTAAATGAGTAGATGTTATTCATTTATCTGCAATCAGTCCACACTGATGTATAGATCTTTGCCATGGTACTTAAGCTCTTTAAGGCATTTCCTTTCAGGCCAGGGGCTTTTCAAGACTCTCTTCATGGACTCTGGTAGGAGAAATCATGTTCAGGCTACACAGCTGGAGTTACCAGAGGTGCTAGCTAACACCCAGTAAAGGGTCACTACAGTTTGAGTGACATGAAGACACTAACTCCCTATAGGAGGGGTGATGGGTTTTTATAAGTTTCAAATGAATGGTTCACTAGTCGAAACTTTAAATGTTCATTAATTTCTATGTTTTTATTTATTTTCAGATTTATGAAAATATAAATGAAATTTCCTCTGATTAATCCCATACAATATGATCATTGGTCCTATTTCAGGTTAGTACTTTATAATGTGTTATTTTATAACTGTTTCTCAATTTTGTGTGTTTGAGAGCATGTGTTTCCATTTCTTGGACAAAATTATAGCTGTCACACCCAGTTGCTGTAGTTACCGGGCAGAGCACTCTGTATGTGGACCCTGCTAGCTGGTCAAATATCCCAGTACTTTTATTTATTTATTTATTTTTTTAAATATACTTTATTGATTTTTTACAGAGAGGAAGAGAGAGTTAGAAACATCGATGAGAGAGAGACATCGATCAGCTGCCTCTTACCACACCCCCTACTGGGGATGTGCCCGCAACCAATGTACATGCCCTTGACCGGAATCGAACCCAGAACCCTTCAGTCTGCAGGCCGACACTCTATCCATTGAGCCAAACTGGTTTCGGCCTCCCAGTACTTTTAATACGGGCAATCTGGAGGAAACTAGTTGGGTGTCCACAGCCCTAACTTAATGTTGCTCCAAAGAAAGGAGTGGACTGGAAGTTAAAGAGGGAAGCGAGCACTCTGAAGATGTGTCTTCTTTTCTCCTGAACCTATTTGCAGAGTTGACTGTCCAATAAGAAGAGAGGTTAAAAAAATAAATAGCCCAGGCCGGTGTGACTCAGTTGGTTGAATGTAGTCCCATATACTTAGAACTCGCTGGTTTGAATCCTGGTAAGGGGGCATGCATGATGCAGCTGATACATGTTTCTCTCTCTCTCTCTCTCTCTCTCCCTCCCTCCCTCCCTCCCACCCTCCCTTCCTCCCTCCCTCCCTCTCTCCCCTTCCCCCCTTCCTTTCTAATATCAATTAAAATGTTTTTTTTAAAAGAAGTCATGTTTTCCTCCTCCTCTCAGTGCCCTGCAGTGCCCTGCTTCATAACTGTCAAATTAGGAAGCGCTCCTAGTCTTTTACTCAGACTGCCGTGACTGATAAGTCCTTCAGTGCAGTGCTTGTGAAGAGCAGGAGCTCAGGGCCCTGGCTGGGTAGATGGCTGGTTAGTGTTGCTCTGATGTGTGTGCTAAGATTGCAGGGAAAGAGATGTGATCAACCAATATAAGAACTGCAGTGAATTCCCATCCTTTCCCCATTCCACCTAGTTTTAAGGTACTGTTTGTAGTTTGCATAAGTGGTAGCAAGAATTGTAACGTATCCATCCATTCACCCATCCATTCAATAAGTATTTATTAGCCGAAATCGGTTTGGCTCAGTGGTAGAGCATCGGTATGCGGACTGAAAGGTCCCAGGTTCGATTCCGGTCAAGGGCATGTACATTGGTTGCGGGCACATCCCCGGGAGGGGGTGTGCAAGAGGCGGCTGGTTGATGTTTCTCTCTCATCGACGTTTCTAGCTCTCTATCTCTCTCCCTTCCTTTCCGTAAAAAATCAATAAAAATATATTTAAAAAACAAACAAACAAACAAATAAAACCAACAAAAAAAACACACACATGTATTTATTAAGCACCAACTACGGGCCTAGCCCATTGTGTTAAGTCTGAAGTACGGTAACTAGAATGAAAATGACAAGACACAGCCCGTCTCTGGTCTGTAAAAATCTAATTGCTTAGATATGTCTTCGTTCTTTCCTTCCTGCCATTTCTTCTAGTCCTGTTCTCTGTGCCTCACCCAGCACACTGGTGGTATCCTACCCTTACACTTGTTTCAGCCTTGTGTCTTAGCAGTTTAAGATAACACCAAACCATAGTACACGCAGACAGAAAGGGAGCAGGCGACACTCCCGGTGCACTTATCGAACTAGAGGTCGCTGTGAAGGGCTCTAAGAACCCAGTGCAAATCCACACCCTGGGTCCTCCTTCTTGTCCTCCCAGCTCCTGCCGGGAGCCACAGGGGCTTCTCCTGAAGGTGAAGGACACTTGTTCAGGGCTCAGCTTACACACTGAAATGCTGGCTCTGATGAAGAGCGACTTAAAAGGAGATCAAATTGCACAGAAAAGACACCTGGCCAGAGCGATTCCTTTCAAATAAGCCTGCTATCGGCAGAGACGAAGACCACATGCTAAAGCTGTAGCTCAAAGCTGTACATTTGGCAGATCAGAGGAACAGCATCTCAAAATACTTTAATGACTTACATTTAGAGCGCAAGTTAATATGACTCCTGGGATCATGCTGCATATCCTCTTATTTAAAATGCTATCTAATACTTGAAAAGAGGAACTATACGCCAATCTCAGCCTCATTAACACTGCGAGTTGGTTACAGAAGATTCGGTCATGTCTTATAGAACTGAATCCTCTGGAGCCTTGTGCATTTTCCCCTCCAAGTGTGAGTTGATTATCATTTCTCTTAGGAATCATCACAGCTAAGAGAGAGAAAAATGAAATTAAATGAAGGCTAGCACTTTCCCTCATTCTCTCTCAGAGACACTAGTGAGATCAGCCATCCCTTGGGTTTACTTAACCTTTTTACCAAGTTACCTGAAAGGAAAGATATCTTTTATTCTCAATGTTTATTTCTAACACAAGAATACTTCATCTACCCATTTAATCCTATAATAACAATTCCTCACCAGTGTTTTGTGCTTTCCACTCTATAAGGAACTTTAAAGCCTTCGCCCCTTAGGACCTACAACTGAGCTGGAACAAAGCCCAGGGCAGCCTCAGGCAGGGGGGTTACGCTCTGGAGTGATTCCCACAGACCCCTGGACACCACCTCGGACCACTCCGTAGCTGGTCATCAGGCGTGACCTGCAGGGGCCTCCCTGCCTGCTAGGTTTCTGCACTGTCTGCTGTTCTGTGCACAGATATACCATAGAATAGTTCTTGATGAGGCACCCAGAGAATCTAAATGCTTCCCTTGCTCCCAAAACTGGGAGCATGTACTAAAAGAACTCCTGATAATCTACCAGAAAAGGAGTAAGGCTAAAAATGAACAAAATGTTTACTGCTGGCATATGTCATATAAAAATATCATGATGCTGCCGAAACTGGTTTGGCTCAGTGAATAGAGTGTCGGCCTGCGGACTGAGGGGTCCCAGGTTCGATTCCGGTCAGGGACATGTGCCTTGGTTGCCGGCACATCCCTGGTAGGGGATGTGCAAGAGGCAGCTAATGGATGTTTCTTTCTCATTGATGTTTCTTTATCCCTCTCTCTTCCTCTCTATAAAAAATCAATAAAATATATTTAAAAAAATATATCATGATGCATTACAGTTCAATGTACAAATTTTATAAAGGAGGCTTTTGGTGATCAGAACTAAAGATGTTTATTGCAAGTTTGATTTCAGACTTGGGTGATATTTCACGTAAGATCCTCAGTAAGCCTTTTCAAATACTAGCAATTGCAAGGAAAAGCTCCCGTTTTGGCCCAGTTAATTTTCTATCCAAAAACCATGCTAATATGTTAATTCAGAATTAGGAAGGAAAACACAGTCTATTGAACCACAATGGAGATCTCATTCTTCCAGCTGCAAATGCCCACAATTCTTCCAGGGTTTACTTTATGTCCGATCCCTAATAACTTTCTCCTACAGACTTTTAAATAGGAAGTACGCTTGTCTGTCTAACAAGCTATTTCCAAATTCCTTTCTTTCCAAATTCATATAATGTTTTATCAGGGCTTTTCTATAACACTTAAAATTGACTGGTCATTAGCCACTTCTAAAAAGTGTGTACACTTGAGTATCATTGTGTTGTGATTGCTTAAATTACTTCATATGAGAGCTTTTTATGTAGATCTTCACTAATAAAGTGCTGTAAACTCAAATGTAAAAGTGGAGTAAACACACACACACACACACACACACGCTCATTTGTATTCTCTCTGTATACACCTCTCTTGGTAAAGAGCAGGAGCTCTGAAGCCAGGCTTGCTGGGCTTAATCCTCGCTTTGTCATTCACTGGCTTTGTAACCATGAACAGATATTCAGTCTTGCTCTGCTTCACTTTTCTCATCTGTGAAATGGGGCTATGAATAGTATCCATGCCATGGAGTTCTTCTGAGACTTAAGTTAGTTAATTAATGAAAAGCACTTAGATGGTGCCTGGCCTGTAACGTTAGTTATTGGCATACATGTTCACACTCTCTGGCTTCTGTCATTCAAATGTCAATTCTAGTAACATTTTGTTAACAAGAATCGTATTTTAATCTTTACTCTTGTCCTTCAACATTCAAATGATCACAAACTGCATATTGATGATCCTCATTCCTTTGGGAACCTAAATTTATTCATTATATTTTATTATTAAAGTACTAAATTCTTGTTTTTGAATATTAATGTAGAGTAATCATTTGTTAATGCTCAACCACTGCATTATACTTGCCCTGTTTTGTAAATCCTCAAAATTTAAAATGCGTAAGTAGTGTTTATTAATGAGATTAACTACCAATTACAGTATACCTACAACACAACAGATACTAAATAAATGACAACTGTTATAACCTCCATTTTGAAGCAATACTTTCATTTTATTCTCATCTTAACATTTTTTTGTGTTAAGTTTCTAAAATCCATAAAAGTCATAAAAATCATAAAACAAAACTGTAAGAGGAAGGAGGGCCTATGAATTCCTCTTATTTTATAAGATACTAGAGGCTCGGTGCATGAAATTTGTGCATTTGGAGGGGGAGGTCCCTTAGCCTGGACTGCGGCCTCTCAGCCTGGGAGCCCTTGGGGGATGTCCTGCTGCCATGAGCCCAGGACCTGGCTGAGCAGTGCTCCCCCTATGGGAGCGCACTGACCACCAGGGGGCAGCTCCTACATCGAGTGTCTGACCCCTGGTGGTCAATGAGCACACAGCAGTTCCACCATTGGGTCATTTTGCATATTAGTCTTTTATTATATAGGATGACCTTCAATGTCCCTGAAAGATTATATATATGGTATATGAATAATGGAAATGGTGAGTCATAGAACTGTGCTTTCTTCAAGAATATAAAACAGTCTTTCTGTTTCTACACATTAGTGGACTAATTGCAGTTCTTCAACTTTCCTGCTTTGGTTTCTCTCTCTTACCTTTTGTTACCTATGTGCCATTCCTTCCCAAATTTTCTCCAACCTCTCAATGATGGGTAAATCCATGAAAGCAAACCAAGAAGCCAAGACTATATGGAAGGATTTGTCCACGGAATCTATGCTTTACCCTGTGTTTTGTATGGTTATGTGGCAATTTTTATGAAAGTGCTTCTGAACATGTTTTACTTGCTTTAGATAAATTCTCCTTACCTCCACTTCACACACTGTATTGTGTCTCCAAATTAACCATGTAATGCTGAACATCAATTTTTCTCTTCACAAGTTCAGCAGCCAGCTGCTTTTGTGGCAGGCCTGAATTCCAGGAATGTGCATACCCTGTCCTACGTTCAGAGCACTGTGAAGACCACAGCATACCAAGGCCCGCCGAGAGCACAGCGGCCATTCATATGCAGATGCAGGAAGCTCTTAGGGGCACTGAGTCTGACTGCTCTACAAAGGTAATGCTTTGGCTCCCTCTTGCAATGCGTACACCAGCCCAGTCAGCACTTCATACCTGTCCAGCCAGTGTAAGCAGTGCCATCCCGACGGTCTGCTGACTTCAGGCCCCTCTCCATTTGCTGCAGAAGCTCTCGAATCTTATTGTTCAAGCGCTGTGAGAACTCAGGAGTCAGCTGTAGATATGAAGAGGAAAACAAACATCAAAATAAATGGGCACCTGACTTCTTGGACTATACCTATCAAAAACAGGACAGTACTTTATTTCCACGAAGGCCACATTTTTCTGCCTGGGAGAACTCGGCAATTACAACAGGTCATCATTCAATGTTATTTCATTAGAACATTGATAAGGGGGAAAAAAAAAATCGATTCCTGCAAGGTCCACAGTCTATTTTCTCTGGAAACTCCTGTTTCCTCCCACATCCCAAAGATGTGCATGTGAAGGAAGTGACATATGCATTGTCCCCGTGTGTGTGTGCGTGTGTGCGTGTGTGTGTGTGTGTGTGTGTGTGTGTGACGGAAGGGCTTCCTGTCCAGGGTGGGTTCCTGCTCTGCGCCCTGAGCTGCCAGGAGAGGCTCCTGACTTTGAACCTGATTAAGTGGGTTGGAGAAGAATCATCAGACTTTTCACAATTATTTCAGTGTTTAGTATTAGAAGTGGTTTGGGTCTTTATTTAGAAGTTTGGTGATGTTTTTGAGACCAGAAATATGCTGTAGCGATTTAACCCGTTTACATCACTGAGCCTCTGGTTTCCTTATATATTGGTTTGCTTAAAGTCACAGGTAGGCCGAAACCGGTTTGGCTCAATCGATAGAGCGTCGGCTTGGGGACTGAAAGGTCCCGGGTTCGATTCCCGTCAAGGGCATGTACCTTGGTTGCGGGCACATCCCCAGTAGGGGGTGTGCAAGAGGCAGCTGGTCGATGCTTCTCTCTCATCGACGTTTCTAGCTCTCTATCTCTCTCCCTTCCTCTCTGTAAAATTTCAATCAAATATATTAAAAAAAAAAAAAAGTCACAGGTAGGACTTACTATATTTTATTTTTAAACAACAATGAAGAAACAAAACTTGTAAGTACTACTCAAGGCAGGAAATATAGTTGATCCTTGAACACACAGGTTTGAACTGTGCAGATCCACCGTTACGTGTTTTTTTCACTTGACTGTGCAGATCAAACTTGTGTTGTTCAAGGGGCAACTCGAGGTTGGGAATGGAGTATGCAGAGGGCCATTGCAGTCACACTCCCACTTCTGACTTTCCGGAGGTCGTGTCACTAACCTCCGCACTGCTCAAGAGTGGACTGTATTCTCGCTGTGACTTCAGTGTTTTACATAAAAGTTTTAACTAAATGCTGAACAGACCAAAGGTAAACTGGATCACAGTAATTTCCATCTAGTAGAGATCGTCTATTAGTGAAACCAATACTTTTATTATAATAAACATCATTTTATCAAATTAACCACAAATCAGAAGATGTTTGCTGTTTTCAAGACACTGGATTTTTGGTATTTAAGCTGCACCAAAGTTAATTCTCTACAGAAATTGGTTTTGTATTCTAAAAATGAGGATAAACATTTATAAAAATCCATTTATAAAAATAAGCATCTTTTAACAGTTCACGGTCTATAATAAGTAATAATTTGCAGGTGGATTGAAGCTCACTAAGGGTGAGGCTTTGGGGTTATTGACATCCACATGAAGACAGACCCACAGATGCTGGGCAAACCGTGAGACCCACATGATCATTATGTTATCTGTCCTAAATGCAACAGAAAAGTATTTCAAAAGTTCTGTATACACTGAGTCATGAATTATCTTAAAAGGTCACTTTAATAATTTAAGGACTCTAATTCCTAGACTTGTATTTCACAAAGCAGTCAAATTTCCAAACAATATTGGGGAACATTACAAGATACATTTTATTTCATCATGTAAGAGTTGTAAAAACAAACCTAACTACTACCTGTTGGCATCATCATCTCATTTTCTAAAAAGGACATAGTGAAAAAAGGCTATATAGAATCTATATTAATAAAAGCCATAGGGGTGATCAGGCCAGCAGTGGAGGGCAGTTGGGGGTGATCAGACTGGCAGGGGAGCAGTTAGGAGGCGATCAGGCAGGCAGGCAGGTGAGTGGTTAGAAGCCAGCGGTCCCAGATTGTAATGGGGATATCAAACTGCCTGTTTAGGCCCTATCCCTGCGGCCTAAACCAGCAGTTGGATATCCCCCAAGGGGTCCGAGATTGGAGAGGGTGCAGGCTGGGCTGAGGGACACACCTCCTGTGCATGAATTTTGTGCACCAGGGCCACTAGTTATTAATAATAAGATATTAAGTTTTACTTCTGAAGATCATCTCTGTTAAGGCAAATCAGACTATTAACCACCTCTGGATTATTTATTCCGAAGCACCTCGATGATTCCTTATTTCACACTGAAGAAACCACATTGTGTGAAGGACACACTCCCATTACTTAACAATTTCTGCCAAGAGGTTAAGATTTCCATAAGTCTTGAAAACACATTTAGTAAGATAAAATAGACTTCAATATCAATATGAAAGCTCTATAAATCTCTACTAGATAGAAGAGTGTGTCTACATGAGAACATGTAATCTTCTGATCATGGATAATTGATCATCTTTCTTGGCCTTAAAGGACCACGAATAACAAGAATGCCTCAGGAAGGGAAGTTACTTTCTATTTGGCACATAACCGCTCTTAATAAAGGGGACCTACCTGCCTGAGAATACTGATTACTTGGGGCAGACCACAAAATTATTCAAACTCTACCAATATTTGAAGAGTCTCTAAAATCCCCTCCCATTTTCCTGATAGATGCCGGAAGACAGAGCAGTTCCTTATTAACGTGTATGTTAACAAAATAAGGGGAACAGATCTCCAGGATCTCATCCTTGGTGTTCATGTTAAACCCTTTTAGAACCTGTATGCTAGTTTCTTTCAGGGATTTGTCCAAAAACCATGTGTTATGTAATAAATTACATTGCTATCTTTGGACCTGAGTTTAAATATTTTTTTCTCCCTTAGAAACAAGGGAGAAAAAGCACATAATTTATAAGTAGCCTAAGTAGCGAGGTGCATGTTCCTGAAGGCTGGTGTCATTAGGTATCTCCTCCAGTGTTCTCTTTGCCAAGTGGTCATGAAGCAGCATGTGCTCCTCCAACAAGACGAGACGAGTGCTTCAGCTTCAGGATCTGCAGAGCGAGGCAGAACGCAGGGCCAAAAGGCCCAAAGGACGCCGTCTACCTCATATAGTTATATGATAATTATAAGCAGCTTTGTTTGGGCAGCTCAGTTCTGGTCTTAAAAGAATCAGATTGCCGTAGCTGGTTTGGCCCAGTGGATAGAGCATTGGCCTGTAGACTGAAGGGTCCCAGGTTTGATGCCCGGGTTTTGGGCTCGATACCCAGTGGGGGACATGCAAGAGGCAGCCAATCAATAATTCTCTCTCATCATTGATGTTTCCTTCTCTCCCTCTTCTTTCCTCTCTGAAATCAATTAAATATCCTATACCTTCTATCCTACACCTCCTGTCCATCTGTGACCTCCCTCCTCCCAGCATCGCTGGCCCAAGTTTATCTACACGGATGAGTGCTTTAAGGAACAAAGCGACAAAGTCACATAAAGTTAACCTGACAGATATGACAAATCTAAGGCCATTGTACCACATGTGAAATGCTCTCAAAAGACTGAGTTTAGAAGAAACCGGTAAACATTTTTAAAAATTGTGTGCACTTATCCAATCTAACTCCCTCTTAGGATTTCTCAACTAGGTATTTTCTTTTTAATATATATTTTACTGATATTTTACAGAGAGGGAGAGAGAGGGATAGAGAGTCAGAAACATCCATCAGCTGCCTCTACTGGGGATGTGACCGCAACCGCAACAGAAGCTGGGACCTTTCAGTCCGCAAGCCGATGCTCTATCCACTGAGCCGAGCCAGTTTCGGCTAGGTATTCTTAAAGAGAGCTCCATTCTCTCTTCACAATGGTTTCACCCAAAAGAGAAACCACAGGCCTCTGGTACCCATATCCGGGTTCTCTCCGCACCGGCCTTTGTGAACTGCAAACCAATGTGACTCACTGGTATGTTTCAGCTGCGGGCATGTCCTCTACGGAGGGGAAATGGTACCAAGACTGTCAGGCCCAGGTCCCACATTTGTCCTGGCACTTCCCGTGGGAAGCTGTCTTTACCACATCTTCCAGTGTCAGCACCACCCTGCCACTACTTCAATTAACGGGGCGCATGTGGAACACGGCCAGGATGTGCACCTCACTTTAAAAAGCAAATAAAAAAGATAAAAAATAACAAGGCGCACTGCATGTCCGCCTGTTTTTTTAGAATGAAAAAATAGTAATGACTGAGGTTACTTCAATAATGTGAACGATTCCTTATAGATATTCCACATGTTAGGGCTCAAATTGTGTGTGTGTGTGTGTGTGTGTGTGTATTATTGATTTCTTACAGAGCGGAAGAGAGAGGGATAGAGAGCCAGAAACATCGATGAGAGAGAATCATCGACCAGCTGCCTCCTGCACACCCCCTACCAGGGATGTGCCCGCAACCAACGTACACGCCCTTGACGGGAATCGAACCCCGGACCCTTCAGTCCGCAGACGGACGCTCTATCCACTGAGCCACACCGGTTTGGCTCAGACTGTGTAATGTAACATGCATGTTGTTACTTAAGGTCTGTTTCCCGTGGCCACCAGCGCACTGTGTGTGTTTTCGGGGTGCGCATGCCCTGCAGGCCCGGAGCTCCTCCCCGGGGGCGGGCGCGGGCAGGGCGGACTCACCCGGCCGGCGGGGTCGAAGTAGCCTTCGGCCAGGGACTTGTTGTAGTCGGCGAAGGGGTTCGGGAAGGCCCGCTGCGCCATGGCGCCGGCAGCCAGCCTGCGGGGCGGGGGGAGAGAGCCCGTGAGGGGCGGGGGGCGCGGGCGCGGCGGCCCGGGTCCGAGCCTCACCCCCCGGCCCGGCCCCGCGGCCCAGCCCGGCCTCCCCGGCCCGAGGAGGGGCCGCCCGGCCGCCGCGGCCGCCAGCGCCCCGCACCCACCGCGAAGCAGGAGCCCCGTCCTGCACCCCGTCCGGCTCCCGGTCCGGCGCCCCGTCCCGCACCCCGTCCCGCGCCCCGTCCGCCGCCGCGATGGGAGTAACGGCCACGCCGGGCCCACAAGCCCCGCCCCGGGCGGCCCGGCCTCTCACCCCGCGGCCGCGGACCGTAACAGACGCGGCGGGGTCCCCGCGCACTTCCGCCCCGAGGGGCCAATCGGAGCCTCGGTCCCGCCGGAGGCCCGCCCCCTGCTCGCTGTCAGTTCCTTAAAGAGGCAGGAGGCTGATTTCTAAAGGAGGAGGAGGGATCATTTATTTCATTTCTGGGGAGCTGGAGCGAGGACATAGTTTAATGTGCAACTGGGCCCAATGTTTCCTACCTCTGTTCTCTCTTGACTTTTTTTTTTTTTTTACTTTTAGGAAAACCAATTTAAGTCCAAATAACTCATAAGGAATTAAAAAAAGAAATCTGGAGAAGAAAAAAGACCTTATTGAGAAATAAACATTCATATTCCTACTCCTAGGACTGAATAAAATTGGAGAGAATAATACCTCTCTAGAGATTTTCCAAACTTTTCTTTCTTTTCTCTCTTTCTCCCCCTCTCTCCCCCCCCCTCTCTCTCTCTCTCTCTCTCTCTCTCTCTCTCTCTCTCTCTCTTTCTCTTTTTAAAGCAAAAATAAGATAAAAAATCTCCATCACTACTATTAACATTAAGGACAAAAATCAAGGTGTTTTGAAGGGCCAGAATGTCAGCAGTCCCCTAGGGACAAGGTAATTGATAAAAACGTCAGGGAAATACATGAAAACTTCAGTCTGACCCTTAGCCTCCATTGGACTATAATACTGTATACTCAAGCCCCTAAAAAAGAAAGAAAGAAAGGAAAGAAACAAAAATTCAACAGGGCAGGACATCCACAGCATTCAATCTCAATGGTTAGTAGTCTCCATTATCTGAAAAATTACTCTCTCGTTTAAACTCACGTCTCACCTGGCCTGTGCTAGGCCCATTCTGCTGCTCAGAGGACTTTGGAGTTCCGCTGAAAAGTCAGAAGGATTCTCTCTTTGTTCCTCTTTCTCTCTCCTGCTTCAGGGAAGGGCCCTAGCCCCAGCCCCCACATGGATGAAGCTCGGTGCCCCCACCCCCACTGTGGCATAAGCTTGTCCCTCTGTGGCTGCCATCACAATCTACCTCCCCCCCCCACCCCTTGCCCCCCAACCCCCGTTTAGTTTGTTCTTCCTAACGGTCCTAGGACACTTATCTGCTTCGCCAAGGTCATGCGTACTTAGAAGAAGCCCTCAGTGGATCTTAAATTGGATCCTCGTCCTAATTCTACTAATAGATGGGTCTCTGTAGGAGCTACTGATGAGAGAGAAAAGCAAAAGGAGTGAGAGGCATTTTAGCAGTTGCTTTTCCTTAGGAAAGGCTTACGATCAGCTGACTCCATTCACAGTCTTTACTGGAGCAAGTAGACTCTGTGATGTTTAAGTAGATCAGTGACTACCGGCGGGAGGGAGGCATCACACTCAGCAGACTGCGCTTGAGCGGAAATGAAAGGGGGGTGGAAGGGGCTGATGGAGGGGAGTGTGGGCAGAGTGAGAGGGGAGAGAAGGAAGGAGCATCTGGTCAGCCCCTCCCAACCGCCTCCTCCGAATGGGTGACTTAGAGAGACCGCCCGCCTGAGGCTCTCAGCCTCAGCACGGCTTCTTTGCGGGGGGAGGTGGCTTGGTCAGTGTGGTGGGCGCAGCAGTGTCCTGGCCCCTGTCCAGTAGATGCCAGGAGCACCCCTCTCCCAGGTGGCAACACATTGCCAACAACAAATGCCCCTCGGGGGAGAGGAGAACTCAGATTGCCCCTGGTTGTGAACCATTTGGGACAGTGATAGCAGAAGGGCTTAATGAGATTAGACAGTCTTACTAGCATTTCCCATTGCAGATGTGGCTTGTAGAATATTGTGCTGAAATAAATTCAGGAGTAATTTGGGGTCGGGGTGGGAGGTGGGGTAGGGTGTGTGCGTGTGTCTTTAAATCTCAGATGCAAAGAAGTAGGCTAATTATGCTCCTTGATTTTTAGTATAGCATCATCAGTGCATGCAAGACCCTAATTTATTTTTCCCCCCTTAAATCCTATTCCCCCCGCCCCCCCTTTTCCTCTCCTCCATAAGATAATCACCGCAATATGTTAAATTTATATAGTTGATCTTTAAACAGCAAGGTTTGAACTGCTTGGGTCCACTTCTATGTGGATTTTTTTTTTTTTTCTCAATACATATACAGTCAGCCCTCAGTATCCCCGGGTTTAGTATTTAAAGAGTCAACCAGCAGCAGAATGAAAATAGTATTTTTTGCTTCACGGTTGGGTGTCTGCAAATGCGAAGGGTCAACTGCACGCATCGATCTGCACCATTTTACCCAGGGAACTTGAACTCCTGCAGATTTGGGTGTCTGTAGGGTTCCTGGAAACACCCTCCCAAGAATGGTAAGAGAGGTATCCTCTTGGTATCCTGCTTTGCAGAACTAATGGGCTCGTTCACAGTCCCTGCAACAGACTCTGATAGCTTTTGTCATTCCTACGCTCTCTGCAACACTGGGTCTTATCCAGTGTTCTGGTTTTTGCAATTCTAACAGACAACGTGGAATACTGATGTTTAAACTTACAGTATTTTTGTTGCTAATGGTGTTGAGCTTTTCTCCTTATTCTTGTTTTGATATCTGGCCTTTTACTGAGATTTACTTGTTCATATCCTTTGCTCATTTTCCTATTGGGTACTGCATTATTTTCTTGTTGATTTACATATTTTTTATTTTGTTTTGATTTTTTTGAGGGGGAGAATAGTCTAGATATTAATCTCCTTTGTCTTTATGTTACAGATATCTTCCCTAGTCTGTCTGTTCACTTTTTTCTGGGGTATCCGTTATGAACCCTGAGAAATAAAGAACCTACTAAGAAGGTGTGAAAGAAAAAAGCCATCTGCTAACCTGACAAGCTCAGGGAAGGCCTGCGTGGCAGTCTTGCAAACCCAGAGACCTAAGATAACCACAAAAGATGGTTTGAAAATTAAATATCTAACAGGTTATAGTAGGTAGTCATGTCCCAGATATTTTCCCAGACAAAGACCAACTTTGATCTTTTTACTGAGCCCATTTGCCTTTTTGCCTCTAAGATAACATATCTGTGAGATGTCTGGGTAACTTGTAACTTCCCTTTTTCCGGAGCCCCTGGGGAACAACCAAATGTGGTGGACACCAGGATAGATGCCTCAAATTCCTTCTTTATCATGTTAATTGTTCCTGCACTCACTTGAGTATACATCCATCATTTTACTTTTTATCCAGTCCCAGGAGTTTCCCACCGCTTTGCTTTCTCCCGCCTCCTTACTCCATCACCAATGAATTTCATGTAACTCACCTATGTCCCTCCTTTGATTTCAGTGTATAAACAGAGAAATGTAACCCGCCATTCTTGGGAGCATTATCTCAATCCATTGAGGTTTTGCTTCCCGGCAATTGTCGACAGTTTTGGCTCAAATAAACTCATTAAAAAATTCTTTACAGGTTTCAATGGTTTTTTTTTTTCGTTAACAAAGGGCTCTGGTTACCAACTGATCTCAAATTAAAAATTAAACAAAACAGCCGAAACCGGTGTGGCTCAGTGGATAGAGCACCAGCCTGCGGACTGAAAGGTCCCAGATTCGATTCCGGTCAGGGGCATGTACCCTGGTTGAGGGCACATCCTCAATGGGGGGCGTGCAAGAGGCAGCTGATTGATGACTCTCTCATCGATGTTTCTAACTCTCTATCTCTCTCCCTTCCTCTCTTTTAAAATATATTTTAAAAAAATGAAACAAAACAGACAGACCTAGCAGCTATGTCTACATCGGGGTTCCCAGGCAAAGTGCACTTCAGGGAAAAGCCTGCACCGAACTATTTGCGTTTGCACCGAAAGGCCGGCTTCAACCTGTTTCTGCCATCTGAGCCATTCCTTGTGAAGGAGTTCCTGGAATCCTATGTCAACCAGCAGGACTGAGGTTTTCCCAGTCCAATGGGAGCTGGGCAGCTCTGACCCATTAGATAGCGCCTTTTGGACCCATCCAACCTTGAGGATTTAGAGTCCTCATTTACATGAAGATGGACCAATCAAGGACCAAGGATGGGGACTCCTGTCTCTGTAAGCCAGCTCCCCCTGGCTCAGGGGAGCACACTGTCCTTTTCCCAAAGCCTAAGGGCTGAATTGTTTCCCCAGAAACACCAGCACATGGTGGAACCACACGTCTTCAATTTTGACATAGCGATTTCAAGATTTAGCTTCATGTTCAAAAGCCTGTATCCTCTCATAGGCTGAAAAACTGACTTCCTTCTACATTTTGCTTTATTAGCCTTTTACTTTTTACAGTTAGGTCGTTATGGTGAGTTCCCTTTTGAATATAACGTAAGGCACAGATCCAAACTTATTTTGGGTAAGGTTTAGAATTTTTTTTTGAAAGTTCAGATCTAATCCAAGTGTGAACAAATTCCTGCTTTATTCTGGTTATTCACAGACTTGAATAACTGGAAATCATCTGGGACTGATTTGTTTTGCTTTGTTGGAGAACCATACCGAAGAATTCCTCCTTGGTCTGGCTTCAGAGACAAATGCCTGACAGTTAGCACCTGCATTAGTCTTCTAAGGCGGCCATGGCACAGTAGCACAGTCTGTGCGGCTGCAACAACAGAAATTCATTGTTCCAGAGTTCTGAAGGCAGGAAGTAAGATCAATTTTGTTGGCAAGGCTGGTTTCTTCTGAAGCCTCTCTCCTTATCACACACACAGCTATCTTTTCCTGTGCCTTCTCTGTGTGTCTATGTTCTAATATTCTCTTCTTCTGAGAACACCGGTTATATTGGATTAGGGCTCACCTAGTTGTTATAGGTACCTCTCACAGACATCTTAAAGGAATTACTACCGTGTTTCCCCGAAAACAAGACATCCTCCGAAAATAAGACCTGCTTACAGGTTTCTTCCTGAGTGAAATACAAGGCATCCCCCCCAAAATAGCCCCCCTCCCCCCAGGCTAAACATGAGAGATTTGGTCCACTGATTCTGAAAGAAATGGAGTCACAAGAAATTCACCAGGAAATTCAGGAATTGGATTGTTATGATGTTCCAGAAGATGATGACACGATTGTCATTGAATAAATGAGTAAATTCTTTTTTTAAAAAAAAATATATTTTATTGATTTTTAACAGAGAGAAAGGGAGAGAGATAGAGAGCTAGAAACGTTGATGAGAGAGAAACATCGACCAGCTGCCTCTTGCACACCCCCTACCAGGGATGTGCCCGCAACCAAGGTACATGCCCTTGACCGGAATCGAACCTGGGACCTTTCAGTCTGCAGACCGATGCTCTACCACTGAGCCAAACCAGCTTCGGCTAAATTCTTGATACTGTAGGATTCACAGTTTGTCTGGTTTGTGTTGACAACTACCGTACTACCGTACCATATACAGGTAATAAATTTCCTTTATTTTCATTTAACAATAAATGTGTACCGTATTCTTCTTCATGGAAAAATAAGATATCCCCTGAAAATAAGACCTAGTGCATCTTTGGGAGCAAAAGTTAATATAAGACACTGTCTTATTTTCAGGGAAGGAGGGTAGAGAGCCTCCTGAGTCAGAGGGGGGAGGGCTGTCCGTACCTGGGTTCTTACCTTCTCGTATAAATGGATTTATATGAGAGGTCCTGATTATGTTGTGATTAAAGCCAATTTACTAAAGCCAAGCACATTTATTAAAGAAGCAAGGAGGAAAATATAATGTTCCTCCTTTTAATTTGTGAACCTGTCTTGTATAAACTCTCAGGAAACAATCATTTTATTACTGCCCCTACTACAGAATACCTCCTCTAGAAATCAGGGAAGATTTATATTAAACAGATTCATAGAAAACAGGTATCATTTGAGGGCACCTTAGTTCCATGCCAATACCTTAATTTCAGATGTTATAACGTGTTGTAGTGAAAGCTAAGGCTACAGTTACAAAGAGGCTCAAAAACACAATGGTTGAAATGAATAGACATTTATTTTCCTCTTGCTCCACGTGGACCCTCGGGATCACAGATTCCTTTCATGCTGTTGGGTTATCTCATCTGTGAGCCCCATGCCTGTCAAAGGCATGTCTGTATTCCAGCTTGTAGGAAGGCCAGGAGAACAGAGGACTGCATATCAATGCCGTTAGCCCCACACCAGGAATCCATCACATCCCACTGGTGAGGATGTAGTCCTGGCCACATCTGGGAGGTTGAAGTCTTCTGCTGAGCTGTTGTGCACTCAACTACAATGAAAAAGGGGGAGGACTGGCCTTAGCGGACAGTTAGTGGTCTCCAATGCATAACGGAAGTTCTAGTAACTGATATTGTATGTCTCCTTCCAAAGTGGCAACATGCTTAAGCTTTTGTGGTGTTCCCTTGCCCCTGACCTCCTAGCAACCATGCCTTCCTGTTTCATCTTGGTAACTGGGTCATTGACTGGTGGTAAAAGATAGATCGTAAGACTCCATATTCTTTTTTTTTTTTTTTTTTAAAGAAAATTCTCCCCATCTTGAAAACAAAAACAAAACAAAATGCACACACACTCAGAATAAAGCAGAGGCCGGACAGCCCCCTGGGTCAGGAGGCTCTGTTTACTTCTCTCCTAAATGTCACGTCCTTTGAGGAGAATACTGTTTTGCTTTCAGATCAAAGAAGTATAAAGCTAAGCCTGAGTTCAAGCTTAGCATGCAGCCGGTTTAACATCCAGGTGCAACTGGGTAATCCTGTAGCAGTTTCCAGTTTCATTCGTAGGAGAGCGTTCATGAGTTGACACAAGCTATTGGCAATGGAGGGGGCAAGGACATGCACAGAGGAGCACCACGCATGGCACAGCACACGTTTAATTTCCTGGGGGTGGTGTTTCCTATGGCACTGTAGCATTTCCCCCCCACCCCACCCTTCCTTCCTCAACAGGCCTGCTCTTACCGGGCTGACAGATTCCTTCCTTCCAGGCACCTGCTGGTGAGCGCCGCCGGGCTGTGAGGCGCAGGTGCGCTGGGGTTTCCTTGGGAGATCACAGACTGTGAGGACAGACAGTGGGGAAAAGTGCACAAACATTTGAAAAGACATTGGAGAAGGGATCTTGATCAACAGTGTGAGTCCATGTCCTCATAAGCAAAATGGAGAAGAGGCTTTCCTCTTTTTGGTTGGGAATATGTACCAATATTAGGTTGTGAAAATTGTGCAGGCCCCAGTTCTCTGTCGGCTTCCAATGAGGAGCGGAGGGAGAGGGTACCAGCCTTCTGGCAGCAGTGAGTCCTCACTCAGGAGGATCGCGTTTGCGTCCACGCCCCACTCACCCATACAAAACTCACCCATAGAATGAGATGTTTTATCAAGTCCCGTACAGCGCTGTCCGGTTTCCAGGGGTTCTTTTGGCATATTAGGCAGCCCACTCCCTGGCAGGGGTAAGTAATCAGCAGACTCTCTGGCCCGTACAGTTCCTTTTAAGCTTCAGAATTGTCTGCCAGCAGGTGCTTTTCTTTCTTTTTCCTTTCTTTCTTTCTTTTTTTTATATATATTTTATTGATTTTTTTACAGAGAGGAAGGGAGAGAGATAGAGAGCTAGAAATGTCGATGAGAGAGAAACATCGACCAGCTGCCTCTTGCACACACTCTACCAGGGATGTGCCCGCAACCAATGTACATGCCCTTGACCAGAATCAAACCTGGGACCTTTCAGTCCGCAGACCGACGCTCTATCCACTGAGCCAAACTGGCATTGGCAGCAGGTGCTTTTCAATCACTTGAAAGAGAAGCTTCAAAATTTTCCAACTTGCCTGGTAGCCACATTATCTGTATTTCCTTTTTTATTTCTATCTCCCCAAAGAGGCAAGAGTTTAAATGTACAGGTGAGTAACTATGGAACTAGATCATAGTTTATAAAAGAGGCGGGAGACGATGCTACTTCAGGGCAATGTGACGTAACAGTGTCACTTACAGGTGTAGAAGGGAATGAGAATTCAGCTGGTTCACCCTGCTATTGCCATGTAGGATCGTATGGAACTGAGCATGTTACTGGTTGGCCAGTGTCTGTGGTGCAGAGAAAAGGGGCTGCAAGAACCAGGGCTGTCCCAGCAGAGTGGATCTGGCTCTAGCCATCATCAGAACTCTTGGGCTGAGCCCCAAAGCCTGGGTCCGGAGCAGACGATCAAATTTTTCCTGCTTCCGGAGGGACAGGACTTGAAGTCCAAGGAGTTATACAAAACCTTTTCCCTGGGTAACTTCAAGTTCTAGAGCAGTAATTCTCATACTGCTCTAAACTGTGTTATCCCAAGAGTTTATTGAGGAGGTTGATTCTCAGATTTTACTGCTAGAAATTTTGATTCAGTAGGGCTGGATTGGACCTGCATTTTTAGAAACAAGTTCTTCCTAAGATCCTCTTGCAGAGTAAAGTTTCAGAAATACTGGAGGAAGAGAGAGGAAGAGAGACAGAGAGGAGAGAGAGACACACAGAGGATCACTGATGCTACAATAAATGGTAATAAGTAGACAGAAAGTATGTGAATTCTATATCCTGTCCTTCAATTTATATTTGATACATTGCAGGCCCTAAAGCACTTCCCGGGCTACTGTATCCAGTAGTTTGCTTTCTTCCATTTCTTTTATATATGGTATTAATGTGTTTATTTGTCTCTGCATTTCGGCTGCTTCCCTGTGCTTGTTTCAATGTATTGGGTAGAGCTGCTATGTCTCCTTGAGTTGGTAGAGTGGCCTTGTGAAGGAGGTATCTTTTGGGGCCAGTGGCTCAGCCTTCCCAGTCACCGGAGCTGGGAACTCTAGGTGCACACCTGTGCGGGCTGTGAGCACAGTCTTGTTGTAGTTGAGCCTTGATTGCTGTTGGTGTCACTGGGAGGATTGACCTCCAGGCCAATTGGCTGTGGGGGCCAGCTGAGACTACAGTGTGAGAGCTGCTGTGCAGGAGACACCCCTATGGAGCAGGACTTGCTTCAGTGGGGCATTGGTGCTCACTGAGGCTCTTCCTTGAGTGTTGAATTAATGGAGGTGTAGAGTTGTAATCTGGTGTGGTCTGGCACTGACCACAGGGTACACTGGCTCTTGGGTCTCCAAGGAGGAACAAAGTTAGCCACTGAAAGGGCAGGGCGGGGCGAGGATGAGCTCCCAACTCCGCCCCGTAGGGTGGAGTTATCCCTAGCCCTCAAAACTCCTGGACGGGGAGAAATTCGCTCTCTTCCGCCATGCTGCCGGCATGAGTGGGAGGAGCCCATTGCTAGCATGGTACAGGCTCTTTTGTTTATTGCATCGGACTCGGCTCCCTGGTGGTCCTTGGGGATCACGAAGTCTGGGCATAACAGCCACTGCCTGGGGCCACTGAGCAGGAGCTACAGAGAGATCTGCAGATTCCTCCTCTTTGTATGGGGTTTGGAAGTGCCCAGATGAGGCCCAGCTGGGAAGCAAGGCAGGCTGGTGCTGGTGCTGGGACTTGGGCCTTTTATTGATAGGTTTGTGGCTCCCTGACCCGGTTGTAGCTTGTTTGAGATTTTAGTCTGAGCAAGGACAGGCCATTGATATGCAAAAGTTGCTGCACACAGCTTGGGTGTGGTTGTAAATTGGATGAGGTGGGTCGGCCTATTTGAGCCCTTTCCTGCCCTCTGACCTTATTCATTTACATATTCAGTAGGGGATTTACAACTAGCTGGTACAAATGGCAGATGGACTCTGATATGAAACAGGTACAATTTGAGTCCTATGAATTTGTGGCAGCTCCAAAATTTATACAGGGAGTGGCTCAGGCAGCTGTCTCATGGGGTGGAGCACAGAACGGAGCTGTCTGAACCTGCATTTGCAAAACACTTTACATAAGACAGACAAAGCATCGGTTGTACATAGTATTAAAGAATAAGGGATGGGAGGTGATGGGAATTACACTAATGTCTCTCAAGCAACCTGTTGGCACTGGCATAATCTCAACGTTATGTTTCAAGATGGAGTTGTTGTTTAGTACATTGATGCCCCCTCCTTTTTTTAAAAGCAAAGTCTGATCTCTCTTTGTAGTGTCCCCATCCCCATAGATCGCCTTTCCTCATTCAAGTGTTTGGATAGTGAAGTTCCCTTTACTCATGTTTGTGCTCCCAGCTATACATATCAATTTGTAAAAAGCCAAATGGAGAACAGCTTAGCATCACTGAAATGTCAGGAAAATGCCCAGAAGGCACCAATTCAATACTAGAGTTTCAAATTTTGAGAATAGAATTAGGCCACTAAATCAGTTTTCCTGCCTGTGTCACAGACTATAGGGATATGGCCTAGTTCTTTTTTTTTTTTCTTTTTTTTTTTTTTAAAGGTGCATTTGAACCTCACTCAATATAACTCACAGATCTGTGCTGGGGACCTGTGGGAAACCTTTGGACTTGAAACTAATTGAAATCTGCATCGAAATGGCCTTTTCCTTTCTTTATTTAAATATCTGATTTGCCGTACAACCTTTTTTTCTTGGCTTGCTTGCATTTATTTATTTATTTATTTATTTATTTATTTATTTATTTTTATTTAGCTGCACAAATTGTCTATCCTCCAAGGTTGATAGAGAAGAAAAAACAGGGACTGAATCATGCTGTTTGCTAGATCACAGGTACAACTTTTCCTTTTGTGTTGGAGGAAAGAACACATTTCCTTTGGTCAGGGAGAGAGGAGCTAGTTGTAAACAGAGAGGATTATGATCATGTCGCCAATGCCACAGTGGAAGCAAAAATACCCTTTCTATTTGAAAAGTGAGGAAAGATGAAAACATATGTCTGGGCCCCTCATTGTCATTCATCTCCACCGCATAGATGCTGCCTCTGATTGCGCCTAAATTTGCTCTGGACCTCATTTCTTTTCCAGAGCTTGACGGAGTGTGGCTTTCCAACCGGCTCCTGATTAGCATGCTGCCTGTTCTCTCTGTGTCCTCCGCTGCTCCTGCTGCGGGAGTGATTGTTCTGTGAACATAGGTGGCTTCAGAGATGAAGGGAGCATTGTGAGCAGGAATAAGCCAATGGACTTATCAGGGCCTGCACAAATCATACCCACCTTTTGGAAAAGTATTGTTTTCCTCTGGAAATGTGGTGAAAAATGTGTTTACAAACTATGCCTATGTCCCCTTCACCTCTCCCTCATTTTTTATACTTTTAAAATTTATTATTGCAGCCTGGCAAGTATGGCTCAGTGGTTGGGCATCAACATAGGAACCAGGAGGTCATAGTTTGATTCCTGGTCAGGGCACATTCCCAGGTTGCCAGCTCTATCCCCAGTGGGAGGCGTGCAGAAGGCAGCCAAGCAATGATTCTCTCTCATCATTGATGTATCTACTCTCTTTCCCTTTCCCTTCCTCCCTGAAGTCAATAAAAATAGATTAGAAAACAAACAAACAAACAAAAACAATCCTCTTAAAAATGTATAATTGTATTTTACAGCTGGAAAATGGTAGAGAGGTTAATTTTTAATGTCCTATAGAAAAAAAAAGAAAGAAAAATTTTTGCCATGTAAATTTACTGAGATTACTCTAGCAAATCTAAGAGAAGTCTTAGAGGCCTGCAGATTCATATCTTTCATGGCTATCCCTCTAATTCTTACTTTCATACAAATCTGGGAAACTAATTATGCAACAGGCTTAAGGATTGCAGTTTGTTCAGTGGGGAGCGTTGTAAGAAAAGCATACTACTTAAAAAAATCACTGGTCTCACCGAAACCGGTTTGGCTTAGTGGATAGAGCGTCGGTCTGCGGACTGAAAGGTCCCAGGTTCGATCCCGGTCAAGGGCATGTACAGTGGTTGCGGGCACATCCCCGGTAGCGGGTGTGCAGGAGGCAGCTGGTCGCTGTTTCTTTCTCATCGATGTTTCTAGCTCTCTACCCCCTGCCTTCTTCTCTGTAAGAAATCAATAAAATATATTTTAAAAAAAGAGAAAACAACTTAATCTTATATATATATATATAAAAAAAAAAAATCACTGGTCTACACTGTGCATTTCCATATGATGGGAATGCTGACCTCTAAGGTCCGGATCAGTGTAAGCAGCTCAGCTGAAGAAAATCAGAAAATCTTTCCTTTGATTTACCCTGTAGGACCGAGACACCTGTGAGCCAGGGCTCAAAGGGAAAGGGGCTCTCCCCTCTCTCTCCTGCATGATGCTCTTGGCACCTGGGGTGCAGGGACTCCGCTGCTGCTGACTTTTGATGGGGTTTCTGACCACAGACCTTTGCAGAGGACAGACCACATCTCTGGTGGGCTGCAGTGCAGGTGCCTGTGTGCTGATAGCGGCTTGCTTCCTGACGTGTCTCAGGAATGGGTGTTTCCTCCTGCACCTTGGCTTTACCTGCAGTGGTGCGGCCCAGCAATAGGGCTGTTCCACTCTCATGTGTGAGCAGGAGAGAAACTTCCTTCCCGGGAACAGTTATCTACCAGCACTTTGACATCTCCAACTTGGAACAAGCAAGTAAATATTTATTAGGTAAGGAGCAATCGCAGGTACAGTAATCTGGTGTAGGCCAAACACCATAAAATGGGGAGACAGAGCCATAAACCAGTCACAGGACCTCAGTCATACTTGATTTCCCCATTATTATCATCAGACTGAAAGAAAGGAGGGAAGGAAAGAAAGGAGGGAGGGAGGGAGAGAGGGAGGAAGGCAAGGAGGAATGGAGAGAAGGGAGGGAAGGAAGAAGGGACAGTGGGAGGAAGAAAAGAAAGGAGGGAGGCAGGCTCTTACCTTGAAGTCACTTCAAACTTTGGTCTCTGGATTCTGCTTCTATAAGATGAAGAATGCTGTAGGGGCAAAACTGAAATCCCCCTGAGGTCTGATGCTCCAGACAGAACACTTTGTAATGTTTCCGGGGAGCTAGTTTCTGAAGGCAATTCGTTGGTTTATCAACAAATTCTTTTGACGTGAAGGTTTGAATTGTGTCTTGGCAGGAATTGCTTAAATAATTGACATGAATGAGTTTGGTTGGTTAGAAGAGAGTGCTTTATTTTGGATGATGGAATTACTGCTTGTGTCGATTTCCTGTGGGAATGACTTAAATGTTGGATGTATTTGAATTGCAGTGGTTGAACAAGTGTGCATTTGATATCTGTGAATTTGTTCAGTCTTCCTGATGTTGGAAGTGTCCTGTGTCAATGGGCTGTCATTATCGCACCATCATGATCAGGGCATCCAGTTCGTCCTTATAAAGGTCGCCTGGAGCAGCTGTCGGCCCTGGGGAGCTGTGGGTGCGGGCCTCCTAAGGAATCTTCTGGTGGGAGGCCCTCCGCTATTTGGAAGACCAGCCTTCCCTCAAGCTTGTTAGCCTCAGGAATAATCATATCATTCCACTCTCCCAATTTTCTCCTCCTCAATGTGGCAGGGGCTTCAGTGGAGATGTAAGGGTGGTGGTACAACTAAGCCACTGGCAGCAACCAACACGATGGTATGAGGTATGGCTGGTCACCAAGAACCTGGCAGCAGGGCCAAAGCCAACAGTTGACTCCCACAGATGTAGGTTGGGGCCAACCCACTATACCAATCCACCAGGGTTAAGCTTCACCCTTTCTAGAATTCTTTTCCTGGGCTATGCCATTTTACAATCATCCTACGTAATAAACGGAATATGCTAATTGACCCTTGTGCCATCACAAAGGTGGTGCCACCCACAGTCAATAAAGAGGGAATACTGCCAAAACCGGTTTGGCTCAGTGGATAGAGCATCGGCCTGCGGACTGAAAGGTCCCAGGTTCGATTCTGGTCAAGGGCATGTACCTTGGTTGCGGGCACATCCCCAGTGGGGGGTGTGCAAAAGGCAGCTGGTCGATCTATCTCTCTCACCGATGTTTCTAACTCTCTATCCCTTTCAATTCCTCTCTGTCTAAAATCAATAAAATATATTAAAAAATAAATAAATAAAGAGGGAATATGCTAATAGACTGCTACACCTTCAAAGATAGCTGCAGCCACAGCCACAGTCACAAGAATGTGGTGCATGGTCCCCTTAGTTGTGCCAGGGCAGCAGGCGTGCAGCCAGGCCAGGCCCACCCCACCCCACACACCTGTCTCCACAGTCCCCCAACCCCCTCAGTTCCCCAGCCACCCAGGGCCAGCCTGAGACACAGGCAAGCCTCGGATGGCGGCTGCTCAGCTACCCAGGGCCCCCAAGGCTCAGATGACCAGGGCCAGCCGAGGCTTGCACTGCTGGCAGTGGCAGCAGCAGAGGTGTGTGGGGGCATCCCCTTCCTTTGATCACTGGGTTGCCTCCCACCCCTGAGGGCTCCCAGACTGTGAGAGGGGGTAGACCAGACTGAGGGCCGCCCCCTCCAGTGCATGAATTTTCATGTACCGGGCCTCTAGCATATAATAGCAGCATTTGATGGCTAGAGAACCTTTAGACCAGCGTTTTTCAACCGCTGTTCCGCGGCACACTAGGGTGCCGCGAGATGTTGCCTGGTGTGCCGTAGGTGCAGACAAGACAAGAATTTTATAATTTTTCACTATTTTGTTTACTTAATATTTCATAATAAAGTAATTATAAAATACTTTCTTTGTGTTTATTTGATTCCTATTCAAGAGAATTACTTTATATATAGTCAATATAGGCACAGAGTTAAATTTTTTAACATTTTCTAATGGTGGTGTGCCTCGTGATTTTTTTCATGAAACAAGTGTGCCTTTGCCCAAAAAAGGTTGAAAAACACTGCTTTAGACATACTGGTAGTTATATAATTTAATGATCCACAGCTTTATGCTTTTTTTACGTATAGAAAAGTAGAAGGTTCAAAAGGTTTAAGTTAATTGCTATAGTCCTCTAGCAAGTCACTATAGAAGTCAGAATAGGCTAGCTGGTGTGAAGGTGTAGCGAGTGGAAGCATTTCCTATTGTTGAAGTTTGACCATCTGTGGAAAATAACTTTTAGTGCATAATTTGGAAGGAAGCATAGAGGATCTCTGCTTTCTTTAACCCACTATGAAGGATCCACTGGCAGCAAATAACCCAGCAGAGGGTATTTTGTTTCTTGCTTGCCTTGCTGATAAGAATTTTTTAAGATTATAGACTTGGGATACGCAATAAATGTACACAAAACTCTAATCATCCATAAATGCGGGAGGAGAAGCTTCTCTGTTTCAGGGGTTCTTAAACTTTGTGTCGTGGCAGCTTTGGCTGTCTGTTGAAGCTTGTTACTTGTCCTCAGAATAAAGTTTTTACATGTACAGTATAAAATAGAAAGCATGCAAAGAAAACACAGAGCATCAAATTCAAGTTATCAAAATAATTTAAAAATTGTGATGTAGTAATATGTGTGCACCTTACTTGGACATTAAACGACAGAATCTAATGGCTGGCTGAATAATCACCATCAATCCAAAGTAATGCCATTCAGTGTTTTAGTACATCTGCAAACACTGCAATGAGAACTCAAAGTGTCAGTACATTCTACTGTGAAATAGTTACAGGTATTGCTGATACAACTGTGGTCTGGTACGCACCTGTATATTTGAACGCAAGACGGAATTTCAGTTAGATGGTAGTGAAAATAAATTATGTAATTCTTTTTTCAATTTCAAGTTTATGGATCCTTTGAATTCTATCTCTGCGAGTTCAAGATGAAGAACTCCTCCTTCTCCAAGTCATCTTTTATCACTTGCTTCCCTGAGAGGGTGTTCAAATAAGTTTTCAAAGAGGAGCGAACTGGCGACTTCATTAGAAAAATGAGTGGAGTCAGCAGAAGATTGCAGTGAGAACACAGGCTGGGGGAATTCTAGATCAAATTGTGAAGTGATAACTCTTTTTTCCCCCCTGTCCCATGCATAATTTTTCTCCAAGTCAAGTGTTCAGTGCTTCTGCATGATACGAACAATTGAATTAGATGTAATTGTTAGCGACAATGCATTAACCTTTACATGGATATATGAAAAGCATATTTTTATACACAACCTACAGGGAGATGGCACTATTTAAGCCAAAGGAATTCAGTACCGATGATGGATTTCTGGATTCTTTGACCCTCAGCTGGTGGATAGAGGAGTGTTTTGGGTCCTTCCTGGTACCTTTCAAGCACCTTTAAGTGACTGTGTCTCTTGCAAGTCATAAGCCAATTATAGGTTTTACTTTAGCAAACGGGGGAAGTAGCTCTTTTTCACTTTGCTCTTGGTTCTACTTATCCTGGCAGGAACATTTCCCCAGGGGCAGGAAAATACTCCTTCAAGTTGAACATCTCATTTGCAGCGCTGTCATGTGAGGTGATAGTCATTTGTAGTTTGTACAGGAATGATTTCATTCATATGAGTGAACAGATGGGTTAATAAAGCTGTCTGAAATTGTAACCCGGACCACTGGCTGTTTCAGGGATATCCATCATGGTGTCATGGAGCTGAATGCTGACTATCAATAGACTATTAGATTATAAGCACCTTGAAAACCAGGGTTAAAGCTCCTCTAAGCCAGATCCTTATCAACACAGAGTAGAGAAAGTTTTATTTCAAGGCTTTAAAAGGTAGAGGTGGTGCAGTGTATGTTGCTATCATGTAGCATAGGGTAAACATTTATGCTATGACAAATCTATAATAATAAAAGCATAATATGATCATTAGATTGGGCAGCCGAATGACCTTCTGATGTCATTCCAGACAGCCTTCCAGACGAAGCCGCCATGGCAGGGGCTGGGGCAGAGGCAGTTAGGGGCAATGAAGCAGGCAGGCAAGTGGTTAGGGGTGATGAGGTGTTGCTGGTAACCAAGAACCAACTTTCCTTTTTCCTTCCTTCTTTCCTTCCTTTTTTTTTTTTTTTTTTTTTTTTTTTTTTAAACATTGATGGGGAACACAAAACATTGCTTTTATTTCTTACAAACACAGATTCTTGTTTTCACCAAAAGTCTCTGCTTCTATACTAAGTATTTCTTGGAGTGTGCCTTATATAGGTTACTCACAAAACATTCAACCCAGCAGGGTTCTGCCAAAGCATTAGAAATGTCTATAGCATTTGCTGACCCCTTAGGTGCTGTGAGTTACACACACAAAGAAATGCTCAACGTTTTGCTATTTGAGGAATAAAAAACCCCTGTATACATCTCTGTCTCCAGGGTCCTTTGTGGAAACAAGCCTGCCATCCATCTCTCAGAAGAATTTTGTAGCCTAAGAAGAGCTGCCATCTTGTTATCAATAATTTTCTGCTTCTGTTACCTGCGTGTTAAAAACCTTCCTCTTACTTTGCCCAGAAAGGAGAGCCACATAGGAATTAACTCAGGCAAATTGAGCTCTCAAGCTGCCCTTGTGCGGGAATGTCTGAACATTAGTAGTTCATCTGTATTGCATTTAAGATGGACTCCTCTGCCCAACCAACATGGCTCAGTGGTTGAGCTTCAACCTATGAACCAAGAGGTCACAGTTAGATTCCTGGTCAGGGTACATGCCAAGGTTGCAGGCTAGATCCCTAGTAGGGATCATGCAGGAGGCAGGTGAGCGATGATTCTCTCTCATCATTGTTGTTTCCATCGCTCTCTCCCTCTTCCTTCCTCCCTGAAATCAATGGTATATATATATAAAGATGGATTCTCTTCATTCCCTCACAGTCAATATCCAATTTCTCAGTAAACTCTGCCGACTCTCACTCAGAATATATCCAGGATTTTTTCATCATGCTGGTCCCAATCAGCATGTTCTTCCCTGGGGTTAACTGCGGTCACCTCCTGATGGCTTGTGGGCAGGAACTGCTGATGCTCATTTCTATGCACACTCTTCCCTTCTTTGGCACACCATGCGTCTGTATTTCCAAGGCCGTGCATCTCCGTGGAGCTGTGTGCCGGGTTCTCATCGGGGTGAGAGGGATGATGCTTGTCTCCTCAGTGCAGGAGTGTGCTCCTTTTCTCACTCTTTCTCTTTCCACATTATCCAGTTCAATAGAGAGAGGAATCCGGAGGACCAGGAGAAGAGCCAGTTCACAAGATGGAAGAGGCCTGGTGCCCTGAGTTACCATATGGATCAGAGTCATCACCTTGACCTGTACTGGACTTCACCTGAGTAGGAAATAATCTTGTTGTACAGATAGCCCCATGGCTCAGTGCCTCACCTTCTAGCAACAGCTTTCCTGGCTATGCCATTTAATACTTAACTCTTACCCTTCTTCTCATTTCCCCCCCTAGCATTAATTATCATCTACTATATCTATTGATTAATTTTTTTCCATAAGACCCTCACTCTTATTCTAAACAACTGGTATTTTTTTGTTTTAAATCAAACAGGCAATGGGAATATTATAACTGAACCCTTATTTTTTATTAGCTCTAATAAACTCAAGAGTATTTGTGTATGATCTAATTAAGGAATTGCATATTTTCTCTTCCTGATTTTGTCTTACTATTTGGCTTCATTATCTTTCACTCTAATTTGTTTAAAAATTACTGTTTTATATTTTATTTTTGTTCCACAATTTTTTGATGTGAGGCAAATTATAAAGAATTTATCTTTATATCTCCTAATGCCAGCAAACTTTGGGCACATAGATGTCGTTAAAAAGAAGTTTAAAAAGTCCATTTTTAAAAATTCTACTTTCCATTTATTTTGGAAAATTTACTTTTTTTTACTGTAAAAAGGATTTTTTCAAATGAGTACATGTTCAGTTATGTCAGCATTTGTCAATTTAGTTTGAACATATTTGGAACCTATGCCAGGACAAGGGATGGAGAATTTTAAAGCAAATGCACTCTACAAGGAAGTCATTGTTCTGGGTTCTGGTGTGGGTGATGCTTCTGGCTTCTCGTTAGCCTTGACCCTTCACAGTCTTGTGACTTTCACCTTGGTCTAACAAGACCTCACAGTTTGAGTGCTTCAGTTCCCATCTCTGCAGCTGCAGCATCTGAATGACAGAAAGAACCCATTCCTCCTTTTCACTCCTTAAAACAAGGAGGGGTGGATTAACTCAAGGCTAGATGCAATTTAAGTGATCTGAAGAACTCCTAAATAAAAGTATCAATTCCATGGGCCCGAGTCCTAGGAATTCTTATTCATTATATTTGAACAAACTGTCGTACTTTTTAAAATTATTTTTTATGGCAATAAGTATTTGGGCATGAGACCCAAGTGCTAATTATTATTATTATTATTATTATTATTATTATTATTTTTTTTTACAATAGCTCTCCCTATGATTCTCTTGTGCAGCCCGAGTCGAGATCATTGTCTCACTAAGGTCTCTCCCGGTACTGACATCTGTGACTGGGAAGACAATTTAGGTCTTTCTGACTCTACAGAAAATAAAATCAGAAGCTCTTGTGATTCTATTGATAACCTCTTGGAGGTTATGTTCCATGCTGCCGCTAGATGGCGGAGGTAATTCTTGGGATGAAGGAGGTTCTGGTTCTTTGGGATTTTTGTTTTCCCCGAGCAATATCCTTGAGACAGCCAGGGTAGGAAGCTTTGTGGGGACATGACTCTTAGTTCCTTTCCCTGAGCTGGAGGCGCAGAAGGTGCAGCTGTTTTGCCTGACAAGTTGATAGAGAGAGACTCATTAAAGAAACGTGCTGTTGTCTGCAGGGAGAGAGTGAACCTTTGCATAAATATTAGCTCGCCTTTTTTTCTTTTCTTATTATTTCCAGCAGGTGTGTGTTCCTTCCCTCTTCTCTGTATTTTCCTCTCTCTTTTTCTCAGTCGGTGGCCTCTTTTTTTCTTTCTTTCACCCCTTTTCTTGGTTTCTGCCTCCAATCACAATGTATTATTATCTGGTCATAATAACTAATGCTGGAATACATTTTACTTGCTTCCTTGGTGGTTGATAAGAATTGTAGAAATATAAAAATTACTCAGACACAGCATTCTTAGGAGGATGGACATATTCAGGTTACAATGGTAAATTCTTATTCTGGGGGGTTCTGCGACAGCTGTGGCAGCACCAGTCAAACCCAGTAAGAAGAAAATAATTTTATTGCCATGTCAGGGAAAAACAGTCCAAATGCTCTCCTTTTCACAGTACAATTCGGGTGATGGCCAAAGCTCTGGGTGTACATATACATAAGGGCTTTGCACAATAATCCGGGATGCTTCTCTGCTGCTTTTCATTGGAAGACCTCAAAATGTACTTGTGCTTTATTCTCTACAGCTGCCTTTCCCCCCATAGCCTGTCAAAATGGAGGATGTGTTGTGATTTTTTTTTTTTTTTAAGACGTTGCATTTCTTCCCTGGCTTTGTTCTGTCTCAGCTGCTTGTCATTCAGGGGGATGCCCTGCTCCCGATGCAAGGATATACTACTGTGCTTTCTTCTTCCTGAGTGACATGTACTGAAGGGTCACTGCCTGGAACAGTGGAGCAAAGCCTGGTGTGTGTCGATCCATGAAGATCTCTTGTTGTTTACTCTACTCTGGTTTCCATCTGGCAGCATTAGAACCAATATTTATTTTAAAAAAACAC
Source organism: Pipistrellus kuhlii (assembly GCF_014108245.1). Lineage (NCBI taxonomy): Eukaryota > Metazoa > Chordata > Mammalia > Chiroptera > Vespertilionidae > Pipistrellus > Pipistrellus kuhlii. The sequence goes on along the minus strand of NW_023425573.1, from coordinate 5,163,525 downwards.
ACAAAACAACCAACAGAAAACAATGCAAAAAACAACAACAACAACAACCAAGACAAAGTCTTTCTTTAAATTAATAGTTGTTATTGATTGCTTACTGTATGCCAGGTATGCTTCACACACTTGACCTATATTATATCATTTTGTCCTCATCTCAACATCACAATGTAGGTTCTATTATTATCCCCATTTTACAGACAAGAAAGCCGAGTAAAGGCAGGGTTAAGTAAATTTCTTAGTGGAACACAGGTGATAAATAGCTGAGCAGAGCTCTGAGCTCGGGCAGTCTGACCTCAGAGACCATGCTCTCACAACCCTACATTCAGGTTCTAGAGGACAGACCCTCCAATTGGATACTCTTTAGGAAAGAGTGTCTTCCTTATTTATTATATATGAAAGGCTATATTTCCTTTCACATATGATTGGACAGATGCTCCAAATTCACTTTTTCCTCAATGTGGAGGACTAAGTGCATTCTGGTATACCCATTTCCCATAGGTGAGGCCATTAAGAGGAGAGAAACCTTCTTGATTGTGATTGGCATTGTGCAGTGTGTCTATACAAACCTAATTACATTTATAATGGGAAATGAGCAATTGGGAGGATGATCCTTGTTTGTTTCTTGCTGACTCACTTCTGAATGACCTGAGTGGAGGCAGAAGACAGGGACCCCTACACATAAAACTTTAACAGGTGGATCTGGAGCTCTTCCTCATTAGCCATACACTACCTTCTTTAGGCCAGCGAAGTCTAGAGGAAAGACAGATGCACTCAGCCCGGAGGTGTGTGATAGTGTAATTTATGTCATTTGGGGCATGAAGAGAGCAGATGGTAGTATTCTGAACTAGTTACTTTCATGGGTATATAATAGTTTTGTGAATAGAAGGAAGAAACTCACATAATCATTAGGGCTTTAAAATCTTCTTAATTGACATATGGAGAAAGTGTAGTCACTAAAAAGAGAAAAGGAACACAAACTTTGCTATTGAAGAATGACGATCTTAATAGAAGAATCTGAGTCAGCATCGCTGTGCAGACATCCATGAGAGTGGAGAAAGAGAGACTCAGTATTCCAAGGCTTTCATGATTCCATAAGCAAGGCTTAGAAATAAGCTCACAGCACAGTGTTAGAGAGTTTCCCAACAGGAACCGTCAAACAACGCAGGAGGAGAGTTTGGAGAGACTCACTTTATTCATCGCGCGATGGGCTTAGAGAAAATGAATTCAAATTCTAAGCAAAGTACAAGCAGAGCTTCCCTTTTTATTAAGGAGCCAGCTCTCTGTGCAATTAGTGGTTATCTAGCTGCTGTCCTTGAAAACAAACACAGCAAATTTATGGACATACCTAGTCTTGACCTACAAAGTCAGACAGCTAATTTTATGATCCTCATTTTACAAGCAGGCTAAAGCAAGCTAGAAAGCAAATATTTTAGAATAAGAGGCTATCTAAGAAAACAGCAGAAAATTCCAAACAGCAGGGTTCTTTTTTTTTTTTAACAAAATAAGGGTTTTCCTTCTCAACAGTGTGGGTCAAACTTAACGGGATAAGGATAATATGGTGCACGTATAGAACAATATCAAAAGGCTTTTAGAAGTTATCCTCAGCCACACAGGGTGAGGGCCAACATAAATTCTTTAGTGAGGAAGAAGTGTAGAAAACTCAAGCCTGACTAATGCTTATTTTTGATAATTCTCAACAAATTTATTTACATCAGTATAATTCTTCAGTTAAAGAATTTCTTTAGGTTTCGCTTTCTGTGAAACCTTGAGAAATTGCACCATGAGTTATGCTGTTTCAGATTCACAATCATTTGCCTCCTCACATCTCCTGATGATCTTGGTAGGCAGCTCACATTGAATGTTATCAAAACTGAACTTACCATCTTTCCCCTACATCTTGCATTCCCTCGTAAATCATATTTGAGAGAATGACAAAACCAGCTGCCTAGTTGCAAACAAACCTGAAGTATGAATTGTACCATTTTACACTATTCTCTTTCCACCTCCAATCTACAAGACCCTTTAGTTCCTGTCTCCAAATACTTCTTGAACCTATCTCTCTTTCTTCTTTCACAGTGTTTGTAAATTTAAGATCTTGTCATTTCTCATCTCTATAATTGTCTTTTCATCCCCATTTTGACCACACCCCTGTGTGTCCTCTTTGGTTTAGTAATTTTTCTAAAATGTGTATCTGATCATGTTACTTTTCATTTGCTTAGATTCTTTCAGGAGTTCCATGGAGCTTTCAGGATAAAGAAAACTCTGCCTCAGTACACAAAACCCTTGGGGATTTGAACCACGGCTCTCTCGCTACCTTTGTACCCCCTTCACCCATGGTGTACAGTTCCTTAGATGGATTGCTAAGTCACATCTTTCTATCTTCATACTTGCTGTTTTTATCTAATGATTTCTACTTGTCCCTTGAAACTCAGCTCATGACATCTCTAGAAAGCCTTCCAATGAAACTCTTTAACTTTATAGTTAAGATTTCAGTTTTTCTTTATTTCTCATTTTCGCAATTCCCTCCTTCACCATTTTTTTTTTTTTTTTTTTTTTGGTGTTAGGCTTTTCTTCTTCTATCAGTTGTTTATTAAAATGTCAATTTTATTTCTTCTGTTCTTTTAATCTCTCTCTTTTTTACCGTTAGGCATGTCCATTGACACCACATTTTGGCTTACTCTTTTCTATGCTTCTACTTTATTTCTCTACATATAATATTTTATAGAAGAGGAGATATTTCATTAAGGAATTTTTAGTCTCGCTTTGTTAATGACACTAACCTAAGAAAAAACCTCCTGGTTTGATATTTCACATGCATTGATATTTTCTAATTCCTTTGACTTAGCCTTTTTACTGTAATAATACTATTCCCAGCAGTTAAAGGTTCGGCGGTATCAAAGATAAATATTGTTTATTGGCGCATAATCTTCAAAGAGAGTCTTAAGGTTTCTGAACCAAAGAGCCAGCATAGAAATGGGTCAGAAGTCCAGGGTGTGCTCATGTGTATGACTGATGGTAAGGTAAAGGTTTCTATTTGTCAGTGATAAGACAGGTGGGTGAAGAGAAGCCCCATTCATAAATCTGGTCTGGGTCAGATCCAATTAATAGATATTCAACCCATAGACGTGTGAATTGCAATTGTTAGTGGCCTTGAACTGCCCCACCTTGGGTCCTGGGAAATCAATGTGGCTTTGTTCAGCAGTGTCTGCCAGAAGGGACCATAAATCAGGAGCTTCCATACAAACCTTTTATTGTCAAGGCAGTGGCAAAGAAAAATGATAGCAGTTATTCCACTTACACAGTTTAGTCTTTTTTCTTTCTCATTGATGTTTCTTCCAATTTTCTTTCCTTTTTTTTTTGTACCTCACTAATAGGAGTGTTTTTGTTTGTTTGTTTGTTTGTTTGTTTTTTAATAGAGAAATATGTGGTACAAAACAGCATTTAGTTCTTAGATAAAAATGTTTTAATAATTTTATTTGCAAAAACTCATTCTGGCTCTCCTGTATTTTGAACTGGTCAACCAAGATGTTATTCAAAATGAGAGTTTTGGATTTTGATCATGGAAACTACCTTTTATAATTTCATATCATGATTATATCTCAGACCTGCGACATTATACATGTTACCCATGTTACTGGGTTTGTTCATTTGCCCCTATAAAAAGTGATTAGTGATTGGTAACCTCAGATGGTCATACTATGACAGTTTAATTGCCATTGATGTGACTCTGTGCACTCAGGATGCTCTGACACTTTGATTTGTTGTGATCTGTTGTGGCTTACAAGTGATTGGTCACTAATAATTGTTAAGGTCCCAAAGACTGAGTGATTTTCTGTTTTACAAATTAGGCTGAGTTCACAGTGATTCCTGTGATGTGCTATTAGTGCTATTTACTTTCTGTGGTGGGAGAAATGGAAGTGCTATCGACATTTGTCCTTTTTTTTTTGTTTGTTTGTGTGTTTTTTTAATATATGCATTTTAATTGATTTCAGAGAGGAAGGGAGAGGAATGGAGAGATAGAAACATCAATGATGAGAGAGAATCATTGATTGGCTTCCTCCTGCACACCCTCCTCTGGGGATGGAGCCTGCAACAGGGTCTTGTGCCCTGACTGGGAATTGAACCATGACTTCCCAGTTCATGGGCCCATGTTCAACCACTGAGCCACAGCAACTGGGCTGTCTTGGGTTTTTATGCTAACTGTTAATTAATTACTCACTTTTCTTCCCTTTTCTTAGTAAAATAAACCATAATTTTTAGCTTGGTACATGTGTAGTTAGAATAAAGACACTATTTTTGAGCTGCTCTTGTTGATAGGTGTGGCCATTGAATTCAATTCTGGCCACTGGTATGAAGGAGGAAGTGATACCTGTAATTGATAGGAAAAGAAGAGGATGTACCCTTTTTACTTTTCCCCTTCTTCTGATTGGATTGGGATATGATGGCTTAAGCTCCAGCCACTCTCTCGCACTATGAGACACTCTGGGGAAAGAAGCCACATGGCAGGAGGTGGATCCCTTATTCTGTGGAGCCACCTATAAAACTAACTTTTTGACTTAATGACTGGGAAAGAGAACCATGTTTGTGCCTTGTTTAAACTTCAGCTGTTTCCCCCCCCCCTGAACTTAATTCTACTTTTTAAGTTATGAACTGAAAGTAATTATTCCATTGTTTCAAAATTCTAGACCAAATTTCTGGTTTCTGAACTTTTCTAGGTGGATGACTCATGGGCCCTTCAACTCTAACTTTTGCCAAATATAATTAATAGTTTTTCCTCCAAATTTTCTCCTATTGTATTCTAAACTAAAACCTTGAGAATGCCTTCAATTTCTTTCCTCTCTTACTGTTTATGAGAGAATTCACCACAGTCAAGATTTTCTCCCTGAAGTGGTCTTCAAAATCAGAATACATTCTTGATTGAGTTTCTTGAGCAGTTTCTGTAGAAAATTCAATGTATTAATCAAGTTGTGCCAGGTTGTTTCTTGTGCTTTATATATCTGTCCCAATTTTTTGCACCATTAATTGTTAACTCTGCCTCATCAGGCAGAGTTGCTCTTCAATACTTTAATTCAGTTTGTGGAAACCTGATTGCATTTTGTCCAAGATGTGACCACTGCTTTTGAAATTACAAATAAATTATGGGGAAAGCCCTAAAAAATGTAAATGGTACATGAGTTAAATTATTCCTAATATATTTTATATTATGTCATATCTACATTTAAATCATTGAAGTCTACAAAATTTTCTTTTGTATAAAGTGATGGTTGAATAAATGCTAGTGGTTTTGTTTGGGTCTAATTATGAGTAATCATTTTAGTGGACATTCATCACTATTTGTAATTGCCCAGTATCTTCTAAATGACCTTTCTGTTTATGGAAAAACAAATACATCATAAGTTTTCCCTGCTTTTCATGGATTTTGAACTCAAATTTTTAGCCTTGTTTGCAGCTAGATACAGTATATATCTAGATACAAGTTCTTTATTAATAATATTATTTGTAAGTATTTTCTCCCAGTTTTTGTTCTATCTTTTCCCTTTTTTATCCTTACCTGAGGATATGCTTATTAATTTTAGAGAGGCAAAGGGAAAGATAGGTAGATAAATAGACAGATAGATAGATAGATAGAGAATCACTCTTGTCAGAAAAGATATTGATCAGTTGCTTTCTGTAAGTGTCCCTGACTGAGATCAAATCCAAAACTTGGGTATGTGCCCTGGCTTGTAATCAAACCCACAACCTTTGTGTACCAGACATTGCTTCAATCAACTGCACCACACTGACCAGGACTATCTTTTCACTTTCTTAATGGTACTTCTTTAGTATAAATACTTTTAATTCTTATTACGTCCAACTTATTTAAAAGTTTCATGGATGATGTTTTGGTGTAGCCATGTCTGTTATCATTTTAAGAAATTATTTTTTCTATTTAAACTAGCCAGAGTGGATTTGTTGTTTATAAAAAGGAAATTTGATGGATGTGAAAATAAAGGAAGGAGATCAAAAGAATTATATTTCCATTCCAGACATTTTGAATCCAAAATGGAGGCAAGCTACTCTGGAATCACAAAGTTTTATTTTGGACAGTTATAATTTTTGTTGCTTGCCTTTGCTGCTGTCAACCAGAGGGTGCTATTGGCTCAGTTAACAAGGGACTTTCTTATCTGATGCTTGAAGCATTTTGGTCAAAAACACTCCAGACATTTTAAGTCGCAAACCCATGATTTTGGTCTCTATGGGTCTTATGAGAAGTTAGTGCTCTGTTCCATTGGACATCATTTGGACTGAGAAAAACAATTCTGAGAAATCCAAGTGAATAATTAAATCTCATGAAAAATTAAGGTATTTAAATCACTATTTCTTATGTAAACAACTTAAAGCCACATGGAATCTCAACATCTGAGCAAACGATGGCTATATACAAAGAGAACTGCATTAGAAGATGGGAGACCCAGGTTTCAGTCCTTGTCCTAGGAATACCTAGCTCCGAGATATTAAGCAGCTCACTCTTGTTATCTGAGCCTTTGATTGTCATCTGTAAATTAAGCATGGAACAGATATTGCAGAGTTCCTTAGGCCTTCCTTAGATCTGTCAGCATAGATAACTGTCTGGAAACATTTCTTTCCTACCTCAAATCACCTCTCTTTATTTTAGGACAGAATGAGCTGGATTCTCTCTACTTAATGGGCCAGAGGAGAAGAAAGTTTCTAAAAACCTGAGCTGACTGAGTTCCATTTTTAATTTGACCCAGTGATCCCACTTCTAGGAATATAGCCTAAGAAACATCAATAAGAAAGAATATGTGAAGAGATAGAAACAGCTCAAGTGTCCATCAGTAGATGAGTGGATAAAAAAACAAAACTGTGGTATATTTACCCCATGTAATACTATGCAGCTGTAAAAAATAAGGATCTCTTACCCTTTGAGACGGCATGGAAGGGCCTGGAGAGCATTATGCTAAGTGAAATAAGCCAGTCTGAGAAAGATAAGCATCACATGATCTCACTTATATGTGGAATTTACTGAATAAACTGAGGAACAAAATAGATCCAGAGACATGAAAGCATGGGACAGAATGACAAATCTCAGAGGGAAGGGCAGGAAGGGGACTGGGAAGAGATTAACCAAAGAACTTATATTCATATCTGCATAACCCATGGACACAGACAATAGTGTGATCAAGGCCTGGGGAGGGAAGTGGGGTAGAGAGGTGCAATGAGGGTAAAAAAGAGACATCTGAAATACTTTCAACAATAAAGAAATATATATATATTTCTGAGCTGACTATTGAGTCTCCACATGTTTAAGGAAAGAATGCTCATGTAGGCACATGTGAAGTGCTTGGCATTATTTCCTGCCATGGGTGTGCTTGATTGTGGAGCAGAGGTGGGCAAAGATTGTTGTTCCCTTACCACTGATGTTGACCCTTTGCTCTTTGTCAGAGACATGGACCTCATTGTGCAAAACAAATGTGTGCTCAGTGGAGGGTACCTCAGGCCAAGCGCAAGCGTACACACAACAATGAAGTAAATGAAACTGAATTCTGCAGTGGTCATTACTTTTCGTGAATTCTCTTAAGTTTTGGTACTTGTATTTGGTGAGACACTATAAGCAAAAGTGCCTGTCCCAGCAACTGCCAGAAAGTAGGCACTTCCCCACCACCCTATGCCTCGCCCCTTAATGCACTAGGTATTTACCTTTCAGGAGCCTTTGGAACCTCCATTTGGTTCTCTGTTCACCCAGGGTTCCCATTAAAGTTCGCCTAAGACTTTGATTCTTCTTACACACTTCTGCTTTGACTCAAAATTTACCTACTCTGTATACTTTTTCTTTTTGGACCCGCTAGATAACGAACAAGTAGAACCAAAGGGCAATTTATTTAGAGATGAGGTATTCAATTAATTTAACTCATTTTTTATTGAATGCTTTCCGTCTGATAGGCAATAACTCTAGAGATGAGGATACCTTAGGGAAAATAAAAACGTTTCTGTCTTCAAGGAGCTTACATTCTAAACAGTGAAAAGTAGGGATATGAATCGGTAATGGATATGTTGTTTTTGCTGTCCCCAAATCCATTGAACTATTTCCTTATTTCCTGGTAACTGTGCGCCAATATTTCTATGGGAAACTTGTTATCCTCCTTTGATTGGAGTCCTGGTGAAACTGTCCCTCAAGTAATTCCAATTTTCCTTAGCCAATTGGTGGGCTCATGACCATGCTGGGCCAATCAGATGCATTATTAGATTGAGTAACAAAAGGATTGAACACGATTGGAGTGTATTTGGTACAAAGATGGCACTCTGACAGAGGCCATGGATTCCTGTAAACCTCAAGCTTCACTAAAGAGTAAACCTCAGAACTTCACTAATGCTGCTTGGTTCCTAAGGCCTTATTCTTTGACTGTTCCCTCTGGGCAAAATCTCCTTCATAGCTTCTTAAGTTACTGAGTTCTGTGTTACTTGGAACCCAGAAATCCCAGAAATAACTATATTAAACTGGTTAAGTAGGATGCATCACATTTATAAAAATCTATATTTGGTAGCTTAAACCCAACTCTACATCTCATCCACTGGGTTGGCAGAAAATTTAATATAATTTTATTGGGGCTTTCCTTCTCTGAAGGGATAAAACTAAGGAAACACCTGTTGTCCTTAGTCACTTGTCCACATGGGTCATTGTTGAAATGGCCACTATCCCGCATTTATACTATCCCATACACAAGTGAATCTTTGATATGGCCCCTGAGTTCAGTTTCAGTTACTACAGCTGCACCTGTAAAACTTTGTTCATTTAAGTATATATCATTTCTCTGAAACTTTGTACTCTCTAGCTAATTATTCTGATGCAAAACCTCCCCCAGACAGGTCATTTATCTGAGAGTTTTTGCTATCTTCTAAGAACACGGGGCAAACTATCATGTTCATTCTGCTTTGTCATTCACCTGCCTTCTTTAAATGACCCTGATTTGTGTACTGAACTCTAGGAAATAATTCATTTATTTACCCATTCATTAAGAATGTATTTATTAAGTTATGCCCAGGTCCTATGTCCTATATAAGGCTATGGAATTACAAAGAAGAACTGATTACAGTTTCTATACAGCAATGATTCATAGTCAGGGTGAGAAAGGTTAGTTAGTGAGGTGGTGGCTAAGTAATCAAATAATTCTGGCAATGATGAGTGCCACAAGAGAGGTGTAAAAATTGGCACAATGAAAGCACAGTGGAAGCTCTTGAGTGTTTAAAGATGTCATGTCATGGATGGTTTGCAGGAGGAAAGGATGACTGAGTTAAGTTTGGAGCAAATAGGCATTTGCTTGACGTATTAGGTCTAGTAATAATAATAATTAATGTCGTTTTCTAATACTTTTTAAAATCGAATTTATTTAAACAATACAACAAAATTTAATCAACAATATAGTTGCCGTTGTTTTCTACTACTTGTGCCCAACGCTCAGGAAGCATTTTAATCCCTCTGTTGTAAAATTCTTGTGATTTTGATGCAAAAAATTCGGTCAATGCATTTTTGAGGCATTCTTCATTATTAAATTTTTTTCCAAGAAGAAAGTTTTGCAAAGAATGAAACAGATGATAATTGGAAGGGGCAATATCAGGAGAATATGCAGGTTGAGGGAGAACTTCCCATTCCAACTGGCGCAGTTTTTCAGCAGTGATTCTTGCAGTATGCGGTCGTGCGTTATCGTGGTGAAGAATTACGCCCTTCCGATTAATCAGCGCGGGTTCTTTTTCTCTTAAAGCTTGGGCTAACCTTTCCAATTGGGCACTATACACTGCACTTGTAATGGTTTGGTTAGATGGTAAAAGTTCATAATGAAGAATTCCTTTAAAATTCCACCAAACACACAACATCACTTTTTTTGCATGCAAGTCAGGTTTTGGCGTGGGCTGCGGAGCCTCATTTTTGTCCAACCATTGAGGCCGCCTTTTCAAATTAACATACAGCACCCATTGTTCATCTTCGGTAACAATTTGCTCTAAAAACGGCAAACTGCAAATTGTGACTCTTTGATTACAGTTGTTGTCGGTCAACTCATGAGGAACCCATTTTCCAAACTTTTGGACTTTGCCAAGTGCACGCAATTGATTGGAAATTGTTTTTTGTGAACAATTTAAAGTTGTCGCAAGCTCTTGTTGGGTAATTTGAGGATTTTGCACCAAAAGAGCTTGAAGAGCTTCTTGATCAAAATTGGACACACGGCCTCGACCACTCTTGTCATCTAATGAAAAATTTCCCTCGCGAAATTTCTCAAACCAACGCTGGCATTTTCTGGCGCTAACTGCATCTTGACCAAGAGCACTACAGATGTTTTTTGCAGCCTCACTTGCTTTTCTTCCTAATTGGAACTCGTAAAGCATGCAGTGCCGAATATGCTCTTCATCCGCCACCTTCTTAGCCCTAGTTTTGCAACAAAAACCAAACCAAACACAAACTTTTTCAAGCAAAACTTGTTAATTGCACTTCACACGTTCTGTAGATACCACGTGTTTGAAGGTTATACAATACAAGTCAACACCAAGCAAGATTTTAAACGAATGTTTAAAAACGACATTAATTATTACTAGACCCGATACATACTACACCAAGTAAAATGGAGAGGGGGAGGGAGGGAGGTTGAGATGATTGAGAAAGAGAGAGGGAGATGGAGGAGAATAAGGAGGAGGAGGAGAAAGAAAAAGTGAATGGGTGAGAGAAAGAGTGACTTGCGCTAAAATATTAAAGCAGTTTGATATGATAGATGGGACTGGAGTAAAAAGTTCCTTGGAGCCTGATGGGAAATGAGCAGGGAGCGGCAGGCAGAGGACAAAGCATAGTGGGTAGAGGATGAGTTTTATAATGGGGCTGTTCTATGTGAAAACTCAAGTTCTGCCCCTTTGGTGCTGTCAACTCGGGGATGTTACTTAACCTAGTCTTTTTATCGGTAAAAGGGAGAGGTAGCCATATCTTCATTTGAACGTTATTGTAAAGATTTAATGGATTCATGAATGTAATGTACAGCAGGTCCTCAAATAATGTCTGTTTCATTCAACGCTGCTGGAGTTTGCACATATTACCCATGTCTGCATGGGTTGTCTCAGGGTCCTTCAATTTCCTCCCACATCTCAAAAGTGTGCACTGAGGTGACTGGCATGTCTTAGTCGTACCGTTGTGAGTGAGTCTGGGTGGGTGTGCGTGTCCCCTGCGATAGCAGGGTGTCCTGTCCAGGGTGGGTTCTCTCCTTGTGCCCCGAGCTGCGAGGAGAGGCTCAGGCGACCTGCGACCCTGAACTGGAATAAGCAGGTTGGAAAATAATAACCTTGTTTTTGCTAATCTTCCTAAATATATGTATAGCTCACATTTATTTTGATGTTTAACGTTCAAATTACAAGTATTTTGAGTATTTATTTAGAAGTTTGGTGATGTTTTTGTGACCAGAAATATAACATAGGCACCCAACTCTTGTTTTTTTATCACGTGGCCTGTGGTGAAATTGGTTTAGTTATACATGGTTTCGCTTCAAGGAACAATTTCCAAGAACCTGTCGGTTTCATTGAGTTAGGACTTACCGTACCTAGCACCGGTGTCTGCCAGACAGCAGAATTCAAGAATTTCTCCCTCTTTCCCTACCCCACACACCCTGACATTTATCACAAAAGCCATAAAGCTGAAGGTTACTGATAAAAAGTGCTTGGTGAATGCATGTGGGAAGGAGTGGGAAATTGATTGAAGGCAGAGGATGAAGCTGGATTAAAGAGAGCCTTTGAAGCTGGGGAGAAGCTTTTGTGAGTTAATATCACAAGCTTAAACGTTACTCAATTACAAGCATAGTGTTAAAATGAAAACAGAAACCTATGATACAAATGGCCATAATCCTGTCAGCTAATCAACCAATACTGTGATTTATCTCTGACACCTTTGTTGGGTAAAGAGCAAAATCTTTATCATTTTCAATTTTTACAGATTTGTAGGACTAGTATAGCTGGGATATTTGTATTTAAATTTTTACTTAAAAATAAGCCATGGTATTTCCTTTTAGTTATTTGACAGCCATTTTTAGTTCTTTAGTTCTTATCTTCTTTCTTCCTCTTAGGAAATCATTGCTAATAACTGGATGTGTTTCCCTCCACACCTTTCCTTATGCCCATAAAATATATACCAACAAAAACATGTATACTAAGTATTGTCCGTTTTCCTAAAAACGAAAGAACTTACTTTCTTACATAAAAACGTGTCAGGGAAATCCAGCTAATTGCAGGACTCCCATAAATATGGAACACTATGCACATACTGAAAAACAATCCTATCATTGTGAGATCGCTGAGGGACTTTTGAGATTACCACTAGTGATCCCAAAAGTAGGTTTCCCCAGTGTACTTATCTTCCTAGTGGGCAGAGATTTTGAACAAAGGAGAAGTGTTGAAAACTCTTTTAAAGATTAGTCTGGCAGTAGTGGGAGAAAAGGTCTAGAGGGAGGTCTCTCAGACATCTTCCAGTTCTCAATTTTAATGTTATTTTCTTGGGGAAATGTTCTCTGATAATCCTGACTAGGATAAGTCACCCTCTTATAGTTCTGATAGAATTTTCTATTTTTTTTTAAATATTTACTGGCATAATATTTATAAAGTATTATTTATTAGTAAACCATTATTATTCCTATTTTGTGCTCCTCATGTCTTCATTACCTAATGTAGTGCTTGATAGATATAAAAAGACTAAAAAAAAAAAAATGAATGAATGAGCAGGGGATTGTGGGATTGGAGCGCAGGGCAGTTGTGCAGATATTGAAATTTGATGCAGTGGAGTGGGAGTGAGGGTGACAGTCAGTGCACGGAAGTTGCACTGAGGGCCCAGAGACTGAATCTTTCCTTGTGAATTCATGGCAGTTAAGGTTATATTCCCTAACGCGTTAGGACCGTAAACTGGCCTTCATTGGCCCTTTTGGGAATAATTTGACTCTTGGTAACAGACTCATGGTAACCAAATGTGTCATTTATTGGAAATATGCCAAGATAGCTCAGAGAAGAGAAGGATGAGGCAAACAGTAGTGCCTCGTGAACTTAAGCGGTGGACCTTCCAAAGCCATTTCAGCTGTGTCTACTACATTCCTCTTCCTTTAGTTCCACGTTCATGGGAGTGAGAGAGGCAGATCTCTGTCATTGTATTTATTGTTGATTATAATAGGTCAAGGGAATCTAAAATAAGGTGGTTTGTAGTAGCAATTGAGGGGAAAATGTTGTTATGGGGCAAAGTCCATAGAAACACTGGACAGAATATAGTGGCTAAATCAATATGGACAAGGAGAGCCCTGGCCGGAATGGTTTAGTTGATGGTGTATCATCGCAGGCGGTAAGAGGCCACCTGTTCAATTCCCAGTTAGAGTACATCCCCAGTAAGGGGTGTGCAGGAGGCAGCCAACTGGTGTTTTTTCTCTCTCTCCCCTGTCTCCCTTCCCTTCTCTCTAAAATCAATAAAAACATATTTTAAATCCATAAATATGGGACAGGAGAAAAAAAGGATTAATGAAAGAAAAATGTTAACTTTTACAGCCTGGGATGATGGAGGAAATAATAATACTAAGATAAATTTTGAAATGTATAATGATTTTTTTGTGTGGGGTGAGTGAAAGAGCAGGAATTATTATTTGCTTAGCTTTATACATATTTGAGTTTATTGTGATGGTGAGAAGTCCAAGTTAAGAATTTTAAAGGGATAGTGAATATAGTAGGGGACATATAAAGTTAGGTGCTGGCAGAATAACTCGCCTTGCTTAATTCTGTATATCTCCAACTTTTTAATTTCCTTTAAGCATTGGAACCGTGCCTTAATCATCTTTCATTCTCCCAAGTCTTGCTTAGCACGCGGTAGGTGCCAAAGAAGCCACTGTGACATTCAATTGAAATCTAGAGAGAAAAGAGCAAAGTACTAAGAAATTTCCACTTTCTCCTAGAAAAAGTTCAAAATATTACCTTCATTTTTTTTAAGGCTCTGCTAGAAGTGACCTATTTTAGAGACTCCCTCTTCTGCTAACCAGAGAGTCCATCTGCATCATTCGTGTCCTCCAGTCAAATTTAGGAGATGATTCTTTACGTTCATTCATCCTCTCTTGGATGTTGGGTTTATTGCATTACAGATGTTTATGCCTTAAACATTAGCTTCTTCAGAGAAAACAATGAGACAATTTAGAATTGTTTTTTCTTTGATTCTGACAACAAAGAAAAAAATCTGGAAAAAATAGCGTTCCAGAATATTTTTGCTTATTCTTCACTGCTCAATCAATACTTCCACCGGGCGCAAGGGACAGAATGTCTTCCTTCACTTGGAAGTAGAAATGAGGTTAGACACCCAGTTAATAGGTGACAGATGGTATTGTGGAGACAGATGGGAATGGATAAAATATAGATCTTATTTGATTTCATCTTAACTGCATTTATTCTATCTCTATTTTATTGCCCATTCATTGTTCCATGTCAGTTCAATTCTATTCTATTTCAACTTGAGATATACACACAATATAATGCTAGACATGTTCACTCAAAAGCATTTTTAGATCTTGTCACCAGCTAAATCTTCTCTTTTTATGGATTTCAAGTTTCCTATAATGAATTTTAGTGACTTTAAGTTTCTAACGTTTTAAAACTTGTAGACTGTAAACTTTTTATTGAAATTGTAATTTATTATATTTTGATAAGGGCTACCAATTTATAATAATTTGCATGATAAAAAGGTTGATACTTAAAGCATATTAGTGACTTACATAAAGGCAGAAAGTCACTGATCTAAAAATTGGGCAAAATTGTTAAGTTCTTGTACAAAATAGGTTGTTATATTATTAGTAAAATGCAATTTTTGATGAATGAAGTTATTAACTCTCTAAATGAGTTAGTCTCTTCTGATTTGGAATTATGTCTGTGGCAAATACCAAAAAATTGCTCTTCTAGATGTCATTGATACTTAATAAAGTAATTTACATACTTTTTCTATGCTCAACTATAAAGTAAAATTATCCACCCTTCTCCATCAGATCCTCTTTCATATTTTGCAATAATATCAAAATGATTGAGCAATGGCTACAACTCTGATAACTATTTTGCCTGAGATAGGTACTCATGCTGATTTTACAGAGGAGAAAATCAAGGGGCATAAATGCTAGTTAATTTGAAATTCTAATAAATGGTGGAATTAAGAGTTAAATTCAGATGATTTCACTTCAGAATCTGCATGTTTTGACCACTACTGCCACCCATTTCAGACATAATTGTCTTTGGTACACACCTGAGATATGTAAGGATAAATATGACATTTCCTGAAGCAAATATTTTTTGTTCTGGCCTGCTGTGAGAGGTGTTTAACCACAGGGCAGTCTATTTGTGGCAGCTATCTTTTATTGAGTGATTTGGGTAATGTAAACCCATATTTATAATAACAGTGCTGGGAAGTAGGTACTATATTAGCATTTTCATTCTCCCCATGAGGAAACTGCGGCTGAAGAAGAGGATATAGCTTAACCTAAGGTAGTGGTTGTGAATGTTAATGGTAAAGTCGGAGGTTGGATCAAATTCCAGAATCGTCCTGCACTATCTGCCTACCCCAATCTCCATTAATGATCTAGTTCTGGTGTGAATGTGGCTGAAAGCTACTTCAGAATGAGCTGAGGTGCTTATTACAAAAGGTAGCTCTGCACACCTTCTTCCCCCACCTTCATTCCAAGTGTAATAATTCAGATTCAGTAGAACATGGCCCAAGAATCTGCATTTTAACAATAATTTCTTGCACAATAAGCTTGGAGCACAACTGTTTTATTTACTAACAAGAAAGTGTTTCTGAGCAAGATAATGTTTTTCTAATCTTTAGTTTTAAGGCTTACATATGAGTTTTGAAAAGTAACTTAATATTGTCCTAAAAACTCTTGACATGTCACCAGTTGAATAAAACTACAAGGCTTGAAAACTATTTAGGTCATGACTTAAACTTTCTGGTTTCTAATACAGGAAAAATGATGACAGAAGGAGCAACTCGCATGTAAGTTGGAAGACCATGGCCTAGGGCTTTCATGGTCGGCAAACTGCGGCTCTCGAGCCACATGCAGCTCTTTGGCCCCTTGAGTGTGACTCTTCCACAAAATACCACGGCCTAGGAGAGTCTATTTTGAAGAAGTGGTGTTAGAAGAAGTTTAAGTTTAAAAAATTTGGCTCTCTAAAGAAAATTCAATCATTGTATTGTTGATATTTGGCTCTGTTGACTAATGCATTTGCCGACCACTGCCCTAGGCAATTAATTTTAGCCGCAGTGGGCAAAGATGGGGAAAAAAAGTTGGAGCTCTGCAGAAAAGATAACTCTATGTTCGGTGTGTAATTTTGGACAGAATTCTTGGGCCAGCCCTTAGCTCCAGTGGTTTCTATTTAGCATTGTGTAATGGCCTCTCAATTGTCTAGTGATTTACCAGTTATTTTAGGCTTTCTATTTCTTTGCTACTTATCATTCCATGACTACCGAAAAAGTGAACAATAAAAGTAATCAACTGGGAACATTTTAATGAGGCAATCCAATCCAAAGCTTTGCATTTAAATATTTGTTCAAATTTGAGGAGATTATGCTTCCAAACTCTGTTTTACTTGGCCTAATGCATGAGAAAAGACAAAAAAGATTAGAGAATTTCTGGTAACTTCGAGCTACAGAAAAAAAAGAAAAAGGTTGTTTATGGGAAAGAGTTTATAGCAGAATGCTCTTTGAACAGATGGTTTGCTTAAATTGTTTACACTCCACTACCAAAAAGATTTGAGAGCAAGATTCTAATTTGGCCTTGATAAGAGGTGAAACTCTAGCCATGTTGTACTATGCCCTAAATGTTAAAATTTAAGCACAAATGAATCATTATAACCCTTTTTTTTTTGTTCCTCTGTGCAGTACATGGCTTTCTAGACTGCATTGCTCTTGTGAGATGGAGACCCCGAATATAATTTCCCCCATTTAATGACTGGAAAAATGTACACTCACACATTAATTAGTAGGTCAAGGTCTTTAATCAGTGAGGAGAATGAGGATTCCTAACTGGTTCACTTGATGTTCTCTTCCAAAGATACAAGGGTTTGTTAATTTTGAAAATCCACATTTTCTTGGTAATCTTATTTAGTGAGGTCTCTGGTTAGCACTATAGTTCCATATCACAGTTTTCATTTTGGGTCTCTTAGGTGAAAGGTTAAGCATTTCATTAGTCTCAACTAGATCTCAAAGAACTAGGAGGCATTCTGGAGAATGTGTAATTAATTTTGGAGGGTTATAAGACTGCTCCAAACTTTAAACAAGGCATCAAGGTCTGTATCATTGCCAGACCTAAAGAGAAAAAGGTTAATTGGTGTTTAACCTTAGAGTTATTTGAAAGGGGAATATGTTACTTGGAAAGTGTTAGATGAAAAATTACTCCAAAGAATGTAGAGAGAACCTGGTTAAAAGAACCCCAAATGAATGGCTATCTACCTAGCAGCCCCGAATTCCGAATTACTCTCTTGTTTTGAAATCATCCTACATAAGCCTGAAGTGCTAGCAGATGCAGGTTTTTCTGTCTTTCTACTGTTTCCTATTAGGAATAGGGTGGCTATTAGAAAGGGTGACTTGTGCAGGATCAATAGCTAATAGTTACATCTGGCTTTTTAAAGTGAAGTTTGCTAGGTCAAAAAAGATGAACAGATGCTTTAGGTTTTTATTGAGTGGTATATATTCTGATGCTCAGAATTCTGAATTATTCTATTAAATTAAATTAAGTTTAGTTTGAAATTATTTATTTAGATTTTTTTTTGTTTAAGAGATAGATATTTCTTAAGAAAAACCTGTGTTTATCAGTGAACTTAGTACTAATTAACTGGTTCCTATACATGCTGCCTTATATCTGGTAAACAATTCTACCAACTTGACTATAGGTCTGACTCACAGTTCAAATGGGATTTTTTTTTTTTAGAATATAGTATAGAGCAATAAATATCACACTCTTTGACTAGTTGACTGAATTTTCCAGATTAATAAGGTCTTCAAGAAGATGATCCTGCAAAAACTGATCTGTTATTATCAATGACCAATGAAGATAAGAAAGGTTGGGAGGAGCAGTGCTGAGGAGGAAAGAAAGAAACTTTCAAGTGTGGGATTTTACTGGAGAGTGGCATGGCAACGAGGGACAGAGAACCAGCAGCATTGCCCTGCACTATTCCCAAATCATTGGAATCTTATGGACTTAGAGAATACCCTAATGATTGAAAGGATTTCTGGTTTCCAAAGGCTTAAATTTAGGTAAGAGGATGGAAAACTGAAAACTTCTTATGATCAGAGTGTCTTGAGACTGCAAAAATAACAATAATGGTAAGTAGTGGTTAACACTTCTGTGGTACTTTTTATAGGATAGATATTGTAGATAATATCTAAAAATCAATCATTTAATTCTCACTACATCCCTGTGAGATAGGCAATACCGTTATTCCAGTTATACAGATGGGAAACAAAAGCACAGGGAAAGTAAGTAGGCAATTTTCCCAAATGCACAGATTTAGTAAGTAGCAGAACCAGGTTCTGAACCAGGCAGTCAAGCTCCCGAGTCTGTGTTCTCACTTACAATCCATACAAAGAATGACATTCCTAAGGTACATATCCATTAATGGAAACTGTGCATGTGTACATTCATGGGAACAGCGGTAACAGGCTATCTATCTGGCTTTCCAAAACAATGCAAATTAATCTGTTTTCTTTAAAGGAATCACTTTGTATATTTCCTAGATTTGCAAGCTACGGGCTTCTTGGATGCTCTCCCTGTTTCTGGAAGGCATCTGACAGTGGCCTAGCAAGGGTGATCAATCAAATGATCATTAATAACCCCCATGGGAGCAAGTCCTTTTCAGAGTCATCAAAAATGATCTTTTGTTCCTCCTCCTCTTCAAAGGAAAGCCGTTGGGGAGCAGAGAAGCCGACTGCCACAACTCCCACTGCCGGGCTGGATCAGATGGTTGATCTGTTGAATCAAGCCACTGTCCTCAGCTGTCCTTTGTTGGCTGCCCTTTGATGAGTCCGAGTGTAGTGATAAAGCCATGTTGGATGTTTTGATGAGTTAGCACTTGGCTCCTGCTATCACACAGCTTCTTAAAAGAAGCATTAGAACACCCTGTGGGGACATGAGCAATGTTTCAATGGCAAAAGCGCTGCTTGTGGAGGAGCTGCCTGCAGAGGCGCATGTTGCTTAGGCAACCAGCTAGCCCTGCAGTGACTGATGGATACCCCATTCATTTCAGGTGTTTTCTTTCACTCGTGCTATGAGAGGGATGAAGGGCACCTTTGGAGGAGGAGGGACCTTGCATAATCACTCCATCTTTCTTCTGCTTAATGCAGACTCATTCTGGAAGACAAACGACTGTTCACACTTGCATAAGCTACCAAACCCCATTAATATCTGCTGCTGTGGGTTGGATTTCTACATTTCTAGGATTGTTCCTCTGTGGCTGTTATTGACCTCTGTACAGAGCATTGAGTGCATGCTTTTGTTAGCTTGAAAGTATCTTAGAAAAAATATAGGCAGTAAGTTTCCAAGAAGTCTTATCAGTGGATCTACTTTAAATGGAAGTATATCATTGCTAAGACAATATAGTGGGTTTAAAACTTTATAACTCAGGTGTATAGAAATGATCGTTTATTTTTCTATTACTGAGTCCAACTCAGCAGCTCAAGCTCCTATTTGCTCGGTTGGCTCAGAAATGTTTCTGTTGCCTCTTCAAGTTAGTTTAGTTACTTGTTATTTATTCAGTGAAATTATGAGATTATTGTTCTGGTCCCTTCTTTGATTCTCTCTAGAGATGATGTAAGTTCTTGTGTGACTTAGATTTTTCCTGGCACTGGGAGAGGAATGTCTTGTGTCTTGGGTCTTCTATGGTTCTTGTTGGCTTCCAGTGAGGCCTAGCAGTAAGGCCTACCTCTTGGACCTCATGCGCAGCATCTGCGGTTGATATAGTTGAACCTGGCTAAGCGTCTGGTCTGGAGGTTCAGGCTCTATACCCCATGTTTTCATTCTGCTGCTCTTCAGACCACAGCCCTCTATGCACTTCTCTGGTTTTCCTTAGAAGATGCTCAAGAATGCATGGCTACTTTCTGTGTAGAAAGTGGACTCTGAGGCAATCTAGGAAGATTCCCATGGTTCATCTGTCTAGAGCCTTCCCCAGCCATGGTGGTAGCTCATGTGCCATGTTGCTTTGAGGCCACGCCGAATAAGGATTTCCTAAGAGTTTCTGTGGCTCCCTGGCTATGCTTTGAGAAACAAAGCATTTGTATTCTGCTCTGGGTGTGTTACATGCTTTTCTATTTTGGAGTTTTAATCATAGCGTGGTGGGTGGGTAGGTAGAGAGCAGTTAGGCATCCACCCATGTCAGCATGCTAAGACATGCTCGGCCTCTTAAGACTCTCACCTGGCTCATCTCCTTTCCCCCCTCCCTTTTCCCCTCTCCCACCTCCCATTAAAGGTTCTATCAACTTTTACTGTCGGAAAAACCTTATGTTTTATCTCTGCTCTGAGTTTTATGCTAAAAATATAGTGCTGAGTCATTTAAGCTTTGGCTCATTGAAACTTACTAGTCCATTTCCTCATAATCATACCTGAAAGCCTTGCTTTCCAGAATGTTATCTCAGCTATTGGCTTTAAAAAGTCAGATTCGAATATCAAAGCTGAAGGAAGGCATTTTGGTTCTATGCTGTATATATCCTCTCCTGGAAGGGAGGGATGGGTTGTTTGATCCAGTAGCAGAGTGGGAAATACAGACTCTTGGGAAAGAAAATGCATCAGTTAATAATTCAAAAATATTATCCCAGCCACAACATTTTTCCCTTTTAACTGCACATCCTTGTAAAAAATTCAGGTTCTCCTCTCCTTTTTCTTCTCCATAGCATTGGAAGTTTTTCATTATTGGGTAAGGTCAGATGTAACCGAGCTTAACCCTTGGGCCCCTAAATAAGATTGTTGCCCATAGAGGGGAAGAACTATTGTGATCTTCACTTCTGAGATGAGAAGACTGAATTGAGGAGGTTGTGACTAGGTCCACTCACCTAGAAAGTGACAATGCTGGGGTTCAAACTCAGTTCTGTAACTTCTTATCTAAAATTTCCAAGGTTGACATTACACTGATAATTCCAATGTGAGTTTACTTCAGACTTCTTACACACACATGAAGCTAAATCATCCTGAAAACCCCACATGAAAATTAAGTTCCTACAAAAGGATTTTATGTGAGTGAAATTACAAGTAATTATATATAACCTTTAAATTTGAAAGAAAATCAGTTCACAAGTTTCTAATAATCTCAACATTCTTTTTTCTGAGTAGTTTAAAAAATGCATTCTAACTAAATAGTGCTTAAATATAGTAGTTTTTTTTTTTTACTTTTTTATTTATTATTTTTTAAAAATATAAGCCCAGTGGGTTGGTAATGCAAAATGACTCAACAAGTCTTCACTGGAACCTTAAATACCAATTGCAATATCTATTGTCATAATAACTTTGTGGGGAATAATTTAGTTTTCCTGATAGGTCTCATATCTACTTAGCCATGAAATATTGCGATTTTGCAACAACAAGAATGGATCTTGAGAATATCATGCTAAGCGAAATAAGTCAGGCAGAAAAAGTCAAGAACTATATGATGTCACTCATTTGTGGGATGTAAAACTGAAAGTAACAAATGAACAAACAAGACAAATGAAGACTCATAGACACAGTATGGTGGTTACCAGAGGGAAACAGGGTGGGAAGTGTAGTAGAGGGTAAAGGGGGACAAATACATGGTGAGGCAAGAAGATCTGAATTTGGGTGGGCACATAATATAATATACAGAAGATGTGCCATAGAATTGTACACTTGGAACTTATATAATTAACCAATGCCAACCCCTATAAATCTAATTTTAAGAGTGAATAGTTGAATATAAACTGTGAATAATTTTTTATTACTTCTTAAATTAAAGTTAAATATTACGAGAAAAATAAACACGAAGAGCAAAAAGCTCATGTATTATTAATGGCCTATTTCAGTGTGTGTTTCAAGTGGTAGAAATGTCAGCAGTTGAAAGTCTGTGATAAATTTATGTCATATTCATGAACACACCAGAAACTCAGAAAGATATGAAGCTCACTATTCCCTTCCTTAATGATACTAGATGCATTTTAATAGGAATTTCTTAAACTTGTGTACTTTGAAATGCTGATAAGCTCTGGCGGTGTCTCATATATTATCTGATGATGAATTATCGGTTTTGAATTTCTGTTTCCTCAAAGCATGACCAGGTTCAGTTACAGTGTATTATTACTAAAGGGTTAATTTTCAAGCCAATGAGTGATGAGAATGGCCAGTGATAAGGGAAGGGGGAAAAAAGCAAATATAGTTGATATAATTCTTTCCATGTGAATACTTTTTTCTGTATTTTTCTTTCTTTCTTTCTTGCATTTGCTGTGTATTGTGGAAGGAATGACAATTGCCTAATTTAGTCTGGTCAGAGGAATAGGCATGGGGTTAGTAAAGATTTTATGTGCAGGATGGGGAGCTCACGCTAGCACGGAGCTGTCATCCGCCTCCAGTGGTGGGCCTGCCACATAAATAACATAAACAACACCTGCCAAAGCAGCCCTCTGAAGTATTCAGTAGTGACATGCCCGAGTGTTGAGTGGGTGTTCTGCAGTTACATTCAACTGCTGTTCAATTATAGTCTTAATCAAATATGATGCCCTGATTCCAAGGTGGATATTTTATACCATCAATTTGAAGCAAACCTCCAAATTTCCCTGAAGAGTGTGTCACTTTATATGAAAATTGTGAGACAGCAGTGATTCTTTGAGGATCAGTGGTAATATGATTCATCGGGTCCTGTTGACAGGTTACGTGCTGTGCTTAGTCTGACCTCGCTCAGAGGCTGACACAGTCTGCTCTCCAACAAAACGTGACATTTCCTCTTTCATGCCATCCCCAGTATCACTAATCTTTTCAGGCTGAAGTAGCAGTACCGTGTTAGCGCTATAGACAATGACTCTCACACACACACACACACACACACACACACACACACACACATCTTCTTTGCTCTACACACAAAGAAGATGTGTGTAAACTTAAGTGTTTAACTCTTTCTTAAGTGTATTTCTCTGATAATGAGCAGTGAGTTCTCTTCCTGTAGACTATGACTTTTTTTGATCCTCCTGCCCTGGAGACAGCAGCATTAGTATTATTTTCTCTGCAGTAGCCATTTTTGTTTGTTTGTGGTAGAATTTGAAATAAGAATAGAGATTGTAAAATTATATAATGAAATTATCTTCCAAATTCACAAGGTGCCATTTTACCAATTTGATAATATCCTTTCAGATCCTCCCCCCCCCCCCCCCCCCCCGGTCATTCACAGATAAACGTTTTATGATGTTGGTTTTGTATGTGTGACTTTTATGAATGTTGTACCATATGTATAGTTCTATAAATTGCCTTTCTCAGCAGTATGCCTTAGAGATCTTTCTTAGCTAGGCTTCATCACTATTGAGTAGGGGAATCTTGAGAAGACGAACTTAACTTTTGTGCCTCAGTTTCCTCATGTGTAAAACCAGAACACCAATAGAACCTGCTCAGAGGGTTGTCGGGAGATTCATTATGTGAAAATATGTGAAACGCAGAGCCAATGCCAGAGGGAACTCTGTATCAGTTGTTTGCTTCCTCTTTGTATGTAGATATGTAGTGTAACCCGCTGCGAAATGTTCCACAGAATTGGCAGACCATGTTTTATTTAATTATAGCCACTGATTCCTTCGAAGCAAGGTTTGGAATAACCCTCAGAAAGCTCAGATGTGCAAAGAAAATGTAGCTTATTATTGTTTTAAATAACTGATATGATCTATTTCACCTGCTAAAAAAAAAGTAAACTTTAGTTCAATCTGGTAAACTTTGCCTTGAGTCCAATGCTGCAATCCAAATATCCTTTTTAATAACTCTGCCCTTGCTTGGTTGACTGAGAGAAATGCTCAGTTTTGTTCAAGCTCCATTTATTCAACCTGGCCCTCATCAAGATGGCATGTGGCTGCTTGGCTTACTGATTTGGGGGTGGAGAGGGAAAGGGTGCCAGATTGATGGAGTGTCCTCTGAGCCCTCACTGATGTCTGCAGGGGCCTGAGCTTTGCTCTCTCTGCTGGACCCTGCTGTGGAGTTATGTTCCATCTGTTCTTTGGGGTGATACTGGGTAAGCTACTCATTCCTCGTCTGAAATGATCGGCTTGCAATAGTCCTTTTATCTCCATCCCAGACCTCATAACCCCTCTGGTACTCTCAGAACCTCTGGGTTGCCACAATGAGGACTTGGTCGGTTCTGGGTCTCCAGTTTCTAGACCAGGAATGCCATGATCTCTGTCTCAGGGATGCTGGCCTGCTGCTGTCATTTCCACTCCGGGACTTCTTCACTTCCTTGAAGAGCTGTCCTGGACGGGGGCCCCAGGGGTGGGAATGGGAAAAGGAGATCCGTATTGGTCCCCCTCGTTCCTTTCTTCCTCCCTCCCTCGCAGCCTAGACGTGGCGGGCTTCAGACTATCCACTTCCTCTGTGCCATATCCTCCTGCTACCTTCCACCTCAGTGACTATCAAAGAAAGGGTTGGCCTCTTTGCGATATGAAATAATGCTCTCTAATCTGAGTCCTCTAGGCTAGGATTGATAAATTAATAAGAGCTTACAGATTTTAAAATATCTTTTTCTCCATCGACAAATCTTATTTTACAGTACTATTGTCTTTGCAAAAATACAATTAGAATCCCGTAAAAGAAATATTAACATTTTTCTTTTTCTTTGTATCGCTGCTGGAATCATCTTAAACCACCCCAAAGCAAATGGGATGTGTATGTGGTAAAGAAGGTCGGTAAAGAAATTTCTAAAGAGAAAAGAACATTAATATGTTTCAATATTATTCCCACCGGTTCATTTCTGCTGCAATGAATTATCTATCCAGGTATCTATTCCATTTCGTGCCTGTGTTAGTATTTCTCTAAGTTACACACAGAGAAATGTAATTGCCAGAGGCTATGCACATTTTACATTCTGTATTTCACTCTATAATGACAGACTGTGCTACAAAGTGATGAGACTGATTGGCGCTTACACTGGGAGTGACTGAGAGTAGCCTTTACCCACCAGTGCGAGGCATTTTATATAACCCGCCCTACTGAAGTCTTCTCAAGGATCCTCCACTACAGGGAATCTCACTCTCATTTTATAGAGGAAGGGATGGCGGTTCAAAGAGTTAAAGCAACTCGCTCAAGGCCGCATGGGTAATAAGTGGCTATTTGGGAACCCCTCAAGCAAAGCACAGACACCTATTGTTTTATCCCTTGATTCCAGAAATCTGTCTCTAGTTTGGGTTAATCTTTCTAATCTGGCTACTGTTGTTTTCCTCTTCTCCGAGTAAGTAATCTAGGGGGGAAAAATGGAATAGTGCATCACAACTAATGGACAAATGATGCTATTTCATTAATGAACACAGGTTAAACACCTATTCACCGGTCAAGGGCAAAGAGTTGACCTTCCATCTCTTTGACTCCCAGTCATTAGTCACACAGGCAGAGAACAGAACTCAGCTGGATGAGGGGTGCATCTCCAGGGAGCTTCTTCACTGGGGATGGTGAGGCCCAAGGCACAGCCCCAAGACTCTAATCACCGGGAGAGCGAGCGCTGTGACCAGAGGGACACACACACACACCTTCTGAGTCTGAATCCCCTACTATTAAAAGCATTTTTTATTGAGCCTGACAGAAGTGAATTCCTCAGGTCAGAAAACAGAACTCTTTCAGCTGAGTCGTGATATTTAAAAACTCTCTCTTTTTGAGTCTCTCGCCTGGCCAATCAAACTGTCTCTGCAGAACAAATTGTTGGATAATGAAACGCGTACACTTAGTGGGAGAGGGCTGTCCTATTTACAGCACCCGCTCAGCCGGAGGCACAGCTCGGGCTGTTCCACTTCCCTCTGTAAGTTAAAGCAGTGGCCTCGGCAGGCAGTACACTCTGTACAGCAGCTGCAACTCGTTATCGGCTTTGTCCAGAATTACAAATAGAACAAACAACGTTTTGCAAGGGCTTTCCCCCCTTTAATGTAGAAAAAGGAGGAATGAAGCAATCAGTGAAATGCTGATTGATCAGTTATGCTGACTTGGTGAAGTCCAAGGCCACATTAGTACTATTAACCCCTGGAAAACAACAGCAGAGAGTTCTTGGAACTGTACGGAAAGCAATATTTCTGAGAGGGGCAGTTGTAGATGCTCCCACGGGGGGAAATGGGAAAATAATCTGTGTGTCACTCAGTACAATTTCTCATCCAGATCGCTCTGGAACATTATGACGGTTAATTACTTTTGTAAAGAGGATTCATTCATTTGGCAGATGTCGGTTGACCCGAGTTACCGCAGTTATGTGAAACCCAATGATATGACGCAAATCAATTTTAGTGAATCATCCACTCCTGTGCCTTGACTTTGACTTCACCTACCAATCCTGGGGTGACATTCAGGCCTCTCATTGCCAGGAATTGTGCCACCTCCAAAGTTCAAATATCCTTCTTCCCAGGTACCTCTTTTCTTATTCTTTGACCTTATTTACTCATCTAATCCCACTGTTAACAGTTTTTGAGAATCCTCTCCTATCCAGCTTACAGTCTAGTGTCAACAGTGATAACCATTTCTTTGTGAATACCCTCAACTTCCACACCCCTGTTTCTCTCTAACTTGCCTGGCAAAACTTGAATCTTTGGTAAATGATCCTCCATCTCTATGCCTGCAGCCATGTAGTGAAATGGAGGGAGAAAACCACATACAGGGACATCCTGGTGCCGTTCTTCATGATCGGTGTCCAATGGGAATTGGATAGTACTGGATCACCTGCTATGGTTCTCTAATGAGAACATGTCTTGCTCTTCACAGAAATTATTTTAAACTTCCCTATTCTCAGTCAAAAGCTATATATCCTACTCCCTTATAGAATAGACATCATGCTCTCATCTTCACCATCACCAAATCAACCAACCTTCAGCTCGAGAAGGGATATTTTATGCATCTACACCTACTTGCCTTCTGTTACGATGATGGAAATTTCCCTCCTCCTACCATAAGCCAATCCTCTCCATGTTCTCTAGACTCCATGTTGACCCTCTTTCTCAAAGTCTTCACTTTTTGCTAGACTTTTTGTACTATGTATTACTCCTCTCTTTCAGATAGAATAGTCTCATTGACTGCAAATACTGCATTGGTCACCATCTGTTTTAAAAACAAACAAACAAACAAATAAACGAACAGCAAATAAAACCCTTCCTTGCTTCACAATCCCATCCAGCTTCTATTATTTTACTTACCTGTTTTTCTTCTCATGTTGCCTACACTTTACACCCATTCACTCTTCCTCCACTCCAATCTGACTTGTCCCTTCACCACTTAAATAATATTCAATATATCATCTTCTGTGACTTCTAGTCTTGGCCTGATCCATAAGGGAAGACTTTGGAGCACAAATCATGTGGCAGATTCTTGAAGAAAAGGAGTTTGGTCTTTCATGATCTATGATGGAGCAAGATAGCACGTGTCAACCAGTTTTTGGAAAAGATGTCAGATGTGATTGAATAATAGCCAGCAGTAGATGGGAGATGAGTATGCTGGCCCGGTGAAGGGGATCTGGGCAGGGTACCCCCCAAAAGGTCTAACAGTTAGCTTTTCCATGAATTCCCCACACATTCAATGGATTCTCTCTACAACCATCAGATTGAGTTTTTATAACCTAAGTAAAATGATTTCATTTTCTATGTGCTGGAGACTGAATGTTTATGCCACCCACATGCACGAATTCATCTCTTGAAACTCTAATCTCCAACATGATGGTATTTGGAGAAGAGTTCCTAGAGAGCTAACTAGTTTATGAGGGTGAAACTCTCATGAGAAGATTAGTGCCCTTCTGAGAAGATGCAGAATGGGAGAGAGCTTGCTTACTCTCTTTACAATATGAGGAAACTGGGAAGAGGGCTCTTACCGGAACCCAAGCATGCTGGCACTCTGGTCTCAGAATTTCCAGCCTCCAGAATGTGAGAAATAAACATTTGTTGTTTAAGCCACTCAGCTCACAGTATTTATTTTAGCAGCCCGAGCAGGCTGACATCAGGTTAACATTCTTTGGTGGCTTCCTATTGTAAGATGAATGACAATCTATATCTTAACAATCCCTATAGGGTCTGGATTCTGACTCTCTCACATCTCTCCTGGTCATAATCCTCCCTTGTTCACCATCCTCTTAACACACCCATCAGTCCCCAGAGGGTAACGTTAATTCCCAAATCAAGGCCTTCATGAGTGGTGCTTTCTCTGGCTAGCATGTTCTTTCTCCACATCACCTATTTAATTAATATGTATTATTCATATTTCATTTAAATGCCACTTCTCAGAGAAAAGGTGCTAAGACATTCAATATAATGTTTATTCCTTGTTATTTTCTAGTTAAATACCCAGCCTTTTTCTTCAGAGTTGTAATTATTCATGTAATATAATTTGTAATCATAAGTGGTATAATCATGTAAGCTATCTTAATGCACCAAAAGCCTTGATTCATTTATATTTGTTAAACATCTCCTATGAGGTATCATGAGATTTGGGACATGCCTGTTAGTTTCACCTTGCCTAATGGAATACCTGATGTCTAACAAAAGATATTCAACCTATTGAATGAATAAATAAATGAATAGATATATGATGAAGAAATTAGAGATACAATTCAGGTGGTTAGGAAACCCTTCCCCCCTCCCCCAGTTATCCCTTAATTCTACTAAGGTTATTAATACAGGACTATTTGATGTCTAATCAAATTGGTGTTCTTTGGTGCTGTCTTCTGAGATCATAGCACCTGATAGATGTTATCTCATCAACTCTTATACATCCTGTCATTTATGTGGCAATGACTTGCCCAGTGTTTAGTGAGATTGTGATATAGAAAGGTTAATTGGCTTGGCTAAAGGATAGAACATGTTTATGACAGAGCCAGGGGTAGAATTTACCTCTACTTCTTGACTATTTTAGTATGCTGCACACTTGTTAATAAATAAAATATATCGGGAATAAGTTCACATCAGTAGGCTTGTAAAACTGGAAACTTCCTTCTGTAATTTATTACTGTAAATATTTATCCCCTTTATAGAACACATTTGATGAGATACACCTTTAGGCCAAGTACTCTTTTTCATGATCATTGACCTTTCTCAATTTCCTTATGAGAAAATGATGCAGACAAAGGTGAAACATCTCAGTCACTGTAATAAAATGAATTAATGACAAAGCTTTGTTTTGGGGTTTTGAGTTGAGTTCTATAAACACGCAGTTATGGTTTTTTTTATCCTCATTTGAAGAATGGGTTATACCTTTAATATTAAAAATCCTAACTCTTCTGATTGTTGAGACTTAAACATATGGAAGAAAGATTAATAGGAACCAGGATGCATTGAGTTCTAGAGAGATGTTTTGTAAAATATGTTACTTAACTCTTTATCATTCATACATATTAATATATAAAATATTTTAAAGCCGTAAATTATTTTCAACTGGCTTCAATTAGAGTTTTTCTCAAGCTAGTCTGAGTGTATAAATATTCTTTGAAGTATGAAAATTACATCAGGCTTGAAATATAATTGTAATTCAAATTTGGAGCTTATTTCTGCTGGTTGGTTTGAAGTGTGGGGTGCCACTTTGAAGTGTGATACCTAAGTGTGTCACATTTCACCTTGACATTTATTAAGATATTTAGGACATGTGTTTAGTGAGAAAATAAATTAACTTAGAGTTTTTTTTTAATTGAACTGAAGTGTCTAGTATATTTTCCCCCCACAACGAAGACAGGTGACCTGACGAGGCCTGTAAGCCTATCAGCATGAGACTGTTACCTGTCTCCTGGACTTTGGAGCCATGCATTTTCTTGGCAAAAGATAAGGAAAGTGCCTCACCTTAGGTCTGTAGAAACACGGAGCCCAGGTTCAAGGTAGTGGGGTAGTTATTTTCCCAGACTTAGTGCAGGGTTTGCAAGCCTGAAGAAAAAGATTAACCTCCTTAAAAAAGGACTTTGCTAACTGGGGCCTGGACATGGCAATCCTGTCTCCAGCCATTCTCTGTATAAGCTTTAAAAATCAAAAGTTTGCTTTCTTTGAGTTTGATGTGGCTCATCTTTCCTTAGCTTCTCGCATTCAAGATTTGGAAAAGAAGGAACAGTGGTGAGCTGAGTAATTCACTGGATTCTGATGAGAAATTCTTGAGAAATTTTATTATTCCTGAGTTTGAAGCCCTCATAACTTTAATATAATTTTGGTATGAGCCTCTACTTTTCTCTCTGTAGCTTAATAATTGTATTTGGGTATTCCTATGGGTATGATAGTAGATATAGATTTATAAATTCATGGATGTTTAAGGTTTTATTTCTGTTAAAGCTTGTTGTTTTTTAGATATATGTCATGTGTTTATAGCATTCAATATTAATTTAAATTCATTTAAAAATATTTTAGCATGAATTTTCTTCTGATTTCTATGTGTTTTTCAGAAAATATTTATGTATTTTAAAACAAATTGATGTGAGATTTCATGGTTTATACATTGTCTTTAGAGTAATGCATGCAGTAGACAATTACAATTTTACTCTAGCTAATTTGACCAGTGTTGATCTTGAGACCCATTGGCCAAAATTGGCTGGTGAAAAAGTGTGCTTATTTCTGTAGGTTTGAGAAGTTGTTGAATCTGAAGTGGCTCCTAGGGTGAGGATCCACTCCTTTGGGAGATGAGAGATGCCATGAGGGTGATTTACTTTGCATTAACAGGTGCTCACATTTTATCCTGTGAAAGCTGCCGCAAAGGAATATTGACTTGGCCTATTACGCGTGGGTCTGATGAATCTTGAGTTTCTTAGACCTTCAGTTCTTTATGTTATTATTGAATGGTGAGGGTAGAAAATGTATGCCATTTTTTTTTTAAGACTAAATTTGGAAGATTTTTCAAAAGTGATTTTTTTTGGGGCAAGTCTGTGTTTGAAACTTGTTTCTATTCTAGGATTTAGCTCCATGCGTGGCACGCAAAAGGCCTTCAATAATAACTGAACGAAGGAATTGGACAATTAATTATCAATGAGACATCACAGGTGCTACTATTTCCAACCTGTTGATAGAAAATAGAGACAAAGAAGAAACTAATTTAGGATCATACAACATGAATGAGACATAAAAAGAGTAGCTGTGCAAAAGTGTTTATATTATATTTTTAACTTTGCACTGTAGTCCATATGCAAAATGGAACTATTTAATGATTTTATTCAGTGTATGAAATAAGAATATGCGATCCAACTTAACGGTATGGTGCAAATAAGATGTTCAAAAAGTTCATAAAGATAGTATATTTCACATCGATGGCTGTGAAGAATTAACCGGCTATAGACATTGAGACAATTAACAAATGTTCAGAGTCAAATTTCTTCATAAGGTAAAATAGTGCAGCATTGTACATCAGTTATTTCTCATAGTTTATTTTATCAACTCCATTTTATAAAGACAAACCTTCAGTAGACAGTTGTGTGACCTTTGATCCTGTTGGCAATGTGTCAAGTCATGTGAGATTCATTTGTATGTCTTAAATGTATTGTTTTATAGTTGCACATTACTCATTTGACTTCTTTCTTTTCTTGTTCCGTGTATCTTACCCTAAGTATTTTCTCTGATGAAATAGTGTGGCAGGGTGAGGAAGAGAAGAGAAAAAAAGTAATCAGAATGGAGAGCGCTGATATTTGATTTTAGACAGAGAAAGCTGACGTGTAGTAGAACATTCCAGGAGAGCTAGACTCCATTGTCTGCGAGGAGTCTGGCTTGACCTTTGGTGTTAATTGTTTTTAGATTTTATAGGTCTGTGCCTTGATTTATTATTGTATCATTGTGAAATGACTGTATGTCTTCCCTTCAGGCTTTATGGACTATCTTGAGCTATTATATTCCCTGACCCATGTCCTACATGCTGAACAGAAGATTACTTATAAACCCCCAAAAGTGAAAATAACAGTTAAAAAATGACGGGGCTCAATGGGCAGATATGCTGATTTTTTTTTTTTTTAGTTATGTTTTATTTAAATGTAAACTTTTTTTCTTCTTTTTTTAAAGCACTCCCTCTTTGTTCATTGAAATTTATTTTAGACTCTAAACAGAGTTAGCTGGAAAGACAGTTTACAAAAAGTGCATACAGCCGAAACCAGTTTGGCTCAGTGGATAGAGTGTCGGCCTGCGAACTGAAGGGTCCCAGGCTTGATTCTGGTCAAGGGCATGTACCTTGGTTGAGGGCACATCCCCAGAGGGAGGGTGTGCAGGAGGCAGCTGATCGATGTTTCTCTCTCATCGATGTTTCTAGCTCTCTATCTCCCTTCCTCTCTGTAAAAAAACAATAAAACAATATTAAAAAAGTGCATACGATGCAGGAAATTTAATTTGAAGTTATTAAAAATTTTTATTCTCAGAATTGAGTTCTGTTTTCTCAGATATTTCAATTTATTTTTCAGTATTATCAAGATAAGTATTGTTATACCTTCATAATAATGAAATTTCTTAGTTTTCTTACCCCATGTATTAAAAATAAAAGTAAAATGAGAGCTATATGGTCTAGTGGCTAGCAGCTCTTTTTTTTATTTTAAAATATATTTTATTGATATTTTACAGAGAAGAAGGGAGAGGGATAGAGAGTTAGAAACATCGATGAGAGAGAGTCATTGATCAGCTGCCTCTTGCACACCCCCTACTGGGGATATGCCCGCAACCAAGGTACATGCCCTTGACGGGAATCGAACCCAGGACCTTTCAGTCCCCAAGCCGAAGTTTCAGTCCCCTAGCCAAACCGGTTTCAGCTAGCAGTTCTTTTTGTATACTTTTCACAGATGATCATTAATTACCTCTTATTTGCATGTGAATGGAGAAATTAAACTATACGCCTGAAAGGCCTTAGTTGAAGGTTTTAGTAACTTTCATTAGGTTTTAAGTCTTCAGAACTTATATAAATAGAAAAATAAGAAAAAATGTTCTTAATAAAAGACCTGTGTTTTATTTAAAGGTTTATCACATAATTTATCTAGAGGTCATACAATTTTAATTATTTGTGAATATAGAGAAGTGGATATATTTTTAAGAAAAATCCTTGGTTTGGATTGAAAGAAGCAATATTTTATAACTAACCAGTGTCCCTGAAAACCCTGTAGCTTTCTTTGTATTGTTATAATAGAGAACTATCGATTAATTAATTAAATACTAATTAATCTTGTTAAGTAATGATAGAAAAATGACATGCATGACATTTTAAGTCATGGTCTTTAATAACTTGAAGAATGTGGTCACCATTTTTAGTACAACTATTATTCTAACCTGATAAGTTTTCCATTTTCCAAGTTTCATATTGGTGCACCATTCTGAGTAACATTGTGCTAATAATTCTCCCATTACACAACTTTATTTATTTCATTTGTATTAATTTTTATAATATGTCTGCTCATTCTTTTTTATAAGAGCTTTATTATTACTGTTTAACCTTAACTTTAATCCCAGTTGGTTAACTTTTAAAAGCAAATTTTCAAAAACTTAACACAGTTCTCAACTTTCTAGTATTTAATTCTTTGCTTTTTCAGTTCACAGAGTTTTCAAAAATATTCTCTGAAAAT
Organism: Pipistrellus kuhlii; assembly: GCF_014108245.1. NCBI lineage: Eukaryota > Metazoa > Chordata > Mammalia > Chiroptera > Vespertilionidae > Pipistrellus > Pipistrellus kuhlii. Next base: position 5,129,814 of record NW_023425573.1, on the reverse strand, counting down.
AATCAACTCCCTAGTCCAAGTTGAATTAGCAAAGCATATTACATATTTTCCTCCTCTTATGAGCTGAGGATGATCTTGATGAGGTCAAGAATAGGCTAAAAATAAGTGTCATGAAATAAACAATACCAGAATAAAACATGGAATTCTTTGACACCAAGAGAGTGTCAGGAGTTGAAATCCAAGTTGGCATTTTTGACTGTTTGTTACAAGTTTGTAAAATTCAAAAACCAGGATGTTTTATTTTTTGTGTTCCCTCCCCCCCCTCTTTTTCTTTCTCCCTACCTTGGTCTCCTTTTTTTTCTCTCTAGAGCATTTTGTTTCAAAATTTAAACTCAGTAAAATTTAAAAAGGCACCCTGCCTTTCAGTAACTCAACTCAGAACCCCCCAAATCTGGACAAAGAAAGAGCAATATGGTTCATTCATAGAAACTTGTACTAATGTTTTCGTAAGGATGAAACCTAACACTTTGTGAGGGTAGTGGTCTAATTGCGAGGAGGACTGAATACAGCCTCCTGGACCACGTTCCTCTGAAAAGAGGAGACCACAGAAGAAATCAAATGTAATATAACAAATGTGATATAAAAAGGGGTGGGGTAGGAATGTGCGTGGGTGACTTGTTTTTAATTAAAAAAAAAAAAAAAGTCTACGTCATTCGAATGTAATCTGCTGTCCCTGACTTCATGGAGTCGGTAACTTTAAAACATATTGCACAAGTTGCTTCTCTGTGATCATCAAATATGTTTAATTTAATGAGGGTCCAATATTCTTCTACCACATGACCTGATTATAATAGATAAACCCTCCTCGTGGCCAGAGTTGCTCTTTAGAGTCTTGCAAAATCATCTGTGTTATCTCTTTGCAAAAGTTAAAAAAACAAGCCCTTCAGAGCTGCCTGTTCTGTTGAGCACATCAGAAGGTGGTTTTGTTGCAGTGATGATCATTGGGCAAAAGGCTGATGAATTAAATTCCGAAAGCTTTTCCTTAGAAGTATTTTACTACTTCGAGTGACAAGGGCCTAATGACTTAGTCAGTTCATTTATGAAGCTTATGTTGTGGGTATGGTAAGCCAAAGTTTAAGAAGATTTTTAGGTCAACACTAAGTGGAGAGTAAGATTTATGTAATTGGTAGTTCTTTCGCCAATTGTTCCATCATTTAAAATGTATTTTTATTTGAAATTTAATTATTCAGAGCTTACATTCCTATAGCTGTTTCTACTAAAGGCTCTAGATCTATTATTAAATTATTCAAGAACAATGAGATCACTTTGCCTCATTTAGATGTTTTTTATATCTAGAAAACAAAGGAATTAGAAAAGATCGTTTTAAAGGTTCCTTTCAGCTATCTATATTTTTTTATATTCTTTGTTTGTCTGATGAGAATTTAAGTAGAAAAATTAAAAGTTTCCCAATTTTCTATGAAGCATCTTTTCAGCACAAAACAATTCTGTTTCCTGATTTACATAGACTGACACATAGAAAGTACTCAAAATGAATACTTCCTTAAATGGTTATTATTATTGTTATTTTTAGTAATTATAGATTTTATATATGACCAGCCATGACCATTCCATGGCATTTAATTATTCAGATTCCAGAATAAGTAGCTATAAGCCATATTATATAAGATAGAAAAATATAGAATATCTTTTGTTATTTGGAGTAAATCCAGCTGTCAGTTAGCCAGCTGGAAGTATGGCTCCCAGGCCAATCAGCTCTACCAGGTAGATTAGTAAAAATAATTTATAGCTTTATTCTATGTTATTCTTCATTTCTTATGTTATCTGAATTTAAACATAATAAATCAGAGAAGTTATGGATTCCTTCTTCTCATTATTTGATTTTACTGGTTAAATTTTTCTTATTGCCAGATGATATAATATTTTTTTAGTATTACTACCTCTAGAGTCACATGTTCTTCCTATCAAATGTGATCTTAACCAGCCTTTGACATGCTGGAAAGAACATAGATGTTGGCTAAGAGTTGAGCTCTGATCTTGACTTTGTAAATTATTAGTTGTGTGATCTGGGTCTGGAATTTACCATCGTTATCTGTGCAATAGGGATAGTATTAGTTAGATTCAGTTGAGGGATTCCTTTTAAGATTAGCAGATAAGTCATGCCAAGTGCATAAATCAGTAGGTGGCACTCTGTGGGTGAGCAACATATGTCAAACACCCCAGCTCTTAGGAGGAATCGTATTTATCATCATTGGAGCCATTAACATTTATTTATTTAAATGCCTATTTGCACTAACTGGCATAATAGCAAGTGATGTATTTATTTCTCCACATAGATATATGTTAACATGTTATGGTTTATAAATTTAAAAACTTTTAGCTTCTATTGTAGGGTTTTTCTTAGTTATTACACAAAGATTTCCTCTTTTTCCCAATCCTTTCAGGAAGATTGATTTTAAATTTTAGTCATCTCAGGGTCAAAATTTCCTTTTTAGTATTTTAAGTTATCTAATGTTTCAAATTCTAGTAAAGTTTGTGTTTCTTTTCTTAATTTTCATTCTTAATTTTTTTTTATGTATGGCTACAATGACTATAACTTACTCTGAGTAACTTTGGGCAGCTTGCTACACTGTATGACTACTGCCTATGGGTTTTGGCCTATTTCCATATAGTCCTCCACAACTTGCATTTGAAGCTTGTTTTTTTGTCCTTTTTGGGCTAACTTCCACTTGACCTCACTTTGCTTGCACTTTGTGTTTGACTAGGACTTCAGTTTGCCAAGGTCACTGAATTCTGAACCAACTCTTTAAGGCACTGTCCACTCTGATCTCATCCTAGCCAACAAGCTTGTTTTACTCTCCGGCTACTAGGTCCTCTTGCATTTATATATTCTTTAGCAAAGATGTATGCACCTAGTCATGATCTAGGAAATAAATTCAATGCTCTTGAATAAAGGTCAATTGCATCTAACATTTCCACTTAGTTTAGTAAATGTCTATTTATTAAGGAATAAATTAGTACAAGATTTATTCTTTATAAACACACGTCTTTCTTTAAGGTTTTCAAGTGGCAATCTTATATGTTATAGCTTTTTTTATTTTCCTAGATATAAATTACATGTGCCTTGGATTTTTATGTTTGAAACCATTTTTACTAGGTCTCTTTTCAGTTTTATTTTTCAACTACCTTTGTTTCACTTCAACCACTCTGTACGTCATCAAATGTTAGATTGACAAGCACATTCATGAAAATTGGTTCCTCAATTTCTACCCCTCAAAATATGAGTTGGATCTTAATGAATATGTCTCACTTGATTGGATTTCCAAAGACTTCAGATTATTTTAAAACCACATCATCTAACAGCTTGCTATCTGTCTATTATCATTATTGATGAATCTTCTCCTTGATCAAATTTTATATAAGGAAATTTTCACCAGATTCTCCTAGTTTTTGTGATGGGAGAAAGTATATGCTTTTTATGTGCATACAAATCTACATCCCTTTCCCTTAAAGAGTAGCCTTTTTTTGGGGGGTCCATATCTCATTTAAGACAGTGCTCCTTGTTATATTAAGCTAACACAACTCAGAATTAACCACAATAATCACTTCTACCTTTTATATTCCATTTTCATGCATCTATGCTCAAACACAAAAATAGCTTTCTTTTTTTGAAGGGTTGTTTCACCTTCTTTTACTCAGAATTTATTTGCTTTCCAGATATGCCTTGCTTCTTGCTTTAAATTTCCGTCTTTAATATTTAGCTGGCAGGGTAGACAAAGTGATAACAAAGATGGTTTTCTCAGGATGAGACTTATTCATTGCACTCCAATGTACTGACCCCTGCCCCTTCCCCAAATGTGGGGAACCTGACTGCATAATTTGTGGTAATGTGTGTGGGGGCACCGCTTTAAAATAGTCTTTCATAGAATTATTAATTGACTCTTCTCTTTTCCTATTCCTAAGTATTTTTATTCCATCTTACATTCACCCGGGATAGTTTTATTTCCTTCACTGAAATAAACATCATTGATCAGGCGGGAAGTCCATACAGAGGAATTCATCCACCCCTTCCATCAGAAGCATCTCTTGCACGTTTGCTGTATTGAAGACTTTTTGATAGATGCATCACTAAGAATTGTCTCTGATTTGTCACCTCGCAAGACACACTTCAAGAGGGCAAGTTGGCAGTTTCTGTACCTTTCAAGAAGGAGTAGCTAACACCGTTATTTTCACTTTATTCCAAAACATGAGGCTTTTATTTTCCAGGATGAGCAATTTTTTCCCAATTGGTAGCAGGCCTCTTTTTGCTTATGTCAAAGGATTGTCCAAATGAAGAGGAACAAATACAGGCTGTCAAGCAGGTTGCTTTATGTTTCCTTTTTAGAGGATTATTAACATAAATAGATTAATGGGAACAATATTATGGAAAAAAAAGGAAGAAATAGCATATTAAAAGCTTATGAAAGTATGTGACTTCAATAATAATTTAAAATTTAAATGAAAACAAATTATTGTGTTTTTTTTTGTGTGTGTGTGTTCAAAGAAGCAAATAAAAGATAATACCTAATGGTGAGAATGTATCAGACACTCATATATTATGATTGATATCTACACAAGCCCACTTTTTTGGGAAAGAAATTTGGTAATATTTATCAAATATTGATATGCATCGTACAACAATAGAAACAATGAAATTGAAATATGTTGCAGCCATTTCAATTAAAGTTTTAAAAGAACATGTAATGCCAGGCCAGCATGGCTCTGTGGTTGAGCATTGATCTATGAGGTCACAGTTTGATTCCCAGTCAGGGGACATGCCCAGGTTGTAGGCTCCATCCCAAGTGTGGGGCACGCAGGAGACAGCCAAAGAATGGTTCTGTCTCATCTCCCTCTCCCTTTCTCTCTGAAATAAATAAAAATATATTTAAAAAACAAAAGAACATGTAATAACATTGAACATACTTATAATAGTATTTTAAGAAAGGACAATGAAAGTTAATCACACTTTTCAAAAGTATGACCCATGCATACAAATAAATGCTAAAGAAAAATATACTAACTTAATAGCAAAGGTTATGTTTGAAGGGTGGGCTATTATCTATTTTTATGTATTTTCCAAATTTCTTTAATATCAAATGAAAATTAACACTACTTTGTACTTGATATAGTACCATTTTGAATACTAGATATCACAATAATAAAGTAATCAAATTAATTGCTCTTAGGGCTTTGAAAGGCTGAATGCTTTCAATCCTCTAAAGAAATGATAAATTATGAAGTTAGTAAAGGATAATTCTCTCTCTGCCCCTCCTCTATATATGTATACATATACATATATATGTATAATCTTTCAATGATATACACATAAATACTACATGTATTTATCTCTATATATATTCAAGGAATTTTCCAATTTATGAAAGAAATAGAATATTTTTTAGCATTAAATTAAAAAACTACCAGTATACTATTTGCTCCATCAAAATTGAGAAAAATGATGTTTAGCTTTAATTTAGTTTTAGTTTTCTACATGGGATTGTGTAGAGAAAAGTTGCAATCCTGCAACTATGATAAATGTTAATAGAAAAAAGGGCCTAATTTATATGTACTATTTTGCTTTTTTGAGTGAGAGATTTATAAGATTAGAGAACCTTTAATGGCCTGGCTCTTACAAAATGCATTTCGAATGCCCGGATTTCCTCAGCCCCTGTGTGTGTGTGTGTGGGTGTACAGGCATCACCCTGCCTGATTGTGAGGAGAGGACCATGTAAATACAACCAGAGGGAATAAAACCAATTCAAATTAAAAACACTTTTTAAAGAATGCTTTGAAAAAGTGTCTTTAAACAAAGTGAAATATTTTCACTAGATTTTTCATGTCAGACTTAAATGTCACTACTAATTAACTCCTATCATCTCATCCTTTTGGTCTATCCTAATGCATACTTCCTCACTAATATAAGCATTTGTTTTCCAGTTTGGTTGTAGATTTCAGTCTGTTCCCAACTGTCATATTTAATAAAAGCTCAGACAATAAAAGGAGGAAATATTTTTCTAATTTGGGAAAGGCACATCTCTCTCTCTCTCTCTCTCTATATATATATATTTATATATGATGAGACCAAGGCTTAACCTAGAATTGCACTGAGCCAGTAAATACTGTTTCTAAGTCTTTAATTGTCTAAGTTGTGAGTTTTCTTTCTGACAGTTCCTCCAATTCTTTTTTTTATCATCTCTCTTTCATATAAATAAATTTCACCTTTGTTCAAAGCCCTTCTCTAAGTACCACACTCACTATTTATGGTTTAAGGGCAACCATTTCAAAGCATGCAAAGTCTTCCATGTTGTGATTTCTACTCACTTCCTCACCCCATACCATGCATTTAGGCTTTATTGGACTGTTCCAGAGCTTTTTTAAAATATATGCCATAGGATTTCATGTGTGTATGCTGCTGCTCATGCCATCTCTTCTGTTATTCTTCCCTCTGTCTACTTGGTATACTCTTTCGCATTCTTCAGGACAGCATGATTCAACACAACCCCACACTTAAATTTTACGGCACATGAACAAGGGAGTTTATTTATTTATTTTTTTCATTGTATCTGGACACCCTACCATCACATTACCTATTTTACTCATTACTTATGTACACTAGATTAGACTGTTTTTAGTTTTCTATCACCAGGAGCTGTGATAGAAAGTGCTTTGGATTCAGAGGGTGTTTATTCATGAATGCAACAAGTAAGACAGATGATTGAACTTCAACTTAGTTCTTTTTTTAAAAAAACCCTCCTCCTCCTCTACCCCCTAGTTCTGGCACTCATCCTATGTCAGTAAAAGTTATAATCTCTATATCATTTTATGTTCGTGTTGGGAGGCCCTAGAGGGAGCCTTTATTTCTTGGCCTCCTTTGCAAGGGGTATCAAAGGAGAATGCTGCAGTGTTTCCTGATTTACATAGACACATGACAAGTGAGAGCTTCCCCCCAGCCAATGAGAACCTTTGCCTGCTGGATCAACCATGGGATTGAAGGGCTAAATTATGAATTTCAAAACTCAGTTGAAGCATGAATGTTCAAGTTTTGAGAAATTTATATGTAACATTTTAATAATTAAAAATCCTTTTTTTAAATTAAAATCAGTGTTTGCCATTGTTTCCTACACTTACATATCTGATACTAGAGAGGGATTTAAAGAGGCTGCTTTGCTGCAGTGTTTTACTTACTATTACCCATTGCTTTAAAATTTGGAGCACAGAACTTTATTAACCCAAAAGATCAAAATGAAGCGAAAACAATATATTTTACTCTCTATTTGTGGAGAAAAGTCTATTCTGACATCCTTCTTGGCTTTATGTGATTTCACTGTCTTTTTCCAAGCAGAAAATGGCAAGTCTTCAGGTTTCTTTAGAAATCCAACATTTTTTGAGAGAAATTAGGCATCACATCTAATACAAGTAAAAAGCCTTTGATCCTTGGCATTATTAGAAAGTTGCTACTCTTTAGGGTGAGATGCCTAAGGTTGTCTAGGTCATTCTATTCAGCTGCATAAGCAATTCCTTTGATGGGTGACTGGTTTTCTACAACACTAGCATTATTTCAGCAGGAGAAGGTAGTGTTTGATGTTTTGCAATTCGTATTACATGTCCATAGAACATCTCCGGGCATTACCTTGGGAGGAGGGGTTAAGAGAAGGAGGAGCTGTGGCTGAAGACATTTAATAACAGAATGAATGGAAATTCAAAGATCCCTGTGCAGTCAGCCCTCAGCACCTGACTGTACTCCCCTCTCCCCAGCTTTCTTTCGCATTAATCATAAAATATATGTAATTTCATTTAATTTTAGTCACAAATCAACATCTTCAAAATGACGAGGATTTTGACAGCTTGCAAAGTAGTGAAGACCCTGAAGACTGGTTTTGGCTTTACCAATGTGACTGCAAAACATCAATGGAAATTTTCAAGACCTGGCGTTAGGCTCCTCTCTGTCAAGGTAATATTCTCATATTCATGGCTTCTGATAAAACTCTATGGCATGTAGTTTAGTGTTGAAGCAAATATTTGAATATAGTTCTGAAATGTTAACTTATTAACATTTACTTTACCATAGAACCTACTGATTTACCTGATGCTTATTTTTATCTGCTCTGAGTCAAAATACTGCAATATTCATACACTACAAAAGGAGGGTCACAATTCCTGTTAACATGTAAACTGCCAGTGTTCTGTTTAGAAGGCAAATATTTTAAAAGGTTAGCACTACTGCTCACAGTTTGGGTTCAAACATGGGGTTGCTTTTATTCATGAGCCACATGATGCTGTGTTGAGCCCCTGTTCTATATTGTCTCACTGTAAACTTTTATCTTTCCAAATGTCTTCTTTTCTCTGAAAATGTTTGAAAGGAAAATATCTGATACTTGCAGATCTTCATGTAGACAATGATTTTTCCTTTTTCCTATTAGCCCTTGTTTAGAAGGCCAAATTTATGAGTTTTAGTTTGCAGAGTAAGACAGAGACAATTAGGAGCTGATAATTCTGTTCCTCTGAGTGTATGTATAACTGAAGAGCAGGTCCAGGAAGGGAACATTAAGTGCTCTTCCTTGCCCCAACCCCTGAATTATGAGAGTTCATCAGACTTCTGTTCCTTTCTGTACCTTTGTGAAGACATTCATTACTGGAGAAGTCTGAAGCTACTCCATGGGAACTTTGACAATGCAAATCACCTGTTGTGAATATGAAGCTGGAGTGATCTCAGTAGTTCTTTAGTAGTAAGAGCTATGAAAAGTGAATTAGAAAAAAAACCCGGACAATTTATCTCAGTGAATATAAAATTAGGTTGTAATAGTTTTAAGTATTCTGCTTATACTTTATACATCCACTGGGTTGACTAAAAGTCCTTCAAAAGGTTCTACAGATTCTACTGCTTAGGTTGCTCCAGTCAGGGTTCAATATGGTTGTAACTGAGTGACATCGGTAGGGTTTGGCAATGCCCCTAGATTCTTATGGCCTTCACTGACAGGAATGGGGAAGGGACAGGAGTAAAAGGAAAGGAAAAGAGACAGACAGACAGACAGAAAGAGACAGGCAGTAAGGAGTGAGAGATGGGAGGTGAGAGTGGGAGAAGGCAGACACACACACACACACACACAAACACAGATAAAGTGAGAAAAATAAGTCAAGATCTCAGGATAAAGTAATAAAAAAACTATCATTTTAAATTAAGAAACCCAGGAACAACCATTTTTTAATCCAGATTAATTATAATAAGAGAGCAATAAGGAGAAATGTTCTAAAACATCACCAAAGATACAGTGAGGAGCTATAAACTATGAGAGTATCTGGTTTCAGTTCAGTGTGAGTGATATGTGAAACGTACTCATATATAACTTCAAAGAGAATAAATAGTAATGAGAACAATATTGCCTAGAGTTAGATTGTGGAAGGTATGCTGCTCTCAGATCAATAAACACTGGCCGCTACTGGTTGCCTTTCAATGTCTTTAGAGGTCACTCTCTCCTTGGCAACAGAGAGGGTGGGTTTGATAACAGCAGCGACACATTTGTACTTTTATGTGGCCTTCCCTCTCCCTTGCATAATTGTTTGTGGCTAATATTTATATAACATACCTGCTAATAGACAGATATATTTCACTTATGGGAAGAACAACAAATTTCAAGGTGCCCTACAATTAAAAAGAATTTGATATGGCCCTGGCCAATGTTGCTCAATGATTACAGCATCAGCCTGCTCACTGAATGGCTATGGATTTGATCCCAGTCAAGGGCATGTACCTAGGTTGCAGATTTGATCCCTGACCCCAGATAGGGTGTGTGCAGGAGGCAACCAATTAAAGTGTCTCTTTCACATCAATGTTTCCCTCTCTCTTCCCCCTCTCTCCCTGCCTTCCACTCTAAAAATCAATGGGAAAAAAATATCCTTAGGTGAGATTAAACAAACAAAAAAGAATTTGATATTAAAGATATATATGATCACCACTGTAAAATATTAAAATATGAAGGTTTTAGAAACCATAATCTCTTTCTATAAGTAGTGTAAGATGTTCGGTGCTCATTATTACATTCAGCCAATTGTAGTTGATTTGGATTCTAATCCCTCCTCTGCATTTATCAATGCTCTAAACTTGGTCAAGTTATATATTCTTTTCAAACCTAAATTTTGTCATCAGTGTGTGGAAATGATTCTTTATTCAAAAGATTGTGTGACCTTCACACAAGATCAGTACTTAAAAATATATAAAATACTTTAAAAGCAAAACTGGATAATTGAAAAAATAAATTCTGTTCTATGCCTTTCAGTAGGATTTAGTAGGGAGTTAGATCAGAGTTTTTTTTTTTTTTATGTTATTCATGGGCTATACATCCACAAATGACAAGATATATGTCAATTTCTCAAATACTTATAGTGGTGATTTTTTCACCTTTGCCTTATATTAAACCTATCTTTAGAAAGATATCCTATCTCATAAAAGAGTAATATGCAAATTGACTATCTTTCCAACACACAAGATGGCTGCCCTCATGTGGTCAAAGATGGCTGCCTCCAAGGGGACACAGATGACTGCCACAAGATAGCCAGCAGAAAGGGCAGTTGGGAGGAACAAGGCTGCAGAGGAGAGCAGTTAGGGGTAACGAGGTCGGCAGAGGAGGGAAGTTGGGGGCGACTGGGCCTGCAGGGAAGGGAAGTTTGGTGGGACCCAGGCCTGCAGGGGAGAGCAGTTGGAGGAGAAACATACCTGCAGGGGAGGGCAGTTAGGGGTGACCAGGCCTGCAGGGGAGGGGAGTTAGGAGCAATCAGGCTGGCAGGGGAGTAGTTAGGCATCAATCAGGTTGTTAGGGAAGTGATTAGGGGGTGATCAGACTGGCAGGCAGAAGCAGTTAGGGGCAATCAGGAATGCAAGCAGGCAAGCAGTTGGGAGCCAACAGTCCTGGATTGTGGAAGGGATGTCCGACTGCCCCTTTAGGCTTGATCCTACTGAGATCAGGCCCAAACTGGCAGTTGGACATCCCTGGAGGGATCCCAGATTGGAGAAGGTGCAGACTGGGCTGAGGGACACTCCCCCACCATGCACGAATTTCATGCACTGGGCTTCTAGTTACTTATAATGAATTAGACTCAAAGATTATGAAGCAAATATTTCTTCCAATATGGTGAATTCATTTCCAAAAGACAGGAGGTACGATCTAATATCCTATTTTATTCGCTCATTAATTCATTATTTCACAAGTAAACATGAAACTTTTATCCTGATAGTATATAGATAGAAAAATAAGTGGAAATAAATAGTTAATATAGATAGTCTCTGATTTCATGAAACCTACAAATTTAAAACTCTGAGTTCACAAGTCTTAGAAAGTAGCCAAGAATAAATGGTTTTGTTTTTACTTGCAAATGAATCTGGGAATTTAAGTTATTAAATTAAAAAGATTAAGCTCCATATAAATAGAAAAAGGTCCAATAAATACTGGTTTTAACATTAGTCCACTTATTTTTAAGAATTGTGACTTATGTTACAATTAAGGCAGGAACCTCGTTAGGTCTAAGTATCCTTGTCTCTGGCACTTCAGATACAAATCAGTCACAGGAACCATTTATTTTCTTTGAAAGCTTTTCCTTTTGTAAGATATTATATTCTGATTCTAACACAGAAGTATCTATTTAGCTCAGCCTTGAGAAGCTATTGTAATTTGATTAGAATTGGCAACTACAAAAACTCCTACAATTAGAACCATTTAGTTTTATTGTAGTAGCTTCAAAGACATTCACAGAAAATAGATTTTATTGTTATATTGGAGCTTCTGTACATAGCAGAGGTGGGATACAGGTATGAATATGACACACTTTAAAAAAAATAACTATTATACTTTTACTAAAGATAGGTTTATGACTGGATTTCATCCATGATAACCCAAATTATTGAAATAATAAATTAATGCTCCAATCCCAAGTGAGCTGTTGCAGAATTAATTGGAAGAGATGAGCAACTTTACATATTTTTATTGGACAATATTTCTTTAAATTGGAGGTGGCATCTCTTTTGAATATTTTATTTTATATACTCCACTTTTCATAGCCCTCTTTCTAAAGTATAGACTCATTTGTTTGTCATCAACAGATGTTTTGAACTTCTTGTCACGAAATCTTTGAAAAAGCAATAGCTGACAGAGCTTAGACTAGGGTGCGGGTGTGAGATAGCTACCCTGATTCCCTGAAAATAAGACAGTGTCTTATATTAATTTTTGCTACCAAAGATGCGCTAGGTCTTATTTTCAGGGGATGTCCTTTTTTTCCATGAAGAAGAATACGGTACACATTTATTGTTGAATGAAAATTAAGGAAATTTATTACCTGTATACCGTACGGTAGTACGGTAGTTGTCAACACAAACCAGACAAACCGTGAATCCTACAGTAACAAGAATTTACTCATTTATTCAATGACAATCATGTCATCATCTTCTGGAACATCATCATAACAATCCAATTCCTGAATTTCCTGGTGAATTTCTTGTGACTCCATTTCTTTCAGAATCAGTGGACCAAATCTCTCATGTTTAGACTGAGGGGGGGGGCCTTATTTTCGGGGGGATGCCTTATATTTCACTCAGAAGGAAACCTGTAAGTAGGTCTTATTTTCAGAGGATGTCTTATTTTTGGGGAAACACGGTAGGAGACTCTTGCTACAGGACCAAGGATACCTTTCTTCCATGTTGCATCCGAGGCACCTCACTCACCTCACCCTAGTTCCAGCTGTGGCTCAGAAACTAAGGATTCAGGTGAGGGAAATGCCCAAAGAACTGGCACTAGTCTTGGCCTCATGCTTCCCTCTCTAGCTGATGATGCCTGGAGTTTCTATCTAATCAGGCTTAGCCAGACTTTCTGCTCTTTTAAAGGATAATTTAGAACCCACTTCTGTGGAAATAGAGAACATTCCTCTGCCCTCACATCCTCTTTAGAAGTTCTTAATAGTTCTGGTTTGTGCTAAAGGTGGGAATATAGTAGATATCTCTTAAGCAGTGATCATACCAGCGGTCACTTCAAGGTTGCAGGTGTTTTCTGTTAGGCTGAGCGTGCTCCATGTGACCAGTATTCCTCAGGGTTTCTGCAATGACAGAGGATTGAAGACTGCTACATGGACCAGGGTCACACTTGGTGTTGGACTCTTCAGCCCTGGTGATCTCAAGTTCACACTTGACTTTCTTCATCTGGCCTAAGGAGTTCAACTCATGAAAGTATTTTTGAGTCCCCTCTATTCTTTTTCTTTTATTCCCAATTTGATAAATGCTACACAGTGGTCTTTAAAATTCCATAGAGAGCTTATTGGTTAATGTGAAGCTCTTTCAAATGAATCAATAGGGTTGCTGTATCACTAAGAATTTTACTGAACAAGTTTTTTTATGATGAGGATTAATAGAAGATCATGCACATGTGTCAAACACAAGGCCGGCGGGCCAAATCCGTCCCGCCAGGCCTTGCAATGTGGCCCGCACAGCGCTGTCATCACTGCACTCCGCTGCGTTTCCATCACAATGACAGTTTATGACTGTTCAGTAAAACATTCGGCCCGCGATTTAGGCTGGATTTTAGATTTTGGCCCCTTCTCTGATTGAGTTCGACACCCCTATTTAAAAGTAAAAATTACTAGGTAGCATTGGAGATACCTCTCAGATTCAGAACATTGTACCACATAGCAGATGTTAATAAACCTACAATTTTAAAACATATTTTATAATGGAATTTTCTAAGTGCAATATTTTATTTATAATGGGAAGCATAATTGGAATAAAAATCACTTATAAATCTAACTCATTTGTTTATAAATGCCCAGAACATAGAAGTATTCAAGGAAATCAACCTTGTGTTCTTTTCCCCCAACACTGGCTGAAGTTTAACCAAAGACAGATGACTGAATATTAACTTGGGATGTTGTAAGGCTTAATTGATTACTGCTGTTACAGTATTTTGAAATCCTAAAATGTTGACATTATAACTACAGCCAAGTCTCATTAAATATTCTAGACAGCAAATTGTGCTGCAATTCTGAATTATGAGGATCCATATTTTGAAAGTATAACTTAAAGAATAAAATATAAGCTTTCATGTATCAATCCAGAACATTCCAAGATTTTAGCTTTTTACCATATTACCTATGCAATAAGAAACTGAAATAAATTCTGGCTTTAAGCTTCCTCCTTGCAAATCTTGGCTCAGATTTATTTGATTCTTAAGAGGATGAGTACTGACTTGAATTACTGAGCTCAGAATCATGAGATAAGCCAGAAATCAAACATGTTATACAGCTTTAGGCCTTGGTGAAAATGAAATAAACACATGGGGCTTCTACTTTTTCTGATATGCAGATAATTTACATATGCAAATAATTTACATGACAATCTGACAGTCATAGCATCAGATTCCCAGAGTAGACCATTTTTATTTTCACTCCTAACTGAAGAGGCTTACTGAAGCTATAATGTTTTATATTCAGATCTTTTAATTTTTTATTTTATTATTATTTTTTTTATATTCAGATCTTTTATGAAACTTGCTGCTAAATTAGCCCCAGGCTCAGTCAGAGAGAGACAAGTGTTGTATGCCATATGATTTCACTCCCATGTGGGATCTAATGAAAAAAAAAGAACTAACAAGCGAAATAGTGATAGACTCAGATAGAAAGCAGGCTGACAGCTGTGGTTAGGTGGGGAGGGTTGAAGGGAAGGTAGAGGGATTGAGCAAAAAAGAAAAAGAAAGAAAGAAAGAAAAAACAACTCTCATGGACACTGCAAACAGTGTGGTGATTGCAGGGGGGTAGGAGGTAAGGTGAGGAGAGGGGGGAGTAGAGGAGAGTAAAAGGGGGATAAATGGTGATAGACCATAGACGTGACTTGGGTGGTGGACACATGGTATAGTGCAGAGGCTGAGCTGTGGAATTGTGCAACTGAAACCTGTATGATTCTGTTAACCAGTGTCACCCCAACGAATTCAATGAAAAGAAAATAAATAAATAGATTAGCTCGAGAGGCTTTTTATCCAGAACATTTTACTGGTGAATCTCACACCTGGGAGAAGAAACTATGCTGTACTTCCCATTTCAGAGATGTGTAAGCACCGCAGTCAGCACAGGGACACAAGCAAGTCTGTTTTGTGCAACGACACATGTAGCAAATCTGGTTAGAATTATAATTGGGCCTCCAACATCACATGGATCATTTTAATTTGGCATTTTTGTTACTGTGCTTATAAATCTGAAGCCATAGTTTAACCTGGCTTCAGATTGCTCTAAATCATTTCTCCTGTTGTAATTTTATTGCTTACTCAAAAGCCCATTTATATACTGCACTTTATCTTAATACAAAGTACATTATATTTTTTCCTTTCCCTTTATTGGCTGCATTTTGAGAACACATTGTTTAAATCAAAGAATCAGAAAGAATTCTTGTTTTATATGGCCGTTAGTAATGCTTTAGGTAGGATATTTTAGGGCCATGCCACTTAGAGTTGACACATTTCTTCCACTTCAACCAAAATATTGTCATGTGTTTGGAACAGAATATGCTGTTTTTCAATTTGTTTCTTTCTCACATATTTCTGCAAGTTCCACGTATGCAAAAGCCTAACGTGATAGGTGTTCACCATAAGCAATCTTAGACTGCAAGGAAAATATATTTTTGATTTGTCTCCAGGGTTTTGAACTAAAAGATCCAAAGAAAACTGATTCAAAGTAAAGAATCAATATTCTTGAAGCCAGCTCAGAATGATGCAGGCATGTGGAATGATAAATGAACAAGTGGATGATTCTTAATAACAATACTGAATGCAAAGGATAAGCCTAAGACAATAATAAACACAGGCTGTTTCAGAAACACTTATAGGTTAAATTATAAATTGTGTTTTAATGTTGACTATTACTTCCTAAGACGAAGCCCTCTAAATCAGCTAAGCACAGCACCATGGGCACGTTTTCAAAGCTTTTTGAAAGGGAATTTGGTTGTGTGATCCCTACCAATAGTTGTTGCATTTTCTTTATTCTGGAAAATGCTTTGAAACATCTGCACTTTTAAACCTGATCTCAAACAGAGCATCTATGTAATAAAAGCCTAAGCGACTGTTAACGCTGAATGACCTGAACTGGTTGCTATGATGTGTATTGACCACCAGGGGGCAGGTGCCCAATCTGCCCCCGTGGTGATCAGTGAGCTCCCATAGAGGGAGCACTGCTTAACCAGAAGCTGGGCTTTCAGATCCCCAATATCTGTGTGCTTCAGGCTAAAAGAAATCAAACTATAAGTATAAACTAGTTTTAATGCATTTTCCTTGCTATCCATATTAGTTATAAATCCCTGGGCTTTTTTTTTTTTTTTTTTTTTTTTTTTTTTTTTGTGGGCCGTAGGTATGGAAAGGGCTTGTTTGTATGTTTTGCAATTTAAACATATGGGTGAGAAAAATATAATTCTGAAGAGTTGTAGATGTTAATTGCAGATACAATTTAAACATTGGTTGAAATTTTCAAGGTCAATCAAGAGATTTTCAGAAGGCATAGAGAAATTGTGTGTGTGTGTGTGTGTGTGTGTGTGTGTGTTATTTAATTTGAGATACTTGCATGCTGACTTTGTGGTTCTTAGGCCCCCAGAAGTGAATGTCCACTCTTGAAGACTGACCAACATGAGGGCACCTAAGGACCTTGGGCTATGACTGATGTTTAGGGGCTGTCAAAGTCACCTGAAGTCTGGGATAACTCTTTTTATTTTTATTTTTATTGATTTCAAAGAGAAAGGGAGAGGAAGAGAGAGATAGAAACATCAATGATGAGAGAAAATCATTGATGGTTGCCTCCTGCACCCCTCCGCACCCTCCCTCACCCCTCACCACCACCACCACCACCCCCCACCCCCCCACTGAGACCAAACTCACAACCCAGGCTGACACTCTATCCACGGAGCCCAGCTAGGGCTGGGCTAATTTTCATGTTTTGGGGCTATACAAAGAAAGAAAGCACTCAGGTGTCTGCAGTGCTCTGCATTAGAATCCCCATTAATAGCAGAACTTTATTTCTTGAGACTCTCGAAAGCCTTTGGATTCTTATCCTAAATTTGGATTCTTAGAACCACATGAGATTTAAAAGTTATTTCCAACAGATATTAGGAAAAGTTAGAGAGAGAGAGACTTAATATGTTTGGATTTGAAAAATTTGTAAGATTCACCATTCCTAGAAAAAACATTGAATAAGAAACCTATGTTTCAGAAAATAGTTCAACCAAAAACTAAGACAAGTGAATTAAGAATTTCAAATGTGATTAAAAGTAAAAAAAAATATCAAATATAAAATGAAAAATAAATATTTAATGGCATTAGTATTAAAATAAATAATGGGGAAGGTAGGTATGGAAGAGAGTGTACTTATCTTTCTTTTATAAATTTCCTCTTTCACTGAATTCATTATTTAGTCATTTAGCAGTATTTTGCTAAACAGTTAGTAGATTATTTGACTAAAGTAATTTTACTAAAGTGCAAATAAAGCTCAATTATGATATAATGGCTTTATAAAAAGAAATTGGTGTATCCACTTACATCTCTACTTGGTGAAATATGGAGGAGAAAATACTGTTGAAACAGGTGTTCTTTATTCCTTTACCTAGTCTCCAGGAAATAGATCATGTGGAATTAAATACAGCTATAAATTGCCCATCTCTTCTCATTTTTTTGTGAGCAGAGCCTAAATACAACTGGGAGCAAAGCAGGAGTGTTATTTGCAAGCCAGTCTGAATCTCCCAGAGAAACAAAAGTAGAATTATGTACCATCTTTGCCACCTGACAGCCATTCATTCGTTCAACCAATTAGTATTTGCTAGGTATTTAATACCAATAGGATTTTAGGGGTGATAATCACACCTTCCCTTTAACCTCTAAGTTTAGAATCTATTGAGAAATAAGACATAACATTCAAACAGATAGGAATCAGGTAATCAGATTTATTATTGTTTAAGTTGTTTGGAAAACAAGGCTTTTTAATACGGAATATTAGAAACAGCAACAAAGAAAAAAGCCAGGGTAGCCAGGTGAAAAGAATGGTTCTATAAGTACGTACACACACACACACACACACACACACACACACACACACACATACACACACATATACATACACACACATACACACACATACACACAGATATACACACACACACACACACATACACACACACACATATTTAAATATATTTTATTGATTTTTTACAGAGCGAAGGGAGAGAGATAGAAATATCGATTAGAGAGAAATATTGACCAGCTGCCTCCTGCACACCCCCTACTGGGGATGTGCCCGCAACCAAGGTACATGCTCTTGACCGTGATTGAACCTGGGACCTTTCAGTCCGCAGGCGGACACTCCACACTCCATCCACTGAGCCAAACTGGTTTCTGCAGACTCATATTTTGAAAGGAGCAAAGCTGTTCTTCACATTTAGTGAGAGCAAACCAAAGTGAAATCCTTCTCAATTCTACCAAGATTAAACACCTCTTAGAATCTGTTGCTTGCTTGTATTGCTCAATAATGATGGATTCACAGAAGCAAGCTATACTCAAATTTCTTAATGAGCAAGGTAAATAATACATGTTTATTGAATTAATTTTGGTGATGAAAAAGTTCATAGTTTTTAGTGTACAAAATAACTTTTGATCTCTTTTGAATTAGATTTAGACTTTTCATGTGAATCTATTATGGCAAATACATATGAGAATAATATGAGAAATGTAAAATATTTTTTCTGCAAGATCCATTTGTTTAAATTATTCTAAAACTAAATTGAATAGTACAGGATTTTCTTCCTTTACTCCTATATTTTAGAATGAAATGGTTATGTATTTCAGGCACCGCATAACTCTTTCATAAATAATCCTTTTGTTTTGAATAAGACATCAGGGGATGTATTCGGAGGCAAGGAGTGCTATGAGAAAAGGGTAGACTAGGGCATATTGTCATTTTGAAAAGGGAGGGTCAAGGTAGGTCTCACCAAGAAGATGGATGACATTTGAGCAGGGACTTGAAAGAATCTTTAAATGTAGGACTTCAAACTCAAAATTCGACATGAGTTTTTTCTTAAAATTTTTAATTTTATTACTTAAATCATGGATGGAAAAGAAAGTGTGATTTTTTTTTTAAATTAAAGAGTCATCTCCTGGGGGAGTGATGAAACTTTCTGTGTCTTTGAACATCCGGAGCTTCAGTGTTGTTCTTCCTGAGGTTCCCTCTCTCTTATCACCCAGGTGCATATCCAGCCCTTTTACTACATGGGTGGACTGGGGACATTTATCCGTGTATTTCCAGAGCTTAGCATAGTACGTGGCACATGTTGTGACTTGTATGTCTAAACTGTCTTGTTGGAATATTCATTTAATTAAGCACTCATCATAGAGGTTCTTTATTTTGTAGACCTCATATGTATATAACTTTGTGGTTATTTCTCCTGACATTCCACACGTGTACATACTTCTCTTTATCAGAGTTTCATTTGCATTTTCAGCATTTACAGTACCACAGTGCTCTAGCAGTAGGCACTTAAATTATAATTTAATATTATAGTTTAATTCCTAGGATATGGATCTTTTTTTTTTTTTAAACTAGGACCGAGGCTTCTAAAATACCTTGCGATAATAACAAGGTGATTTCTTTTGGATTTGTTGGAATGAAATAGCATTTGGGGAACTCTTAGCCAACAGAGGGGATTCCAAATAATGGCTCTTTGTTCAGAGTTCCTCATAGCTAAGTCAGTTGGCACTCATCATTTTAACCTCATTGGAGGACAATGGAGTTAAGTGGGATATAAAGGGTACTGTGGGCAATACACAGAAGCCTTGTAACAATATAGTGTGTAGTTGCAAAGGGGATTGGAAGGTCTATAAAAGCTGCCAGAAAGAACAAAAAATATAATTAAAGGAGTAAAAAGACCTATTGAGCACAATCTCAGGGACTATTCCAGGCAACAGTAAATGTCTCCTCAAATATATCTTTAAAAGGTGGAAAGCCAAGTGGAAAACCCATCCCATGGAGAGAGGAAGGAAAATACCAAATTAAATTGTAGGAACAGGTAACGGGAGTTGGATTTGCTTATGTTAATTTTCATCTTTCTTTAAAACAGTTAGGTGGTGGCAAACACATAGGTCAGACAATGTGAAATTCTTAGATGAGAAGAGGATAGAGTAGAAGAAAATATTAAGGAGGTAATATTTTTAGGCAGACGTGGCTCAGAATAGGATGTTTAAACTGGTATATAGAAAACAGCTGGAATTTACACATTTTGTGAACTGAGAGCAGTTCTTTTAGGTTCTATCCAAGTTGTTATTTAAGAAAAGATTTTCCTTTTCCCTTTCATTTTATAAAAGCATGTAGGCTATCCATGATTTCCCTGAGAAGAGGAGAGAATACTTTCAGTAGGAAATATTTTCTGACAGTGAATTTTCATCACTTGGACCAGAGTTTCACCTGGTGAAACTGTTAAAGTTACCTGGGGAATTTTCCCATTAAACATACCCTATTGAGAGCCATCACCATAGACATTTGAAGAGCTTATAATAGTCTTTGGAAATACACTAAGCATTACACTCTTACTTTCTAAAATTATCAACCTCTGTCTTGAATTACAAATAAACAAATAATAGTTGAAACATTAAAATTCTATATAATATAAGGCCCCTTATATTATATAATATTATAATATGCGAATTGGCCAAACTGTAGAATGACGGTTTGCTATGACATGTACTGACCACCAGGGGGCGGATGTTCAATGAAAGAGCTGCTCCTGGTGGTCAGTGCACTCCCCCTGTGGAAGTGCCACTCAGCCAGAAGCTAGGCTCACGGCTGGCGAGCACAGCAGCGGTGGTGGGAGCCTCTCCTGCTTCTGCAGCAGCAACACAGGACCCCTTAGGGTTCCGGACTGCGAGAGGGTGCAGTTCAGGCTGAGGGGGCCTCCCCTCAGTGCACAAATGTCATGCACCAGGCCTCTGGTATGAAATAAGAATATTAGATTAGTAGAAGTGATGCGCAACAGTGATTTCTTGGATTCGGGAGCAGAGATCAGAACTCGTGCCTTAAGCTGATCTCTGCCAGCCAAGTCTTATCGTCATTTATATTACATTAATTATCATGGTTTCCTTTGTGCTAATTCCAAAAGCATTTTTAGTTTAGTGGCTGAGAGGACAAGCCACAACGATTGAAAATAAACTGTCAAGCTTGAAATGTCAAACACTGGCTTTCAGGCTAAAGATAAAACAGAACTCAACTTCAAAGGTAATTTGATATGCTAAGAAAAGGGGAAAAGTTTTTGATGAACTCTATCCATGTCCATACATGCACACATGCACACACACATGCATGTATAAAATGTGCAGCATAGCACTTTTTCAATCTCTCTCAGAAATATAACCTTGAAATGCATGCATTGCATTGAACCTCAGTCTAAATATATACACTGACATGTTGAAAGAAGTATCTTATACATAAAAACTACTAAAATAGTCTTGTGTGTATATAAGTTAACTAGAGGCCCAATGCACAAAATTTGTGCGAGGGGCTTGGCCTTCGCAGTCACAGTGGCTTGCCTCAGCCCTTGCAGCTGTGGCTTTGTCTGGAAGGACATTCGGAAGGTCGGTTGGCTGTCCAGTCTAATTAGCATATTATGCTTTTATTATTATAGATATATATGCACACACACACACACACACACACGAACAATATTTAGACCCTTGATGTATTAGTTTAAAGATGCACACTACTTTACATTGAGGAGCAATCATTCCAATGTTGAAACTTGTGTATTTTGCACATAAAACAGGCATTGTATTTCTACAGAGAAAGTCATTATAGAAAAATAATGTTATTTTTCTTTTTAACACTGAAAAGCAGAGTGCATGTTCTAAAGCTAGAAGATCTTAGAAACAGAAATCTAGAAATAATTTATTGACTTTCTGCTGCATACCATTCTGTGTGTGTGTGTGTGTGTGTGTGTGGTGGGAATGGAGGTTGGTAGCAGGACACAAAAGGATTAGATACTATGGGTCCATTCCTAAGAATATGAGAAAAGAAAAGCAGAGAATGTTTTTATCTTTAATGATCACATTTAATTGTTGCAGGGAGAACAGAACAATAATCTCCTTTACTTCAACTATCTCAACTCATGGCCAGACTTGTTTCATCCATAACCCTGCTTATTCTCCCAATCCCCTTTTAAGCAAATCTCAGATCTCATATTATTTTGTCCTTAATCATGTCTGTACTTCAGTGTATATCTGTAAAACAACAAGGACTCTTAAAAATAACCATAATATCATCATCAATCTTTAAATAAAATACTGAAAATTATTATGCAAATGTTCTCAATTATTAGAGTTTTTTTTTAAATAGTTTATTTCTTTAACCGTGTTCCAATTATTGCGTGCCAAGGAGGTTTTTACAGAGTCTAGATTTTGCATACCGATGTGTGGTTAACATATTTCTCTTTCTTCTGAACTTTATGGGCATTGAGAGTTAGGTTGAAATTGTTTCAACAATAGAATTTAAAGTATGTATGAGGAGTGGATACAGCCTGCTTTTCAGATAAGTTCCTCTAATGGTCCCTCTTGTAAGCCAAGAATTTTATAGAAGCTGTCTCAAAGATTAGTATGGTGAAGTAATCAAATTCAGAATGCCTTGTAACTTAAAGGGAGAATCAGACATGGATAAAATTTAACTCTACTAAAAAGCAAAAGACATATAATTTCAGATGTTCCATGGTGCTTGCTTTTGTATCAGTATTAACAGAGCGTAAAGTTTCAGCTTCTTTATGACCGTAAAGCTGGTGGAGGAGGCAGCCCTTGGGACAACTCCATCAAACACGAGAACTCCTTGGAACACAATTGGGTAGATAACCTTACAGATCCCTTCCAGCTCCAAACCTCAGAATGAGGATGAGCTGTATGGCACAATTTACAATGTTGATGCGAACCTGTGAACTTTCCTTTCAGCAGTACTTGAGCAAAGCGAGGGAATGTTAAGGGGGAAAGGATAGACGCACAGCATTTCAGCTCCGTGGAAGTATTTCTGGATTGACAAACTCTACAAGTAGACTTAGAACAGACAATGCGTTGACACGCCTCAGTTCCTCTTTGAAGCAAAACAAAATAAAACAGCTGCCGGTGACAAGGGCCATGTCTTTGAAGGAAAGTGACAAGTAACAGTAGAGTGACTCTGAATTGAGGTAGTAAGTTTTCATCAAATATATACTGTGCATTTATTTAATCAGTTGGGGTGTATTTTACCTTTGGGTTTTTTTTTGACTAGCTGTGCTTTACATTGTGTGGTCTGCTAAGGATCATGAATCTGTTTCTGCAGGCACAAACAGCACACATTGTCCTGGAAGATGGAACTAAGATGAAGGGATATTCCTTTGGCCATCCGTCCTCTGTCGCTGGTGAAGTGGTCTTTAATACTGGCCTGGGAGGGTGAGTAATGCTTCCACTCCAAGGCTTTATTCTTCCTCTGTATGGAGGAGTAACGGGATGATCTGACTCACGGTGGGGAGTGGAAACCACTACATCATAGAAAGACTTCCTATTGCCCTGTGCCTGTGCGCTACCTACTGCGCCATCCCTGAAAAGAGGCAGCAACGCAGACTCCCCTCTGCTGCTTACATGAAACAGAACTCAGACACTGGTGCTTCCCCGGGGTAGAAAACAGGACAAGATTATTTCCGGAAACAGGGTGCAAGGGCACAGTTTATGTGAGATTGCTCCGTGGCTTCTGCCATGCGAGGGATGGAAACTGGAAGAAAGGTGGAGCAGGACAAAGGATGGAAGCACACTCTAGTGCCGTTCTATTAGCCAAGCTGGGAATCAATGCACATCCAATATGAACGACCCTAAGGAGCTAAGACAGTCCTTGGGTTTTTATACAGTTTTGCACTCTAATAAAAAAGGTGACATAACAGATACATTTATAGCTTTGAAGAGCAGAGGCATAGAGCTGATATTTTCAAAATTTATCAACTGAGACCCAACTTAGCTGTTAAGATCTAAGAGATCGACTGCGAGTTGCTACAGAAATCCTACATCTTTGTTCATCTGAGAGCCACGAGACTGAAGTTATGGCCCCAGTCCTAATGATAACTGATTATGTGATATCGAGAAAATCACTTATCCTCACATATAAGCAGTGAGGAGGCGTATTATACGGTCATTTACAGCTGGGAATTTAAAAAAGTATGAGCTTTTTAAAAAATGACTGGATGGTTTCAGGAGGTTTTCATTAGAGATTCCAAAGACCAAACTATAAAATACTTGATGAATTCCTTAGTGAAATTCAAGTTAGCCTTATCCAAGACAGG
The DNA here is from genome assembly GCF_014108245.1 of Pipistrellus kuhlii. Classification (NCBI taxonomy): domain Eukaryota; kingdom Metazoa; phylum Chordata; class Mammalia; order Chiroptera; family Vespertilionidae; genus Pipistrellus; species Pipistrellus kuhlii. The sequence goes on along the minus strand of NW_023425573.1, from coordinate 5,105,486 downwards.
GAGACACTGGGTTAACTGATATTGAAGATATTGATTGGCCAAACCTCCATGATGTTATTAACGTACATTTTCTCTAACCTCTTGGCTCTGTGTTTGAAATGAGGAATATTAGATGGTTTTTTAAGTAGTTCCACTGGTGAGAACATTAAATTACAGTGTATAAAACCTGCTTGAAACGTTTTCCTTCACCAGGCAATTATTTAAGCGTTTCGACAGCACTAATTACTAGCCGTGTTAATATACCTGCCAACAAACAACTGTTTAATATAGATCAGCATGATGGAGGGCACCGGAGTTTTCTTCTGTGTGATAGATTATGGGCAATAAATCTTGTCACATCACAGAAGTCAAACAGGACCTGATGGATTAATTTGCTCCCAACACGGCTGTTCGCTAGGACACGCTGTATTTAATTCATTTACTGGAAAATATTGTAAGCACACGCTTAAAGAAAACGGACAGTTCTTTTATGGGAAAAAAAAAAGGGAAGTAAAATTTAATTAAGGATTTCTTTTTATGGAGAATAAGGCATTTGTTAATAAGCTTAATCTATTTGTCATTGAGAAAGGCTGCTTTCATTCACTGAGTGGCTCCCTCGGTGAGGTGGTTGATAATGAAGGGAGTTATTTTGTTTTTCATCTTCGAGAGATGCATTTATGTTGTGTGTAAGCTTTGGTTAAAAAACGATCAAGTGAGAGGCATCTGAGAAGTTAGCTGATGGAGGTGTGGATTAGTGTCACAGCACTCCAGTCTCGTTAGGGATGCTGAGGGGGAAGACTGAGCACTCTGTCCACAGAGGTAGCTCTTGGGGTTAGTCTGGATGGGGGTTGAAGAATTCATGTTGACTCCTGCCCGAGCTGAGCTTTATTGGTTTCAAGGTTGTGGATTCAGTCCCCCTCAGATCCTAAATTCATTTTCAGCAGTAATCTAAGAAAGACTTGGTTTATTTAACTCTTTCTGCAGAAAGTGAAATGTAAGGGGACAAAAACGTTATTGCAACACATTCCAATGCATGGGGTAGCTATTATGCTACTGTAGATAGTTCCTGGCCTTTGTGGGGGTAAGATTTCTCAAATATCTTATATTTTCCTTCTCAAAACTAAAAAAAGGCCCTTTTTTGCCTTCCTTCCTAATTCCACAGTAGTACTTTAAAATAGTTATTTGGATATTTTAATTCAGAAGTCAGAAATGCTTCGGGTCAAATTTTGTGGGATTGATTTTTTTGTTTCTAAGTTAATAATAATTCTCAAACATATACCTTTTCCTTAAACTAAGCTATTTTGAAAATCAACTATGTCAAATCTATATTTCATAGAAATTAACTCTGTGTTTTAAATTCTCAACAAGTGTTCATAAATGTATGCACTCATGCAACCACCACTGACATACTCAGTGTACTCTTCAGTATCCTACAAAGTATTAAAAAAAAATAAAAACCTTTTACTTTTTCACAGTTAATATTTTGATGCAATTTTTAGCCTTCAATAACAAATATCATTTTGGGCTCACTTATGCCTGGTAGAATAAAGACATTTTCAGGATATCTGCAAACTTTAAAGCAGTATGTTTTAAAGTTAAAATGAAGACCCTTGTAGAACTTTAAAAAATTGAGAAATTGAGGGAATGGAAATTATATGAGAGTATGCCTGAGGACTTAAAAGTCACTTTTTATTTTCCTTTCAGTCATATCATGAAATGAATTTCCATATTCTATCATGACATTTCCTTAGGTTTGTTAAAATCTAGAGATAGGTTTGTAGGATTTTGAGTTCTGTAATTTTGAAGGGTTCGGTAATTAAGGCATTGTGGTTCTATACATTTTTTTTTGTTGGCAATTTTTGGCATCTTTACCCAGGTACCCGGAGGCTATTACTGACCCTGCCTACAAGGGACAGATTCTGACCATGGTCAATCCTATTATTGGGAATGGAGGAGCCCCAGACACTGCTGCATTGGATGAAATGGGACTTAACAAATACATGGAGTCTGATGGAATTAAGGTAATACCAGTGATGACTATTTAAAAAAATCACAACGTTAGGTTACTACTGTAAGACACTAGGGAAAATTTCTTCTTCAATACCGCAGTATAGACTGTTAAATTTATATTCTCACCCTCATCCTAGATACATGAGAATAATCTTTAATATATTACTTTGAGTTTTATTTCCCAGGGCACTTCAGATTTGTTCTTTAATGCCTTGGATGCAACTTGACTTCATTTGGAAAAAGTATTGTTATAAGTCCAAATAATAATAATGCTGCAAGAATTGGTGATGAACCACCTTTTAATTGATAAGTCTGTATTAATTATTTGCCTCTTTATCTTGTTCTCTTTAGGAGATGAATAAAGGATAGCTTATATATGCTAGTCTGAAAGTAAACACATTAAAATTTTCTATTAATGGTACATTTTCATCATATCTTACAAATGTGGACCATACAAACAACTAAAAAATTTACTTTCACTCTATTTCTCACAATTATACCCAAAATTCTCATTCACCTTTAAATATAGATTTAAAAATATTTTATCTTTCATGCCCATTAAGTAAGTAATTACTTATTAGATTATTACAAATGCCATTGAGGAAAAATATATATAACATGCCAAGAAGGGAGATCTAGCTTAGTCTCAGGATTTGGCAAAAACAGGTAAAACTGTTCCCTCAAATGATAGATAATTAAGGTAACAATCATATATTTTAAGAAGCAAAGTGTTGGTCATATTTTTTTCTTCATCTTCAAAAATTTAAGTCTCATATCAGTGGATGTAATAAAGCTTAAAAAGATAGCAGACTGACTCTTAAGACATGTCACAAGAGTTGGATCATATTTTTGTGATTATCCAATACTTTGTGATCACCCCCTTTAAATGGCCGCTTGTGTTTCTAGGTCTCAGGTTTGCTGGTGCTGAATTACAGCAATGACTACAACCACTGGCTGGCTACCAAGAGTCTGGGGCAATGGCTACAGGAAGAAAAGGTGAGAAATAGGATAGGGCATCCAACATCACCTATAGATGATTGGTGGGGTCTGTGGTAAGTTGGGACCATGTATCTAATTTAAAAGGGACAAACAGATGAGGCAGATAATGCAGTTTGGAATATTTTTATTTTTATTTCAGAAGCAATTTCTCTTACTACCCAGGCTGAGCTATCTGAACTCATTTTCTTCTAAAGCTGTTCGACCACATATTTTCATTTTACCCACTAGGTGGCAGTCATACACGCTTGGTTGAATTTCTAATCCTGAAAAGGGTTTAGAGAAAATTTTAAAATTTTCTGTTCTCTCAAGCAACCTCTCCCTTCCCTTTTATTCAAGAATCAGATATGCAACTTTTGTCTTGGGTGATAGTACCGGCTCTATCATTAACTAGCTGTCTGGATTTGTACAGGTTATATTATCACACCTTACTATTTTTATTTTTAATTCGTAATGAATATAAACAGATTATCATCGATTCTCTTTGGGTTTATACATTATAATTGTATGGATACAATATAATCTCATTTGAAGTTATAAATAAAAGTTTTATAAACCGTAATTTATATTTTCTTATTTTAATTATTTTCTAATCAACTAAGAGGATTGTCCTGATTTGAATGTCAGACAAAGTTAATGGGCCTGCTATATATTTAGCTTCATATTCAATGTTGCTGTAGCTGCTTTTGGTTGACTTGATGCTGGCCCTGTGATTGACAGAAGATTATCCTACTAAGCTCCACCTCTCCAATAAGTGTCTGCCTCTTGGAGCCAAATGTTGCCTCTGTTTGACAAATACAAAGATCTCCATCCTGGCTTCCTTGTTCTCATTCTTTCTAACTATTAGAAGAGATAAGAAGGTGATATCTCCCAGGTCATTACTATGTTCTTCTCCACCATCTGAACATCATCTCCCAGGTCATTACCATGTTCTTCTCAACACCATCTGAACATCATCTCCCAGGTCATTACTAAATTCTCCTCAACCATCTGAATTCATCTTTGTAATGGTCTTTCAGGAGACCCCCCACCTCCACCTCCACCCAACCTTTAATGTTTCCTTTGTGCTATTTAGGGCACCTGGGATTATAGCTGCTCTGTGTCAGAACTTCTAATTGAAATATAAGCTGCCATCCATGGCTTGTTAGCTTGTTGTATAAATGTGCTTTGACTCTCCTTCCATGATCACAGACAAGTAGAATAACGGAACTATAAGATAAAAACCAATTTATCTCTTTGAGGTAGAGGTGAGAAAATCAAACATCACTAAGATAATTGGTGGGAAAGAAAGACATTACAACTGGTCTTCCTGATTCCTGACTCATTGCTCCTTCGTTATACCACATCTGTTTCTATCCAGCTTAGTCAAAGAATATAAAACAAATGGTGATATTGCCTGATTTATTAAATAGATGGGCAAATTTTACTTGACAAGAATCTTCAGAAAAACGTGTAGAGTGCCCACTATGTGACAGGGACATTTCACTCAAAACATGGATTTGTATATTATTTACAAGTTACTGCTTATGAAGTTCATAAATGTCATTACCTTAATGTGTGTGTGTGTGTGTGTGTGTGTGTGTGAGTGTGTGTGTGTGAGTGTGTGTGTAATATTATTTAAGACCCTGTGCTAGGAGCAACAAAACTGTAGCAGAAGATTGATGTTCAGAATTTCTCATTTTTTATTCTGAGGACATGCCAGGGTATTAAGAATACTGTGCCCAACTAGAATAGCAATTTACCGTGTTCTGACAACACAGTTACCTGGGTCAGAAAAAAAAGGAGTAAGGAAATTATTTACTGCTCAAAAAGATAGATGATGCTAAGTTTGTAACTTGAAAACAATATGCTGGATCTAATTCCCTCCAATTTCATTGTCACTACAATTTCTTTTATAGATCCCTGCAATCTATGGAGTGGATACAAGAATGCTGACTAAAATAATTCGGGATAAGGTATGGTCATCACCTTTAGCCAAATCTTTCTCTCTCTCTCTCTCTCTCTCTCTCTCTCTCTCTCTCTCTCTCTCTCTCTCTCTCTCTTTCTCTCTCTCTCTCTCATATATATATTATACACTTTTTCTCAGTACCTGAGGAACCCTTTTGTATGTAAAAAAAAATCTGGCCTATTTCTGCCATTTGGGTTTCTGTCCTTTTGTTTCCCTACCTCTGATGTAGTTTTTGAGACTGAATACCTGATTGGGAAATTTGTTACTGAAGATTAATTCACTCAACAGCATTTTATTGAGTGCCCCGACAAGTCACGGCCTTTATAATTCATCTCAGGACCAGTGAAACAAATGGAGGTTATGAGGTACACAACAGTCTACCTAAATTAAACACCTCCATGCTGCAAATGCAAACCCAGATTTGTATGGCATCGGTGTTATTTGTTTAGTTCTCTTGGAGAAGTTGTCTGTGAAATCAGTGATTTATATTTCATGAGTGTGTCAGATGAGCCCTGCCTGTGTTAACTTGATTGCATAGTCTTTCTGGAGACTGTACCAATGCCTTAGATGATATAACATGTAGGTTTATCTTTTGCTTTTATGTCTCATTGCTGAAAATCTGACCCCTCCTCTTAGAATATCTCCTCACCCTCAGCTTGCTTCTTCTTGTTATAAGGTGGACACTTTTCTCCCCTGCATGAAACTTTACCTGAAGTTAACTGTGTCCCCCAAATGCCACTAAAGTGGTCTCATTGAATTGTGTTACATAAAAAAAAAACACAAGAAAAATAAAATTGACAATTTAGAAGTGAAAGATTCTTCAAGAAAATCTGTTGCAGATTTCTTGTTAAAATATTATATATTGACACGGGATCTCTGTGAACAGAAAGAATAGCTTTGAAAATAAGAACATGGATACATACTCAGGACCAGAAGGATGAGAGTGGAATTTATGTGACCCTTCTACTCCATCTTTGATTTTTTTTCCCCCTCTACCTTGATTTTCCTGAGAATAGATGTTAGTGTGATTAAATATATCAGTATATTCTTGTGGGTTTTTTGTTTGTTTTTGTTTTAACCCAGCGATATTATGGGCGCAGTAACCAATGATGAGACTACCAGAATGAAAAGGGAAATAAAATTGGGAAATTCAATTTGGGCTATAGAATTCCTATGTTGAATAAAATATAGTGAGCCCCATTAATTTGGAAAACAATTCACAAGACCATACTGTGTCCTGTGTGTTAGTTTAGGATGAACCCTTCTTTTATCAAAGGCAGTTAGGTTTTCAAAATTTGGCTGAAAAGGCTAGCTCAAAAAAAAATTGTAGTATTGCCTACTATATTTAATTTTGAGTTGTGCTGGCACATATTAAAAATGTATACTGTAGCTTTTGGTCTTTTAGGTTGGGAAGTAAGATTGAATTTCATTCAGCATGTTTTAAGAAGGAAGTGATAACTGAAAACCAGATTTCAGTTTTTAAATTAAAGTTTCATAAATATGGCCAAGAGATTCTGTGATTTGGATTCTAAAAGTAAATAAAGTCCATTATGAAAATTAATCACACAATGTGGGAGTGAAAGGTTATTTTTAGTTATTTCCGCTCCCAGCCCCCAGAATTTGAGATAGCACTCTGATTTTAATATTTACACAAATAACTATTATGTCTGAATGGTGTGCTGATACTTTCTACCCTCACACTCCCCAGTGACTTATTCCTTTAAGGAATAAATTTCGAGGGGGAAAATACTTTCCTTTATTTTTTTCAATGCAGTAATTTCTTGGAGAAAGGCAAATCAATGAATTATTTTGACATCCCCCCAATAAAATCTTACTTACTAAACATAATATGCCATTTTTCTTAATAGATCAAATTAGACTTACCAACAAATAAATAAATTTCATGACATAATATTAATGAGAAGAAAACATTTGTCATGTTCAAGCTAGCAAGGCTAATTCATGAAAGCTTCACAGAAGGCTAAACATTTTTTTTTTTTTAGTTCAGGCTCTTTGGAGCACCTAGACATCAGTATGTCTAAAGTAGTGACAATTTTCAATGCTACTTCTCAAAGTTTATGACTTAGATAGCATTTCACATTTTTGTGAATTAATTTTACCTCACAATGTTTTAAATTCCCAATCGTGTCAATTTTCTAAAAATCTTTAGGTTTCTTACTCCCCCCCCCCCCAAAAAAAAAAAAGATTGTTTTGTCCACGTCTTCCATGAAACACCGTTAGGTGCCCTAAATACTGGAAGCTGGAGACCCAAATTCTGATGCCTTTGACTTTGTTTACCCCGGATCATTGTCTCAGCCTAAAATAACTGATTGGACTTCTCAGAGTGGCTTCCAAATGTACTGTGAAAATTGCTTCCTCTCTCCAGGTTGAGATGAAGGTCTGCTGCTTTTGGTTGGGAGTAGTTATAAAGGCATCAAACTCTCAGAGCAGCTGTTTAAGTCCCCGTGAATAGATCCTGTCAGCACCTGCATCACCGCTCCCTCCTAACTGTCTAACTTTTTAATTTGATAGGGCACCACGCTTGGGAAGATTGAATTTGAAGGTCAGTCTGTGAATTTTTCGGACCCAAATAAACAGAATTTGATTGCTGAGGTTTCAACCAAGGTGAGCAATTTTCTTTCAGATTTTGTAGGTCTGTTTTATTTGTTTTAGTTCTTCCTTTCTTATAATATCAAAATTTTCATTTAGCTCAAAATCATCTTTTAGAAGCACTAGAGTTGAGGGAGAAATAGGTCTTAAAGTAATTAATATATATATATATATTCTAAAAACAGTGAGTTTAACGTTAGAAATTGTTTACTATTATTTTTAACTTTCTTTTTTTTTAGTTCCCCAGTTCAAAACTTTAACAATGTCAAATAAAGGAACTGTTGACTTGTCAGAGACAGGCATAGTGCCAACCAGAAGTCAGAGTAATATCCTGACAGAGAGTTGAGAGCGCTTTAAAGAAATCAGATACAATAAACAGAGTCTGGGGTCATTTTGGGTAGGGGAAAGTATTCCTTGAGTCACTGAAGATTTATTGTATTTTAGCTCAATTAAAAAACTAGTGTTCATAGTAATCACTGTGCCACTCTAAAGTCAGATATGTTTAGCGTATATCTATAAGAAGGTATAGAATACACTTTAGAAAGATGTCTGTTGAATGTGATGGAATATTTATTAATGTAGGTATAGGTCTCTTGGGCTATAGGTTCTGTCCTTAGGACAGAGCTAGTAGGACAGGCAAATAGTAATCACCAGGACAGAATTCTGTGGTAAATGCTGTCCTTAGAATGCACACAGTTTGCCACAGGAGCAGGGGCATGCATGGGGCAGCATTGAACTAGATAGCTGGATTAAGGAAGGCTCTGCATAGGAGTTGGATTTGTTCTGAGACATAAAGAGCAGGGAGTTAAATGCATGAACTAGGAGAACTGAGTTTCAGGCTCAGAAAATGGCATGCATTTGAGAGGCATAGAGGTATGCAACAACATGGTACCTTTGAAGAGTTATATGTTGTTTGGTATGGTAAAACCAAAGGGTTCATGTATTTGATTATAGATGAGTGGAGATGGTTAGGTCTAGAGGGTTTCTTGTCATTGATTAAGTCAACAAAACTGGAAACAATTGAGAACTCATTCTCAATGACTAGATAAAAGAGCAATTAACTAGGTTATTGTAGCTAACCAGGACAAAATCCTCAAGAGCCTGGGCTGAGCAATAACAGCAGAAAAAGAGACATTGAGGTGAATTAGACAAATGGGAGAAGGAGGCACTGGGTGTGACTAGATAAAAGATCAGCCTCTTTTAACAGCAATTTCTACTAGTTTGAGCACAGTGATGTTTTCAATAGGAGTTTGAGATATCTGTGGCACTTGCTATGAAATTAAAAAAAAAGTACTTAAAATGCAAAGGGTTGATTGCTACTTTCTGTTTTTACTACATAAAATAGGAGACAAGGCAGAGTTTTCTTTCCTAGGAGTATGAATTTGGTTACCATTGAACTTTAAATGTGGAGATTTTGTACTACTTGAAACCCTTTTGAAGTCATTACTATTGGCTGCTCTACATTGGAAATTATATTCATTATCATAGAGATGGCTCTAAATGTCTCTTCCTTCATCACTGGGACAGCAAAGTGTCTCCCTTTTAAATTTTATTTTAAATAGAATTATTCACCGCAACAATTTATTCCTCTATACATCAAACATACAGTTTCTTGCATAAGATAGCTCATGGTTATCGTGGTCCATTTAAAGAGGCAGTTTTTGTTTTAGAAAAAATACATCCCACATTTTTTTGAATAGTTAATTCTTATCATACAACAAGAACAAATCACAACTCTGTTTGGCTGGTGTGGCTCAGTGGTTGAGCATTGACCTATGAACCAGAAGGTCATGGTATCATTCTTGGTCAGGTTACATGCCTTAGTTGCTGGTTCCATCCCCACCATTGATCTCTCTCTCTCTCTCTCTCTCTCTCTCTCTCTCTCTCTCTCTCTCTCTCTTCTCTTTCTTTTCTTTCCTTTCTGAAATCAATAAAAATATATATTTAAAAAAAACCCATCCAACTCTGTTTCATGGCTGAGGAAACTGAAGGTATCAAGTAAATGAAATTTGCCAAGGTCTTTTTAGAGCTGGCCTAACTTGAACTCCAGTGACTCCTCATGCTTACCTCCTGCTATTTCTGCCTCTCATGTTGGTGTGCTTTGACTGAGATGTTTCCAGAAAGCACCATTTCCAGGATCCTATTACATGAATATAAGAAGCTCTCTCAAGGCTCTTGATGACTTTTGGTTCTTCTTGACCCAAATCTGGCAGGGTCAGGATATGTTTGCATATTCTGCTCTTCTGCCTAGGAACAATCTCTCTCTCTCTCTCTCTCTCTCTCTCTCTCTCTCTCTCTCTCTCTCTCGTCACTGCTTGCCTTCAAGAAGTCAGTTCCTCTGTGAGGCTCCCATGATTTATTCCACCTTTGTATTCCATGTCATTTTATAAATAGCTTTATTTAAAAAACTCACACCACCAGCATCACTCTAATACCAAAACCTGATAAAGACAACTCAATGAAAGAGAATTACAGGCCAATATCCCTCATGAACATAGATGCCAAAATCCTCAACAAAATTCTAGCAAATTGGCTCCAGCAGAGCATCACAAAGATCATACACCATGACCAAGTAGGATTTATTCCAGGAATGCAAGGTTGGTACAATATCCGCAAATCAATAAACGTGATACATCACATAAACAAATTGAAAGATAAAAATTATATAGTCATATCAATTGATGCAGAAAAAGCATTTGATAAAATCCAACACCCTTTCCTGATAAAAACTCTCAACAAGATGGGAGTACAAGGATCATACCTCAACATAATAAAAGCTATATATGATAAACCCACAGCCAACATCATACTCAATGGGCAAAAACTAAAACCATTCCCTCTAAGAACAGGAACAAGACAGGGATGCCCACTCTCACCACTCCTGTTTGACATAGTACTGGAAGTACTAGCCATTGCAATCAGACAAGAGGAGGAAATAAAAGGCATCCAAATTGGAAAAGAAGAAGTAAAGTTATCCTTATTTGCAGACGACATGATATTGTATATAAAAAACCCCAAAAGACTCCATTAAAAAACTAATTGACTTAATAAATGAATTTGGCAATGTAGCAGGATACAAAATTAACGCCAAGAAATCTATGGCATTTCTATACACCAACAGCGAATTTATAGAAACAGAGACTAAAAAAGCAATTTCATTTACCATCGCACCAAAAAAATTAAGATACCTAGGAATAAACTTAACTAAGGAAGTAAAGGACCTATACGCGGAAAACTACATGACACTGAAAAAAGAGATAGAGGAAGATGTAAACAGATGGAAGAACATACCATGTTCATGGATTGGTAGAATCAACATCATTAAAAAATCCATTCTTCCTAAAGCAATCTATAGGTTTAATGCACTCCCTATTAAAATACCAATGGCATATTTCACTGACCTAGAAAGAACTCTCCAAAAGTTCATTTGGAACAATAAAAGACCCCGAATAGCCACAGCAATCCTGAGAAAGAAGAGTAAAGTAGGAGGGATCTCAATACCAGACTTCAAACTGTATTACAAAGCCACTGTTCTCAAAACAGCCTGGTACTGGCACAAAAACAGACATATAGATCATTGGAATCGAATCAAGAACCCAGATATCAATCCAAATCACTATGCTCAATTAATATTTGACAAAGGAGGCACGAATATACAATGGAATCAAGACAGTCTCTTCAATAAATGGTGTTGGGAAAATTGGTCAGATACATGCAAAAGAATGAAACTAGATCACCAACTTACACCATGCACAAAAATAAACTCAAAATGAATACAGGACTTAAACATCAGACGGGAAACCATAAAAATACTAGAAGCATCCACAGGCAACAAAATCTCAAACGTATGCCAAAAGAACTTCTTCACTGATACTGCCCCTAGGGCAATGGAAGCTAAAGAGAAAATAAACAAATGGGACTACATCAAAATAAAAAGCTTTTTTATAGCAAAAGAAACCATCAGCAAAACAACAAGAAAGCCCACTGTGTGGGAGAACATATTTGCAAATGTTACCACTGATAAAGGTTTAATCTCCAATATCTACAAACAGCTTATACAACTAAATAAAGGGAAGATGAATGATCCAATTAAAAAATGGGCAATGGACCTAAATAGAATATTTTCAAAAGAAGACAGAAGACAGAAGACAAAAGGCACATGAAAACATGCTCAAAGTCACTAATTGTTCGAGAGATGCAAATCAAAACAACAATGCGGTACCATCTCACACCTGTCAGAATGGCCAACATCAACAAATCAACAAATGACAAGTGTTGGTGAGGTTGCGGAGAAAAAGGAACCCTCGTGCACTGCTGGTGGGAATGCAGACTGGTGCAACCACTGTGGAGAACAGTGTGGAGTTTCCTCAAAAAACTGAAAATGGAACTCCCATTTGACCCAGTAATCCCACTCCTAGGAATATATCCCAAGAAACTAAAAACACCAATCAGAAAGGATATATGCACCCCTATGTTCATAGCAGCACAATCTACAATAGCTAGAATCTGGAAACAGCCTAGGTGCCCGTCAGCAGATGATTGGATCCAAAAACTATGGTACATCTACACAATGGAATACTATGCTGCCATAAAAAAGAAGGAATTCTCATCATTTGCAGCAACCTGGATAGAACTAGAGAACATTATGCTGAGTGAAATAAGCCAGTCAATAAAAGAGAAATACCACATGGCCTCACTCATTTATGGACATTAAAAAACATTATAAACTGACAAACCAAAAGATAGATAGATATAAAGACAGTAAAGCAACAAGCAGACTGTAAAATTACACCAGGGAGAGTAGGGAGATCTGGGGGAGATAAGAGATCAACCGAAGGACTTGTATACATGCATATAAGTACAACTAATGGACACAAAACTCTGGGGAGGGAGGGTATGTGGGGGGGCAATGTTAAAATATGTACACAGATAATAATTTAATAAATAAAAAAATTAGAAAAATAAAAAAATAAAAAATATTAAAAAATAAAAAAATAAAATAAAAAACACTCACACCACATTGCATTTAGACCCTTACAAGAATTGTCTCTTTCACTTTTCTATGCTTAGCTGTGGGTTTTTAAATTAGATATATACTTGTTTATATCTCTGGAATGTGATCATGCCAGATGAGATATTCACTTATTTTAATTTTAAAATTTGTCCATTCAAATGGGAAGAGGCTATGTTCCTTGTATTTGTGTCTATGCATTTCCATGGGAGTTGATTTAGTTTGAGGTACAGCATGAGAAAGAGCTATTTTTCATTTTAGAATTTTAGAATTGAGAACTATGTTGGACATGTAGTCTATCATTTTTCAAACGTGAGGGATATTGGGCCTGGAGACATTCACCTTAAAAAATTTCTATGGTCAAACAAGGTTGAAAAACGCTGCATAATATATTTCTCCTGGCACATCCTAATGCAAATCCATATAATCACATGTGAAGTCCTGGGTAACTTCTACCATTCTGCAGGGAGAGTATGTGACGTGTTGTGTAGAGACCAGTTAAAAGGAGCCTATGTGTATCTTCATATTAAACAAGGGAGAGAGTGCCATGGTGAAAGCTGGTTCTGCTTAACGCCAGAACCATTAAATGATTTCACTTTACCTGTGGTAAATGTATTTCTGTATCAAATCATATCTGTTCTGTGATTTTTGCCTCGGTGTGGCTGATAACTTCATTCATCATCTTGTACTTGCAATGTGATGTTGCTACAACTAGACGTTAATGCTGTTTTGCTTTTTAGCAGAAGCCTAAGGTTAAGAATAAACCTATACTTTTTCAAATGATCTGATGAGAGAGATTATCTGAACATTTATGGAGCAGTTCAGCAATAATTCCTCCAGATCATAGATGGGCTGGGGTATTTTCTTCTCTAGAATAGTCAACAAGCCCCCCAAAATATAAACTTTTTCTCAAATGTAGTCTAAGAATTATGATTTCACATTCAATAGACTTCATGGAGAGAGACACATTTCAGTGAAAGGAAAAATGCTTTTTCAAATATCCAGATTGTAATTTTAATCTAAGACCTTTTGCAAACTTTGAATTATCCTACATTCAGAATGTGCCAGCGACCTCTCAAAGCTGGTATCACTGTGGACACCCCACCCTCTAGGCTTCTCTCCCTATTTCTATTGTTTTTCCTTTTATGACTGTGGGGCACTACTTCTCTGTTAAAAGCCTGGGAAAATGGATCTGACTCCATGAAGTGCTTAAGACATAGGTAATGATTATGTTATGCTTGGATCCTTTTCTGAAGTCTACCATTTACAGGCAAACGATTGCACAGTAACCCAGCGGGACCTGTGGTCTCCACTAGCCCAGCAATTCTTCAGACTCTCACGTATTGGTCCCACTGCATAAGCCTAGTGCTGTGCCCTTTCCTATCGCCACTTTACTGCAAGTTGAGGATCAAGTGGTATTTAAAGCATGATATGCCTATTACCACACCTGTCTAGTGCTGAATTGGGCAACAATACTTGAAAATTCCATTGCTTCTGTTTGTTAGTGAGGTAAAACATGGGAAAGATGATTGTTAACTATGGAAGCAACCAGTTTCTTAGGGATCATTGTTATTACTGTAATCAAAATTTTATATAACATAGCAAAGTACTTTTTTCTTTATCATAAAAAGGATACACACTGTAGCACTTGCTGTGTCTTTCTTACAAATTGATTAATTGCCAGTCATTCCCAAATACTTAGCAATCAATCTGCCGCCAATCTAAGTGTGAAGCATCCTCAGATATGCTTACGATATTGATGTGTTGCTCATATCTGGAACTTCCCTCTCACTCTTTGGTTTTTAAAATGGCAGGATGTCAAGGTGTTTGGCAAAGGAAACCCCACGAAAGTGGTTGCTGTAGACTGTGGGATAAAGAACAATGTAATCCGCCTCCTTGTAAAGGTAAGTAAATCATTCCATCTCAAGGGTAAGGATTTGTAATATTGATCCTTTAGTGTTAAGCTGATTTCCTCTATCTGTCTCAGAGAAAGCTTGTGCATTTTTTTTCTAGAATGTCAGAAAACTGCGCCTTCTTGTTGCCTTTGATCTACAAAATGATACACTTATCCCTGTTAAAATGAGAGAAGTGGACTATGTTTAAAAAAAAAATCTCAAAGGACACAAAAACAGAGAAGAAAAGGATTACTGCTTTTATCACTTATTAACTGACATTCTGAGACATACCATGTTCACATTCTTAGAGATAAAAACAGCAACAAAAAACTAGACTCAGTTGGAGAACTTCTCTATTGGGCTGTCTTTATTATGCACCACATGTATGCAGAGGTCATGCCCTGATACAGTGCAAACTTCCATGCTGTGTTATATCAACTCTTGGACAACCATTAATGTTGTACCTTAACAATCCTTTAGGAGACTTTAACTGTAATTACAGTGTTTTCTTACGGACTTGTTTTTTGTTGGGATTTCTCCTTCTCCACCTTCTTTTCCTAGTCTCTGTTTCTGCCTCTCTGGGTAAGTCTCTGTCTCTGTTGTGCACACACACACACACGCACACACACACACACACACACACACACACACACACACACACACGCATGCACAGATATAGTTGCATAATATCAAATTAGCTTGAATATAGCAGAATTCTTCAATTCTTTGTTAGAGAATATCAAAGGTGTCCAAATCATGATTTCAAATCCTGGTCAAGTTTAGTAACAAAAATGTGCGTGGACTCTTCAGCAGCAGATGCTGTGGATGGTCTGTCCATAGCTCCCTCTCCTTTCAGCATTTTGCCTGCCTTCCAATTGCAAGTGTCTGCATCTCATTGACCGAGGGCTCTCTTTGGTTGGCCGGAGACCGCTGGCATGCTGAGTGCCATAGAACTAATGACCTTGCTGCAGCCCCAACCAATGGCTAGAGAGGGCCATTGTGTAAACATCCCAGCTTCTTTGCTCCATAGCGGGGCTGTCTTCAAGATGGATAGTCTACCCTGGCGCTCAGAGTCCCTTGGTGGGTCGCAGCTCTGGTTGTCCATATGGTAACTGCTTGAGAATGCATACTTGATTGGAATGCCTCCCGGCGTCATTTTCTAATGGTATTTCTTGGAAACATTTCAAAATAACCTTTTTTTTTTTTTCTTTTCAAATCCTTGCCTCAGGAAATGTGTCTAGGAAACCTTCAAAGATATCTTCTTATTTATATTTATGTAGGAAAGTTCTAACTTTTCAATCAGAATATAAACACAGGTAATAGGAGAAAACCCATGAAAGAAGGCTGATTAAAATTTGATCAGACAAAAAAATACAACATTGAAAAAGGTGGAAGGTGAGCCATCTTAAGTTTTGCAGAAAATCAATTGACCATTTTTTTTTGAACTCTTTATCCCATAATTCTTGGTAGAATAACCTGTATTCCTGTGTGCCCAAACATGAAGCTTTTAGGCTCTATTTTTTCAGGATCACATTTTTAATAGTGTTTTATTCTCCACATTTACATCACACAAAAAACACTGATGTTTTTGTCCGTCTCTGTTAAGCTTTATTTATTTGAATCACATGCTATTTTTTTCTTTCCTTTTAAGGAATGCTTAGTCAAGAGAAGGTCTAGTGAAATCACATTTTGGGGAAAAAAGTTATTAAATTCTGATCATTCTTGTTTTCCCTTTCTAGCGAGGAGCCGAAGTGCATTTAGTTCCCTGGAATCATGATTTCACCAAGATGGAGTACGATGGGCTTTTAATTGCCGGAGGACCTGGAAACCCAGCTCTCGCACAACCACTAATTCAGAATGTGAAAAAGGTGCAGTAAGCCTGGGGGGTAGTGTGTATCTGTGTGCAAAGTGGAGGGAGTCTGGTCTACGACGGCTCTCAGCTGCAATATATCTTATTTATTCAGAAATTTTGTATTACTCCTACTTGTGACCTCAGAGATAATGCAGCACAGATCTGTATTAGGGCAAACCAATGAGGAAAAAGAGCCTTTTTTTAGATAAAGTCATTGGGATTGTGTCCTTGAGTTCAGAGAACTGGAGCCCAATCTCCAAATGTGTCAATCCTTACCAACGTGAAATGACAATTTATGTTCCTCACCATGACCTAGGGAACTATATAACACACTCAAGTTTCTAAAGAAAGACTAAATTAGATTTATTTTAATCTGTAGGTTAAGTACATTTTATTGTGTTCTAATGCTATAAATTTGTCCATCATGTTGATTTATAATCTAACTTTTTATTCAATGATCATTCTCTTTACCTTGTTAATTAAGAGAAAAAAAAGGATGCTTCCTTTTTATTCCTTGAGAGGCACTTTTTGGGGGAACTGTACTTTTGGGTTAATAAAAATTCTTCCTGATTTAGATTTTGGAGAGTGACCGCAAGGAGCCATTGTTTGGAATCAGCACAGGAAATTTAATCATCGGATTAGCTGCTGGTGCCAAGTCCTACAAGATGCCCATGGCTAACCGGTAAGGCAGTTACCCGTTGTGTACCGTTGTGTACCGTTAGACTAGCTGTATATTAGTAGCTAAATCCAAAAGACTTAGAGACCTTCCATGCTACTTTCTTCAGAATAGATAGCTGTATATGGTTCACAGTTGTCCGACTACCTGATACCACTTTCATTGCATGTGTGAAAGTTCCCCCATACTCAATCAAATGGCATTCTAAGGAAACTGTTCTGATTTCAAACTTGATTTCAGAGCACTGATAACATGGTAAGGCTGGGTGACTTAAGAACCAAGAAATCTTCAAGTTCTCTAGGTTTTACTTTCTTACCCCAATAATGTTAACCCATTGAACGTGGAGCTGTCCCTCATGGACCACCTTCCAGAGGAAGTATAATTCAAATTGATTCCAGACTGAATAGTTTCTTTTTATTATCTCCTGTGAACTCTCATCTGCTTTGACAGTTACTGTGGCTCCTTAAAATAAGTCGCTTACATTTGTCAGTCTCTGTTAAGCTGGTAGGCAACTCTTAACTTCATTGTATGAATGCAGTTCTCCCTTTCCTCAAACTGATTACAGAAGTTTAATATATATGATATTTAACACACAACGAAGCTTCTTGAATTAATTTTTGTTGCTAGAATTATTGGGACTAACAATCTGTGATCTTTTCTTAGATCATTGAATCTTTCGAATTTTAATGGTCTTTTCTTGTTTGCTATTTTACAATGAATGTGTTTGTAGTCTCCTCACTTTTCCTTCTCCTTCTTCCTTTCTTTCTCCAGAGGGCAGAATCAGCCTGTTTTGAACGTGACAAATAGACAAGCTTTCATTACCGCTCAGAATCATGGCTATGCCTTGGAAAACACCCTTCCTGCTGGCTGGAAGCCACTTTTTACAAATGTCAATGATCAAACCAATGAGGTAAGTTGGGCATGAGACATGCAGAGCTTTTAATACTCTGTTATACAGATACCTTTCTCTTGTTTATGTGAGTTTTTTGGGGGGAGGGCGGGGGGAGTGTGGGGTGGAACTCTACTTATAGGAGTTCATAGCCCTCTGCTTTTCCAGAAATAATTTTTCTGTCTTATTTTCTCATCAGTTGACTCATTAAGACCCATTCTTTGAGTGGTTAATCAATGACTGTCTTGAACATTCATTGCTAATGGGGCTTTGGTAGAGATCTGTTGAAACCACTCTGGGTGTCTCTGGGATTGAGCACATGAAGTAGCCTTTGAGAAGACCCTGGAGAAGCATTTAGGAGCTGAAGATCAGAAGT
Source organism: Pipistrellus kuhlii (assembly GCF_014108245.1). NCBI lineage: Eukaryota > Metazoa > Chordata > Mammalia > Chiroptera > Vespertilionidae > Pipistrellus > Pipistrellus kuhlii. The sequence continues at coordinate 5,087,244 of NW_023425573.1, read as the reverse complement.
GGATTTGGGTGTATTCTGAACAGAGGGGTCTAGAAGGCTATAAACCAAATCTATTGTTTTCATTAAGGGGATCTACATTTGGTTGAATCTTTGTTGGATTATTTTTATTAGCACTGTTAGTTTTTTCTAATGTCTTTAAGCATTTACCTCAGTTTTTTTATTTGGATAATACATAGCCTTGGTTGGCATCCATTGTTTCAGAAGACATTTCTCCCATTTCTCGTTCCTTAGGGGATTATGCATGAAAGCAAACCCTTTTTTGGTGTGCAGTTCCACCCTGAGGTCAGCCCAGGGCCAACGGACACTGAGGTATGTTAGAAAGATGAGGCCTGTTGTAGAATCAAGTCTTAAACTTAGAAATGTATTTATGTGAAAAATAGAGCAACCAAAATAATACCTCAGATGATGTTGTTACAGAACATTCTCAAGAAGGGTGTTGTAATAATATGCTCAATGTATCAAAATTTCCCCATAAAGGAAGTGTCTGTCTTTTTTTTTTTAATTTAAAGTGAGGTATCCCTTAAGAAACCTGATGCAATCCTATTTTTATTTAAATTATCATCATTCTGATATATTTAGTTCTAAAATTTACAATTGTTATTCTATGCAAATGAATTTCCCCTTGCTCTCTTATTCTCATAACTGAAATGAAATTTTAATCCCCCATCTGTGACTTCACAAAATCTCTATGGCAACTGGTTGTGTAGCCATATAGGGAGAATAACCAGCAGCAGGAGAAGGAAGGAGGGCAGGAGTGTAGGGAGAGAAGAGGGCATATACCAACATGCATATGAGTTGGATGGCTTAAGAAAAGAACCATGAAGAATTCTTAGAGATGTTTTGTTTGTAATGCAAACATCTCTACTTTGATTGTGTGAGCTTTTGGTTCAATGTTCAAGGACATCTTTGCAAAACAAGAGCTTGCAGTGATACTCAGAAAAGTCTGGGAAGTGTGGTGTGACTGCATCTCTAACATCCCAAGCCCTCCAATAGTAACGCTGAGGATTCTTCCCTTGTTAGCAGATACTCTCAGAAAAGACATCTAGGCAAAATGAGGGAGAGAATAAAAGTTTTCTGTCTGTAAACTCTACTACCTTATCTAGTCTACTACTGAATTGTGTTTTCAGATTTGTGTCTTTCCCCCACTTGTTTTATTATAGTTAATAAATAATGGCTCTTGATAGCCAAAGTCAATATAGCATTACTTACCCACAATAAAACTCATAAATTAAAGTGACTTAATATGCACACATATTGTCTAATGCATAATACTTATTTAAGAATTTAAAATATAAATATTGCTTATGCTAGTACTTCAAATTAGGAACATTGAAATCAAGATATGTAATATCCAGTGTCACTTAATCCTTATTTTTATCCTGCTAAATAGTTGCAAAATGAATATTTTTGTTGAAATTTCTTATGTCTGTTGCAAAAAGTAAATTTATTGGTAAAGTTTAAGAATAATCTTTAGAGATATTTTTAGAGCTGATAGAAATTTTAAAAATCCAGTTATTTCTTACGTTAGGGAGCATAAGGAATATAGCATAAGTAATTATAGCCAGAATTTTACTTAGAGGAAGAAACTGATTCATCATTAAAAGTTTGCAAACTTGATATTCTCTGAAGGCATTATCTGAAATGTTCATTGTCTGCTGAAAAATTTTTAAATAGGATGTCACGCAAGCAGTTAGAAGTGTTTATTTGATCTAATTTCTATAGTAATAAACATTTAGTTTTGCCAGAATTGGCAAGCAAACAAACAAAAACAAATATTGCATAGAAATACATACCCTAAAACTTATTTATCTAAAGTTCATTTTAAGTTAGAATACTGTTTTTTATCTGCCAACCCTGCGAGTTTTGAAGCTTCTAACTGGTTGGTTACATTTTTTTTTTCTAGTATCTGTTTGATTCATTTTTCTCACTGATAAAGAAGGGGAAAGGAACCACTGTTACATCGGTTCTACCAAAGCCAGCCCTGGTTGCATCTCGGATTGAGGTCAGTATGTGTGGGCTTCTTTTTGGTTTATGTATTTTGGATTTTCTCTACCATGAAATGATATATTTAGGTTAATATGTAAACTTTTCCAATGTTTATGAAAGATGATTTATTTTATTGTAATCTCCCATCATTTTAAGCATTTAACTATTTGGTCTGTTGTTGATTATGTTCTTTGGCATTTTCATGTTTAGAATTAAAGTCACATCTTTTAAAGTTTAATTCTTCTAGGATGTTTGTAATAAAATAACGTAGTAAACAATAGGAGTTAATTTATTTAGAATTGGATACATTTTTCATTACTCAATAAACCTTAGCTTTACATATGCTTGAGACACATAGGTTAGACTACAGAATTGTTATAGGTGATATAATTTTTTCTGTTTTTAAAAGGATTATTACTCAATATCATGACTTGAATATTATTTACCTTTAGAAAGCAAATGGATAAGAATTAATATATTATAAGACTTGAACTCTTATCTGTTCGAACATGTACATTAATATAAGATCACATTAAGATCACACATATTATTTTGCAAAATTTAGAGAGATATATATGTATTTAGATTACAAACAAAAATAATTGATTTATATGTTTACATGAAATAAGTTAAGTTAGATAGTTTAATGATTTCCATGACAAATTTTTATATTTTGAGATGAAAGGATTGGCCATAATCTAGCCTCTCAATGTGGAGTCAAAGTGTGGGTTCTCGGTAGTGAAAGAAGCCACACACCAATAGCATTTTTCTCAGACTATCAACTTGTCCTCAGATGCTTTTCTTTTTTTTAAATGGTGAAAGAAATGTATAATTTGGTATTTCAATAACTTGCATATAGTAGGTGCCCAATAAATATTTGTTGAAGCAACTCAAGTTCCCGAAGCCAATGTCTCCTACAGTAACCAAGAACATCGTTCTCCTCTGAAGGGCTTGGCAGTTGAGGAAGATCCAGAGGCCTTCTTGTTTTTGTGTCAATCCTTTGTTCAGAACAAACCTGTGAAATATTGAATGTAATCCACTTAATTAAATTTGGGGAGATTTTTAACCTAAAAATATACATATATGTATACATATGAGTGCCTATTTCCTAATATTAATAATAAAAAACAATGTTTTGTTTTGTTTTTAAATTGCTTGCAGGTTTCCAAAGTCCTTATCCTAGGATCCGGAGGTCTGTCCATTGGTCAGGCAGGTGAATTTGATTACTCAGGATCGCAAGCTGTAAAAGCCATGAAGGTGAGAGAATATGATCTTTGCAGAATTTATATACACCCTTTAATGAGTCTAATTAGTATTGCATAATTTAGATATATGACACTACCTCTTTTCAAGGTCACTATAATTAATCTCCTTACCTATTCCTTAAACATCTTTTATTAAAGGAAGTTTGATCACAGACAAGATATTTACTTTCTCCAATGTGCACACCTAAACAGTAATTTAGATTGGTCTTTAAAATTATCTACATTATCTCCTATTTACAATTAAAACATAGAAAGCCACACTTATAGATGTTTCTCATTTCTTTTGAGGTAGTGAGCTTTTTGCCTTTTGTGTGAATTTAGACATCCTTGGTAATCTAGAAGTCCTTCAGTGTTCTTTGGATGCCTCAGGCATTTCTGTGGTTGAAATGGGAAGATCCAGTTGGAGAAGCAATGCCTTTTGTTCAACCTCTAGAAGCTACCATCTGTCATTAGGGAACCCAGTTGTCCCACCTGTGTGACTTGGAATGGATGTCCTACCAGGATGGTCTGGTTGCATTTTCAAGTGGAAAAGAGGATTTGATACCCAAGTTGGGAAGAACATCCTCCCTATTTCCTCAAAGTCTCTTGAGATCTTCCCAATTCTTACCTAGTAAATAAAACTAGAAAAATTACACTGTACATGAAAGGTATTTCTATGAAAGAGCTAACTAGGCTTCTTTTTGGTGTCCTTATTTCCCTGGATAGTCCCCATTTGGGTGCTCACCAGGCCATGGGGAGGCACTGTGAGCTCTCTGTGACCCTGCCTTAGGCTTTGCAGTGTGAAGCCATTGGCCAGAGACCTGGCTAGGAGAGAAGGACACAGGAAAGGCAGCAGGAGACTCAGCAACAAGCACAGAGAATAGTTGGATTTTTTTAAATTTACTTTTTATTTTATTTAATATTCTATATACAGAGATTTTCACTTGACAGATGCCTGATAAAAAACATAGCCCCCAATTACCTCAATCTTCTTCCCATTTGTTCTCAATACTCTCCTCCATACACACATGGGTGTTCATACATATGCACACATGTTTTCTATAACTTAAAAATACTTTATTGTATTATGATTCAATTGCTCTTTAGATAGATAGTGGATGTCCAATGGTTTAGATTGATTAGAACACAATCCAAGTGTGTTCTGGATTTAGAACACATTTTACTAGCAAACTTTTTTTTTTAAAGCCTATTTGGTAGTTTTATGAATAATTAATATTTTCATGGCTTATATTTTTTATGTGCTTTAACATCCATAATGTGAAGATATTTAAATAATAGGAATTTTATATATATTGTATTATGATTAATTAGGAAGTTAATAGAGATAAATTTATAAAGCAAATATTTAAAAATAATTAAATTGCTCATGTATTATAGCCAGAACTATATTAGAAAATGATGTAAAATCTATTAAAATTGTTTGAAATTATTCTTAAGTTTTAAAATGAATACCCATCACATGCACATATGGGACTTTTACCATATAATTTTATTTATAAAAATACCTATATTCATCATATTGTCCATTCAGGAAAGTACAAATGTATTTAGGCCTGTTGGTATTTTTCTAAGGTAGCAAGACCTTGTACAACTTCTTTTAATAATCTAATCTCAGTTTAGACCCAGTTACTCATACTCTCACTCATATTTTTAAATGAAATTGCTTATCTGTATGTATCTATTTAATACTTTGCTAATACACCCAATAATCTTTTTAGAGTAATTCCTTAAAATCTTGAGAGATGACTGGTATTGCAGTAGGGCTTAAGACTTGAATCATGAGTTGAATCAAGTTTGAATTCTGGATCTTTCCAGCGATATGATCTTTGGCAAGTTATTTATTGAATCTCATTGTTTTTATCTGGAAGGTGGAAATTTCTCTTGTAGTATTGGTTTAAAAATCAAGTAAGTTAGTAAAAAATACAAGTTTTAAGGCACTATTTGAATTTAAAATAGCATGAGGTATATTTAATTTTTTATTCAGATTTCCCCTCTAGGAAGTGTAGGCCTTTGAAAGATGATTTCTATACTTTCAGCTGAATATTTTGTTGACTTTTTAGAAGCGTTCAAAATTGATATGCTAATAGGTAAAATAAGAACCATCTGGCCATATTTTATAATCATTATTTTTGCTAAGTTTCACACTCATCCTGCTTTATGAAGTTATTATTCTTAGTAGCCTACATGAACAATTATTTTGGTGGTCTCTCCAGATGTCAAGAATGAGATATGCTATGAATACCTTCAGACACACACATACACACACATATATTTTTATTTTATTTTGCCATATGGTCATTTTCTTTTTATATAATATGTATAAACAGTTGTATAATGCTCTTTGTTAAAGCACTACAGAAAGCAAGAAAATATAAAGAAAATAGAAGCCAACAGAAGGCCCTTAGTGCTTCTAGCAAGAAGAAAACACATTACCGTGCATTTTAAATGTGCACCAATGTTCTCTGACAAACATTAGAAAGGGAAGCAGCTTTGATGTTGCCTCCAGTTCCATTTTACAGCTTACTCATTAAAATTTTTGGAATATTATGTTCTTTTAAGGCGATTGAACTGTAAAGTTCAGTAGTACTCAATGTTGATGATAGGGTCTTGGAAGCTGTGGCTTTAAGCAAAACAATGTATAATGGAACCAATTTTGCCATAGGCTAAACTATATAAACAAGAGTTAAGTTCCTATGGAATTTTTCTGGCCACCAAAATGATCACCAAACTTATAAAATATAAGATCCTGAATATTTCTCATATTAAACATTGAAATAAATGTGAGAAATTTAAGAAGATGAATGAAAACAAACAAGAGGACTATTTTCCAATCCTCTGTTCTGTTCAGGGTCTTGGGTGGCTAGAACCTCTCTCAGCAGCTCAGGGTACAGACCGGACCCTCCCCAGAGAGGAGGCCCTTCCATTGAAGGGTGAAGTCACATCCACACACACTCAAACTGGAATCACTTAGACCTGCCAGTTCATCTCACCGCACATGTTTGGGATGTGGGAGGAATCCGGAGCACCTGGAAAAAAACCATGCAGACATGGCAAAACATGCAAAATCTGCAAAGACAGTGGCCCATCCAGGAACTGACCCTCCCTTAATGTTATAACAAAATGATTTGAAAAAAACCAGCTATATTTGTGGATGTCTGGTCAAACTCTATAGAAATAATTTTCAGCTTTGCTTGATAGCTTCAGTGGCAAGAAATGCAGGATGATCTTTATGAGGAGGCAATTCTTTTTGGATAGTTTTTATTTTCACTCAGTTTCTTCCTTCCTTTCACCAAATGTTTGTTTCTCTCTAATTTCCATTCACTCACTCATTCATTCATTCATTTATTCATTCATTCCCTAATCCATTACCTAATCTATTCATTACCTAATAATGCCCTTCATTGAAATATGGCCATTCTCTTCTTTAGACTGTGTATTCAGTAGATTCTGGATCCTTTTATTTCAGGAAGAAAATGTCAGAACTGTCCTGATGAACCCAAACATCGCATCCGTACAGACCAACGAAGTGGGCTTAAAACAAGCAGATAGCGTCTACTTTCTCCCCATCACCCCCCAGTTTGTCACAGAGGTCATCAAGGCGGAACGGCCAGATGGGTTAATTCTGGGCATGGGTGGCCAGACAGCTCTGAACTGTGGTGAGTTCTTTTAAGTTTACTTGCAGAATTTGGGTACATGCACTTATGTGTAATTTTTTTTTCTTGATTTGACCTACCAATTTATAAAGATTTCCTCTAATGTGTGAGGAAGCAGCACATAGCCACCTGAGAATGTCATAGGATGAACAGGACATCAGAGGAACACAAAGAAACCTTTTGCTTTAATGCTCCAGAGTGGCCAAGTAGGTTTCTTGGGTCTCCATCCTCTATCCCAAGATATTGCTGCTCTCTGATACTAGTGATATTCCGAGAACTATTATGAAGGAAAAGTGAGAATTAACATTGATAAGTTCCTTGTATCCTATGTCAGCGAATTCAGGTGTATCTTTATGATAATCTAGATCAGTCTCTCTACCTTCCCTTCATTTATCTGCCGAGTTTAATGCTATGTCCTCTTTAAAATGCTTCAAACGTTTGGAACTAGATTGTGAATGAGGATATCATTAGCTAGTTGGGGTAAGGAGTTGGTGATGTATGACAAATATAAAACACTTAGCTAAGGTTAGCTAGCGAGTTAGTGAAAACAAACAATTTTGGTAATTTTTAATCCATATCCCTGGGCTTATTTAAATCTCATTATAAGGATGGACCTTAGAAGGGAAGGAACTATACTAAAGTCTCAAGGCTCACTATGATTCTGTGATTTTTGTCAATGACAATAATAAAAACCATTTGAAGAAAGTGGTAATATAAGGAACAGTTACATCAGCAAAATATTTTGTTAGAATGTCTTTAGAATTATCAATTCAAATTGTTTTTACCTTAAATACAATTCTATTTTGTATTGTGGTGGCTTCTTTTTTTATTTTATATATATATATATATATATATATATATATATATATATATATATATAAATTGATTTTTTACATAGAGGAAGGGAGAGGGATAGAGAGCTAGAAATATCGATGAGAGAGAAATATCAATCTGCTGCCTCCTGCACACCCCCCACTGGAGATGTGCCCACACCAAGGTACATGCCCTTGACCGGAATTGAACCCGGGACCTTCCAGTCCGCAGGCTGATGCTCTATCCACTGAGCCAAACCGGTTTCAGCTGTGGTGGCTTCTTGAAGTTAATGTCAAGATTTTAAAAAATGGTATTGAAGAAGACAAGAGTTTAAGATGAAATAATAACAGATTGTATTTTATTCTTCTGCAGGAGTGGAACTATTTAAGAGAGGTGTGCTCAAGGAGTATGGCGTGAAGGTCCTGGGGACCTCAGTGGAATCCATCATGGCCACAGAAGATAGACAGCTGTTCTCAGATAAATTAAATGAGATTAATGAAAAGATTGCTCCGAGCTTTGCTGTGGAGTCGGTAAGAAACCTTTGTTCTGGAGTGAATAGACCAATGTCTGTTTTGGTTGTAGGGAGAATGTTTATCATTTCTAGAAAGAAAAGTTACAATTATTATACTTGCATATATGTTCTTCCAGAAATGTATTAGTACCTCAGTGGTATTGTTTAGTTAAAAATATATATTTTTAATTGATTTTAGAGAGACAAGGAGAGGGAGAGAGAGATAGAAACATCAATGATAAAAGAGAATCATTGATTGGCTGTCTCCTGCATACTTACCACCGGGAATTGAGCCTGTGATTCAGGCATGTGCCCTGATGGAAATTGAACCATGACCTTCTGGGTCATAGGTTGATACTCAACCGCTGAGCCATGCAGGTCCAGCAAGATATTGTGCATTAATTGCAACATTCAATGCTCAAATTTTAGAGTTAAGTATTACTATTTTATGAAAAGAGAAGCATAAATCAAGAAAAGTGATTTTATCAATGCCACTGAATCTCAAATCTCCTGAATTAAAACTAAGCACCATACTAACTTGCATTGGCAAAGTAATTTTTACCTTCTTCCCACGATCAGTGACACATCTTGTACTTGCAGATGACCTGCAAATGGAAAATCATTAAATTTAAAATTTCTTATTACAATGGAATAAACATTTTAAAATGAGATTATTAAGATAAAAAAGCCATTGGATCTTATTAGTAAGATTTATGACTGAGAAATCCATGGCTTAGGCGTTGAAAGAGGATAGACTATATTGCATTTCTATGAACCATTTTCCATCAGATCCTGTGTTATATAATGGGCATGGAGAAAAAATCAGCTTTCTATACACCTGTTTTTGCCCCTGACTTTAGCCTAATTTCCACATATAGTCAGTGGAGTGGTGGTGCTGGGTGCAGTTTTTGATACAACTTCCCCATTGAAGAAATAGGCAAGTCCTTAGGGACAAGAGGAGTACAGCTGGACCGACTAAATATGGGTCGTGCATGTTTCAGAGAAGAATGCTGTCAAGTACGTGCTATGTTACAATGCTGTCAATCAGGAATAATCCCAGGACAGCTCTGCTGAGCATTTGGAAAGCTGCTGCCATCCATTCATTCTTTCTTTGCCAGATTTAATTATGTCCTTGCTTCCTCAGGATGAGCAGCAGGCATATGGGAAAGGTGTAATTACATTCCCATTGGTAGTGTAATAATATTCCATGACAGAAAAATATAGCCGTCATGTGTTGTATTTTGTAAGTTATAAAAAAGAATTCCAAGCATTTGGGACTGCTCTCTGACTGAACTTGAAAAATAAAAAAATTTCTCTATATAACATTCCTAATGGCTTATTGCAGTAATATCAAGTTAGTTTCATTAAAAGATGGAGACTTTTAAGCTGAATAAAAAATTCAATATAGTTTCCATTCTCAAATGAATGCTGGATATTTTAGTTTGGGCCATGCTTTATGCTTTTCTTTTATTATTTAACATGCAAAAATAAAACTCACCACAAAGAAATTAAAAAAGGGTCTTTACTGTATACTGAAATAATCCTAGAATTTTACTTAAAAATTGTAAAACACTTGCTTTTTAGAAGGAGATGAGAGAATAATAGAACATTTCCATAGTCATTCCCCTCAAATAAACTGATCTACTGGAATCGCCAGACTCTCTTGAAATGTTTGTTTCTGCTAGTGTGGTCAGCTTTTACACTCTGAGTTCTTGTTCTTGTTGACAGATTGAGGATGCGCTGAAGGCAGCAGACTCCATTGGCTACCCAGTGATGATCCGCTCTGCCTACGCCCTGGGTGGGCTAGGCTCAGGCATCTGTCCTAATAAGGAGACCTTGGTGGACCTCAGCACAAAGGTATGTGTCTTCACTGACCATCTTCACAATCAAGACACTGATGGGACATGCCCTTTCCATTAGAGAAAGTTATGTAGACAAAAATAACCTTTTTCCCCCCTATTAAGTAAATCACTGTTGTGTTCTCTAAAAGTGTCCAAAATACAACTCCCTCAAAAAGGAAATGCAGTATAATTATTTATATTGGAACAGGGTGTTAAGCTAGATAGTCCTAGGTAAACCGGTGATGACTCTACATAAAGGTCAATCTTTATTTTCCTATCTATGGATTTCAGTGTTATCAAGTCAATCCAATTCTACCTTCCTCTGCTTCACAGTCTGTTCCAAAACATCCATAATGCTAAAATATATTTCAGTAGTTAAAAAAAAAACCTACCCTGTTTCTCCGAAAATAAGACAGTATCTTATATTAATTTTTTCTCCCAAAGTTGCGCTAGGTATTATTTTCAGTGGATGTCTTATCTTTCCATGCGCTAGGTCTTATTTTCAGAGGATGTCTTATTTTCGGGGAAACACGGTAGAATATAATGTTCCATTATTTTTTGAAATAATATCACATGAATGACATCCACTAAGTGAAACAACACACATTGACTAGTTTAACTTGACCAAAAACTCTGCTTTTTAATGTATATATAGCATAAACACAAGTCAGCTCTCTGCCAACAAACATAGACATATGGGCATAAGTAAAAGTGAGATTTGAGTGTTTATAATTTATTACTATCAAAATGACTTTAACATATTACTGAATACTTATTTTCTTAAGTATTGGAAGGCAAATCTGGAGAAAATTAATATGTGTCCAAAAAATAAAGTAGAGACGAACAAGAAAACATGCTTTATGAAAGCAGAGTTTTGCCCACATTCTATTCCCAGCAGTTCCTGACAGTCCCAGGGGCTTGTTGAATGCATGTGTGAGCAGCCAAAGGGCCATGTAACTTACATAACAGTCATGCAAGAGAGTCTTTGTGAAGAGAGTTTTGAGGAGAGCTGAGTAAAGAGCCCAAGCACAGCTTTTAGCTTTATCGTTACTTACTTTTAGAGTGAAACAAAATGAGGCCCTTCAATTGTTGATGAAGGGCTCTGAGGAAAAAAGTAAGTAAAATTAAATATACTCAAATAACTATAATGACAAACTTACTTGTCAACAACTTGGATTTAGATTTTCTAAAGTTGCCAAGATGAACCAATAAAAGGGAAACATATCTAATATAAATATTTCTTGTTTCCATTCTGGAGTTCTGAATCATTATTTAAAGAAAAAACATGTTTATGAATATAAATCATATTTTCCTCTCTAGCATATTAGATATCTCCAATGTTCTTAATATTAAAAATCTTATTATTAATGCCAATAGTTAAAATATTTATTTATGCTCTGTTAAAAATATATACTTTTTACAGTACAAAAACCTCTTGAATACTGAATTGTCTAATAATGTTTACTAACGAAGACAATTTTGGACTGGATACTTTTTATTCATATTCATATTACTCTAAAATAATCAGTAGGCTATTGAATGATTTTCTTTGATAAAAACCTTGCTTTTCTCTTGAGAATAACTACTGTTATCATTATATCTTAAAGTACCCCTATTCTCTTGAGGTGATAATTAGCACCATAAGAAACTGCATTAACTCATCTGAGTCGTTAAGTCAAGATTTTGTATAAAATCTGACATTTGAAAGGGGGGGGTGGGGAAAGGGTCGAGGCAACAGGTGAATATGATGTAAATGGTCCGTGTGCCCAAATATTTAGTCTACTTCATTAGCATGCAGAAAGCTTTCCCAATTTCACACGCTTTCCTTCCCAGATTTCTTCTTTTAGCAGGCAATTCTAACAACAAATTAATCATTATTAAATTGTTAGCGCTGGCTACAGAAATTCCTAACCACTTTGAAAACCTCATCATGGGCATCTGTGGGGACAGGGTGTTCCAGCTTCAATTGCACATTCTGGAGCCAATGGTGTTGACTGAGGTCAAAATAATAGTGTGGAGACCCATTATGGACAAACTTACACTGAGTTATTTCATTTTACTGCCTGCTAATAACTTGAAAACAATTTACTTTCCCCCGGTTGCTTTCTCTTCTTTTCATTGCCATCACAAATCAACTGTATTAAGAGACAGAGGACATCTCTGTCTTGGATTTCAGCTACTAAATGTCCTGAGGTCAGAGACAGCCTCTTTTATAATTTGAGTTCAGTTCTACCTACCGCTGGGTACTCAGTAAATATGAAATGATGATTATACTAATTCATTTCTGTTTAATCAGGCATTCATGATATATGACTCAGAGTACTTAAGCACTTAGGCAGTGATTAACCATAATAAGAGTTGCATATGATTCTTCTAATTCCAGAGTTTCACATGCCATCTTGGCTCACTGTTTACAACCATCATCATCGTCTTTCTTCTCTTCATCAACACCAACTAACTTTCATTGTGTATGTCGCTGTACACAGCACCCTGAGCTATTTTGGAAAAAGCCAGAGTCTTTAGATTTATGTTTCTATATTTATTCACACTTATCACATTTTCTGGTTTCACAGAAGCCTAGCTGCCGAAATAATTTCATTTCCCTCTGCCTGATTGCTCAATTATTTTCCCAAATTAGTTTGATTTAATGTCATATCAGCACTTTGACTGGCAAGACTCAATAATGTAAATCAAGCATATTCACTGCAGGATGCTATTCCTAGTACCTCACTGATTTTTTGACACATTATGCCTTCTGGAGAGCAGAGGAGAATGGAGGCTGGGCTAGACACTTTGATGCTGACCAGCATTTAGGCCAGGTCATTGAAAATATTCATGTTTAAACCAGTGCCTTTTCTTACTCTTTGGTACCTTTTGTTACCCATTTGTAGGCCTTTGCTATGACCAACCAGATCCTGGTGGAGAGGTCAGTGACGGGGTGGAAAGAAATAGAATATGAAGTAGTCCGAGACGCTGATGACAATTGTGTCACCGTGTGTAACATGGAGAATGTTGATGCCATGGGCGTTCATACAGGTAGGCAAAGAATCTTTAAAAATTATAGTAGTGCCTTCAGCTCATGTGTTTGATAGCCCATAACAGTCTTTATTAACTTCTTTTTCCCTTGAAATGACCATTTTTAGCTGACAGTCTAGTGATACAAATTTTTATACATATAGTAAAATTGAAAATACTCTCACATTTATTTGATCATCACAAAAATCCTATGAAGTAAGGCAGGAATTATTATCCTGATTTCAATTGAGGAAGGCATCAAATCTAAGCAATATAATGTGAAGGTGGGATCTATAAGACTTGATGTTGAGAAGTAAGTAGTGAATTTAAGAAGACTTAAAGCAGACTGAGGTGTTTGTCCCTAGTGAATGAGAAAATAGCCACAAGTAATAGAAATAGGTTTTCTCAGGAAGTTAACTAGTTAGACTAGAGGGCACAGATATTGACTTAGGATTTAGAAATGCTAAATTTAATGTATGGATGAACATCACAAGAAGAGGGTTAAGAGTATAGGATTAGAGCTCAAGAATGTGATAGAGGTAGAGAATTTGATATCAAGTCATTGAAAGTCTTTGGTATAAAGGTAATAATCAAAGCTGGACGCATTTATTAAGTATTCAAGGATAGAGGTATAAAAAAAGAGAGAATAGGTTCCAGGATGTAACATTTAGATTTTATAGGGCAGAAGGAAGAGGAATGGTTAGTGTGGAATAAAAAGAATAGAGTGAGAGGAAAAAGCAGGGAAGTACAGTATCAAGTAAGCCAACCTAAGAAAATATTTCATAAAAGAGCTTTGGTTTGGGCTGTATAAAATGCTATGAAAGGTTAAAAATGAGCTTTTAAATAGGGCTTTGGATGTTCAAGAGAATAGTTTTGATACAAAATTGGTTATGTGAACCATATTGAATGGAGTTCTATCGCAATGAATGATAAGCAGAACTGGTAAACTTTCAAGGAGTTTAGTCATGTAAAGAATGAGAGATGGTTCTTGTGGTTATCTAGCAATGTTGAGGAAGCCGCTTCCTGTGCTCCTGGAGATCTGGCATGTTTGCAGGCAGAAGGGATGGTGACTACAGGCTAAGAGATTAAAGAAACAAAGGACTCTGATTCAAGAGGAGTGAGAACATGGGAAGGAATGAGACATAGAAACAGGTGGAGTGCCCATCTGAGTGAAGGGGAGTTGATATTTTAGGGAAGGAAGAACTTGAGATAGAGATAATCTGAGATGAAGAGAAGGAACATTGAAAAATTAATGTCAGTTCAGTAAGTAGATGACTGAAGACTTGACAGCTAGATGAGTTTGGGAAAGACGAGGAGGGTTTCTATAATATAAATGTCAGAATAATACAGGCAAAACAAGAATCAGAGAAAATAATGCCTGCTGTGCCTTACATAGAAGATAACTCTTTTCCCAACAAACCCTTAGACTGTTCTGTGCCTTGCATCACACACACAAACTAATGAGTGCTGCTTGGATGTACAGGTGATTCAGTTGTTGTGGCCCCGGCCCAGACACTCTCGAATGCGGAGTTTCAGATGTTGAGACGCACTTCAGTCAATGTCGTTCGCCACTTGGGCATTGTGGGTGAATGCAACATCCAATTTGCCCTTCATCCTACCTCAATGGAGTACTGCATCATTGAAGTGAACGCCAGACTGTCCCGAAGCTCTGCTCTGGCCTCCAAGGCGACTGGGTAAGACCCGAGTGCTGGACTGGGGGTTAGCGGGTGCTTCACAGAGAGAACTGGGAGACTGGCAGCGCCTGAAGTCTGCGCTCTGTTTACAAACTACAGTCCCTATTTCTGCATGCCGGCTCCGAATCACTTAGGACCCTCAGGACACAGTTATTAATGAGCTCGCTGCCAGATTGAGGCAAATGGTACTGCTAGCTGGCTTTGTTTGCTGGCTAATCACAAACTAATCAAAATCTGGGTGGTCAAAACAGGCTGGGGAAAAATCTGCTTCTTAATTACACTTTGCAGATGTTGTTAAAAAGTGCAAATTAATCCTTAATTTTAGTTCTCAATTGGCTTTTTCACATGTAGCAAATGGTGCACAAAAAATACATAGTTCACTTGACTCAAGCATTCAATATATATTATTTTATTTTAGCAAAAATTCCACAGACCAAACAATATATGATTTTTCTATAGGTAAAGGTTGCCACCAAATAAATTTGCCATCCACATAACAATTGCTGACAAGCATTACTGGGGGGGGGGGGGATTAATTAATACCGTTTATTACTATTCATGTTATGCCTTTGGCATTTAAATTATATGGCATGTGATGAATAAAATATTTACCTCTGAATAGAAGGCATGCTGCCCTAGGCCAGAGACAGGACACCCGAGTTCTCATTCTGATTCTTCTACAGACTGTGAGACTTGGAACACATTACTTATTATCTCTCTTAGTCTCCTCATCACAGATGGTGGAATTGTACTAAAGAATTCATAAGTAGTTCCATAGTTCTATGAATTATTTTCTGAAGTATCATTACCACACTGACGCTCCAGACAAAGCTAATCCGGTTTCCAGAGTGATAGTTCTGTTGGAAGCCCAAAGTTCAAAGATAATTTGGAGATAGAGCAAGGACCTAAACTTGCAATGCCTACCTTTTCTGACTATTACATAACCAACAGTATCAACTAACTCTACTGTGTTCTCAGGTGCAGACATGCATATATTTTGGAGATTTTACACAAGTGAGCACCTTATCAAGGCAACTATTTGTTTTAGGTTGAAAAAATGTAGGTTGGGAGTTATAGCACCGCATGTCAGACATAGGGAATGAATTTTTTTGGGACTTCTGCCTCTATATTTTATTGTGACTCACATCCTAAATAATAAAAGGCTTATATGCAAATTGACCAAATGGTGGAATAACCGGTTGCTATGATGTACACTGACTACCAGGGGGCAGATAGTCAATGCACTCCCACAGGGGGAACACTGCTCAACCAGAAGCCAGGCTCACAGCTGGCGAGAGCAGCAGCCTTGGTGGGAGCCTCTCTTACCTTCGCTGCAGCGCTAAGGATGTCTGACTGCAGGCTTAGTCCTAGTCCCTGAGGGCTCCCAGACTGTGAGAGAGTGCAGGCCAGGCTGAGGGACCACACCCCTCAAGTGCACAAATTCCATGCACCAGGCCTTTAGTTATTTTATAAGTGGCTATTCAATGTTCATCCCAAATGGAGAATCATGTGTGCTTTAGATCCTGATGTGGCATAATACCAGAATTTCTAAGAAAGACCAATTTTTGTTTTAGGCTCTTTTTAATACTTATTGCTGAAATAAATAAACAATTGTTTCTTCCTTTATAGATACCCATTGGCATTTATTGCTGCAAAGATTGCCTTAGGAATCCCACTTCCAGAAATCAAGAACGTTGTGTCAGGGAAGACATCAGCCTGCTTTGAACCCAGCCTGGATTACATGGTTACTAAGATTCCTCGCTGGGATCTCGATCGTTTCCATGGAACATCCAGCCGAATTGGTAGCTCCATGAAGAGTGTAGGAGAGGTGAGTCCTTGGTTTATTTCTTTATTTCATCCTTGTTCCCAGTTATTTTGTCTAATTTTTAATAGCATTGAAAGTTCTAAGGTTGCCTGGATTCTGGGTTCATAAATGAAGGATATAGAGGAATTTTATTTCCTCCCAAGTATTTCTCTACCTCTCTATTAAACTGTTAACATTAGGCATTTATTACATGATTATTTAATGGCTTCTAAGAGCATCTAAGCATTCTAGTATTCTAAGAGCATTCAGAAGAAGAGGCCATATGTGTAAGCATAATACATACACATGCATTAAAACATATATTTATACTTATATAACTGAATTTAATGTAATTTATAACTAAATCAACACAGTACTAATATATAAAATATAACATGGTATACAAAAAGACCAATGAATTGTGATTAAGAGTTCAACCTTAGTCCCTGAAAATTGTGGCTATCATCTCTGGATTTTACTTTTTATCTAGAAAAGAATGAAACGAGAGTGGAAGACCTCTCATGATCCTTCTAGCTCTAAAATTCTAAATTGAGATGAGCACAGTAGAGTATTAAGCCCCTTTTATTAAACCAAAATGTTCCAAGCTTTTAGCACCCTTCAATTTTACATAATGTTCTATTTTAAATTCTAACTTAAAGTTAGCTTTTGATTCTTCCTTCTTCAGAGAAGCAGTGCTCCTTGTGCAGGAAGAAACAAAGGAATTCAGATCCCCACCTCTGAGATTCACTCTCCTGCTACTCCCACCAAGGGTTTCTTTCTTTTTGCTTCCAGGAGGCTTGCGATAGTAGAGAGACCATGAGCGTTCGAATCAGACGGACTTGGGTTTTACTCTTGGTGTTGCCACTTACTAGCTAGAGACACTCATGGGAAACACTGAGCCTCAGGTCCCCCATCTGAAAAATGGAAGATGATAATACTTTGTGGGGCTCTTATAAGGTTTTGGCTTAATACACATAGTGTTTAGTAATAATTTTTAAAATAGATTTACAGCACATTTCCAATAAATGTATTGCATCAGTGTTATGGTCATTGTTTATGAGTCGATTTTTTCTTTTTAATACAAGCAGTATGTACAAATCTCAAAATCTATCTCTACCAGCCTGTCTGTTTTACTTTAACTCATCGCTATCTCTGTGTGGTCAATATAGGAGCTCTTAATGTAAGTCTAGATAGCCAAGCCGGTTAGATTACACAGCAAAAAACTACCTGTGAACTAATGTTCTATTTGGCCTTCATTTTCCCATAATACAGGTTATACCATAAACTCAGACGAGTCATTTTAAAAACTCAGACTAGTCATGCCATGAATTACAGGAAATATAGCTTAAACCTATAACTATTATAATGCGGAGGAAAAGAAAGAAAATGACATTTTACTGATCAGTCATATTCACATAAGGAAGGCAGACCTCTTACTATCTTGGGTTCTTACTACATGCAGACACTGGGAGGATAAAGCAGTGAGTTTCCAAGATATTAATGGAAGGTTTTAAAGTAATGACAGATAAGGAGCAACTTGCCCTTTTAAATGAAAATATCTTACTAGTTGTAAAAGACAAGTAGCAGTGTTTCTTCCTTATTGTTGTTTTAAATCTTATTTTTTCTATAATGCTTCAAGCTACACAATAGAATTAGAACTAAATGCCATGATAAGTTCTGTTGGTAGTTTGTTCTGCCAAAAAACACTGTTATTTAGTTTACATTTTGTGTGAAGTGTCCCTTTTCTTAATGTTTAGAGTAAAATTTGTAGGGCAAAGAATATGAGATGATATAATGTTTTTACTTAGGGCTTATTATCTGACCTATTGTCAGTTAATTTTAACCTTTAGTTCATGTAGTTCAACTCAAGTTAGTGTATACTTCCTGAGGTCTTACTACATGCAGACACTGGGAGGATAAAGCTGAGTAAGATAATTACTGTGGCACATTAGAACTAGGTTCTTTATAGGGCCAACACTTAAATTTGTAATACTTAAAAATGTTATTTAATATTTCAAACATATTTTCTCGATTTGATAATACTATGAAACATCTTATATCTGGCAGCCTCTCCCAGGTCTAGCTGAGAAAAATCTGTGAACATATTGTCTAACTCTTCAAATACCACTATGCCTTGCAAATTGCATATTTGAATCACACTAAGCTTTTATCTATTCCCACTCCTGAGAATCTTCCCTTATTTCTAATTAAATTTGAAGCAGTGTGGAAAGGTTATCTGATATGCTTTAGTGATCTTTGAATATGTATCTTGTCACACAATTGACAGGAAGATTTACCAAACTGATAGTCATTGGAATTCAGGTCCATTTGAAGAATCATGGGCATTTACTGAAGGCAGCATTAACACTATTATTATTTTAAATTGGTGACCAAAAATGCATATCAATTTATTATTCTATGGAATGATTCAAAGACAGTGTTTATCCACTGAAAATAACTAGGCAGCCTTCAAAGTCAATTTAAGTTTAGTTCTGACTTGTAACTTGTTCAAACTAAATCACCACATTGTTTTTCTAATTGATTAGTGTACAATCAGCTGTAAAGATTGTGGGAAGACACATTGAATTTGTCATGGGGAATTTAATTCCCACCTACTCTTAAAATCTGAATCTGTCAGTATTTGTTATGACTCTCAAGGTTCTATTAATATTAATGCTTAGCTGTAAGGAAGCCAACCTGTCTTGGATGCTGATTGAAATCTGTTTAGAACAGTTCTATTTATGTATGTCCAAGGAAGGGTCTATATTTTCTGGCCACAGATTCCTTATTTTAATGCTATGGTGAGGAGCAGGTACAGGTGATGTCCTCCTCAAGCTCAGCAAATACAGTGACATTCTCTAAGTGGTAAAAGACTGGCCTAACATTGAAGACTTTGTATCAAAATCATGAAGACAAGGAGAGAAAAAAAAAAAAAATTAAACCTAAAATTGAGTAGTAGTGTTCTGATACTTGTTTTATTCCTAAGTCTTTTCCGAAAAAAGTTCCTTTTCTAGTTCAGTTACAAATTAGGAACAAATACACTCTTTCTTTAAATAAGAGCTCTTAAATGTGTGTTACAGGTCATGGCTATTGGGCGCACCTTTGAGGAGAGTTTCCAGAAGGCTTTACGGATGTGCCACCCCTCCATCGATGGTTTCACCTCCAGGCTCCCGATGAACAAAGACTGGCCATCGAACCTGGATCTCAAAAGAGAGCTGTCCGACCCATCCAGTACCCGCATCTATGCCATTGCCAAGGTAACATATGACAAACGGTCCAGATGCACTATTTTTTTCAGAATATAGGCAGCCTGGATATTAAAGTAAAATCTTAAATTCAGGGACTCAGGGAAAGATTTTAATTGTCTTAAAACTGGAGATTTCATTGGATTTCATCAGATTATTGTATGTTAATTAAAAAATTGTCCTTTTTTATTAGACTTTTTGCCTAGGGTTAAGGACACATTACAGTTTTAAGGGATGATCAGACAGATGAAATGTTTCTCCTTTTTAGTGTATATAATACCAATACTCTTAAGTATTATAGTTTTGATAATATTGGCTTGTCATTTCCTATCACTCTCATAACTTGTTCCTTGAAAATATGTAAAATTATATTTTAGAAAATAAGGTGTATAAAATAGTATCACTTAGTAGGGGTTACTTAAGACTCTAGGATACTATTTCTTTGCTTCTTTTTCTGGGTTTAAAAAACAACAACAGACTGTAAAGAACTTTCATGATTATAAGCTTTTCTCTATGTAATTATTTTATTGGTTTTACTTTTAGGATAAAAAAAGACCCACATTTCTCACTTCCACTCCGTAGTTCCCTTTTATGCAAATTAAATGCCACGTTAATCTCCTTTCATGTTTACTATGCTTAGAGTTTTGAGGTTTGAGCTTATCTGATTTTATAAAAGGTGACTTGGCCAGCTGGGATCTGTCTGGTCAGAAATCCCTACATGGCTTTTTGACATTTAAGGAAGCTTAGGCATTAATCCTCCAATAGTATCAAACCACACTGGAGTTACAAAGCCCCGCTGACCATTTTATGCCTGCATGTGTGCTTGTGGGATGAGTTGATGAAAAATATGAATTTTGTCTTTAAAAAGGGAATGTGTTTTTGTAATTTGTCTCCTTGCAACAGCAAACGCTGTTAGGTGATTCTGAACTCACTGCAACTTTCATGTCTAGATATTGAGAGTCCTGGCATATCATGTATACTCTTCTCACCTTTATGATTTCTGAAGGCAGACTATTTCATTCCCATTCAAATTCTGGGGGATACTAGTATCTTTTGATGAACATTTCTCTATGTTGAATTTCAAGGTAATAGGGAATTAATATCTTTCAGTGGTGGAGGGGTGATAGTAACGATGAGATGTTAACTCTAGAAAGCCATCTCACCTTCTTTATTGGTTTTATTTCAGTCTTTTGTTTAACATGTAATGTATTTATTCATATGTACATGTGTATGTCTCTATACATGGATTTCCCCCTTAAGTCTAGTTATCACGCTTCTGCCATTTTGAGGCAAATGATAAGAAGGAAGTATTTCCAAGTTCCCAGTGAGGCTGTAAAACTCAAGCAAACCTTTTCTTCTTCTTCTAACAGATTTATAAAGGATGAGAATTCAGGGGGAAACGTGCAGAGATTCTTTCTTGCACAGACTGTCCTACGTTTGAGCAAAAAGTGCGGGGTCTGGGGTATAAATTACTGTCTCCCAGAGCGCTGGGAGAAGGAATTGATTTCTATTTGTTAGAGGTCATCATTACTGTTCATTTCCACAGCAACCACGCACTTGGTGATTTTGACAAAGAGTGTAAGGACGGCGGAGGGCTGAAGGGGAGAGAGAATGAAGGGAGTGTGTAAATCTTTGCTGGGTTTCATGATTCTTAGAAAAGGGCAACTTGCTCTGAGGTCTGCCTTTTGCAGCAGTCTTATTTCAGGATGACTGGATCATCACCTATTTTGATTTGGGGAGAACACAGGGCATTATGTTTGGCCTGAGGAGCATTAGTGTCCCCTCAAACTTGTTTGGGGTCATTATGAACTTCATTATGGCCATGCTACACAGCAAAGGCTTGAAGATGAAGTCCTAAGACAGGCGGTATCTTACCCTCTGTTCTAAGCTGCAGGTGTGACTGCGGTTGTCCTTCCTCATGGTGACATGATTACAGCATCCTAGGGCCTCTGTCACACGCAGGGCGATCACTGTTATGTGACTGTATGCAAACTTCCTCTGGTCTGTCAGAGGGGCTCCAACCTCAGGCTCTATCCTCCTTACGGTGTTGATAGCCGACAGCTAATTGTGCTTTAATCGCTTGGAAAATAAGACAGAATAGCAGCTTCTTGGGAGTCTGGCTGTAATTACAGGGAGAATTATACTTATGAAGGGAACATGCCTTTGAGTACTCCCATTAGATGTCATTTTATTCCAATCAACAGAATTATGAACTGTGCTATCTCTTCACACTTAAAATTATGGTTTCTCTGATACTAGAGATAAGTAAAAGTTTTAAGAAATTTAAGTTCCCTGGATTGGAATATTTAACACCAGAGTGCTAGTTACATATATTTGTTAATGGGGTTTAAAAATATAGTGTGTCATTCTAAAGTATTTTGTTTTGAAATACTATCTGATTGTGTTTTATTTGGTATAAGTATATATCTAAAAATAGTGAAAAATAAGAATAGACATCTTTTGAATATGTAACTTCTGGTTTTGAGAATTTATCTTCTCTTCATTTAGTCGCCTTTTCTACTTAACCTAATGACTCATAATTATAATTTTACTTTTGAGAAATTGCTAAAATAAGCTTCAGAGAAAGGCTGAGCTGCCTTTCAGAACCGAAGCTATTGCTGCACTGTTTTTGGAATATATTAAGATTTTGAAAAATGCCTTTCTTAGTGCAAAGTCAAAGTAACTGATTCAAAATAATTTCTTGTTTGAAGTCCTCTGTGAGGGTATAGTCTAGAGAAAAAAAGACCAAGACAGATTTGACCCATATATTTTCACTGACTAGTTTGCATGCATATGGAATGAGGTGATAAAAAGATGCTATTTGCTAAAGGGTAAGCATCCAAAATACAAGTCAAATGATCATTATAACAATTCGAGGTTTTCTTACCAATTTGGCTTAACTGTAGTTTCAAGAGATTTCCTTTAATTCCAAAAAGATGTCCCAAATTTAGGATATAATTGGTAATATAGTCATATTAAGAGCAGGAGGCAGAGCCTGTTAGGGTTTTTTTTCTGAGCACATACCACTCTGATTAACTCAGCACACTCCTTCGATGTCACTGTGAAAATAGTTGGCAGTATCTGTAGGTGTATTGAGAGCAACATCAGTGATATTGTACCAGTTTCATGTTTTATGCCTCAGACTATAGCTTCAGGCTATGACTAACAAGGAGAGGGATGCTGCTCAATGTTTTCAACCAAATAAGACATTTATAAACTGCTTTCCAAAAAACGTATCTCTTCTCCTTTTGGCAGGCTTTGGAAGGCAATATGCCCATTGATGAGGTTGTGAAGCTCACATCCATTGACAAATGGTTTTTGTTCAAGATGCGTGACATTCTAAACATGGAAAAGACGCTAAAAGGGCTCAACAGGTAAGGCAGTGTGGCTCTGGTCACTCCAGATGTCTCCTGGGTAATTTTCAAATGGTCTTCCTCTTACCCTTAAGCATTTGGCCAAGATGGTGGTTCAACACGGTAAATAGTGCCAAGATTGAAAGTCAGTGGCCATAGCCAAAAGAAATGGCAGTTTTAAGATGTTTACTATTAGAAGGTTCCTATTAATATTTGAACCATCTCCTCTTTTCCATGCATGCCATCAAACATAATGATGTTTTTATTAGGTCTTTTGAATTTATGAAAAGCAATGTACACTTATGGTATTATGTGCTATTTAACTACTAAACATTACCTAGTTTAAATTTGAATGATCAATAGAATAATATTCATATTTTCTATACATTTTCTGAATTCCAAGTTTTTCTTTCTTTCTTTTTTTTTTAAAAAGTACGTTTTAATTGGTATTTTTTTAGAGAGAGAGGAAGGAAGAGAGAGAGAGAGAGAAAAACGGATGAAAGATACATCATCAATTGGCTGCCTCTTGCATGCTCCCTTCTGGAGATTGAGCCCACAACCTGGGTGGGTATGAACCCTAGCCAGGAATTGAACTGCAATCTCTTGGTTCCCGAGTCAATGCTCAATATCTGAGCCACACCAGCCAAGCCTATCTCTCTCTTTTAACATCAGCCTACACATTGCTGTAATTGATGAGTAAATGTATTCTGCTTGCATTTTACTGACATTTTTAACAGTGGGACTTCCAGTTCAGTCTGCAAATAAGCCACATTCCAGTCACTGATAACGGACTCTTTACCTCTCACTAATTTACAGTTTTTACCTCCTCCATGGCCAATTACTTTTAAAATTTAATGTTCACAATGTTCAGATAATGTGAGTGCTTTAAAATGTTTTTATTTTATGAGTTAGGCCATTTGTTGGGGCACCTCAAGTTTATAAAATCATGGATAGGTCTTAAAAATGTATTTTTAATGCCTTATTTATTTATTGTTGCTGATTTGTTATTATTTTTTTAAATTTACCTTTATTGATGCAAGTATCACAGATGTTCCATTTTTGGTAAGAGAAGTACTTTTATCAATTTAAGGGACATCATATAATCCTGTTCAGCACTCCCCTTTAAGAGAGCTCTGAACTACCTTGCTATCGGAAAGATGCCTCACCTGCAAGCATATGTTTAGAGAGGGAAACATTTTTCCTGTACAAATTATCCTCCAACGATTAGAGAAAATGTAGGAAAATTCATTGGTAAAAATATGGTTGAGGACAGTGGAGGATCTCAGAGCCTTAATTTTTTCAACTATTTAGCAACCACAACATATACTAGGGTTGTTGTGTTTACTTAAACAAGATGCATACACGCTGAGCACTGAAAACACTTGCTTTTCTTTTTGAGCAAAATGAGGTTCCTTTTCATCTATTCAACAGTTGCCCACAACAAATGCTTGATTTTGGGAACTGGCAATTCCGATCTTGGTTAGAAGTCATTCTTCCCAAATAATAAAATGAACAGTAGAGAGCAAAGAAGTTAAGAACTGAGACTGTACATTCATTTTAGAATTTTGCTGACTTGAAGTTTCCTCTCTGGGTTTATGATGGCAGCAGAACTTCCATGTTGAATTATAGTCAGGTCCACTGTTTTCAGTTTTAAACAACGGATTTCAAATGCCTACAAAACTGTCCCAGTGAAACCACTAGAGGGGGCTAGAAACTTACACTATGCCAGTTGTAGCAGTGGAAGAGACTTGGGTGAAAAATAGCAGATGTTATTGTGATTTAAATTTCCACTTGATAAACATTCTGATTTTTAGACAAATTCAGTGTTTTGATTGAATAGTTTTTGTTACAACCAGAAGGCAGCTTGAGATTCTGGCTAAGCAGAAGTAAGTCTATATTGAGAGTGATTAAGTTCCTTGGAGGATTAGAACAAGTCAAGGTTACAGGTCACTTATAACAGCTTTCTTCTACATCCTGTTACATTTATTTGCTGATAATTTGACATTTTCAGTCATCATTTTCTTGCATAGGCCTATTTGTAAATAAGGGTATTTTCTATTAGTCATAATTTCTTACATTAAGCCCTCTTATATAAAGCTTTCGATAATTTAAAAGATTCCAAAAAGTTATACTTACAATGATCTCAACAGATGATTCATGGTGTCAGTAAACTGAAACCCTGAATTCATTATTATCTGAGAAATACTTCACTGTTTAATTCATTTCTTTCTGGTGTGTCATAGATGCACAAATAGCTTTTTGATAATAATAGCTATTTAGAGGTGTTAGTGAAATAAAAATAGATGGCCGCTGACGCCATCTGTCTTGGTCTTACTGTGGGGGTCTGAAGGTGAAAGCACATTGCAGCTGATGTCATGTGTGTAGAACTTCAGCTTTCTTGCCCTGTTTTGATGAGCTTTGCCATCAGTATCTTCTGCGTATCTGGATTATGACTTCTGCTTTTTCTCAGCAATTATATATCCAGGGAGCCTTAGTCATTAGGCATCTATAGCTCCATCAGTAATAGCTCCCTAGTAAGAGTTGGTGCTCTATGGCTGAATTACATATTGCCAGCTCAGAGAAAAGGTAAGAAGATCACTGTTCTTTTTCATTTGCATTTATTTGAGGTTCACTTTTTTTTAAATTAAATTTTCTTTTTATTTTATTGATCTCAAACAGGAAGAGAGAGGAAGAGAGAGATGAAAACATCAATGATGAGAGAGAATCATAGATCAGCTGCCTACTGGGGACCAAGCCCACAACCTGGGCACATGCCCTGACCTGGAATCGAACTGTGATCTCCTGGTTCATAGGTTGGTGCTCAACCACTGAGCCACCCTAGCCAGGCTGTGGTTCGCTTATTTTTAAGATCTCAACTTCTTCAGTGTTGAAAAGTCTGGCGTTAGGCTTAGGCCTAAAGGGGTAGCTATTATATTTGTATGGTATGCTTTGAGAGATCCCCCAAATTCACTTGCTTCAACTTATCGCTGGTACCAATGTGCCAGGTCTCTTTTGCACTTTTCTTATAGGTTCCTGGAAAAATAGGCCTTGAGGATCTCAACTGGGGGAAAAGGAGAAACTTGAAGAGAGGACACAGTATAGATGCTAGACATGGGGGAAGGTTCACTGGTTCCTTCCCTTTGTGCTGGAAGGAGCCCAGGCTGTGGAGCCAGTCAGCCAGACGGCTGTGCAGTCTTTCCCACAGCGGAATCTCCGGCATGTTAACCTCCCTCACTTCTTCGGCCTCACAGCCTCCCTGCTCCACTTTATAGTTTATGGAGCTTAAACGATATACGTGTAAAGGAAACCTGGCACATAATGAATATCCAAAGAGGTTTTCCCTCTTTCCCCTTGAAAGTGAAAATATACTTATTCTAGTGAAGACTATTTTGTGATTTTGGATATAGGCATTTAAAGATGTTTTTCAGTCACAATTTGCATTTGCTTATCTATATTGCAGTATATCATCCCTTAATTTTCTTTATGATGTGCTGTCACTTATTTTACTACAAGATTATACTTTTTTTTTTTAAAGGAAGCAATGATATCTAGTGATAAAAATGTTATCCTTATAAAAATATCAATAACACTTCATATGCTAATAAACAAAAATTCCCACTCATAGCAGTTAATCATGCTATAATTCCTCTAACATTGAATAAATAGGATGAGGCTATCATTCAATTGATGGCCAGTCTACACTTATATTTACAGACAGTCAGCTGAAATGAGGTCTAGAACTTAACTCCCAAATTTAATATGCCCACATATTTAGTATACAAATGTCCACTGACTAGAATGGGGAAGACAAAACTGATCATAGCAAGGTCAGCATTTTTCCAATGTCTCAAATACAGTTTTCCATGTATTTGAGACATTGGAAAATTACGATCAGAAATCCCTTGCCTTGAAGGGTGTAGGTAAGCATGAATTACAGTGAGGATGAGGAATGAAATACCAGCCTTCTGGGTAATGAGAACTATTAGATGGGTGTTAGGATAATCCACTCAGCCTCCCGGCTCCTAGCGTTTGCTTTCATCAGAACTCCATTTGTCGTCTCTAATCCATGAGCATAGCAATGGCGACCTCAGGAGACTTCCAGAGCAACATCCATTCCTACCGACCTAGTCTGAGATAATCATTATTCAGACAGCTTCAGCAAAACACTTTCTCTTCCCACCCGAGTTCACTGACTTTCTCCTTTTCCTCTTAAATTGTTTATGACTGCCCAGGGGCATGCTAGGAACGTTGACTGTTCCAGGCTATTCCCCAAATTTATAAGCTGGTGTAGTAGCATCAATCGACCTGGAGTGATAATATATTGTATAGCAGATTTCTTTAGGCTTTGAAAAGTTTCTCTTTACTCAGTGTGATGTGAATTGTATCCTGTAGGATTCCAAGGCCTATTACATATATACATTGGGGTTTGGATGTTTCATCTAGTAAGTTAACATTACCAGATCACTTTGACAGGAGTTTAAGAAAAGTTAAGTCTGCAGGCATTTTTAATGGAGTGGCATTTGTATAAAGCTTATCCATTGGCCTTCACTGCTGAGATAGCCAACCTTTAGTATGTCTACTGTCACCATACTTACCCTAAACATAAATGTTTCTCCCACAGAACATTTTCACAGATATTCACTAGAAGGAAAATATGCTTATTTTCCTCTGTGAAAAACTATAAAAACTCACCGATAGTCCTTTCTTCCATTAGGACATTGACAGATTCCACTTTGGTTATGCAGATAAATTTGGTGTGGAGGGAAGAATTGCAAGTACCATAAAACAGATACATATATCAAGTGTCTTCATTTTTTGAGGTTCTCCTGATATAGCTGATTCTCTAAAGTAACAAAATAATGTAATTAGAACTCTGTTAACATACATACTTGAATTTTGATTCACTCAAACAATTCTGAGTGCCTTCCTAGAGTAAAATAATAATCACCAAATTTATTGACTACACATTAGGCACTATTCTAGGCTTATTATTTTATTTAATGCTTACTATTACTTAAGGAATGTAGTAATTATCCTGATTTTATATACAGTAAACTGAGACCCTGAGATATTTAGCAACTTCTTTGATATCACATGCAAATAAATGACTGATATGAGATGAACCCTGAACAGAACTACAGAGCCTAGGATATTGGATATTTAACCCCTATGTGATCTATGCGTATGCATGTGTATGTACACTGAGTGGCCAGATTCTTATGATCTCTGAACACATAATAACCTGGCCACTCAGTGTACTTCTCTTGAGCACCTCATTTATTTGATAGGAAAGATACTATAAATCGTGCACCTGATCAGTTTTTCCCTTTGCACTGGCTGATAGAAAGCTCAGGGCAAATAGGTGGTTGATCTCCAGCAAAAGTCTAGAATACTCTTGGTACCCATTTGAGATACAAATACACTGAGTGGCCAGATTATGTTGATCTCTGAACTAGGCGTTCAGAGATCATCATAATCTGGCCACTCAGTGCATATTCACACATACCTATGTAGGTTTAGTTGTATGGAAAGGCAAATTACAGATACCATCAGAAGAAAATAAGACTACATATAATGGAAACTTTCAGTAGAGTAACAGTAGTAAATGAAGGGATGATAGTCCTATCTCCATGGAACCAGCACATATGACAAGGTTTCAGCTATATTAACAGACAAGCACAGGAACAAGGATCACACAGCTGAACCCCTTTCGTTAGAAGGAAGAAAATAAACTCTAGTAAGGCTTGTTTGTGAGCAGGAGCTATTTCAGGATATTAGATCCCAAACATTTTATGTATAGCAATTTTTGATGGAAAGGCAACCATGATACTTTAAAAAATCAAAACATGAACAGGTGAGAAAAAAAGTGAGAGTGTTCCAATTGCCAGCTTTGAGCATCCATTTATCTTCCGTCTGAAACTCTTTTTTCAGTTTTTTAAAAAAATTTTATTTTGATTTTTGAGGTTATTTAGCTATTTTTGACTGCCATATCCAACTCGAGGATTTTATTATACTCGCTTAAATTATATAATTTTTCTCTTACTGGATCAAACTACCTTGAATTAAGTTTCAAATTCTTCCCAAGTTTAAGTGATTGCTTAAAGAGGATGGCCAGCCTCTGCCCATGCGGTACCGTGTTAAATTACCCGAGGATGGTTTCCGTCATTTGTCACAATCGCCTCTTCCTTTACATGGGCTTCATTTTGGGCAATTTTCTTGGAACGGTCCATTTTGCTTTCTGTATTTTTTGTACAATGCTGCTGTTTCTGTTAGCAACATTGTGGGTTACTCTATTTTATTTTTAAATCTGTTTCATGCATTTTCAATATTTGAAATTAGGGGATGTGATCATTGTGACACAGTTCATCCCATACAAGTATAGGAGGCTGAGCTTTGGATCTATTTCTCTATTTTTGATATTAACTTAATTTACTATGGATAATTGAGCAAATGATCCCAAATTGTTTTTACTCCACTGTTCTGTAGGTTTCATGCGCTTTTTAAAACTACTTTCATTCTGATTGTTAACATCCCTCCCCCTTCGTGGCCACTTACTGCTATATTCACTATAACATAAAAGAGAAGGTGTCCTTTTGAAGGACCTGATTTTCATACGACAGTAACTATGTTCAATGTGATAAACTACGTGCATTGGATAAGTGCTGAGACATCCTAGGTGCGCCTATGGCTCAGAGCAGCTTAGAGCAAGCCTGGAAAGTTCCACTTGGGCATTCAAGTGCTAAATTGAGCTCAGTAAAGTTGGCCATTTCCCTGCAGCCACAGACTTTGGGCAGATGTAATAATGCAAGTGTCACCTTAACTGGAACACTCCCTTTGAATGTCCTCTCCTACACACGTTAGTTTCTATTGACTTTTTATTTAACTTGCTCACGAAGCATGAAAAAAAACAGACAAGAACGTTTTGTACTGATATTTGATTGAAGTTTCGAGAGAAAAAAATGTCACCTAAAAGATGTGAAAACTTAGATATAAGACAGAGAAGAGAAGGCACTTCTTTCTAATGATAATTTATATTTTTTTTGTAGAAAAAAAAAAGAAAAAGAAACAATAGTTTTGAAGTATACTAAATATAGAAGAAATTAAGGAAAGAAATATGTATGTTTTATATATAACATATGATTGCATGTTATAATTTTTAATGATACTTTGCTATGACATGTCACTGTTTTCCCCAATCCAGTTTGTGGACATTCAAATATATACTACACTAGAGGCCTGATGCACAAAGATTTGTGCAAGAATGGGCCTTTCTTCCCCTGACTGCTGGCACCACCTTCACTCCACCAAAGCTGCCTTTCCCCTTCCCACACTCTCCAGAGGCCCTGAGCAGCTAGGGTTGTGTGGATCTCCTGCATCATCACACAAGCGTCCCACCCCCAGCTTCTTTGTGCCTGCATATGCAAATTAGCCCACCATCTTTGTTGGGTTAATTTGCATACGCGCTCCTGATTGGCTGTTGGTTGTTGTGAAGATATGGCCAATTTGCATACTTCTCTTTTATTTGTGTAGATTTGTGGGTATAAGTCATACATATTTCTTTCCTCAATTTCTTCTATATTCAGTACACTTTAAAGCTAAAGTTGTTTATTTTTCAGAGGTAGTGCATGTTTGAATGAGGATTTGTGTGTTCAGGACTGTTGAAATCCAAGGACAGTGTTTTCCCTTCAATATATCCCAATGTCATGGGAGCCAAGGGAAGAGAGACTTTAAAACAAAACAAGTGAAACAGGAAGACACTTTCAACAATATTGCATTGTTTAGGGAGAATAGAAAGGGAGTCGAACCAGTCCTCCAAAGTTGATGATATGGGGTAGGAGTAGTAGCTGGACTATAAGGACCAAATGTGCAACAAGAAAGAGATAAGTAAATGAAAAAAATTCTACTTAGAAAGTGACAAATTGTGTTTGCTCTTCTTTTGTTATATTTCTGCTATGTTTCATAAAAATGAGAATCTTTCCATAAAGAAATGAAGTCTATGAACAGAATCGGGTGGATATTATCTACCTCCTAGAAGCCTGATGCACAAAATTCATGCAAGAGTAGGCCTTCCTTTCCCCGTGGCTGCCGGCACACCGGCTTCCCTCTGGCACCTGGGACTTGGGCTTCCCTTGCAGCTTTGTCCGGAAGGTCATCCAGAAAGATGTCCAGTCTAATTAGCATACAACTTTTATTATAATAGATTTGCTCAATATACATAGCTGGAGCCACACTGTTTCACTTCATTGTTCTGTAATTATTATATGCATGCTAGTGACAGTCTCCAATTAAATTGTAAATTCCATTATGACAAATTCCAATATACTATTATAAGCTTTCCTTAAGAGCTTTTGCTGATATGTGTGTATGCAGAATAGAATTCACCATCCTAAAGTATAGTGTGAGTTCTGAAACAGAGAGGACTGGCTTCCAATTCTTTATTTACCATATATTTTCTTGGAAATTGGCCTTGCATAGAGTAAACACTCAGTAATAATAGTATGATAGCATGCCCATTAAATAAATGAAGAACTATTCCTGGTAGAAATTGAAAATCAGAATTTCTTTGTCATGCCAAAGAAGAAAAATTGAAGTGGAAGAAAATGCATTAAAATCTCTGGTTGATCAAAGGGACTCATAAATTTATTGATTGAAAAATATATAATCCAATATATAAACTCACTCTGTGTTAGAAAAGTTAAAAATTAGCATCTCTAGTTTTTCATTTTTCTAAGTGACTATATACCTAATTATTAGTTGGGAAGGTTCTGAGTAACCTGTTTTCTAATGAAAATGGACTCATTTAATTGTTTTATATTGACAAATAGAGATTACATACACTGTAAGCACTATCATACTTATATGGACATAAAATCTCTATTGCCCTTTGAGAACAACCATCTGTATTATTTTTGATAAAAAATTATCCAAGTTTTCAAAATTGTAACTTTTAGAAAAGTATTTCTGAGAGATAGTCATCAATATTTATAGTTGCAGTGAAGGCTCTGAATTAGCCAGCAATGCCAAAATCTTTATATAGTTATAGTATTTATAACACAGAGATATCTATTTCTCTGGTGACTTTAAGGTAGATTTTTCTGTTATATTAATAACACAGGTAGAACATGATCAATATTCTATTTCTGCGGATGGTAAACCTGAGTCACACTGACGTGTGTGCCATGCCTCATGCCACGCTAGTCAGAGGAAAGCCAGAGATGTAGACGAGGGCTCCTGCCTTTGGTTCTAGTCACTAATTTTCCAAAGCTGCTTTTCAGAGAGATGACTTTTAAATCAGACAGCTGGAGATCACTTCCTCCTTAGCTGTCAAGTGGTGAGCTGTGTGTTTTCCTGCTTGAATTGCTGACCCCATTTAGAGCAGAAGCGTTGTAAGAGATGTGCCCTTCTCTAGAACTCTTGTGGGGAAACACGGGGGCCAGGCAGAGAGGAAGCCCCCGCGGGTCACCTTTGAAAGACTTCAACAGCGTTTCCAAGGGCACGGGGAGCTGGGATAAGGATTCCTTTTGTAAAATTACCATGCTTCTAGTAAAAAGACTCTTCGTACACATGCGTGCATGCACACACATCTATTTTCTCTCCTTTCAATAAAATGCAGATGCCTGACCTCCCATGTTAATGCAGGCGTGTGTAAAAAGCTTCTGAAGCATAGACTAGAAATTAAGTTTAGGCAAAAGAGACTCCAGGAGCTATAACGACAGAAGCTAGATCATCACCAACGGACTCCCAGAATGTGTTCCCTGGCTTGTTCATACCTGTGATGCCCTTATGGGGCATGGAGCCTTCTCACCTGCCCCTGGCAATGCCGTGCGTGGTGTCTGTCCTGAGGAGCATGGGGCAGTGGCTGTGCCTCCCAGCAGAGTAAAGGCTGCTGCACATCCTCTCGGGATCACTTGTGATCGGCAGGGAGTCCAGAGAGGTGGCCCTCACCACCGCAAGGTGTGGAGGCAGGCATGGTTCAGAGCAGAGGGAGGGGACTGAGAGGAGCTGTGGTGCAGGGGCCACGTGTAGGTGACCTACTGGTTCTGTTCTGCTTCGTTCCTGCTATTTCTTCTCTTCTTCCTCCTTCTCCTGTCCTGTGAGGACTGCTCCCCGTCCTCCTCCTCTTCTGGCAGCAAGTACTTATTACCTGCTCGGCGTTGTGCTAAGTAAACTCTCTAAACTTTTATTGTTTCATCCGATGGATTTTTTCTTTCTCAGCATAGATGGAGCCTGACTCTAGAATTGGCCACTGGTATTTGCCTAGCCATGGTTGGAACAGGCAGTTAGGCATTATTTGCTGATGTGAATGTAAAGATGATGGAATATCGGCGTCAAATCGGCCATGTTGACATTGCACATACTGCCTCGTCTCCTACCCTACCTCGTACTCTTTAGCTGATGGACTGATTTAATTGGCCATCCTTTGCTATAGGCAGCTTGGAGAGTGAGCTCCTCAATTTGGTCTTGAATATATATATAATATATATATATATATAGTGATTAGTGTGAAGAACATAAGAATTGTCCCTATCATGGCTATTCATGTGTATTTATATGTCTTCTTCTACAGAAAAACTCTCAGGGGTAAAGAGTTTTGATATCCATGTAGGTAGTAACCCTCATACTAACATAGATCTAATGTGATATGTGCCAGGAATTTAAGTCTGGGAATGTTCCCACATTCTCTTAGAAATGCCTTCTTTCTCCCTCCACTATTTTAGAAAAGGTGTGATATTTCTCATTCAAAGACTAAAACTAATTGATCAAAAATTAATTTTATATGCATGTTATATTTAATCATACATATAACCATCTTGTCATCAATAATATATAAATGGCCTTATCAGGTTGAAAGCAACATCACAATATTTCTGAATTATTGGGATCACTAAAATTGTTTTTTAAAAATTGAAGTTATGTACTTAAAAATATCTACAGTATCTATTTCTCATAAGGCTTTCTTCTTTGTTTTGATTTAGTTGTTGTTAATAGACTTTAAAGTGAAATATAGTTTTAAGTGTGCTGTCCTTGAAAATCAATACTTATAGCATCATTGTGATAGTGCTAAGTGGACCCAGATCCGAACAGATAATTTTCCTGGTGGCAGCCTTCCACATGGACATTGGACACAGATGTTGTTTGTCCTGCACGTGAGAAAAAGAGAGAGGTTTTCTTAATTCCCCCAAAGGCCTTATTGCTTTATAGAATCAGGGCACGGCGCTCTGAAAAAAGTTGAAAGAAAAGAGTAGTATTTATCCAATTGTCTGGCTTTCTAAATGCCATGCTGCTTTGGAAAAAAATATATATATTCTTTGCATTTTTTTTTTAAAGAGGTAACAAGCTGTTTCCTTGAAAGAAAAGACAAGAGACATAACTTCTGCAATGGTTGCATGAGTGTGACTGTGGCATGGTCTTGGACTGTGAGATACCACACGATAATCAGTGAAACCCTGTAAAACTCTGGGGAGAGGCTGGCGGGGGTTCTCAGGGCAGAAAACGTGTGTCTACCTCGGTTCTCTTTCCTTTATCTAGCAGGTGCCATTCCTGAGCATCGGGCCCAGTGTTTGCTCAGCTTCTGCCTTTGGGGGGATTTTTTTTTTTTTAAAGATAATAAAATTGCAAGCCCATCCCGTAATGGCAGGCCAAGTGAAGTGCCCATTTTCACATCGGAGCTGGTGCGCTCTGGAAGGGTGTTTGTTCAGCGTTACTTGTGAGTTGGGGGATCAGATAAAAGCCAGCCAAGTGTGAGAGAGGTCTCTGTGCAGTGTGCCGGCTCCCAGGGTCATTGCGTGCCTCCAGTCTGCTAATGGATTTCCCCAGCTCCTCCACGCCAGGTGAAAATTTCCTCATTAAGCGGAATTTATTCCATTTCCTTTTATCATGTATTATTGAAGACTAAGCGTGAGTGGAGGAAGTTTCAGAGATGACGGGGTAGAATTTTAAACAACAACAACAAAAATCTACATTGGAACTCAGAGAGAGAGAGAGCGAGAGAGCAGAGAAGCTCCTATTGTTTATAAAACCAGAGAACACACTGGAGACTTCCCCCTGTGGAAGCTGAGCTGAGCTGTCGAACCGTTCAAAGATTATGGCCGAATGTGTAAAAGCCTTGATTGTCTGTTTTTAAAATGTTTTTTCTTTCCCCTCTCAAATTTCAGACTGTCATTTGGTGCTGCTGTGTAGAGAGAAACTGGAGATTATGAAAAAGCTAGCATCACAGTTACTTGGTGTTTCTTTGTTTTATTGTTTAGCATGATCAAAGGGTAACCTTTGAGGAGTTTGCCCTTGAACTCTGAAAGCAAGGAAAGCTGGTAGGGGAAAGGAAATTTCGATGTATAGAGGACACAGCTCTGAAATATGGATTTAATGTCTTCATGTTCCAAGAAGCAAAGATAAACAAACACATTTAGTACACACAAATCCCTGTTAAATAACGGAAGGATAATTTATTTGTTACATATATTTTAAAACTGCGCTTTAGTACAATATACTCCCTTCAGCTGATCACATTTCTCACTGGGTATAATGCTCCTTTGATTTACAATGCAATATAAATGGAGCATTCCCTACTGAGGTTTCAGAGTGAGTAACAAATTTAGTGTTTATATTCCGCTTAGTAATTATTCTGTTTCGAGTTTGTTCCAAATTAAGGTTTTCATTTTCCTTTAGAAAAATAGATATATTATAGCCCTGTCCGTAAGTATGCTTCTTCTTAGCTTGCTTTAAACAAATCTTACTCTGATGAAAGTTCTTTTTAGCAGGCAAAATAGAAGGCAGCCCAATCCGGGCAGATAAAGATGAGGATCATGTATCTGAATCTACACATTGTTAAATGAGCTTTTATGTTCACTTAAGATTATTCATCTTGTATTTGACTCTGAAGAGGTTTAACCTTATCTGAATCACTGGCCCACAGCTAATGAATTGTGTCTTCAAACTGTCTCTTCTTTTATTTTATTATAATGGGGCTCAAAATAAAATTTTGTATCCGAACAAGTAGGGAATAA
Organism: Pipistrellus kuhlii; assembly: GCF_014108245.1. Lineage (NCBI taxonomy): Eukaryota > Metazoa > Chordata > Mammalia > Chiroptera > Vespertilionidae > Pipistrellus > Pipistrellus kuhlii. The sequence goes on along the minus strand of NW_023425573.1, from coordinate 5,051,060 downwards.
AGCCAATTTTCTTCTGGGTGTAATGATATGCCAGCCAGCCTTGTATTATGCAGAAGCAGCAGAGAGAGCAAATGAGGGACATAGAGAGAGGGGGGTGGGCAACCAGCTCTCTGTCTTGGAGTTAGGGGTGCCCTGCAGAATTAGGTGGGCAGGATCTAACTTGTCTCTGTCCTTGTAATTACCAGAGTAGGTCATAATCAACATCTTTTTTCTCAGTAAGGGGCATTGTAAAGTGCTTTTTGCTATTTCATGGACATGTCTAAAGCATAGACATGAATAACCAGCAAGACCATGAATGAAATACTATAGAACATACGTCACTTTGAACTGCATATGAACATACCTACCCAATATTTGCATTCAGTTTGAGATAGATGAACATGCATATATTCACATGCCATTCCAGTTAATACATGCTCATTTTCAAGATGTTTAAACATGTATCATGCTATTGATCTAATTATTTGAATATTGGACAAAAGTTAAAGCAGTTTCTGGCTCACCAAAAAAATATTTTGAGATTCAGTTTGTGAGCTTAAAACATGCACTTTGCAGGCCTAGCTTGATGCATCTGTTTCTTTTCTTTTCTTTCTTTCTTTTTTTTAAAATATATTTTATTGATTTTTCACAGAGAGGAAGAGAGAGATAGAGAGTTAGAAACATCAATGAGAGAGAATCTTCTATCAGCTGCCTCTTGCACACCCCCTATTGGGATGTGCCCGCAACCAAGGTACATGCCCTTGACCGGAATCGAACCTGGGACCTTTCAGTCTGCAGGCTGACACTCTATCCACTGAGCCAAACCGGTCCTGGCTTGATGCATCTGTTTCAGACTCTCACCTGGTATGATCTGAGGGGGCACCAATGGAGGAGAATTTTCACTCCCATTCTGAAATTCTATTATTCACGATTCATTATTTTGTGTTGCTGTTGCTCTTCTCAGGCATCCTGCTAAATAATTAAAACTCTCTGGGGTGGCTATGCTATGGGGAACAGTAACAACTGAGTTACTCCTAGTGACATATTTTTTTTGTCACCAGAGCTGAGCACAAAATTAATTCACTGTATTTTTATACATCAATCAGCCTTTCTTTTTCTTTAAAAATTTTGTTTTGTTAGTAAGAGTTCAATATTATTTGGTGGGTGGAGAAACACTTTGTATATTTGCTGGAAATATCTTTACATACTCTATTGAACTTGCTTTTAGTGGACAAGAATAAGAGGAATTGTGCATATTTCATCAAAGGAAAACATTACATAGCTGAATGTGGACAGAACAAATGCAAATGTATTGCACTCCTAATAGAAGTGGGAGGAATTTGAATGGTTTCTTGTTTGTTTGATGGTTTAACATAATTATTTATAACTTTCATTTAAAGCAATATAATTATTTTCTTATATGATAGTCCATGAAGGAAAAACAAAAATCACTCAAGGCAAAAAACAAAATAATAACAAAAAAACAACAACACCCAAATCATGACCCAAAGATTAAAGATTAATAAATAATTCTGGTCATCTTTGGACTTGAAAAAGTTGCTTTTAAGCTTGTCCACAGTCAAATTATAGGCTTGATGGTACTTTTTATGTCATGTTTCTTATGTATGTGGTACACTGTTGTTTTGGGGTTAGGCTTAGTTATTTAGGTTAGTGTGGTGGTCAGTATAGTAATATAGTATGGGTTTTGCCTCAGATAGTGTTTGTAATAAAAGAAATGTCTTACTGAAGATCTACTTATTCTTTGTTCAGCTGTTCTTTTACTGCTATCCCACAATGATGGGAAAATGCTCTAGCAAATAGCTAGAAAAAAATCTATAGGTAAGAACTGATGCAATGCTACATGTACTGTGTTTCTCCACTTAACTCAACCTTCATACCTACCGTATTTTTCGGACCATAAGACATTTTCCCCCCCCCAGAAGTGGGGGGGAAAAGTCCCTGCATCTTATGGTCCAAATATAGCCTACACATATACTTTAAAAAAAAAGTTTTTTTACTTGCCCGGCTCTGTGTGGTCTCTGTGTGCTTGCCCGGCTCTAAAATGGTTCTAAATGCTGCTGTTTACTTTACAGGGTTGATTACATGTGTTTATGACTGTGATGTTGGGTTTTAATGCACATAAAATATTTTAGGACACTATTTGTTTCAGAATCTTTTTTTCTTCACTTCCCTTCTTTAAAAACTGGTGCGTGTTATGGTCCGGAGCGTCTTATGGTCCGAAAAATACGGTATGCTTTTCATGTAATTGCAGACAGATCACAGAGAAAATGTGTAGCTTTTCCTCATGCAGGCAAACATTAACAAAAGTTATCATTGAAGATATTTATTGGAAAATAACATTATCCAAATTTCTAATTTAGAAAAGGAGCTTATTTTTCAAGCACTTCCACTTTGAGGCTGAATGCTCACTTGCACATAAACAAATGAGCAATTGGTTTAGGAACATAGTCTTAGCACAGAAAGTGGAAATATACCCTTCTAAAGCAAATATCAACAACAACAAATCCCTTCCTTTGCTTCTGTCTCAACAACATTTTTTGGGGGCAACCCTAAAGCTAACCTCCATAAAGTTGTATGTTTCAAAGACTCTCAGATGCTCAGAAGCCTTTCCAGACTTTGCCAGCAGAATCCGGGCACACTTCCCCTGAGCGCCTCCTATTGTATGTGTTTCTCTCATAGCACCTCTCACAGTACAGCTACATCCGTAGGTATTTGCTTGCCTCCTAATATACTCTGACTTCCTTGAATATAGAGATTCTATACTTTATCTCTCTGCCATTAAAATAGGTAGCACAGAGCCCGACACACAGTACATGTTTACTAAGTGTTAAAGAATGACAGGGAATGTGGCTCTACCTCCATCATCCACAATTTCTTACTTTTTCCAACTGCAAATCTTCCATTTTTTCCTATGCCTATGATCTCTATTGCTGCCTCAAATGATTGCAATGGAGTTGCCCTTGCTTATAGCACATCTGTCAACTCCTTCATCTACAATATATATATAACACTACATTTTCTTTATGGGTCTGCTCTCATCCCTCTACTGCCACAGTCTTTCTCAGCTACAACCACTCACGTTGTTATCTCTTTTTTTCTCACCTCACATTTCATCACATAGCTTATCTCCCCATAAAATGTGTTGAATCAGTCTCGGTCATTCCATTGTGGCAGTTGGGCACCTTGAACTGTGGCTAGGGTGACTGTGGATCTAAATTTCTAATTAAAAAATAATTTAATTAATTGACACAAATTTAAATTTGTATGTGTGACTAGTGGCTACCATATTGGACAGCACAGTTCTACAGCATCTAGCACAGTGCTTGGCACACATAGTAAGTGACTAATAATACTTAAGAAATCAGATTGTGTTCAAGAATTTGGCAGGTAAATATGTTGCTCTGAGAGAATGCTTGTCAGATACCTGTGAAGGTTAAAAATCTAAATGGGAATAGAAAAAGAAGAAAATAAATTCATTGGGAAGGATAAATTGATTTGAGAGACAGAAAGGAATTTAGATGTTATAGAAAAAGTGTATTGAATAGGAAGAGCTGTAGCTGGAAAAGTGTAAACTAATATTGATATCAAACCCCCAAAGAAATAGCTATTAAATATACCAGCTCAATTCTCTTTTCTCCAAACTCAGAATGTGAATTAATTAAAGGGGATTGAAGAATAGAATGAACAAAATACAGTGGGTTTCATTGAACTACATTCTAATAGCAGAATTTCAGTGAACATATTTTATTTATTATTAGATCATCTGATGATACACTATTACATTTTAATTTTAATTAAATGGCTATCAAGCTATCATAACAGAATTTTATTGTACTGACTATTGCTGGTCACAGCTACTTGGTTAAAGATGCTTTTACAGTAGTATTCTATATTTCTGAACATTGGGTCTATGTAAATTATTTTTGTGTACGTTTTGAATTCTAATTACAAGCTGATTTCAATAGCTTATTAGTCTTTTGTATAAAATAAAAAGCCATAGAATCATAGTTATCTTCATTTATTTAACAAGTACTTAGTAAATGTTTGAGGGCCAGACAGCGTGCTAGTCTTTGGAATAATTTGGTAAATAAGTCAAATGTATTTTCTGTCCTTGTGGAACTTGAATCTAGCAGGAAAAAAGTCTGGTTGCTAACAATAAAATAAATAAAGGTAATAGACATTTAAAATACCAGGTGGTGATGACATGTTAAGCAGTGTGCTTCCAAATTCCAACTTGATTCAAAACGTAAGCATCTATTAGGAGCCTAAGAAGGTCATTGTAGATAAGAACAGACTGAGAAGTCTTTGTATTTGAAGCCTGACTTTTGTAGACCTAAAAAAGGTGCTTGGGAGGTGGAGAGAAGTTGGGTAGGTAACAGGAATATCCAAGGCTTTGCAGAAGAGAAACAGCATGGATCCAGTCCACCTCATTGGAAGGGGGTGGGGGGGAGGAGTAAGGAGATAAATCTGGCTTGAGTGGAAAATAATCATAAGGCAAAAAAACCCCAAAAAACCAATAACTTTAACAGAAGAAGATATGTGATATTAGGAAATAAAGGCAGTTTATGGAGTAAATTTCTAGTCAGATACAACGTTGGGATGCCCAGGTAAAGGTGATTCTCAAAGTTCGTACATAGAGACCTGGACCACAGGTCAGACACTGGAGAAGGGGCTGCAGGTTTGGGTGTCATTGACGACTTGTGCTACATGGAGCCATGGCACAGGATACAGTTAGAGGGAGAAAAAGGAGCCAGACTAATGCTGGAGGATAGAGCCTTGGAAATAAATAGTAAATGGTTGTTGGAAATAATAAAGTAGGGTGAGAAGCAACTTACCAGAAGCCAGAGGAAGATACTTTGAGTGGCACATCAAACATGCTGATAGGATAGGAGATGAAAATTGAGGAAGAATTCCTTAATTCAGTAAGGGGGAGGGGGTTCCTGATTATTTTTAAAGAGGAAATTCATTAGGACAGTAAGTGCAGAAACCATTTTTCAGGAAATAAGAAGGTACATATGGTGTGAAAGTAGAAATCCACATATTGAGATCAGCGTTGCAGATAGTAGACTTCATAAAGGCCATAAGTGTTAGTGGGTTATTTGTGTATTTTTAAAAGATAGATTTAAACAAGGTGAATCTAGAAAATAAAGACCTTGAATGCTTTTGAAATGGAATAGTTAACTGCTTCTTACTGTGGTTGTTTGAAACACGAGTCTCTTTCTCATTAAATCCTAGTGAGTCCCTCCCAGCGGAAACCTTGCAAAGGGCAAAGGAGATTGGGTTCTCAGACAAGCAGATCTCCAAATGCCTCAAGCTGACGGAGGCCCAGACCAGGGAGCTGAGGTTAAAGAAAAACATCCACCCTTGGGTTAAACAGGTAAAGTAGTTTCCTTTCTTCTCAGGATTCCCCACGTGAAATGTGGGTACCAACTCAAAGGGACATTGTCAGTAAAAAATGTGGTGGAACTTGAATGTGACTCTGCTTGTCCAATGGCAGCCCAATTTTATCCCGCACAGGATTTAGGTATGCTTAAAAAGGGGAGGGTTAAGGGGTAACTGGGATATAAAGGTAAGAGTGAGCACATGATTTTCTTGGCCTAAATGAGAGGGGAAAAAAAATCAAAATGTCCTCTCCTCTGCTTTTTGACTGAGTGCAAATATATCTGTAGAAAGAGAAATCCGTAATGTAACAGACGGACTTGTAATACCCTAGCATGTTGGCTGAGGCTCTTGAAAAGAATACTTATCTCTCTTGGCACTAACTTTTTACAAGGTAATACTTAATTTTAAGTGCTCCATCATTATGGATCATTTAGTATTCATTGTGATAGGGCTGGGCATAATGAGCTCATCTAGTATTCATGACAATCACATAAGAACTTTCATAGGTGCACCATTGTGATTTTTTTTTTTTTTGGCCTTTACTACACTCTAAGCCATCTCTGGCTTAAAGTACCACCAGCTGGTTTTTGTCCTTTAAAATCACTGACCTTTCCTGTGTGCTCAGGGGGCACATGCATACTCTTAGGTCTCAGGCTTGATGCTGAATATTTTCTACTCAGCAATTATTATCATTTTTCCTTATCACCTGCTTGACACTAGCTTGCCCTCTAAGCTGAGCTTCTGGCCCTTGAGAGCTGAATTACCTCCATTGATTTACTTTTTTTTGTTCAATGAAAACTTGTCTCCTTCCCCCCTCCTTTATAAAATTTGTGTCATCCAGTTGCTCATTGCCATAGGTACCTTGAATCAGATGCATTAATTTGTGAACCAAAGACATCCTTATATATAGGTCATTTTGCTCTGATCTTAGATTTTATTTGCAGCTGCTATAGATCAGTTGGCTGAGTAAGCCTTGGTAACCTGTTGATTATTTGAGCACATTGCTGTGTTCATGAGAAGTACTACCATAATGACTCAGTGATACTCAGGGATATGTATTATTATTATTGCTCAGGTGATAGCTAAATTCTTTCATTGTTTCCCCCTTCCTTACTTTCAGAATTAGAAAACAATTGAATTGTACATCATTTTTCTTGTCTTTATTTTTGGTAGTAAAAGGCATTTAAGGAATATGAATGAAGCACCAAGAAAAAACCACCAGAATATTCTTTTAAAAAAAATTAAATAATCATTTTTTATTGATTTCAGAGAGGAAGGGAGAGGAAGAGAGAGATAGAAACATGAATGATGAGAGGGAATAATTAATCAGCTGTCTCCTGCCTGCCCCCTACTGGGGATGGAGCCCACAACCGGGCATGTGCCCTTGCCTGGAATCAAACCTGGGACCCTCAGTCCTCAGGCTGACACTCTATCCACTGAACCAAACTGGAGAGGGCCCACAATCATTTTTAAAGGAGAAATTATAACAAAGGAAGAGGAAAACTTTATTTATTTATTTACTTATCTGTGTGTTTTCTTTTTCAGATTGATACACTGGCTGCAGAATACCCATCAGTAACAAACTACCTCTATGTTACCTACAATGGTCAGGTATAAACTGCCACACTGCAATATCAGAAAGCTCTAGATTTAGTAAATGGTACACATGGGGGAATACATGTCTTTTGTCTTTGGTTATCTAGTGATAATAAAGACATCATGGGGATCAGATGTGATGATGTCTTTCTGTACTTATCTTTGAGGAACTGTGTTAAGATCATGAGATCAAATAACTTTAAAGATAAGGACAATCGTTACATGAGCCATACAGCTATGCCACGTTCTAATGACTATTTAATTAAAAAATATCAAACTTATTCTTTTTACAAACAAGTAGAGCTTCTTATAGCTTTCTACTTAGAAGTTCCCAGACTCATAGAGGATGCATGTCAGCAAGAGTAAGAATGAGAAAGACGCATTCAAAGGCAGGACACATAGTTTAATTAGAGGGAAAAATAACAATGATTTAAACATCTTCTTTTTTGTCCTTTCAGGAGCATGATATCAAATTTGATGAACATGGACTGATGGTGCTGGGCTGTGGGCCATATCACATTGGTAAAGTGATAACTTATGTTTACATAGGGCTTTACAGGTTATGTAGTACTTTTCACATTTTTTTCCCCTAAAAAGTATGTAAAATAGATGCTATCATAATAAATATTTTGTAAATTAGGAAATTGAGGTTCAGAGAGATGAAGCCCAAATATATCCAACTTTTAAGTGGTACAAGTGGGACTCAAATATGGCATCTACCCAAACTCCTTCTCCTTTCATTTCATCATCATCCCTTTATCACTTTCATCATCATGAACTAAATTGAGTCACTGGGGTTGAAGAACAAATTTCACTTTGAATTTTTCTCTTCTAGCATAATATTTCACAAAGATCTATGCACATTAGCCAGAATTATGTTTGTAGATGCAGTTTCTGACATAACATAATTTCTGTTGACATCAAATGCAAAGAGCTTTTCTTATTGGTGCATAGAGCATTATATGATTTAATTAATACATTCTAACTAGAAATTGTTATATATTCCTCCCAGACACTCATAAGTAAATATTTAATAATGAATCAAGATCTATTACAGTTGCAAAGTATGTATTTAAATAGACAATGATATTTCCTAATAAGTGTATTTAACATTTAGTTTCTGTAAGACATTCTAAAATGGAAATGATAAAATAGATTACTTAAATTTATATAGTCTTAATTTGTTACTTTCAGCATAGTCTATTTTAGCTTTTTCAATTAACTAAGTGCTTTAAATGTTCCAGTTTATCAATTTTTGGCTAAATCATGGAGGACAAGTGTTTATACTTTTACTACTGTAGTTTCTTATGGCCCAAACTCTGTCACCAGGACCCACCCTTTTATTTTTCTAGACCTATCTTCCTTCCTCTTCAAATCTTACCTGATTTATGCAAAAAATTCTGCATTACTCTATGGCCCAGGGAAGACTAGCTGAGATGACAATCAAATCTACATTTAATTGATAGTGAGAATCAACTTGCTACTACATTTGCATAACTTATTCTGACAACAATTTTTAGGAGACAAAGTCTGAATGCCAAGAATGAGTACAAATCCTAGAACTTTCAGTTCTATGGCATCCCAATAGAGGTGATATTTTGAGCCATTTAAGGCCATTATTATACTTCAAATTACTTCTTAGAAGGTCACTCACTCTGCATGGGGTGGCCTTGCCAACCTCAAAAGGATATGCTTGCAAAGGACAGGACTTCTAATCGATTAAGATATGTCAGAGCTACAAGGCACCTCAGGGGGATCCTTGGGTTTAGCCTTCAGCCAGCAGGGCAGGTGGAAGGACTGAAACAAAAACTCAAGTATTCTGATCGCTGACTGAACTACCTTTGTGTACTGAGGACAATACGTTTCCTCTGAGTTTCTTTTCAGTAAATGAGGGCTGTTTTTTGTTATCATTACAATGATCTCCCATTAACTTTGAGGTTCTGTATGCTGCATGTATAGATATGCCCTATTGCAGGACTTAGCATATAAAACAAGCCGACATGTCATTGTTGTTTAACTAGTCGCTGTTTTTCCTGCGATTAAGATAGTACACATAATGGATCTGAAATTTATATTTTGGAGTTTTAAAAAATTGAATTGAAAAAGAGGGAAGGAAGGGGCAAATAAATGAAATGTAGCCAGAAAAAAAAATAATGGAAAGGGCATTAGCTTCCTTAGCTTGAACTGACTGGCAATATAGTATTTGTGCTACTCTTTGTGTTGTAACTTCAAGCGTCTCCTACCTCTTTTCCCAATCTCACCGTCTCTGCAGGCAGCAGTGTGGAATTTGATTGGTGTGCCGTCTCCAGTATCCGCACGCTGCGTCAACTTGGCAAGAAGACTGTGGTGGTGAATTGCAACCCTGAGACCGTGAGCACAGACTTTGATGAGTGTGACAAACTGTACTTTGAAGAGTTGTCTTTGGAGAGAATCCTAGACATCTACCACCAGGAGGTAAAAAAAAGGAAAGAAAAATATATGCAGTGCACACTTTATATATGTGCTCCTGTATATAGATTTATACTGTAATTCCTCTCGGGATTAAAAAGCTGTCAGTGTCTTCTATTGTCTAATTCTGTAGTGAAACTCTAAAAAGAACCACCCCAGCATTAGATTCTCGAGGCCTTCCTTGGCTCAGAATGATTATCTTTCATACAAAACTCACTCCTTCTTTCTAAGCATTCCAGCTATATTAAAAACTCCTCTTGGTAACAAGTGCCAGGCACATATTCACTAGTACAAAGCAACCCCGGTAGATAATTTGCAGAATGATTGAATGGTCATCCAGACATACAACAAGCAACCTCTCTCTAGTTCATGAACTTCATAAGGAAGCACAGTTCCCAGAGGAGAGAAGTTGCTTGTTAACAAAGGACCAGCTAATTCTTTGTGCTGTCAGATGAAGCCATTAGTTTTCCATTTTAGATTGACGAGACCATTCCAAGTGATTTTTTGGGAGCATTTTCCTACAGTTGCTCCTCCACTCCCACTCTAATATTATTGAGTGTATCTTCCCTGTGGGTGCAGATGATCAGTACTTACGTTCTTCTTTTGTCAATGAATGATATGAGTGTAAAGATGTGCTACATGCAGGTACTGTGAAGGTAACACGAGGCTTATGGTTGAAATCCCATTGTAAAGTATAAAGTATAGCGCTGGAACAATGTGATGGTCTTATTAGTGTAAAGAAAAATGGACAGAAAAAATGAACAAATTTAGGATGGATGTACCATCATAGTTGTCTAGTTAGATCTGGTTTACTAACCTTTTAATATAACAAATTTGAACCATTAGGTAGAATATGCACAATGTTTACTTTTCTCTCTGCCACGGTTTTCCTAACGATTCCATAATATTCATTTCAGATGCATAGGTGGGGATCAAAATAACTGCCGTCTACAAATGTTTCTTGAGCACCTTTTAAATGCCAGGTTTAGCAAGACAGAGAGCAATACAGCCTTCCCTTCAAGGCATTAAAATAAAACTGGATTCATGACATAAATATGTGAAAAATTACATAATTATTTAAAAATATTAAGCATTGCAGGCAGTAGCAGCAGGCATTTTACACACATAATTAGTCATTTCCCCAGGAATTCTTTAAGAAAAGATTAGAAGCGTCTGTGACTGCCTTTGGATATAGTTGCATATGGATATTAATGAGTTCCTTTCGCTATAACTGTATTCAGTGTGATAGAAGTAAATAAATTGCCCTTTTTGAAGCTAATTGGCAATTAAAGTGCTACTATATATTATAATGTTATTTTAAATGTTATTTTGGAGAACTTAAGAACAATATTCAATTAATGTATTCTTCAGACTATCCTACGAAATTACACAAATCACACATACGTGTACAAATATGTGTATGTATTTTTCTTTTCATGAGCTGGTTGTGTCTCTCCTCATAGCAGGCTGCACAGTCTCTCATCACAAGTATTTCTCAACCTTCATGAGACTGTCCTTATCTGACCTTGGATGCCCCTAGTGAGGCTGAGGGCATTGAGGCATTCCGTAGTAAATTTGCTGAAAATTGGAAGCACATCTAAACTTATTGAAAAGCACACAGTTGAGTCACTTAGAAGGGCAATGGGCTTTCCCAATGATGTCTAGCTCCCTGAGATGAGAGAAAATATGACGGCTCTCTTGACCCAGGTCTGTTGGTCTAGTTCAGGATCAAAACAGTTTCCATGGCATCAAGGGAGTGCTTCTAAAGAAACACGAAGGAGAAATAAAAAAGGTGACATGCCCTGTGAGTACAGCTGGTTGCTTTGAAGGGAGTCTTGATCAGAGGCTGAGTGAGAAGGGATGCTGGGGATGCTGAAATCGCCTTCCTACTTGCTCTTATTTTTTTAAAAATAGAAAATGTTATAATGATATATTCCTTTGGCGGCAGACATTAGCTTAGTGATAATGGTTTTTCAAAAGTAGGAAGCTAAACCAGGTTAAAAAGATACAAGCACATGTTGGTGAGAGCGATGGGCCTTTGGGAGTCAATGGAATTTGTTTAGGCCAAAGGTTTTGTTATATTTGAATGTTGCCAGTGTAGAGTATGTGAAACAATATCTAAATTGTAGAATATTTTATTTCAGTAACTTACTTGAAACTATTTAGATGTTAAGTGATTATGATGATGATGATCTACTTGTGTGAGATACCGGGCTCTCTAAGCCCCTGAAAGTTCTATACTTGGAGTTGGGGCTATTTTCAAATAGAATTCTTCCAGAAAACTGTCCTATATTAACTTTGTCCTATGAGCATGTTCTTTTCTACTGAATTCCTTCTGCTATGTGACCAAAACTTCACTACACCATCTCACCATTACTCTCAGCCATTCCTGTGGGGAAGATTTGTCTGCCCAGTGATGAGCTGTGTTTCTGGAGGTCAATAATGGGCATAGGGCTTTGCCAGTGAAAGTTTTTCTATCTACCACTTTTCAAAAAGAATGTTTTAGCAGAAGCCGGTTTGGCTCAGTAGTAGAGCGTCGGTCTGTGGACTGAAAGGTCCCAGGTTCGATTCCGGTCAGGGGCATGTGTACATTGGTTGCAGGCACATCCCTGGCAGGGGGTGTGCAAGAGGCAGCTGGTCGATGTTTCTCTCTCATCGACGTTTCTGGCTCTCTATTCCTCTCTCCTCTTCTCTGTAAAAAATATCAATAAAATATATATATATATTTTTAAAAAGAATGTTTTAGAATAGCTCTTCTTATATTCTGTAATATTAACCACCTCTGAAACCAGCTAGAAAAATCATTAGCTTAAAATTCAAAGATTAAACACAGCTGCTTTACAAAGTTTAGAATTGAGTTCAACTAAGAAAGATGGGCAAGTCATGTACCTTTACCAAGCCTCAGTTTCTTTAGACATAAAAGAGTAATGACTGCCTCAGAGAGACACAGTGAAGGTCATACAGAGAGTCTACCGTATGCAGTAACAAGTAGCAGTTTATGTTATTATTGTTTTTGCAACTTGTTAATCTCTTAAAAAATAAAAATCTATTTCATACAGCTATTTTGGAAAAAATGTTGATATATTTATTAAAGAAAGATTTATTTAATCTTTGAATCTTTTAACTCAACTTTAAGCTCCCATTTAGTTCAGTTAACTCCAAATTTTGCTCCCCTAATTTTAGAGATTATTTTGAAGTCATTCACATATGAGACTTTGTATACATTTATTTGAGAAGAATTTATTTTTAAGCTTTTAAAATATTAACACCATTCATAAGCTAAAAATGAGCAAATACAAATATTATTACAAAAAGAATTCTTAACATTTTTGAAAAACTGCATATTGAATATAAAAATGATGATAAAAGTAGCTAAAATACATTTGTAAATATGCAGAACTTTAGATTATGATTTTCAATACAATTTACAATGCGTTTAAGCATTCAATTGTTTGTGTAGGCAGAACTATAATTTCTGAAATTAGCTTCTTTTTTTTAATAGAGTATTTCATAATGATTTCAAATAACGATGAAATGCATTTGGTACATATCTATTACTTCACCAATTCTAATATTTAATTAGTAGGTCATTAAAGTAAACACACATTATGTCAAAATCAATGGCCTGAATATTAATATTATATTTTCTAATATGAATACTAATGTCATTTATACACTTGTATAAAACTTTTTAATGTTTATTTTTATTTAATCTTCCTAGTGACCTTGTGAGGTAGGTAGGTACTATTGTGCTAATTTCACAGATAAAAATTCTGCACCTTCAGGTGAGTTTCACAGAGGTGGGATCCAAGAAGGGAAGTGTCTTCCAACTTCAAATCCAGTTCCCAACAGCCCACACGAGCTCCCCCTCACCACTGGAACACCAGTCTTGAGAAACTCTGAGATTTTGTGTGTGCTTTCTTCTTTTTCAACGTTGAAGTTTTGACTCGTAATAGAGGATTAAGGTTAAAGATTCGGGACTGATTGTAAGGCAAACAGTAAGGAAATAGGATCTAAAAAAATCAGTTAGAGTCCTGCAGACAGGCTCCAAGGTAGCAGGAAAGCAGAGAAGATGCTAAAATAGGAGGTAGGATTTAGACTGCACTTTGGCTTAAGGAGAGTGGGAGTTTAGATAAGAAGAGGAGAAAAAGAGGAAGGAAACAAGAGCAGGGGAAAGTAAGAAGTGCAGGAAGCTATGGCTGGGGGGAGTGAGCCCAGGCTTCTGCCTGGGGCCAGGTGAAGTGATGATCGGTAGTTTGGAAAGTTTTAATTGCTCTGTTGGTAATGAGTTTCCACTTTATCCTTCAGACGATGAGCACCCTTAGAGAACTCTGAGTATAGGAGTAACTTGTAGGATAATTAATCTCAGTGTGAATGGGTGGGCCGGGAGAGAACAGAAGAGGCCAATGTTAGAAAGATGGATCTGAATCCACTTAGGAAGTTACAGCAGCAGCCCAAGAATAAATTGATTTCAGTGTAGAGTATGCGATAAAAATATTTATGCGTTCGATTTTCTTTTTCTAACCGTCACACTTGCAGGTGTAATTGTAAGGAACTCATCTATGGTAGTGATGTGGAGTTGTATGGGACCTTACATGAAAGCGCCTGGCAAGTCAGAATTAAGTCCATCTATCTCTCTGTGGCACAACCTAATATGATCCATTGACAGGAGAAGTGAAACCATCACCGTCATGCCAATCATTTTCCATAAGGAAATGGAGGCAGTTGTTCAGGATGGTGAAGCTGCCTCAGTGGCTGATGTTGCACACGTCTCTTCCAGGCCTGCAGTGGCTGCATCATCTCCGTGGGAGGTCAGATCCCAAACAACCTGGCAGTGCCTCTGTACAAGAACGGCGTGAAGATCATGGGCACCAGCCCGCTGCAGATCGACAGGGCCGAGGACCGCTCCATCTTCTCTGCCGTCCTGGATGAGCTGAAGGTGGCGCAGGCACCCTGGAAAGCTGTGAACACTTTGGTGAGGAGAGAATCCCCTGCCTGTGTTCCATGTTCTCCTTTGAAGAGTCACAACTTGCGTATTAACTACTGTAGGTGTTAACAGTGAATTTAAAGTTGTTGTATTTCCATGATTGCAGTGAAATGTTGGTTATAAATTGGTAGGAGTCTTCTCATAAAGATTCAGACAATGAAGAAAAGTTCAAACTCGTTTTGAATTAGGTGTGTTATGTAGAATTAGGAACTAGGCATTTTATGTATCCTGATGTCCAATTTACATTTTAATGGTGTCTTTTGAGAATGAAAAAAGTTGGGTTGCTACTTACAAAGGATCTGTTCTGCATTTTCATGGACTATTTTAAACTACTTATACATTTTTGTTGTTGTTTTCCTTCCTTAGAATGAGGCACTGGACTTCGCGAAGTCTGTGGGCTACCCCTGCTTGTTGAGACCTTCCTATGTTTTGAGGTAATATATTGTTTTCCAAACAATGATTTAAAAATGAAGGGATAAGCATGCGGTGTGCTAATAGCAATAGGCTCTGATGTCTAGTAATTTGTAAGTCCATCATCAGTCCCAAAACCAGCACAGCTAAATTGAGGACCAATGTCACAGTCCTCCAGTTTGATGCTTTTCCTTCAGGGAGTGGCAACTGGAAGACACTACAGTTCTGTATCTTAGAAGCATGGTTTCCAGCATCTTCTGGCCAAATTATGGGGGGATAATTTTACATTAGAGAAGAGGACAATTAAAGAAAAAACAAACCAAAATAAATTTGAGCTATCTCTCCTCAGCCTCTGTTTTCTATTACCTGGAAATGACAGCTTCTTTTTTATTGTTGTCAGCACCTTCTGATGGTGCCCCTGGTTTGAATTTTTGAGTTTTTGAGCTCACATTTTTTTTAAATAGATGAATTACAATGGTGAGGGAATGGGCAGCGAGGATCTTTTATATTAAAACTTGAAACTAAGACCTATCATCAAAGGAGAAGTTGTGAATTATCACTTCCTCTCTTCAGATGTTACCACATGTAAGGAGCTACTTCAGTGAACAGGGGATAATAAGAGAAACACAATTTGCTGTGCACAATTTGAAAGTGTAAATGGAATTTGAGATGGGATCCTTTAAAATAATGAAAAATTTCAAATGAGGTAGAAAACTTTCTTCTTTATTCAAATGACATTTTGTATAAACCACAGTCCAGTAATACTACTCGTTTGAGATATTACTGTTAGTTTAGTTTAAACACACAAATATTGAAGGGAGGATTCCAGAAAGCAGCTTTGATTATGGTATTTTCTTTCTCATCTTCATATCTTTGTTTTAGTTTCCTATACTGTGAATTATCAGTGTTATAGCCTTAGCATTCCTGTCTTAAATAGATAAAGAAATTGAAAACTCTTTATATAAAATTTTGTAATAGAGTAGAAAAGGTAAAAAAAAATAATAATACTTTTAAACATGGAAGTAGAAAGTAACATTTGTTCCTTATTCCCTCCCCCCCTTAGTCTTCCTTCTTTCCTCGCCTTCCATTCCACTTTGAAAACATCAATATTCAGAGGAAATAGATTTCAGATAGCGTTCTTTCTGAAGTATTTAAAAAGAAGGACACAGTTGAATACCTTTCAGTCACATACTGTACATTATGTTTGCAAATGTTACTAAAAAATAGATTCTTGTGTATCCTGGTTGAGATGGTAGTCTGACCTGTTTAGGCTGGGTAATGAACTCTGAAGAAACAGAGTTAGAGAAACAAGATCCTGAGAGGAATCTGTTAAGGTTCAAGCATTACCTGGAACCAATAGAGTGAAAACAAGTAAATCAGAAAGGACAAACGTTGGAGATGTGTCATCCTAAAGCTGCCATGGTTTTCTTTGGGCAGTATCATAAGTCTAACACCCACTTGTCACACTTCAGTGACTTTTTACTTTGGTCACTTATTCTGTTGATTAAATTGGAGTCAAGTCTCAATTTAGAAAAAGGTATCTTTTTACTTACTCTGGTTTCCTGGACCCTTTCTGAGAAACAATCAAGTCTAGGATGCTCTACTTCCAAACTGGTAAAGAAACTGACCTGTTTCCCCCCACCTCTTTTCCCAGCGGGTCTGCCATGAATGTGGTCTTCACTGAGGATGAGATGAAAAGATTCCTGGAGGAAGCCACTAGAGTCTCTCAGGTAGGGTGCAATTTCCCTCTGTGGATATTTACCTCTTCTGTTAATTGCTACTTTACTTCATGTGTTGTTTTTCTTTGCATACCATGTTGTTAGGACGGTTTTCATTTTTCTTTTACCCACTAGTCTTCTACAGGTAAGGGAATAAAAAAATCAAGTGAATTTACTTTTAGATTTTTAGGGCGAGTTGAAGAAGAGGATACCCAGTGCATAGTTGATCACAATAGAGTTTTGTATGACTTTAGACTCCGGGAGCTGGTTGGATAAACATCCAGTCTGATCATGGGTGAGATGCTGGTTAAGTTCTCCATGGACTCCCCAGCTTAAGGGCTGCCCTAGATGCTCATGAACCCTGATTTTTAATTCTCATCTCTGGAGAGACTTTGCCTTAGTCAGTCTCGAAACTTTAATGGTAAATGCTTTCCCTCACCTGTTGCTTTTTTTTTTCCACGTTGGTATATTCCATTTTAGTTAATAAAAATGTTTGTAGTTTTGTGGTGATTCTACCATCTTCCTACACTAACGCAGCTTTTATTTCTCCTTTGGTGTTACCTCAGTGCAACCCATTTAAGATTTGCCCAGTGGGATTATTGATCTGCAGATCTTGTAATGTAGTGGATGAAAGTGATGTTTCCTTTTAAAAGCTAGTTGTGGATATATATATATACATACATATATATATATATGTATATATATATATATGAGATATATATGTATATATATATATATGAGAGGAGAGAGAGAGAGAGAGAGAGAGAGAGAGAGAGAGAGCGAGCGCACAACTTATAGAAAGGAGTTTGATGCGAGGTGAGTGGAATTTGGAGGGAGCTGAAATCAGAAGCCTTTCAAAGGGGAATAAAGAACATATGTTCCTGCATATATGAAGCTTGACCTTTCTTCTGTGTGAGGGTTTCCGCCCGCCCACCACCACCTTTGGGCAGTGAAGAGAGTGGATAAACATGAAGAGTGATAAGATACAAGAAGCGTAAAGAAAGAAAACCAAGTGGGTTTAAAATTCACTTTTGTGTGACAGTCAGACAACACGAAGGACGGACTCTCCCCGATGGGCCAGTTTTCACTAATGTGCTCAGGAGTGAGACACCGCCCGCTGTTGGATTCTCTGCCAACAGTCCTGTTGTACTCCCCTTTGGAGAAACCAGCAGCTAGGTCAGCCGGTCTCATGTGAGTGAGGAGGCAGGGATCCCCCCCCCCTTTTTTTTTTTGCCTGAACATTGGATCTCATAGGGCTTCTATTTGTTAGACTGTTTAAAAAGTCTAACATATATATTCCTGCTAGCGTATAAATAGAATGCTTACAGGACCAATATGTTAAATAGAAATAACCTGACTGAGTACTTTCCGTTGCAAGTCTCCTGATCAAACTATAGCAGAATCTTGTACACTCAATACTCAATGCAGGGACTTTAGAGTAAACTACCCCCCCCCCTCCAATCAGTCACTCATCTATTTATGAATGTATTCATATTTAGCACCTGCTATGTAATGGTATTGTTCTCAGTAACAGGGGTTATACTCATCAAAAGATAGGTCAGCCTCTGTTCACATGGAGGTCTCTCTTTGCTAGAGACATCAGAAAATTATAATTAAACACAAATATGATGAGCATTACAGTAGAAAAAGATACATGATGCTGAGGTATAGTATATAAGTATTGGGTTCCAGTTCCCGAAGAAGAGATTTTTAGATGGATTTAAACTGGTTGATTCGTAATTAAAAGATTTACATCGTGGGTGTAAGAAGGAAGAAAGAACAGCATTGTAAAGACCTGAAATCTGAGGAAAAGCATGAAGTTTCTAGAAACTGATCAAACGTTTACTCTATGGCTAAGATGCCGAGCATGGCGAAAAAGATAAGTGTAGGAAGACAGAAAGAACCTGAAACAACAATGACATATCATTATTAATAAAATACAGATTTTATTTCATAAGTTACCTGCAACTCTGGAAACAGAAAAGGAACCCCATGATGCCCTCTCTTTAGTGCCCTCTTTTTCCTAACTCACCTAGAAGTCTATATTTGAAATTTCAAACCTCATGTTCGGTTCACTGAGTCCTTAAACTTGGGAAGCAGCCTCTGTCTCGCTGTAAACAGAGAATTGCCTGTTCTTACAAAACAAGTTGGCTCATGTGCTTGTGTAGTGTGCTAGCAGTAAGTTTTTTGCAAGTATTGCCCTGGTATTTGCTGAAGGTACACCGCTTACCTGACAATACACAGATAATTTCAGCTAACAGTTCTGCCCTCCCGTTCTCCCTGGTGACAGGAACACCCAGTGGTGCTGACGAAATTTATTGAGGGGGCCCGGGAAGTTGAAATGGATGCTGTTGGCAAAGAAGGAAGAGTAAGTACTTGATCCCTGTCTCCCCATCCCTGTTTTCCCATCAAATAATATTTTTCTTGGCAGTTTTGAAACATAACACAGATCAGAATTTATGATTTATACAAAACAGGTCTTTAATAATAATGGACAAGCTTCTCAGTCGCAATAATTTTCAAATTCACTGACAGCTCTGTTGGTGTTCATGGGTATCACATTTCCTATGTCTCATACTGTTAGAATTTCTCTTTGATGATATTCAAAATTAATTATCATCTGGTACTCAACATTCTTTTTGAATAGATTTTTTCGCTCTCATTTTCTTTTGTTTGAGTTTCCTTTTATGTTCCAGTGGATATTATAAAAACATCCAATGCTTTTCTTTCAGAAGTTCCTAATTGAATCCTTAGTTTTTCTTCTCTCTGGATTTTCCATCTACCCCCTTTTTAATGAGTTGATAAAGGCAAAACCAAACAGTAGTGTGGATAATGATAATAACATAAAATTGGCTTACATATCACGTCTCATATTGCTAATGCAATGAAAGCATCCAACTTCAGGGAGAAACAAAAATGTGAAGAATGTGTTCCTTCAGTTTGCTAGTTGTGTAGTCAGGAACTTATGATTTATCTGGCAATATAGAAAGTTATGTAATTTAAGAAGTCCATGTCCTTTTATTTCCTTTAAGGAAATATTAAAGATCAGCCTTTGTCTTCTACTGTGCAGAGGCCACAAAACACTATTGAGGATGTCAAATTATTTTTGTCTTCTAAGTTAACAGTTCAAAATGAGGTGTTTTTGTGATTTTTTTTGGAAAAAAAAATCTATACAATAATGATGACTTCTTACCACAGAATCATATAATTTAAATGGAAGCATCCTTAGGAATATTTATTTTAACCCCACAATCTCCAAAGATGAACTTTTTTTTTTTTTTTTTTTTTTTTTACCGCATTCAGGTTATAATGTTTTGTTTTGAGGTCTTTTTTTCTATATCTCACATATTCCTTCTTCAAACTAAGATGTACTTTCCTATAATTTTTCTCCCTGACTTCCTGACCTTCAGAATTATAGAGCATATGTTTAAAAAAAGTCTTTCTACTTTTCTAATAGTTTAAATTTTCTAATAGTTTTAATAATAGTTAACTATTATACTTTTCTAATAGTTTAAATATTTGAGAATGAGTTATGAAATAAGAGGAATGTAGTCGTACCAGTGCAGAAGTGGGGGATATAAGACTGGCTTAGAAAAATTCATATTCTTGTTCAATTTTGTGCTGGTAAAGTTGTTCTGTTGTTCTGATTCGGCTCCAAGTTGCAAGATAAGCTCTTGCCCTAAGCTTTTCTCAGACATGGACCAATCCTCATCATCCTGGCCCACCTCTTTTGGAAAGTTTCCAAGTTATTCAGATTATTTTAACGAGTCACATTCAGAAATGGACGCAGTGCTTAGGATATATAATATTTATAAAGTTCATTTGGTCTATTGCCTCCTCATTTCTGGACACTGTAAAAAATTAAGTGCTTGCTATGCACTAAATATCATGCCAGACACTGAATATGTCTTCTCTTTCATCCTCACAAACATTCTTTGAGACAGACACTGCTGCTATTCCCATCTTATCAGATCTTGCCCAGGTCACAGAACTGTAAATGATAGCAGGACTGAGACTCAGATGTCACTGTGCTTTAAGTCATCTATAAATATGATAAGCAAATTGTAGCTATAGCTTAAGTCTTTTACAGTCACCCAATTATTCTCCGGGAATCTAAGCTTTATCGTTTGCCAAAGACACATATTATTAACATTCCGGTTACAGTGATTGGGGCCATAAATATTAGACTCCGACAGATTAAAGTTCAGAGTCCTGACTTGGCCCCATAGTAGTCACATGTACTTGAAGTATTTTATTCTTATATTACCTTAGTTTACTCACCTATAAAGGGGACAATAATATTGTCCTTTAACTTCCTTCCTCTCTCAAATTTCAGTTTAGAGATCTCTTGATCTTTATACCTGAAGTGTTCTCTCTGGTTCACCTGTTATGACATTTACCTAGCTGGATATTGATCTCTCCCATCTCCTTTTCATTTTCAGTGTCTAAAACCTAACCTGGAAGGAAGAGATAAAGATATCTCTTGTGCCTCCCAAATGCTTTCGTTTCCTATCTGTTCTTAAAACATCAATATGAGCTGGTTTAGTTGTCCTCTTTCCCTATTATTTATACCCATTCCAATCAACGGGAGAGGGAGGTAAGCTCTCCACTACGCTCAGCCTCCCCAGAAGCTATTTGTCATTGCACGGGGAGGCTTGACAAGTCTATGTACGCAGCTCCTTCTCCTCTGCTCGCCAGGGACTTGGCAAAGACACCCGTCAATGCTCCAGGCATCTTTCAGAACCACAGGGGTGGGCAAGGCAGAAGCTTCATTGAAGTAGGTGCCTGACAACTCTTACCAAACTCTTCTCCTGGCCAGGTCATCTCCCATGCCATGTCTGAACACGTGGAGGATGCTGGTGTCCACTCAGGAGACGCGACTCTGATGCTGCCCACGCAAACCATCAGCCAAGGAGCCATTGAAAAGGTCTGGTGTGAATATTTAGCACATATTATTATTTTGTCAAAAGAAGCCTAATGGTGGCTACTACTGTATTATTGTTGTTATTGTTATTATTATTGTTGTTGTTGTTGTTGGAAATGTAGCTGTCTATAAAGAGAAATTAAAGAAATGCAAATTTAAGGATCTGTAACTTTCTTTTTGGGAATTTATCTAAGATCTCTTAACACTTCATTATTGTCCTTTTGATTTAGGTGAAGGATGCTACCCGAAAGATTGCAAAGGCTTTTGCCATCTCTGGCCCATTCAACGTCCAGTTTCTTGTCAAAGGAAATGATGTCTTGGTAAGAAATGCCAAAGCATTTGAGAGGGGAGTACAGCTGTGATAGATGTTCTTGGTTTGTGTCCTTCTAGCAATCTTCCCTGTGGACACAACCACAGAGCAAGAGAGACCACCTGCCACTGTTAGTAACCGGATATAGGATGTTCACAGTGTATAATGCCCGCCTAGTTTGAAAGCACAGGCTCTTGGTGGCATTGATGTGTCAGTCACAGCTTTGGAAAGCACTCTGATCCATTGGAAAGATCACCTACAGTATAGTATATATCAGTGGTCGGCAAACGGCAGCTTGAGAGCCACATGTGGCTCTTTGGCCCCTTGAGTTTTTAGCAAAGGCAAGCTTAGGATTACCCTAATTAAGTTAATAACAATGTACCTACCTATATAGTTTAAGTTTAAAAAATTTGGCTCTCAAAAGAAATTTCAATCGTTGTACTGTTGATATTTGGCTCTGTTGACTAATGAATTTGCCAACCACTGGCATAGATGGATACAGTGACTACCATAAAGTAATTTGAGTATGTATAACAGTCATAAATTACATGCCCTGAAGTGTTGCTTTACTCTTTTCCAAAAAAAAGGAAGCTGTTTTTTATACCATTTACCAAAATATCAAAAATGTTAAATCAACTAGGTTAGTTTTAATCAATGTTGTCTATTTCATTTTATCAAACTGTAACCAATACTGATTCAGCATCTGCTATGCAAAGTCCTATGGTGGTTACAAAAATTTATAAAACACAGTCTCTGCTCCCAAATATCTTTAACTTAAGGAGGGCTAGGAAGAAGATGAATTTGTAGAAAACCAGCCTGGCTGACAAGGCTCAGTGTTTGAGCTGGGAGCTCACGATTTGATTCCTGGTCAGGGCACATGGCCAGGTTGTGGGCTTGATCCTCAGTATAGGGTGAGTAGAAGGCAGCCGGTCAATGATTCTCTCTCATTGTTGATATTTCTCTCTCTCTCTTTCTTCCTCTCTGAAGTCAATAAAAAATATATGTTTTAAAAAAGGAAACCATAATATAAGTTAGAGTACAATTGCTGCTAGAAGGGTGTGCAAAAAGAAAGAACAAATGAAATGGTACTGGCATCATAGAACAGAGAGAGCATATCTACTGGTATGCATGTGTTTGCATGTGCACAAGTGTGCACACACACGTATGAGCATGAACATGTATTTGAGTGTCATTTGTCTTGTTTGGTTTGAAGTGGATTATAAAATATTTCAAGGAAGATTTTGTATTTTGAGTTCTATCTTAAAGAATGGCCAGAAGGAAGTTAGAACATCTAGAAGGAAGTTAGAACATTACCCATAGAACATCTAGGAGAAAATTTGGCACATTTTAGGAGATACTGACTAGTTCAGTGCAGCAAGACCATTTTTTTCTAGGGAAATAGTGCAAGGTAAACTGGAAAGTAAGATTGGGGCCATGAAAGTGGTACAAGCTAAGTCAGAGGGGCATACTGAGACAGGAGGGTAAAAGGCCTTCAAGGACTCCACCTTAATCTGATGGCCAGTGAAAATCCAGACAGCTTTCAGTAGGGATGTGGGATTATCTAAGCTTGCATTGACATCAATCTGTCAGCAATGCAGGGCAATGGAACTTTGGAAAAGGGAAAGAAAGTCAGAGTTAAAGTGATTAATTGAAAGAAAACCAATTAGGAAAGTGAAAGCAGCAGGAGTAAAGGAAGAAGTTGGCAAAACCAGGGCTGGTCCCCAGTCAGGAAGAGTTGGAACCCAATTGGTGGGGAGACTATTACTGTTGTTGCTATTAGCTCTCACTATCCTTTGTCTTCTTTTGAATTTTGTTATCTCTGCAGGTGATTGAGTGTAACCTGAGAGCTTCTCGATCCTTCCCATTTGTTTCCAAGACCCTTGGGGTAGACTTCATTGATGTGGCCACCAAAGTGATGATTGGAGAGAGCATTGATGAAACACCTCTTCCAACATTGGAGCATCCCATCATTCCTTCTGACTATGTTGGAATTAAGGTAACAGTTGAAAAAATGTATTAGTCATTTTTGTAAGTACCAAGGAAATTTAAGGAACAAGTTTTCATCCAAAGAAACAAGTTTTCATCCAAAGTTTTCATGATATTTTATGAACCTTCTCACTAACATGCTGGACCGGAAAGTTAATGATACTTCCTTTGAATATGTAAGGAAGATGCACTATAGCCAACTTTATGTAAACCGCTGTGCATTTCAAAATAATTTAAAAACCATTTAGAACTGAGTCAAAACTGACCAGGTGAGTGAATTATAGACTGTATTTAAGAAGTGATGCATGATAGTGCCAGTTTAGTTGGTAAACAGAAATCATGGATATATAGTGTTAGGATGAGGCTTGAACTGAGCCACATTTGAATTGTGCCAAGATTTCAAGAAGGCAGGAATCTAGTAACATTCTTTCTCCTATAGTGTTGGTTAAATTCTCACCACCTTGGTCACTGTTGCTTAGTTTCTCCTTTCTTTAATGGTACAGTTTTCCCACTTGGAAAGTTGAGATAGTGGTTACTGGTAACAGTGGCACTGTGAGAGTGACGAAGTTGCTAGCACTTTTATGAAGAGTGACCAAGAAAATTTAAGGGTTGTTCACTAATTTCATATATAAGTATGTCTCATGTTTTAAAAATATTTTTTTTATTGATTTCAGAGGGGAAGAGAGAGAATCTTTGATTGGCTACCTCCTGCATTATAGGTAACTCCTGGTTCATAGGTCACTGAGCCACACCCGCTGGGCTAAATGTATATTTCTAGTGATAACTCGTAAGGAAGACATTGTGCTTTGCTAGCTGCCTCCCGGTATCCATGCCCAGAGCATTTATAATTGTGATTTTAACTACTTTAATGAATAGGCATGAGGATTAGTGAGATATTATATAAACATATGTGAATTTTTTTGTGAAGCGCACATTAAATTAATTTTTATTGTGACATATTTATGTGACATGTTTTAGGTGTCTTCCAAAAACTTCTATTTCTACATGTACTAGTGAACTCAACCACTGTGTTACAGTGGAGACTCTGACTTCTGACTTTCACAGTGGAAGCCTTACATTGAAGCTATAAATAACAAATATTTATTAATGTTACTTAACTTAATAATTTAGGATGCCTTGGATTTTATAGTGCACTGAAATAGAATGTCACTTTTTAAGTTGGGGAATGGTAGCATTTTAAACCTGGAGACTATGATAAAACATAAATCATTAAATCATAAAAGCTTTCAAGGCTACACACACACACACACACCGTGTGTTTAAATTATGTTGAGACCAACAAGGTCCTGAAAAATATTTCCCACTGAAGATTCTATATAAATTTTAAATTCATGTTTCTTTATTCATAAACATAGGAATATGTATACACATGAATACATGTATATGAAATAATTTCCCATTAAAATAATACTGATGTGTAGATAAGCATTTTCAAAACGGACTGTACCTTTTAGTTTACTTCTTTCCTAGTTATTATTGTATATGAATCTACTTTTTTCAAAAAATTTATTTATAGTCAATCTTAATATAGCCCTGGATAGGTAGGTAGACATCAGTAGATGAGGGTATTGAAAAGCTGGAGGGCAGGAATGTATGATACATTGACTAAGATGACTCAGTAAAATGACTCCAAGCTAGAATTCCCATGACAACTCAAAGGGTGCCCGAATCTAAGGAGAAATAGTCTAGACTAGATAAATGGATATATGCAAGAAGTAAGAATTCAGTTCTTTGTGAGTTGCGCTGATAAAAATGAATGAAAAGGCAGCACTCCCGTCTATGTTCTAGTTCATATGAAAGTTCTGAGCGAAAGTGTTTCCAGGCAGAATGTTTTTCAAAGCTTTTTAAGAGGTGTCAACAACAGTTTAATATCTCAGAAGTCAGCTTACAGACAGACATTTCTGGCAAGGTGGCTTGTTGCAAGTTCAAATGATCAAAACAAGAAGAAGAATGTTTCAAAAGCCAACCAAGAAAAAAAATGTGTTTGAACTCTGTATTTGGGTAGACCAATGCCCAATAGACTTTGTTTGAAATCACTCCAGTAAGACTCTGTGTAGGCCAGATTAGAGACACTGGCTTAGACTGGTCACAGGGGCCCTATTTACAGAAATAATTTGTGACTATTTAACCCAAGTTTTTGGCTAAGAGCTCAGGAAATTCTTGGAACAGAGTTTTAAAGCCATTTTTCAAGTCAGATGCTTGGACCAAAGAGATTCTTTTTACATGTCTACCATAGCCTAAGAGAATTGTGTGAGAGATGATTCACTGAATATATTTTTTCTCTCTTAGTCCTTTTAAGCATTTCTCACGTGCCTTTTCCTCCCTGTTATTTCTGACAGGCTCCAATGTTTTCCTGGCCCCGGCTGAGGGACGCTGACCCCATTTTGAGATGTGAGATGGCTTCCACTGGAGAGGTAACCAGTAATGATTAACAAACGCTTTCATTAAGTCTGCTTTGAAATATATGGCTTTCTGGTCTGAATATGGTAAAGTAAGTTAATAAACCGTAATAGGGACACAAACTTCTGCTATTAGAATATGTCTGAAAGGGGCTTAAGAATTTTGAGCTAAAGAAAAATCTTTTACTTTTGGGGACCAGATTCTAAAATCAACATGTGAATATAATACATGTATTTCTAATCGGTTTCCACATTACACATTGAGAATAGCTTCCAAACATCTTCTACTTCTTTTCATTTTAAGATTTTCAGGTCTCTCTGAACCCCTACACCGCCTCCCCCCACATTAGATCAGTGGATTTTTACTAACAAAATGTAAAATATTGATAGATATGCATCATCTGAAAGATCATGGTCCTAAATATTGTGCAACATGCAAATATATGCAAAACTTCAGAATGACTTTCAAAGCCACTTTAACCTCTTGGGTCTTACCTAAAAACTATAATGGGAGTGGCCACTGGATGTCCCTCTTCACTTGTGTTGGGACTCTGTCAGCTGAAGGTTTCTTCAAGAATGTGAAATGTGTTTCTTGTAGAGAGCTGTCAGATTCTAGAAAGTTCCCTACATGTCAGTGTCAGGACGTTTTATGAATCACCTAGCCCTTGACAGACTCACCAGATACAACCTTCACATTCTCATCCATGCACATAGGACTGTCAACAGCAGAGTGTGAGGCATCACTGTTTCCTCTTGGTATTGAGGAAAACCTGAAAGGGGAAACGTTTAATTGCAACAAATACGGGATGTTTTATATGGTTGCCTGGTTTTGAGCGAGGTCTGCAATGAGGAGCCATGTGAGACTGGAAGGCAGGCAGTGAGGAATAAATGGCTATCTTGTTTGTATGTAGATTGATGACTGCATTCTCTTAGCTCCTTGGCTGCTTCTTCTAATTTAATAGGTGAGACAACCTAACATTAAAGGAAGGGGCCTCCATTCCATTTCCGGTCACTGAAGGAGGCTCTCTTTGGGTTTATCTTGATCCCATGGTCACTCAGTAGAGGGGCTATTTTCAGCTGGCCCAGAGTTCAGATCAGGGAGAGAATGTTTTCCTTCATGCCATTTGCTCTAGTGTGGCAAACCCATTTTCAGTGCCAAAGTCCGTTCTGCCTCCAGACGTACATTATTGGTGTTGCTGAATTATGGAAATATGAAAAAATTAGAAATTAGGCTCTCCGTTTGTAATATCTGTTTCAAAAATATAAAAAGACAATTCTTCTTCCATTATTAGAGTCATATTTCCAAGTGTCACTAAGTCTGATGTTACAAGATCTATTATATAAGCAAAATTAGAATAATAATTCTAGCTTAGTGCAATGTCAATTATGTTTCAAAAAGACATTTTCAATGTTCAAATGGCTTTATGAGGGGTGGAAGGAACCTTTAGCTCCTGATCTAGGTAAGGTGTTTTATTTTCCTTGTGGTGAGGTAAGGCTATCAGTCCTAATCTTTACTTGAATATCTGACCATTTCATATGTTTTTCTGTAGAAAACTGCTGAAACCTCCTGTGTGCTGTTGTCCTTATATGCACTTATGAGGGGATGGCCCAGATTCTTGCATTAGAATTTGGGTACCATTAACTTAGGTCCCATTTGGCCAGAACTTGACCAAAGAAAATGTTCACTGGGGAGTACTATACAGAGTGGGGCAAAAGTAGGCTTACAGTTGTTCATATGGAAAATAATACAATGGTTAATAAATAATAACGCAAGAATAAGCTCTGTGTTTCATGTACCTGCAACTGTAAATCTACTTCTGTCCCACCCTGCATATTGGTGGTCAACAGAAGGTCAACGTGATTTGAGAACTTTCTTTCATAGCAAAGGAGTCATTTGCTTAAAGAATGAATTTAGCCATCAGTGTTATTTACTATAATGGTGTTTCTGTACCTGTGCCAAATGATGATGTGCATGGCAGAGTCTGCACCCATCCACAAACAAACAAGATGGCCATTTATTCCACATAGACCACTTGTTCTATAGTTATGCTGGCCGGGTGACATAGTTATATTGTGGCACAATTATGGTAGATGAAGCCTCTCTATATCGTAACATTATCTGTTAGTTTGGAATTGTTTTTTTACTTATGGCTGCAGGATTCAGGGCTAGCAGTATGGTATGTATATTCATTTTATGGAAATTATATAAAAAAAAAAAACTCCTTTGAGGTTTTCATGGACTTATTGAATGGCTCAGAAGGCTTTCTCATATGCTGTGTGAAAGGATCCCTGAAGGATTGATCAGCAGTTATACATTTGTGCTACTGACCTGTGAATTCACGCACTGTTGCATAGCATACACAACATACACTGTTATTTAAACATTATGTCAACTTAACATTTGGTAACTCACCGCATTATGGACCAGAAGCTGTGATTTGTATCCAAATAATTCTCAGTAGAATCCAGTTAGGCTGTTCCATGGAGTGCTGTTGGATAGAGAAAGAATTGCTTATTCATTCATTATGCTTAATTAAAAACATAAGATACATCTGCCCTGGCCAGCTTTTTCATCCCTGAATTTAAATTGCACGGGCAATTTAATAAAACCTGGCAAAGGTGTCTGTGAGGAAAGTGCTTTCCATTTGTGGCTGTTTTTCGGTAAAGGTGGTTGACTATTTGCTTCCTTTTATTTTATCTTTTTCATTTATTCTAAACAGGTTGCTTGCTTCGGTGAAGGTATCCACACAGCTTTCCTGAAGGCCATGCTTTCCACAGGGTTTAAGATACCGCAGAAAGGCATCTTGATTGGAATCCAGGTAGGCGGTGTGCGGTTGTGTGCATGCCAGTGGGCACCTGCTGGGAATGTCTGGGGGAGGGGTCCTTAATTATGATATCGAAGAGGGGGGTGAGTTTGAATTCCCTCTAAAGAAAACAGTAACTTATAGAGAGAATGGTCTTTTTTTTTCCTCTATATGTTCCCTGATTTTTTTCCTTTTACGCTGCAGTGGCCAGTACAAATAAGTGGGTAAATAAAAAAAGACAGAGGAAAAAGTCTCCAGGGAAAGGGTGATTGTTCTGAAAGGAATTTAGGGTGTCTTTGAAAGGTATCTCCTTCATTCTTTGGTTATATCTTCTCTGTATGTTTTATTCTTAGTTGTCCTCCTCAACATGGGTGTTCTGAAAGGTTGGGTCTTACCTCTTCTTTCTCTTTCTATGTCTGTGTCTTTGGTCTCTTAACTTTCTTCTTTTCCAGCTCATCTACATCTACAATATCCATTCTCCTATCTAAAGCAATTACTTTTAATCATAATCCTCAGCCACCTAATATTTGCCACAGTCTGGTAGATACCTCTCTCTGGTCTCTCATCCTCGTCTTGACCTCTATTCCCTCCTTTCTTACACTCATTCATTCACATTTCAATTTCCACTAAATGTCAAAAATGCAAAGTTGAAGAAGATGGGAATTTTTTTGAGAAAAAATTTCAGCCCAGCTCTCCATGATTGATTGTAAGTTTTTAAAGGGCAGCAACTTAATGGGCTTAAGAAAATCAGCATTTCACACAGAATACCATGGCAGTTCTTCAAATATTATTATTTGGTAAGCCTTGTAAGTCAAAGCAGGGTGCCATCATTATAAGTGAATAGCTTCATATAATGAAAAGGGCCTTATTGGTTTATTATTCTAGGCCAAGTATCAATCTTAGTGCAAAATGGTAGTCAGGAAACTTCTGTTACCACTGCTTGGAATAATTATTGCAAGAAGGTAAAACCTGTTCTGTTTATAAATTTCCTGAAAGATACTAGATGCTTCCAAAGGGTCATTCACTTTCTTTGGAGAGTAGTAATTCTTGGATCCTTTGCAAACAATAGCTGGTCTTATATATCACCCCTGCTGGACTTTTAATAATCTCAAACCATGCATGGTTACATAAAAATCATTAAAATATAATTAGAACAGGACCAGGTATCCTCAAGCCAGTGGGTGATTATTATACATGCCATCTCGTTAGGGTGTCTTAATATATGCAAATTAGACCCTGGAGACTGGATGGGCAGTGGTGTTGGAGAAGTTTCTGCAAAAAGTAACGGGATTTTTGCTTTATAAAGGTGCCACCAGGGTGAAGGTGAACAGTCAGAGCAGAGACTAACAAGATGACTTGCTATTGCAAATCTTAATGACAGTTTAGAGACACATCACCCCGTAAGAGAGAATCATTCCATTATAAAGGGGTATTAAGTATTATTAAGTTGCAAGCTGAGAGTTTTTGCCCAACTTCCAGTTACGGCTTAAAGTTTAATGTGAGACCTGGGGGCAGTCAGAGGAAGACCATGCCCTTAATCCCCATCTCCTCAACTAATCATCTAGTGGTAACATTTTAAAATACCAGTTTAAAAAGGCAGTGATGTGTAAAATTGTGCCTTGTTTGGTTCCAGGGCTGCAGGGAAATGTGAAGCAAAAATTAATTTGATCCCTATGAAGTATTTGTGTAATGTTGGCATCAGTGACTAGAACTTCTGCTTTTGAGGAGAAAAAAAGCGGCGGGGGCGGGGAGACGGTTGGAGAAAAAGAGTTTCCTTCAACAAGGGATTCTGTCTATTGAGCTTCTACCTTTTCATGTACTCTTTATTTTTTATTTTTTAAATGAAATAAATGTTTCAGTAGCTACATGAGTTATTGCAAAGAACTTTCTCCCTGTGCATGAGTACATACTGTTAGAGATTTAAATATATACGTATTTTAATTACAAAGACACAAAGGAAATATTTGAAGAAATATATAATAAAATATTCGCAGCTGTGCTAAATTTGATCAGCATGACTATAAGCCTTCAGAGATATATAAGAATCCTGACCTGCTTTATATGGGAGGCAAGGAAAACTACCATCACCATCAATTAATGCATAGACTCACCATTATCATGTGACAGACTTTCACTTACAGTGATTTAAAAAATATGGAGTCATAAATTTAACACAACAATATGACAGGATATTTTAGCTAGAGAGTTACTATCCATAAAAGTCACCGGGCATTTCTTGGCTAGAACGGAACCAAATCTAATCAAACTTTTTACCCAAACTTCATAGCAACTGTGCTATATAATCAAAACTTAAAAGGATCTGAAATATAGAAATGAGGGTTAGGGCCAGTAAAAACAAGGGAAGGAATTTAGGTGAGTCACACATGAAGCTCTAAGAAAGAGAGTCCACAACTGCATTTGGGTTTCTTAAGACAATCATTGATTTAGCATGGATGTGGACATCACTCACAGTTAATTCGCTCCATCATTCCTTCATGTATAAATGGGGAGGATGGTCAATATCTACCCTGTTTATCTGAGACAAAGGTCTTCTTTTCTCTTCATCTCCTCACCTGGACCCACCTGTCTGTTATGAGTAGAACAGTTTAATTGAAGATACTTTAATGTATTATCAACATTTTATAATAGGCTATCAGATAAAATCAGGGGGAAAGAGAACTATGGAGAAGAGGTAAGAGGGACTCTGAGCCGGGAAGCATTTTTCTTATTGTTGGTGGTTTAGTATAGATTTTAAATAGTAATTATTACTCGTGAATATCAGCCGCTTCAAAACACTTAGTAAATAGTTTGGGGAGGAGGACATGCATACACTCATTGGAGTTACTGCAGTCTTCTTAACATTTTCTTTTAAATTTTCCTTCTTTCCCCTCTCCCCCCCAACAATCCTTTATACACACAGGCTCTCTGTATCTCTGTGTGTCCAAGGTTAAATCCTCTGAGTCAAATGACCTAGGAAGTTTGAAATATTTATAACATCAACCTGGTGTGACTAGGGCTTTGGAAAATATCAGGATTTAGATTTTGTCAAGGGATCCTTGTCAACTTAACTACTACACACACTGTCTACCGAGAGGCTTTCTATAGGCATGGAAACGCACAACGCAGATTTATATGGGAACAGAATCATCTTGGATTCCCTTGTAGGGTTTCCAGCTTCCTTTCATCCCATCAGGGCTTATTTCTAGTTGCTACGAGCAGGCCATCTGCCTGGTTTTGAAGTTTTCTGGAACACCCTTTAACGAAAAAACGATTCACTCTAGAGGAGATCAAGAGCTCCCGTTGTTTGTTCCCCTCTGATTGGGCCATTCAGCGATGCTTGCCGAGAGGCGAGTGCCATCTGGACAGCTGCACTTCGGCATTGCGCACAAAGCAAGCGTTTTATTTGAAAGAGACGACTCAGAGCGACTTGAATAACCTTTTATCTTCAATACAGAATCATTAGGAGCAGCCGTAGAGTTGTCAGCCCAGACACCCCCGTAGAGTCCACAGGCATCGCACAGTATTAGCTTGGCTTTTCTGTTCCGAGGGCAGAAGTTGGAGTAATAGGGAAATGATAATTAGGGGAAATAGATATAAATGGATAAAGGCTTTTTTTAAATTTTATTTTATAAACATGTTCCAGGCAATAAATCAGCCTGCACTTCTCACCTCTGGTTACAAATGGTTTCTTACCCAGATATTTCCTATCAGCTATTAACTCTGGGGCTGCTCAGATGCAAGCTGACAGCTGTAATTTCTTCTTGTAGAGAGGCTGTTTTATGTGTCACAAGTGTTCAATACACACTGGATAGAACTGTGTAATGTGGCTATGAAAGCCAACACCCCGGACTGGGAGGCAGAGTGGTTTCCTGGCTGGGAGCTGCCAATACTACCATGTAGAGCATTTATCTTTTCCGGGTTCTGACTGGTGTCTGCAGGCCTGAGAGGAACAGCTGACTTATTTGACTTTAAAATGGAGAAGAAACATATTACATCCTAGCTCTCCTCCCTCAGCATTTTTTACTGTGTCTTTGGCCAAGGTTAGAGCACCTTCACCTCAAATGATAAAATGAGAGGAAGATGGCCCTCCTGTCTCCTATTCCCTCCTACTTCTAGACTCCAGTGTGTCTCGGAATCACCAGGAGGGCTCACTGAAATGCAGATTACTGGGATCCATCTATAGATCTGGGGTGGGGCAGAAAGTTTCAGGTTTTAAACAAATTCTCAGGTCAAGCTGATTTCCCAGGGGCCATAGTTTTGGAACCACTGTACTTAAGAAATGGTATTTTAGGAAACTATTTCAACATTATATTAGCACATTGACCACATATTATCAGTGACTTTTTGCTAGAGGAAAATTGGAGAGATTGAGAAGAGTTTGTTTCAGTTCATGGTTAATCTATTAATTAGCAATAGGTGTTTGATGGATGCCTTTATGGTGTGCCTTTCAAAGTACTTTGGTGCTTACTTAAGTCTGTTCTGTGTTACACACATGTGATGTTCCAAAATTCAGAATATTTAGAATATTTCATGTATATGTGCTGTATTTCAAGGAACTTTGAACACGAAGAAAACCTAAAATGCCATCTAATTCAGTCCCTTGCTTTCCGAGCAGAATCAAATGTGAACAAATGAGTCCTATTTTTCGGCTAACCTGTTCTTAAAGTGACTGCCACATAGCTCATTGAATTGCCCTAACACCGAGTTACTCTCTGATTTTATACTTTTTTATTTTATTTTTTATGTCTAGCGATGAGCTTCTTACAGCTAAGCCCGTTTCTTGTTCTTTGGTCCTAAGCAGAAGTGGAAAGCTACTTTTCTGGGCATGGTTACAATTTGTGTTCTAGGCTATCATGAATAACCCTGCGCCTGCCTTAGCTGAGATTCATCCAGTTGCATTTATCTTTTCTATTTGCTGATACTTTCCTGTCATAAAACTGCCTTTCTGGGAGTAAGAGGGCCGGAATCTGAAAGAATTCTGTTTTTGAACACAGTCTTTGGGGTCTTTTCTCAGGATTTAGATCTGTTCTCAGAAAGCCTCTGCCAGTAAATAGGAGGTTTTTGGGCTGGACGTTATCCAAGTTGCGCAAGAATTTTGCCATGTTTTGTTATTATAATTTGTAGTTTCTCTAAAATTCTGAAGTAAAATTATATCCATGATCTTTTCAACCATTACTAATGTAACATAACAATTACTAATATAATAAATAGATTATAAACATTTACCAAAGGAACCAAATTATGCCATCTATGTATAAACTTTTTACAAAGAAAAACAGCCAAAATGCTATCACTTACAGCAGAATAGGAGTTTTAAACTACATATACTGTTGCATGCTTGTTACTGTATACTCATGTTAATGAACTCAAGGTCATGGGCTGATCTTTGGGTAGGCCACTTAGCTTTGCTTTCTTTCCCCTGACCACTGTCTTATAAACACTGGCTTTTGGCCACAGGAATGAGGTATGTTGTGACTGGGCAACTCTGATGCATGAGCGGAAACCCAGGGAAGGCAGGACCTGGAAACTAGTTGGGTCCAGCTGGGGCTCTGAGGTCAATATTTGTATTGATTTCAGAGAAGAAGGGAAAGGGATAGAGAGATGGAAATATCAATGTTGAGAGCGAATCATTGATCGGCTGCCCCCTGCATACCTCCTACTAGGGATCAGGCCCACAACCCAGGCATGTGCCCTTGGCTAGAATCAAACCTGGGACCCTTCAGGCCGTAGGCCAATGCTCTATCCATTGAGCAAAACTGGCTAGGGCAAGTCTTGTTTCTTACTAACTAGATTAAAATCAATATCCAAAAGGCACAGCTTTTTTTGGGAGAGGGCTGTTAAAGTTTGGTTCCCTTTAGAGGACTTACAAGGCCCCCAGGACGTAGGTAGTGTTGCTCTATCTATTTAATAGGTGGGGAGAGGGCATTCTGGGGCGGTTGAGTAAGTTGCTCAGGGTCACAGCGTTTGTCATGGAACTCCAAGAAGTAGGTACAGTACTATTCTCATTACTGTCTTAAAAGTGAAGAAATGAAAGCTCAAAGACTCGAGTTTTCCTAAGCAACGATGAACGGTAAAGCCAGGATTTCAAATGTAGCTTGTGAGTCCAGAGTCCATTCTTTTACTCTTTGCCTTAGAGCGGTGGTTGGCAAACTCATTAGTCAACAGAGCCAAGTATCAACAGTACAACGATTGAAATTTCTTTTGAGAACCCCATGTTTTAAACTTAAACTTCTAACACCACTTCTTCAAAATAAACTCACCCAGGCCGTGGTGTTTTGTGGAAGAGCCACACTTGAAGGGCCAAAGAGCCGCATGTGGCTCGAGAGCCACAGTTTGCCGACCACGGCCTTAGAGTAAATGTAAAAGTGAGTTCCCAATGATTGACTTATTGCAGGGTGCTGTGAATGATGCTAGGACAGGACCTCCATACTGAAGGGCAGGACAAAGTTCGAATTCAAATTCAGCAATTAGAACAGGCAAAACATCCAGCAAAGCAGACTTGGACTTGGCAGTGAGCTCCTAATCCAGGCGTCTTTAAGTCCTCCTTGATCAGAAATAGGATCCATGCAGAACTGGGCTCTATCTGCATCTATAGACAGAGATTACATGGATTAAATAGGGAATATAGGGATTTGAGGGCAAGGTAAAAAGCAAAAAAGCAGAGAATAAGACAATGTGGATAGAATTTTATCCATATTAGAAAAGAGGTAAGCACTGGCACTCGCTATAGGAGGATAAGGGATAAAACTTGTCGTCTTTAAATAGAAAACACCTGGCAACACATGGCATTATCTCTCATGGTAGCATGAGAGAATGCCACATTACATATGACTAAATAAGGAACATGTATATTTAGAAGGTGAATTGTATTAAATTCCTTTAATTTCAGCAATCATTCCGTCCAAGATTCCTTGGTGTGGCTGAACAATTGCACAATGAAGGTTTCAAGGTATGTACCTTTTTTACAAGTTGTTTTCTGTCAGCATTGAACTCTCTCCACAAAAGAAATATTGAAACATCTTAGAGAATCCACATATATTCTAACTTAATAGTTTCATATCTTCAATGGAATCAAATAATTAGAAAGACTAATTTTAACATTTTTAAAAAAATGTATTTTTATTGATTTCAGAGAGGGAGATAGAGAAATATCAATGCTGAGAATGAGTAATTGATTGGCTGTCTCCTATTATATATGCCCCCTACTGGGGATCGAGCCCACAACCCAGGCATATGCCCTGACTGGGAATCAAATCATGACCTCCTGGTTCATAGTTTTAAGTACATTTATCACAAATTTAGAAAGTTTAGCTTACACAGAATTGGGACACAGTTCCAAAACATTTCCATATATTTTCTCTTTTTCATTTATCTGTTCTTATATGTAGTCAGGATTTCCAGCTGCTACGCTTATAGGCAAAACTTCTTGCTATAGTAGTGTCAACAATAAAAATAAAGAAAAAATCCTTCTTTGCTATGAATACACTGACACAAAGCCTGGCTTAGTTATTAAATGTTTTATCATGGCAAATAATGCAGAAATATTTAAAGTGCCCATGACTCTGCATAGCGAGTCTAAATCTGTAGTCATGGCATCGCATTGCTTCTCATATTTGTCAGTTTCTTCTCCTTTATGTTTTAAGTGTCACATGTATCCCAGCAGGCTTCTTTGCTTCCCTTTTGAAAGCCTTCCTTGTGATCCAGTAACTGACTTTTCCATTTCAACCACAGCTCTTTGCCACAGAAGCCACGTCAGACTGGCTCAATGCCAACAATGTCCCTGCCACCCCAGTGGCCTGGCCGTCTCAGGAAGGACAGAATCCCAGCCTCTCTTCCATCAGAAAGTAAGAACTGGGCACAGACAGAGGGTCAACTTTGGGAACCAGTGTGATAGGAATATATCATCTTACCCCCTTGCAAGTCTTCTATAAGTCCTCTTGGGCAACCAATTTCAGATGAGTGAATTTGTGAATGATGGTAAAGTCTCTTCTTGTGAACTCTGCTGATCACTATGAACACATAATGCCATATGTGCACATAGTGATATGAAGCATCTTCAAAATAATTCCCAGTCAGGGTACTTTCCTTGACAGACACTGATGTCTCAGTGATGAGAATCATGGGCATGAAGACTGCAATACAGAACTTTATCTTTGAGGTCAAAACTTATATGATTTATATATGTGTATGTCAAGTACAAGTTTGACCAGCTGTCTTTCACCGAGGTTATGCTTCAATGACTCAGTCAACTACTTGAGCACTTGCCACAGGTAGAAGACTCTGATGAGAGCTATGATAATGTCAATCATTGGATTACTTAGTTTGCTATTCTTTGATCATGTGGGTTACTATGCCTTAGGCTAGATTTCTAAGACATACTATTTTGGCACGCTGTGCGAGCCTTCCAGAACACCATTACATAAACACAGAACTCTGTGGCATAGGGACATATGAGATAATTCTCAGGGATATTACACCTCATTGAATGGCTAAATCATGCCAAATCTAAGCACTATAATATTTGTTAGAGCTCCTAAGAAGG
This sequence comes from Pipistrellus kuhlii, assembly GCF_014108245.1. Taxonomy (NCBI): domain Eukaryota; kingdom Metazoa; phylum Chordata; class Mammalia; order Chiroptera; family Vespertilionidae; genus Pipistrellus; species Pipistrellus kuhlii. Next base: position 5,013,532 of record NW_023425573.1, on the reverse strand, counting down.
TAGCTATAAATCATCATCAAATTAATAAAAAGGCAATTTTTCAGATCTTAGTAGACTTCCAGTGTTATAAGCCCTCGCTTAGAGCTTTGTAAAACAATAATTAGCATTACTTCATGCCTTTGACATTTAAATGTCTCCTTTGCGTGTAGCAGCCCAGCAAGAGAATGTGAAATGGTTTAACTCAGAATCAGGTGACCTGCATTCTCATACCATCACCTGAGAGGGGGGAGGAAGGGATGCAGGCAGGGAAGTCAAGTTAATCTGGGCGTGGGAATATGGGGTAGGCTGGACTTCAACGCTGGGGAATCATCTTCTTGTAAAATAACTGTCTATCAAATTACCAATTCTTACTATGGATAGATAGCATTTTATTTTTTTATTTAAAAAAATATATTTTATTGATTTTACAGAGAGGAAGGGAAAGAGATAGAGAGCTAGAAACGTCGATGAGAGAGAAACATTGACCAGCTGCCTCTTGCACACCCCCTACCGGGGATGTGGCCGCAACCAACGTACATGCCCCTGCCCTGACCGGAATCGAACCTGGGACCTTTCAGTCTGCAGACCGATGCTCTACCACTGAGCCAAACCGGTTTCGGCATAGATAGCATTTTAAAGAGAAAACCAACCTTTCCATTCATTTTGTTAGACTTTAACCAGAATTCTTTCAAGAGTACAGTAATAAAATTATAACTCCTCAAATAGTGTAATGTGAACATTTACTCTGAGGAGGACAAATGGCAATCAGCTCAGTATGGCGTTGATTCAAATGGCTAAGAGGGTAATTTATGTTAGTATTTTAGAATTAATTATAAAATATATACATGATCACCTGCAAGCTTTTGTTTGTTTTGTTTATCCTTCCAGACTGATTAGAGACGGCAGCATTGACCTGGTGATTAACCTCCCCAACAACAACACTAAGTTTATCCATGATAATTATGTGATTCGGAGGACAGCTGTTGACAGTGGGATCGCTCTCCTCACTAATTTCCAGGTACAGCCTTTTTCTCAACTGGAGGCTGCATGAGGATTTTTATTTTTGTGTCTCCCGTAAGAGTGCTCATCGATCTATGCACATCTCTCTCCCTTACCCTTCTTATAACATTCGCAATGGAGAAGGATTTCTAAATAGAATCTAAAATAATGATGCAATTATGGTAGGTGGCGGCCTCACTGAGACAGCTGGTGATCAAGCAATTGAGATAATCAAAAGCCACGGAGAGCCATGGCCCGCTCATTACCCATACAATTATCCTTTAAACAAAAAGTGTGGTGTGGCCTGGAGTCAAGAGACAAACTTTTATTCCATTGTGTCTAAGTGAAAGGCAGCCCATCAAAGCAACAGGTTAATGATTGAAGATCCAAGATACATGGGAGCACTTGTTCCATTCACAGAAAATGATCGCAGGAGGCATGCTCAGCTCTGTGTGGATGTGACTCCTCAAGTTCTTTATCACAGGGAAAGACTATTCTTCAAGACTCATTATCTTTCTGCCCATCATATCCTCCCCCCCCCCCAGGGTCAGTTTCAATTCCTACTCAGGAGGTGAGGAATGGGGATACATTAGCTCAGGGTGATGTCTGAAATATAGCAGAAAGTCCCCATGACATAAAAGAGAAAAAAAAAATTCTTTATTTCATTTCATGTCCCTTTGAAAATTGAGAGCAGACACTGACTTTCACTTCTGCTTCATTAAACATTCACTTTCATAACTTGTGGGTTGCTAAGACTCCTACGCTTATATTTCCAGGTGACCAAACTGTTCGCCGAAGCCATCCAGAAATCTCGCACTGTGGACTCCAAGAGTCTTTTCCACTACAGGCAGTCCGGTGCTGGCAAAGGGGCATAGAGAGGTGGACACCAGCTCCATCCCCAAGCCAACCGCAGCCACGTGTTATCCTGAGGACCTGATTCCCCACTTCCTTCCCAAACATGAATGTTGATACCAAACCTTATGCCTTAATGTTCTTTCCTGTCACCATTAAATTGTCGTCAGTCACTTTCCAAATGCCTTGCATAGAGTCCTGTCTCAGTAACTTGTTCTCCTAGAGAATGCATCTCTCTGCTGGTGCCTTATTTTCGGCAGCCAAGCTTTCCCTGCGTGCTTCCCTGCAGCTAACATTTTATGGTGCTGATTAATGGTAATCAAGGTAGAAGAAGTGGCTGCTCTGTCTTCTGAACCCTTTCCATGTAAACCTCACAGACACTATTGTCATTCATACACAGCAGCTGCCACCTCAGGACTCTTTCACAAGGCACAGTACTCTGAAGCTTTGTGGAAATAAAGCCCGGATCTAATTTATGAAGCCCTTCATCGTGGTGTTTGTTTATGGCTCCTTTTTAATAATCACTCTATCTGGTTCGCCCAGGAATATCATCCTTCCTCCCCACGGAACCGGATGTGAGAAGTGTGACAGAGGTCTTTAAGCCATAAATTTCTTTAAAAGACACTAGTTTGCAGTTTTGGGTTTTGGAGGATGTCAGCAAAGGGTAGATACCGCTGAGGTGGTTTTATTCCTGTTGTTCTTTGGAATTTTAACCTGAGCCAACTGAAATCTTCAGATTTATGCCATCTCCCTGCCCTCCCCACTTCCTGCCAATTTTGGATACACTTCGTGTTACGTTCATTCCCTTCAGATTATGGATTCTAATGATCTACGGAGGCGCACACGGCCCTGTGAGTCCCACCCATTTTAGGCACAAGGCCCCTTTCCCATCTGCACATGAGAAAAGTCCTCCCTTAAGGCAGCCTTTGTATCTGTAACCTTTTTGTGTTATTACAATGCTTTAATTGTGAACTTTTAAATAAAGTACTGTTAAGAGACAATGACATTGTGCTCTTGCATTTATTTATTTATTTTATGTTGATGTATCTGATGAATCAGGGTTTGAGGCCAAATAATATAACTTTTTCTTTTTTCTGTACAAAGAAATACAGGGTATGAGCAAATTAATATCTATACTAATAAAAGGGTAATATGCTAATTAGACCAGATAAACCAGACATTTTCTAGACAAAGCCACAGTGGCAGGAGCCAACGCAGAGGGGTAGGAGTGATCAGGCAGGCAGGGACGATCAGGCCAGCAGGGGAGAGCAGTTAGCGACAATCAGGCAGACAGGCAGAGTGGTTAGGGGTGATTAGGCAGGCAGGCAGGTGAGCGGTTAGGAGCTAGCAGTTCTGGATTGTGAGACAGATGTGTGATTGCCAGTTTAGGCCCAATAAACCAGCAGTGGGACATCCCCCAAGGGGTCTCGGATTGGAGAGGGTGCAGGCCAGGCTGAGGGACCTCCCCACTTCCTCATACATGCATTTTGTGCACCAGGCCTCTAGTTAAAAATAATGAAGCCTAAGCTGTTGCATTGTTTTTCTTGTTTCCCTCTGGTTTATAAGTCTCATTAAAAATTTTAAAAGGAAGTCTTTTGAGACAGCATGGATAGACCAGGAGAGCATTATGCTAAGGGAAGGAAGCCAGTCAGAGCAAGACAAGTAGCATATGCTCTCACTTAGATGTGGAACCTAATGAGCAAAACAAGCGGACAAACAAAATAGAAACAGAGGCATGGGTGCATGGAACAGACTGACAGATGTCAGAGTGAGGGGCAGGGGGGACTAGATGAAAGAAGGTGAAGGGATCAGCCAAAGAGCATGTATGTATAACCCACAGACTCAGACAACAGTGTGGTGATGACTAGAGGGAAGGAGGACCAGGAGCTGGGTAGAGGCAGGCAAAGAGGATGGAAAATGGGGACAACTATAACAGTGTCAACAATAAAAACAAAGAAAAAATTTTATTATGTGGTTATATACCACCTTTGATCCAGATCCTTTCAGATATGTAGTTACAACCACATGCTGACTAGAGGTTGCTACACATATAATAAACTGTTAAATAACTAGCCTGTCATGGAGAAAAGTACTTGGATCCAAACAGAGGGTGATCCATATTGCCTGGTGGAGACAATACCAATTACCACGGTGATACCACATCCTAGAAATACCACCTACAACGTGACTTTATGCGGGTCCTAAGATAACGATGACATAATAGCTTATATCCCTTCTGTCTCCATCTGAAATCAAGGTTTTACTATGTATTTAATAGAGGCCTACGTGAAGGCTTTTCAAATTCGATTTCTCCTTCTCTCCCCCTTGGTATCACTCTGAGATCTTCATTACTTCTTCCCTGCAATGCCAGAATAATGTATTCCCCGATCACCCATTCCTTTACCTGAAAAAAATATTTAATGCATTTCTGCAATGTTTATTGTGGGCTATACCACAATCCCTCCTACTCCTATTATTCTCAGGCTTTTCTGATAGTATATTACTTGTCACCGTCATAGCACGGCACTACCATAGCATGAGGAAGACCTGCTATTTACCAGGTATGTCTAGCTTAGCATGAAGGAACCCATTTAATCCTCAAACATCCCTCTGAGTAGGTGCTGCCATATTCCATATTATAAATTAAGAAACTGAGGCATACATGACCAAGTCACACAAAATGCAGTCTCACTTTGTATGTCTTATATGCCAATAAAGATAAACATGTAAAAAAATCACTTCTCACAATGAAGAATACTTAACCGGCATGAAAAGACCAGGGGAAGGATTTGTGAAAGGGACTCCTGTGCTGTCTTGAACAGTGTGTCATAGCTCCCTGGGCAGACTAGAGGATAAGGGCAATCAGCTGAGGAAATGAGTAGTTCGGCATGGCTGGATCTCAAGGTATGTGTGGAGAGAAAGTGCTTGGGGCAGGCGTTGAGACGGATCCTTAATTGTGCATGTTTAAACCACATGGAAGTTTTAAGACATCTTTATTTGAAAATAATTTTGGACTTAAAAATGAAAAAATAGCCCTGACTGGTTTGACTCAGAAGATAGAGCATTGAACCTTCGGACTGAAGGTTCGATTCCAGTCAAGGGCATGTATCTTGGTTGCGGGCACATCCCCAGTGGGGGTGGGCAGGAGTTAGCTGATCAATGTTTCTCTCTCATTAATGTTTCTAACTTTCTATCCCTTTCCCTTCCTCTCTGTAAAAAAATCAATAAAATATACATTAAAAAAAATGCAAATATATATAGTACAGCCTTTATATGCAGGCTTACCTATTGGTAACATTTTACTCCATTTATTATTGCTTGTTCTATCTATCATCTATCTCTGCATCTAAACACGCAGAGGAGGAGGAAAAGTAAACTTTGACAAAAAGCAAACAGGCTGCAGGTGAGCAAAGTAGAAGTGCCTCTCATGCTGTGAAACCAACAACTGCTTCCTGGAAAATCCCAAAAGTTTGAAGCAAGACTTAATTTTTGCATTGTGGGGATTTAACAAACGTTTTCAGTTTTTATGTTCATCTGAACAGGCTATTTGCAAAATATAGGAAATAAAATAAGCAGAGTAACAATAATTAATCAAGCAGCATCACACACACACACACACACACACACACACACACACACCCCCAATAAATGAATCCTATATTTTTTTGCTAGAAAAATAAAGGGTGTTTGGAAAACCAAGGACAGTTTTTACTATCTCCATGGTTCTGAACATGGAATTACATTCATGTTTGCTTTTGCTACCTTCCTGTTTTCTAATGCTCAAAACCTTCAGAAGACTTCAACAAGTTGAATGACTTTGCTTGGGTGAGGGAAACGCAGGAAAGTGGAGGCAGGCTTGTATTCCGACTTGGCGGGGCTTTGTCCTCTCAGAACATTTTTATTCTTCCAGATAAACAGGTTAACACGTTTTTAAACGTCTGGATCTGTTATATATCACCAGTGCAGACAACCTCAGGTCTGTGTCTGCAGAGCGGAGGAGAAAATCGAAGTGGCTTTTTCCACGCTGAGAATTTAATAGCAGGCCAGGGGGACCGGCCCCGCCAGGAGGGGGAACAGGAGCCGGGCCAGCCTGTGAACTGGAGAGGAATAAAGAATGATCCATATATAGATCTAGGATTTTACGGCTTCGGGAAGGTAAGTAGACTGTGTTAACTGCACTTCTGTCAAACTTTCCTCTTAAATAGTATTCCCCCTGGAAACTTTTGCAAACAGTACAACTGGAAACTTTGAGAAACAGCTACCACGTTCATTTATCTCAGCAGCTGCAGGTCTTGGAACCTGAGCTTCTATACAGTGTCCACAGCTTGAATAAGGAAAAGGAAAAGGATCTGAGAAACAAAGGGGCTGACTCCAGGGAAGTGCTCTGTAATTGTACCCGGGTATTATTACCATTTGGCTGCGGGGCGGCCCCCTGCAGGCGCAGGTGCCATCAATGCTCACACACCCCCAATCAAACCAACAAAGGCCTGTCGTTACCTATCGCTGGGGCACCCTGAGCTTGGCAAAGACTAGCTGAACGTTATTTCTCCCCTTCTTTCTCTCACGGATCCTTTCACCATCGTTATATAAAAAAAGTTCTATTTTTCTTAATGATATCATCATGCTGTTTTCTAAGAAGATGCTGTGATCCCTGAGTGGGAAGGTCTGGTGGCAGAGGAAGAATGTCTATCCTCCTGCAGAGTGGCTCCCTGGGCTCCGTGAAAAATGGGTGGTAATTGTCCCTACTTCTCCTGCGCATAATGCAGGGTGCGAGGGTTCCAGAAAGAGAGTTTAAGTACCTACAGCTGCTGAGATCCATGTAGTAATGAGAAAAACACACACAAAACCTTCAGCAAGTTAAAATCAGCACCATTTGTGCATGCTTCTTGATGCTCAAAGATCATTTTTGTATCTTTACAACTTTCATTTTTAGAAAGGACTTGTGTCCACAAGAATACTAGTGATGGTTGACCAAGACAAAAATGGGCTTTTCTTATTTCCTCTCCGGAATCTGCGAGCCTCGCTAATTATTTCTCTCAGGTGTGGCCTAGAAGAAACACAAACCACAGGAAGCGCTTTGTTCCTCAGAGGAAAAAGCACCAACCGTCTCACAAAACAGTGTGAGATGTTCGGTCCCCAAATAACAGTTTCCCACGCAAAGCTCAGTGAGGTTTGCATCCATAATGAAGACAAGCAAACAGCAATATGGAGAAAGAAGAAATAAGTAAAAAAAACAAAACAAAACAAAACACAAAACTCAACATGGCTTATTAAAGGAGAGAAATAACTTGAAACATGTATTTTATTGATAAAGATTCATTTGAATATCCAGTGTCCAAATGACTATATATATATATATATTTTTTTTTTTCTTTCTTCTTCTTCTTCTTCTTCTTCTTCTTCTTCTTCTTCTTCTTCTTTTTCTTCTTCTAAATTTTAAGGGCATTGTGAAATGTCTTTTATGGCCTCTCTACCACCTGCTGTCAGGAGACCTAGAAGGATAAAATATGGCAGGATTTTGGGCATGTTAGCATAAGAGAAACATTCTACTAAATGTTTTCCATAATCTTTACACATTTTCACAAAGGATGCTGCAAATGAAATTTATATGGAATAACTTAATTTGACTGTAACGTTTATTTTAATCTCTCCATTCAAGAGGATTTACATATAAATTCTTTTTAAAAATGTTCTCTAATTAAATTGAACACGTAGTGTCGTATCCTTTGCCAGGTCTGACATACTTCCTGTCCCTCTCATAATTAAAATATATAGGGAGCTGCAGGGGAAAATAGGGTGGTTGCAGTTAAAATGTGAGTAGCAGTTTTTAGAGATTTTTAAAACCATGAGGCATAAGTGTTTAATGTAAATGAGGCTCATACTTTATTCATCGTATCAGAATAAGATGAAGCATAGCTGACTTGACTTTCCCAACATTGGGGCCTACAGAGCAAAAAATCACCTTGTGCTAAATCTATCATTCCGTGCCTTGTGGTCCTGTGTGGAGTCCTGTTTGCCTCAGAAGTAATCCACTAACTCCAGTGCCTGGTTCTGTTGAAATCTGTGGGTATGTAGGGCCTTGGGGACTTCTGAATGCAAACAGATGGCACTTTGTAGACGGACTCAGCAGGGAATGGTCCCTGCCGTACCTTGCATGTGTTTTGCTATGCTATCCCCTGCAGAAGACTGGTTTCTAACAGATTTTCTCAGCGATTCATGAAACAACAGGTTCTTGGGTTACTGCAATCATACTAACAATGTCCATATGATGAAGTTTGTTTTAATTGATGATGCTTGTTGTGTTGACCCATGGTGGTTACCCCACTCTATATACTTTAAGATTATTCAACATCTCTTTTTCTCAAACCTAGTGCTGAGAGCCAATCATGAGTTCTGGCACTCATACTGGCATATGAAAGGTTCAGCCATATTTGTTATTGATTTTTGCATTCCTGGAACATCATTAATAGTAGACTAGAGGACCTGTGGTGAAATTCGTGAACTGGAAGGGGTTGTCCCTCAGCCCAGCCTGCAGCCCCTCCAATCTGGGATTCCTCTCACAATTAAGGACTGCTGGCTCCTAACCACTGGCCTACCTGCCTGCCTGATTGCCCCTAACCACTTCTGCCTGCCAGCCTGATCACCCCCTAACTGCTCCCCTGACGGCCTGATTGACCCTTAACTGATCCCCTGCTGGCCTGATCACCCCCCAGCTACCCTCCCCTTCTGACTTGATTTCACCCCCAATTGCCCTGTCCTGCCAGCCAGATGGCCCCCAACTGCCTCCCCTGCCAGCCATCTTGTGACAACATGGAAGATAGCCATCTTGTGACCACATGTGGGTGGCCATCTTGTGATGATGTGAGGGCATGAGAGCGCAAGGGCCACCTAGGCTATTATTAGTAAAGATGTTCAAAACCAATGAATGCACACATTTTTGATTCTAAGAACTGATGGTGGTGAGAAGGGTTTAATCAGAAAGTCTATGTCTCTTTTTTTAGTTACAGGTTTCTATTTCCTCTCTTCATTATCGGGATCTTGATATGGTTTGCACTGGGCCTCCAGTTTCAACTTTGCTTCTCATGTATTCAGGAGGCTGGGATACTGAGACTATTATAAGTCAGTAGAACTATATCTTGGTTATTGTTTCAGTAATCTTATGAATGCTTGTGTATATCTCCTTGTCCATGATATTAAATAAGCATGTATTTATCAACCTCTGAAAGTTATATTTTATCTATTTCTTCATTTATTCTTTCTCTGTTATCCATTATAGTTTCTTCATGGCTACCATTTCTTTTGCTTCTTTTTAATTTCTTATTATAGAATATTTCACACTAAATATGGGAATGCATTTTTGACAGAAAATAGGCAATTTGAGAGAATGCAGTTTTTTGAATACAGTATCTCTGGATCACTTTTTTTTTACTTTTTTTTTTTTTTTACTTTTTTGTGCTTTAAAATATTCACTAATTTCACAAACACTTATTGGATAACTCCTTTAAGTACTAAAATAAGTCAGTTTTGTACTCATGAAACTGACATTTTAGTGAGGAATGCAGATAGTTCTTTAAAATTATGATAATAGAGCTTGATTGATGCTGCAGCAAAGGAAGTTTAGGAGTTACATGAAGACATGCCAGGGCAGATTAGGGCAGGCTTCCATCGGAAGCAAAATCTAAGCTGAAACCCTAGGGATGAATAGAATTTTTTCAGGTGAAGAAGTGGTGTTCTCTGTAATGTGCACACACAGTAGAACAGGGATGCATGAAGACCCCGAGGCAAGGAAAACAAACTATTTGAAGAGTTGAAGGAAGCTGAATGTGACTGGAGCATCAAGCCCGTGGGGTGGATGGCGAGATTAGGGAGATGGCACCCTAAATCATAAGAGCTGTAAGCCATGCTAAGGTGTGTGAACACTTTTTTAAGGATACAAGGAAGCTGTTGAAGTGCTTTAAGGTAGGAGGTGATATAACTAGATTTGCATTTGGGAAAAATTTACTTTGCAGAATGGAGCATGGATTGAATAAACTGGGATTAGAGGCAAAAATAAACTAGTTAGGAGATATTGCAATATTACAATGGTCATGGGGAGGTGGGAAGCGAAGAGGAAGGGAATTAGATCATTAAAGAGAGAATTAGAGAGAATTGTATGATGTTTCTTGGTGCTAGATAACCAAGAAATTAGAGAAGATTTATGATTGAAAATGATAAGTTTTGTTTTAAGCACATGAGTTGCAGGTGCCCATGAGAGGCAGAAAGAAAATGGTATATAGTTAGTGGAGCCAGTCTTCTTGAGTTTGAATCAGGCTCTGACACTCAGTAGCTGTGAGCTTCTAAGTAGATTATTTAAGTTTTTCATGCCTCTGTTTTCTCTGTAAAATGAGAACAAGAATGCCTACTTTTGGGTTGTTGTGAAGGTTAGACAGAGAAAATGTAAATTAGGCTCCTGGAATAGTGCTGGGTACAGAGAGTTAAGCATTAGCTGTTATTGTTGTATTGTTATGATACACCAAATAGAGCTGTCCATAAAGCAGTTGTATATCCATTTTCAAAGACTGGAAAGAGTTCAGTTATCATTAAGTACATGTCTTACTGAATATCTATTCTATTTGGGGGGGAGGGGAAGATGAGCCCTAAAAAAGGACATTCTAACAGTCATCATTGATCTAGTCACAATGTTAAAGTGAAAAATGATACAGTGTTAAAATGTTTAAAGATTTCTTAATAACATATATTTTAGGAAGACAAAATTGCAAATTGTTATTTCTCTTAGTTGATATGTAAAAAATATATTTTACCCACGTTATACTATTTGGGACTAAGATAGCATTATGTTCTGTAACATTGGGTTAACCCAATTTAAAATAACTGATATGTCTATCAGAGATGAAATAAGTAACTGGAAAAAAAACACCTATAAAATTATAATGAGTAATTCAGTTGCAGGAATTTGAATTTCTAGAGTGGACTCAGAGACAGTTTGGCAGACAGTTCTCTGTATGATGGGACTAAACATTTTATTTCTTCATACCATGACATGCTATGATTTTCTGGGCAGTGTTGTCACTTTGATTTGAAGGGTTAGATTATGGTAGGGGTGGTTCCAAATGAGCCCAAATGTAATTTAGATTATTATAGGAAGAAGTGATGGCACATTGTAGTTGGTAGTCAGACAGATATTTATTGGCCCAGGGTTAACTGGCAGGGCCACTATTGTTTTAGGCTGACAAATAATAGTAATGTTATCAATAACGGTGAAGCTATTTTGAGCAGTTACTCTGTATCCTGTGCTATGCTCGCAGTTGAATTATGTGATCTTATGTGAATGCTCACATCATTCTTAACTCACAGATGTGGAGGGAGGTCAGGTGACTGCAGGGTCATACAGAGGTAAAGGGAGGACAACATAAAGAGAAGCAGGAGATTTCAGAGAAGGTGGAGCTTCCGAGGAGACCATAAATAAGAGCAAGGTGGAGATCAAAGGAGTTGAGAGAGGAGGGCAGGAGGAATGGAAGATAAAGGAACAGATAAAGGAAGAGTTGGATGTGGTCTGAATACCTATTTGGTTACAAGAACTGATTTTGGATCCTTGATGAAAACCTGAGCTATAGTCACAAGCTCAAGGAGCTGGTGGCTTTCAGTCCACCCAGACAATGCAGACGTCTGCCAGAATGGCCTCATTCCTGAGTGTGTTGGAGATGCACTCTGAGGGGCCAGTTATAGGGGAGAGTCAGTGCTTATTTAGCTGGATCCCTATGGGGAAGGCAAATTTGCTTATAATTGTGAAATAGCCTTTTTAGGGCCTGGGGACTTTAAGATTCTGTGATGATAGAATCAGAATGACAGCTTTGATTCCCCTGTGACAGAGCCAGATGTCATACCCTGTGTGGTTATCCACTGCTGCATAAAAAACCACCCCAAAGCTTAAAACAGCGATTGTATTATATCCCATAATTATGTTAAACATTTGAGCCAGACTTTGCTGTATAATTCTTCTGTCTTTGTGATACTGGTTGAAGTCCTTTTTTTGTACTTAACTGGTGGATGGGATGGTTTTGAAGGTCCTAGATGACATCACTCCTATGTGTAATGCCTTGGGAAGGATGAGTGGAAGAATGGACTCAGTGGATACTGTTGGCCAGAGTGCCTACATTTGGCCTCCCCAACATGGTGGTGTCAGGGCAGTTAAACATCATAAACAGTAGTTGGCTTTCTCCAGAGTAGCATTTTGAAAGACCTAAGTGGAATTTGCAAATCTTCTTATGACCTATTCTTGGGATTCCCAAGATGTCATTTCCATTTGCATGAAAATTGGTCAAAAAACATCATTAAAGCCAGCTCAGATATGAGGGAAGAACTAAACTCCACCTCTCAATCAGAGGAGTAGCAAAGAATTGGTAGCCCTATCTAAGTAATAATGCTCCCTAACTTTAACTAGGTAACTTGCAAATCATTTCAATCAACCCAGAAGTCTGAGGACCTCTGTGCAGTCACCATCACAGCAGAAAATATGCCATTTACAGTGCAAATCTCATCAGCTCTGTATGAACAACATTTTCTTATTTGAAATAGATCTCCCACAGCACAAAATAATATTTGCTGTTGAATGCTAGGTGGTACTTCAAAGTCAACTGGGGTGAAGATCTGCAATAATAGTAATTTTAACTGATTCAAGAGCAAATAGAAATATTTGCTGGAAACCTATTTGGATGAGGTTTAGGAAAGAGATAGGAAGTTGTGAAGCAGTTGCATAGCTAGAACTACCCTGTTTCCCTGAAAATAAGACAGTGTCTTATATTAATTTTTTGCTCCTAAAGATGCGCTAGGTCTTATTTTCAGGAGATGTCTTATTTTTCATGAAGAAAAATACGGTACACATTTATTGTTAAATGAAAATAAAGGAAATTTATTACCTGTATACAGTATGGTAGTATGGTAGTTGTCAACACAAACCAGACAAACTGTGAATCCTACAGTATCAAGAATTTACTCATTTATTCAATGACAATCATGTCATCATCTTCTGGAACATCATCATAACAATTCAATTCCTGAATTTCCTGGTGAATTTCTTGTGACTCCATTTCTTTCAGAATCAGTGGACCAAATCTCTCATGTTTAGCAACAGCATTCTGAGACAGAGCCTAGGGGGGCCTTATTTTCAGGGGGATGCCTTATATTTCACTCAGAAGGAAACCTGTAAGTAGGTCTTATTTTCGGAGGATGTCTTATTTTTGGGGAAACACGGTAGTGGCAAAAAATACTACTTTGGACATGATCTATCAAAGAGGCCCCTACATATGATATATGCACACATATAAAAATCTTATGATATTGACTGTGGTGCTTTACAAGAGTAAGCACATGCAAAGTTTAAGGAAACAAGAGCACATGTATGTGTGCATCCTTTTCTACCTTCTAGTCAAGTGAGAATACTGGACTAAAGGATTAAAACTGAGTTTCTTGAGTTTAAAGTCTGACTTCATCACTGACATGCTGCATGACTTTGGACAAGTTGTCTAAACTCCTTCAGCTTCTTAATTGGTAAAGAGCAGGCAGTAATATAATAGTACCTAATTTATGAACAGTGGTACAGGTAAGTAAGCTAACCCATGTAGACTGCTATAGAAACGTACCTGGCACATAACAAAAATCAATAAATGTTTGTTCTTATAATTTATTTTTAAGAATAACTGCTGGTTTCTGGGGACCAGGCGTCTTCAAACTACGGCCCGCGGGCCACATGCGGCCCGCAGAGGAGTCTGATCCGGCCCGCCAGGTTTTTTGGGCAGTGAGCGAAGCCGAGGTGTTACAGTAGGAATTAGTAGTTCATATAGTCCGGCCCTCCAGCTCTCTGAGGGACCGTGATCTGGCCCCCACTTTAAAAAGTTTGAGGACGCCTGGTTTAATCCTTTGTGGGTAGAAAGGTCATCAAGTTAATAATGTCCTTGTTAATACGCTTTCAAGGGATGAGGTTCTCGTTCACAAACAACAATTGACCCACTGTTGAATCTGATAAAATCAGAATGAATTTTGAAATCTTTTGCCCTGGTTGCACTCTCAAGTTCAGAGATGCAAAAAACAACAAAAAATAACATCAATAATAACAAAAAGATCAATGTAAAGACAAATATTCAGCTGTTCAGAGATAGAGGAAAATACTTTTAACAGATAATAAAGCTAAAAGGTCTCTAAGGTAATGCCAATTACATAAAGACATCCAAGAGTTTACTTCTCAACTAATATTTTCCAAAATACAGGGAATAAAGTGAAGTCAATGGATGTATTTGATATACCACCACAAAGCAATGTTATACCAAGTCTACTTAACTAAAAATAAAATGACATTTAAAAAAAATCAACTGTTGGAAAAATAGCCTCAACAAATTTAACTCACCAGCTACAATCAAGAAAAAGCCTATTAAGCCTAATTGGTGGGTTCTTCACGTTTAAGAATCCATAATTAAGTTTTATTGTCTTGTAAGTGATTTGGATTAATTACGTCCATAATAGACTGATGCTCATTCCCCACTTTAAGGGACGAGATGGCAGCTTCATGGAACCGAGTCATTTATTGCCATCCTCAAACATTTTGTTTCCTGCCAAGGCAAATCTGCTATAAAGCTCCGGCTCCTCTTAGGATTTCCTGAAAAGTGACAGGTGTTGATACACTGGTATCTTTCTCAACAGATCCGAATGAGCTAAACAAAATGACTTCTCCACCCATTTAGGCAGGAAAATAAATGGGGACACCAGCTAATGAGGGAATGTGGAGTTAGCTGGACGGAAAGCCTTCCAAGCTGTTGGCAGCTGGAATCAAAAAAGGAATCATGCAGACAGTTGCTCATGTTTATTGCTGAACATGAGATTAGAAAGATGCTTCGTCTTCCCCACAGGTGCAAGAACACATAGTTATTAATTACAGAAAAACACATTTATTGACAACCCCAAGCCTACAAAATCTCACACTCAGCAAATGGCTTTCAAAGTTCATCCAAAAAGCACTTTAGAATCAATACAAAAGCATTGCAAAGTTGATGAATTGGTGTCTAGTAAAATTCTGTATCCTGAAAGCATGGCGTAGGCTGTCTCTTAATATTTACGGAGCTGAACATCATCAATACTTTCTTTGTTCTTGTAGTAAACCTATTGTATTAGACAACACATTTCCTAAATTCCCATTGGTGTCATAGGTATGATTCCAGAATATTAGGAACTGGTTTATTTTTTAGAAGTTTTAGAAACAATATTACCCCTTCAGTTTGTTCATTCATTAATTTAATAAAGGTCTATGGAATATTTATTATGTGCCAGGTACTGTTCTAGGTGCTTTGGAGAATGTATATACATATATAGGGATTTAAAGAAATTTATGATATGTATACTATGAAACAGTTAGAGCATACTATAAGACAGCATTTGATTGAATGCTGAATCGTAACCAGCGGAAATTAAGAGCCACTTTAGTTAAAGGATTTGCAGGGGAGAGGAGCCTGGGGTAGGCTTTCTACAGTCATTGAATGGACATACATATTTTATATATTTGTTCTCTTTTATCTGACTTGTCTCATTCTAGAAAGGATTTGAGAAAACGTACAGAAATTCACACAAGGCAACTTGTTAAGATAAAATAAAGAGATGGGTAAAAAATGATACTAGGCAATAATTATAAGAATGTGTTCAGGACTCCAGATGTGCACCTTAAATTTCTGTTTAATTTTTGGAGGTGGATCTTAGATTTGGTTCTATGTTTGTCAGCCTGGGATAGAAGTAAGATAGGATCCAAGTGATATATGATCCCAAATCAAAGCACACAAGTTATTAATTGAAGTTGTATATAAGTATGCAAGATAAATATCCCCTATAAATCCTTTAGAGGAATACTGAGGGATATAGTAAATTAAATCCTCCAAATTTTATTACAATATAAAAGCAAGTTTTTGTGGCTGCTTGTCCCTCAATGTAGGCCACTACTTTGATTATCTATTTATTTAAGAAATATTTAAAATATTTATGGAGCACTTAGTCTATATGGGACACTGTTCTAGATACTGAGATAGATGATGAACGAGGTGGAAAAGGTCTCACAAATGACATACACCACTTGGAATATAAGTGAAACAGACAAATCGCTAAACTAATTTTAAATAGTTATAATATTATGAAAATGATACAACATGTTTAAGTAATGGAGAGTAACTAAGAGACTAAAAAAGGCTTCTTTGAAAAATGATAATTGAGGCACACTTAAGTGATGAGAAGGCCCCCATCATGACACATTGAGGAGAAAGCTATTACAGGCATAGACAACAGTTGCAAGGCCCCAGAGGAAAAACCAGTCTTGGTGAACTGGAGAGTTAACAAAAAATGTGGTCTTGGTGAACCACAGTGAATGAGAGAAGGAGGCATACTAATTTACAGAAAGACATGCAGATTTTATCCTACGGACAATGGGAAATGGGTTATATGATTTGGAATATCTAGAAAAATATATAATTGAAATCATCTTTGACTTTTATTTATCATCAAACAACTGTAAAGAATTGAATATCATATGATTTGAAAATATCTTCTCTGGCAAACATTGTAAGTCAGAAATTCAGTTAAGGTCAGGGTTGTTTCTCATTTTTAATGGCTAACTGAATTTAGGTAGAGTATTTGACAAGCCATATGATTTGAAAACAATTTAGTGTCAGGCCCATTCCAACAAATGAATAAAGGGGCACTCAAGTTTCCAAAATTGTATGTCAGAGAACTCAATACCATGGTTATAATAATTTGAGTCTGAAAAAAATATCAAAGCAGATGCTCCCAATTGTTCTTGGTAGTCATAAATATATCAATAAGGCAACAACAGAATGCCTAATATTAATCAAAGGCAGCTCCTGGTACACCTCCAAGATAAACTGGTTACAAAAATATACCCCTAGGTAACTGAATGAATTGACCTATGATATAAAGTTGTTAACTATAAGCCAATTACATTTTGGAAGTCTGCCAAATGATTATTAAAGCTTTTGAGTAGGTGTTACTAAGCCACACTTTTTGACAGTAATTAGGTGACAGGTTCAGTTATCCACTGAGGCCACTCTTAGTTGATGACAATAAAACCCATGGTCAGCATATACAGACGTTCTTCCTTTCACTCCCCCCCCCCCCACCACCACCACCATCACCACCACCTTTTTGGTCTTAGGATTGTGAAATTTCTCATCGATCAAGTCAACCAATAAGCAAAAATTGCTTCCCATAACCTGGGTTGTCTGGTCTTCTTGATAGAAAGAACTGCCTTGGGAATAAGAGTTAGATAATTATTCCAGGCTAGCTAAAGGTTTTCAGTAAATAAGAAGATTTAAGCAATTGACAGTGTCACCAAACTAGGAGGGAGAAAGTTCAGGACAGGCAACAATACAATTTTATATTATATCCTAAGAACAATGGGAAGTTATCAATCAATAAGGTTGTAGTCAGCTAATGGAAGTTGGTGGGCCAGTGGAAGTGATGGAGCCATGAGCCTCTATCAACTATCAGGCTTGCCTGTGTTTTTTCACATGATGACTGGGCTCCAAAAGCCCCCCAAAAGCAGAAGCCCCAATGTTCATTGGGATTTTAAGCCTCTGCATGTATCATGCTTGCCAGCACCCCATTGGACGTGCCATACTAAGTGATTTCCAAGAGGATAAAGAGGAAGAGATGATTATCTTTATCATTCTGGCTGCAGGATGACACTGGTTTGTACGAATACAAGACTGGACATGATAGTGCCCTTTGGGAGGCCACTGCAGTATTCCAGGTGATAGATAATGTGCTCATTATTGGACTACAGGGAAGCTAGTTCAGTTACTGTACAACAAACCTCATGTATTATTACTCAACTGAGAAAATTTTTGTGGTAGTTACACCATCTAATCTAATTCTATTTTCTTAAAAATCTCTCCTTTTTAGGCCAACTGGTGGATTTTTATTTTGACAAATAAAAACTTCAACTAAGGCAAATGTTAAATCTGTCTTCCATTGATTATGGTCTCATTTGCCTCAGTTTTCCACTTCAGATTCAATTTCAGTGCTTTCTATACATTAGCATGTGCCTAGCTGTGTAGCAAGCACAAGAGATAAAGCCATATAAAAGTTAGACCTTCCTTTGAGAATTCATGATGTTCTAAGCATAGATTTAAAAGGCTATTTTCTTAATATTCACATAAAAAACTTAAAAAATGTGTTAATGCCTCAAATATTAAAAGTTACATCTATAAATCCATAATTAGACTAGAATAAGTCATGTATAGGTCAATAAGTTTCATAAAACACAGTTTGTATAACAAATTAAACTTAGAAATATCTGGTTTTGCTGATATCCTGGTAACATTTTTCCTTAAAAGGGGCAACAAACTACTTTGTAGAGTATACTTAAAGGGTTTAGGGATACTTAAAAAAATAAATTAAAAGAAAAGATCCAGTTTTCCAAAATTCTCCTGTTTATTATCTGTATCAGAATTTGCACTAATTTCTTTTTCTCCTCTCAAACAATGCTGAGGAATGTCATAAGGGTTAAAAAAAATTAGGGTAATATTTTCATGAGGTTGTAGTCTGTGAGCCACACTTCAGCAAGGAAGCATAGGCAGTAATATTAGCAGACAATGTTTTCCAGAAGGTAAGAAAGTTAATTTCCTTATTGCAGCATAAGTACTGGTAGGCATGAAAACTTTTACTGTGTATATCCACCCCCACTCCACACACACACAGAGTGAAATGAAACTTGTGATTTTTAGCTGCATTTGGTAACTTATTCAAAATTACTAAGAATGAAAGATATAGTAAATCTTTTTATGCAAGAACTATTTTTGTAAAAAGCATGTGTGGGTAGCTCTCACTTAAGAGTAAAATATTTTGATAAATGAAAAGTTCAACTAGGACCACTGTGACTAAATTTAAGTCTATATGTTGAGATATAATATGGCACTAATCACATACCTCAGCTGTCAGAATCCTAGGCAGAGCATATTAGTGAAAAAAGAAGTCATAAAAAGAACAAGGAAAAATATTGACAGAGAAAAGATGGTTATAAATGCAACACATTTTCTCTGTAGATTCTAGTGTTCTCACTAAACAAGTCAAGAAAAATTAATTTAAAACCCCTGTAGGAATTTAGAAAGTAAAAAACAAAACACAAAAAACAAACAAACATGAAAAAGACTGACTATACAAATGACAGTTGAGAGAGAGGAGAAATTCCCAATAATTTGTATCTAAGGTCTTTTAATTTTATTGAATTGGAATGCATTCCTAACTTGGAGATGTTAGGAAATCTAAGATCAGATTTGTTTTTCCTATTGATATTCAGCTGGAAGGGTAAGTCATACATTATTTAAATAAAGAATAATAAATGCACTTGAAGGGACTAGATCAAACTCATAGAGATATGTATTATTCTCCCAGAATTTCAGACTCCAAAGGCAAGAAGAAGACCTCAGAGGTCTTGTAGTTCATTTTCCTGTACTCAGAGCACTCCAGAAATATAGCTTTGTTTCTTCTTATTACTCTTGCAGACAGGTAGTCCCTATACTGCTGGTCCAATTTCACCCATTACATTTGGGTTTAATGATTTCTTTACTGTCTTCAACATTCCATGCATTCATAAGTAAATACCAAGTATATGTCAGAAACTATACTGATCACTGAAGAAACCAAGATAAATAAGACGTCTTCTCTCCTCAGGAAAATACAGAGTGCTAATGGAATTAAGTGGGTGCCCAGAGAGTTTGGGCAAGGGCATCTAAACCAGATGTAGAGGGGCTAAAAAGGTGCCCTGGAGCTTAGCCTTGAAGATGAGGTATAAATTAGCTAGGAGAAAGAATAAAAACTGAACATTTCTGAAAGAGGAAGAATCACATGCAACAATGAGAGGATGTCAAGAGCATGATGGGTTTTAGGAGTTCTGTATGCATTGGATAAAGACTATTGCAAGTAGGGAGATGTAGGAATTAAAGCTAGAGCAACACTCCTTAAAATCTCTGTTGAGAAGTATTAGTCCTGCTAGAAGTACAGCAAAAATGTTTCCAAGCTCTGTTCCATTTAAAATAATGAAAAGATCATCCATCCTTATACAAACTATTAATAAAAAAGGTCTTATATAAAAGATCAATAAGAAAACAGAGGACTTGGACAACACCATGGGCCAAATCTATCTAACAGACATTTACAGAACATTCCACTCTACAGCAGCTATATACACATTCTTCTCAAGCATACATGGACTTTCAAGATAGATAACATGCTCGGTCACAAAATAAGACTTAACAAATTTACAAAGATGGAAGTCAGACCAAGTATCTTTTCTGACCAATATGAAATCAAATTAGAAATCAACAGGTTGGCTGGCATTGCTTAGCGGTTG
Organism: Pipistrellus kuhlii; assembly: GCF_014108245.1. Classification (NCBI taxonomy): domain Eukaryota; kingdom Metazoa; phylum Chordata; class Mammalia; order Chiroptera; family Vespertilionidae; genus Pipistrellus; species Pipistrellus kuhlii. The sequence continues at coordinate 4,993,305 of NW_023425573.1, read as the reverse complement.
AATGTGGACCTATGAACAAGGAGGTCATGGTCCTTTTTTTCGGTCAGGGCATATGCTGGCATTGCAGACTTGATCCCCAGTCAGGGACTTGGGGAGTCAGCCAATCAATAGTTCTCTCTCATCAATGATGTTTCTCTCTCTCTCTCCCCCTTTCTCTCTGAAATCAATACAAATATTTACAAAAAGGAAGGAAGAAGAGGAGGAGGAGGGGAGGAGGAAGAAAAGGAGGAAGAGGAGAAGAAAAAGGAGAAATCAACAAAAGAAGCAAAACTGGAAAATTCACAAATATGTGGAATTTAAACAAGATGCTTTTGAAGGACTATTGGTTCCAAGCTTTTCTTGGTGAATAGTGTGTTGGCCTGTGGACTGATAGGCACATACCCTGGTTGCAGGCTCAATCCCCAGAAGGGGGTGTGCAGGAGGCAGCCAATCAGTGATTCTCTCTCAACACTGATATTTCTCTCTCTCTCTCTCTCTCTCTCTCTCTCTCCCTCTCTCTCTCTCTCTCTCTCTCTCTCTCCCTCTCTCTCTCTCTCTCTCTCTCTCTCTCTCTCTCTCTCTCTCTCTCTCTCTCTCTCTCTCCTTCTCTGAAATCAATAAAAATATGGATTTTTGAAAAAAAAAAAGAAATAAGAAGGGAAACTAGGAAACACCTTGAGTTGAATGATTTTAAACCAAGGAACAGACATGACCAAATTTTTATTTTGGAACTTTCTCTGGCAGTTCTGGATGCTGCCAGCTTTGCCAGCTTTGGAGACACATTTTATTCTAATGGAGGCAGAGAGACTTGAGGCTACCATAGGGTTTACAGACAGCCGTGCAAGCATGGACTAAAACAGCAGCAATGGAATGGAGAGGAGAGGGTGACAATAAACAAGAGCAATCTTTATATGTATATATAATTGTCTTTTCACAGAGAGGAAGAGAGAGGGATAGAGAGTTAGAAACATCAATGAGAGAGAATCATCGATCAGCTGCCTCTTGCACACCCCCTACTGGGGATGTGCCCACAATCAAGATACATGCCCTTGACCGAAATCGAACCCGGGACCTTTCAGTCTGCAGGCCGACGCTCTATCCACTGAGCCAAACCGGTTTCAGCAACAAGAGCAATCTTGATGTATCATAGTTGGAATCTGATGGGAGTTCCCAATAAAAATAGAGGGTTCTGGAGGCTATTGGACGGTTTGGGTGGGAAGGCCGGTGTGGGAAGAAACACCAGATGCAGAAAGCTTGGAGGAATATTGAGATAACAGTCCAGGCAAGGAATTAAAAACAGAGGAGCTTAACATTTAAAACTGCCTCAGGACCAAGGGTAAAATCTGGAGCTTTAGTTCCTTTCACTACTAGATATTGGTACGATGGAGATATCAAGACTATATGATGCTTCAAGCATGTGGTCTAAGTCAAGCTTTGTCCACAGAAAATGCTCTAAGCTCTGGCTCTCCCCCAAGTGACATAATTGTCTACACACTTGTTTGGCTTCCTACATACCTTCTGCCTCCGTTGGCTATCTATAGGAAGGTCACTAACACTCTGTAAAGGGTCCCCCAAGGACAGCTTACAGTTCCAGGGAATCTCCAATGGCTCTGACAGCTGCTTCCTCAGCTGTTCGCTCTGACACGTCCTGTCTTTAACCCAATTCTTGGTTCCCTTGCCAACCCTTTTAGAATCCTGTCCTTCTCACACTCACGAAGAGTGATGATAATTTTGCTCTCCCTTTGGGCACTCTGTGAAACTATAGTTTCACACTGTGGTCAAGTCCTTGCCGGCATCTAGATATAGCTAGTGTAGAGGGCCACCTGAGAAGGCACATGGGCATCCTTTCAATTGTCAGCTGGGCCCGAGGCACTGGGCTTACACCCCCCCCCACAAGGGGGTTGGGGTGTTTCAGTTTCTGACTCACCTTTGTCCAGGTGTCAGCAGGGGTGGGTCTAGATATGTAAATCCAGTAATGCTAAGGCCTAGTTAAGAATGCAAACAAGCTCCTTTGACCCTATAAATTAGGGGTGTCGAACTCAATCAGAGAAGGGGCCAAAATCTAAAATCCAGCCTAAATCGCGGGCCAAATGGTTTACTGAACAGTCATAACCTGTCATTGTGATGGAAACGCAGCGGAGTGCAGTGATGACAGCGCGGGTGTGGGCCACATTGCAAGGCCTGGCGGGATGGATTTGGCCCACGGGCCTTGTGTTTGACACATGTGCTATAAATAAACCTGCTGCATGGCCAGGTGCTTGCTGCCTCTCCATCAGAGAGGATGCACCCATCTATCACCCAGCTTGACTAATCTATTTCTGCCTCTTGGTCTCTTCTTTTTTCTTTAATTTCTTAATCCTCAGCTCCTCCACTCAGGAACCTATCGTTTTCCATGATGGAGATGGAAAACAGACAAACAACCCCCTGCAAGTTAGGCTGTTCATTAGGTTGATGCTCTGGTAGGATACCCAAAAGTCCTGATTTGCTAGTGTCTTAAGAGTTTCTGAAATGCAGGACTTTCTTTGCTAAGACAAGGAAAGTTCTGGACAAACTATGAAAGAAAAGTTCTGGCCGAAACTGGTTTGGCTCAGTGGATAGAGCGTCAGCCTGCAGACTGAGAAGTCCCAGGTTTGATTCCGGTCAAGGGCATGTACCTTGGTTGCGGGCACATCCCCGGTAGGGGGTGTGCAAGAGGCAGCTGATCGATGATTCTCTCTCATGGATGTTTCTAACTCTCTATCCCTCTCTCTTCCTCTCTGTAAAAAAAATCAATAAAATATATTTAAAAAAAAGAAAGAAAGAAAAGTTCTGGACAAACTATGACAGTTGGTCGCCGTAAGTAGCTTATTCACCACTGTCTTCTGTCAGAACGTCTGCCTGCCACATGGTAGGCCTTAAATAGTTCAAATAAATACTACCTGTACTTAATTGAAAGTCTGTGAACACCAGATATCTATATGCATTATATCACTTTATTTTTATTTGAACCCACCCCTGATTTTAAACTTGTGTTATTTCCAGAATGTCACAATGGCTGTATAATTTCTCCTCACCCACCTGTTTAAGCTTTTGCGTCACTGTTGAGCTTTGGAGCTGTCAGAGAAGGCATCCAGGGGATGGGAAATGTTAATAGAGAACATCACTTTGTAAACTCCCAGTAATAGATACTACCCCTTTTTCTCTAGGGCTCCTTTCCCCAGGGTAGCTTGTTATCTCTAAGAAACATGAATTCATGAGAAAGAGAAAATTCCAAGTTATCAGCATGAGTTAGAAGTCAGACATGTGTAGTTACTTTAATCTCTATGCACATATCATAAAACATATTGCTTAAAAAATCCTGTCTTTATATATTTTTAAAATAATAGTTTTTATAACTGAAATTAAGAGGCTATAAGAATAAAAAAAAATTCTTATACCTTATACCTTATGTATTTTTATTGACCATTTCATGACAATAGTTGACATGACACTTTCAATTCTGGAACAAAAGAACTCTCTAATCACTCCGAATTCTCTTTGTAGTTAATATTTATAATGCACTGTTGAATCATCTTAATAGAATATTAATATCAGATTAGTTACTCATATGGCAGCTATTATTTTAATAATAAACAAATGTAGCTCATAACGGTAAACTGTATTGTGATTAATGAATATGTCACCCTTGCATAGCAGTAACATATTTGCTCTTTTTAAAATCAAATTTGGAAGATGAAAGAAGAAATTATGACAATCATTAGAGATGAAACTGATAATGTAGCTGCTTCTCTTTACTGTTATGAACAGTTTCCTTGATATTAATTATATTTGTAGCCAGAGTTCACAGTGCCCTAAAATATTCACAGGGTCACACATGCATCATTAATTAAATAAGTCAGTGTGAAAAGTTCTCTCTCTTTAAAAAAAGGGGGAGGAGGAGAGGGACAATAAAAATGAAAATAACCAATGCTATACCTGATTTAAAAAAAAAAAAAGCAAAAACACCCACACATTCTTTCAAATTGTCACTCTTTGGTTTCCCTGCTGTATGAAGTATGGGCAACTTTAAAATTCTAGATTAATTGCGTTAGCAGGTAAAACTTTTCAAAAATGTGTCTAATAACATAGTCATATTATCCTGTTCACTAATAAAAAAAATAACCCAATGCAGAAAGTAATAATTGGTTACCAAAATGCATTAAGAAATGGTAAGATATGTACACAGATAAGTTAATAAAAATATATTAAAAAAATAGTTTCATGATTAGTTTTAAAAGAGAGTATTTTATAATACCATGTCAAAACAAAAATGGCTTTGTCACTAGAAATTGAGGTCTTTTGTAGCTTTTGTTTTTGAAGGAAATGAGAAAATCCTTATTTCTATAACTAAGCGTAAGGAAGGATTTGGGCACTATGAGTAATCAACCCAGTGAGTGATAATCGCAAGGGCAACGTGGTGGTTATTGTCCAAAGGAGATGCAAGCCACTCATTTAGCATTCTTATTATCTCTTTCTCTCTCTGCTTTGAAAAAAATAAATCTTTCATTTATTTAGTTTCTAATTATCTGTGACAAAAGAGATTTTATCTTAACTTGTATGCCCCATAAAGTTCAGCATAATAACTCAGACCTTTTTGACACTTATAAATACATATTGATTGCTGGATCTATAATTTTGAAATAACTGTATTAAGAACACTAAAGAATTACTATTGAGACAAGCAAAAGAAATTGATGTGACATATCTCAAAGTAAAAAGATGAATCAATTATGCCTCCAATTTGATAGAAGGAATAATATCCCACTAATTACCAGGATTTAATGATCCATCCTTACCATCAATTTATTGTTGCTGCTGTGAGCAAGGAGCGGGTCTGGTCCCTGATTTGGATGTGGTTGGCTAAACAAAGGCTGTTTACTAGTGCCCAATATGGTTCTGCCTGTTACCTTACTCTACAAGTGTTATTTCTATGTGAAAATCTTTAAGTTGGTCTCACCATATTATGATCATTTAGAAATTATCGGTGATAGTTTATATGAATTTTTTGATGGGGGCTACCACTAAGATGTAAACATTTACTTATGTTACTTAACTTCCACCTGGCTCTAGTTTTAGAATCAAATCATTGCCAGAGGAAGAGTTAGACTCTAACTCTTAGACTCAACCCATAGGTTGAGAACCACTGCTGTAGAGCCCTAAGACCATTTGAAAACATAGATGTTTACATTATGATTTGTTAACAGTAGCGAAATTACAGTTATGAAGTGGCAAGGAAAATAATTTTATGGTGGTGGGGGGGGTGGTCACCACAACACGAGGAACTATATTAAAGGGTCACGGCATTAGAAGGGTTGAGAACCACTGGTGTAGATAAAGGCCTAAGCGACCATTCTACTAGCTATAATGTGCACTGACCACCAGGGGGCAGATGCTGAACACACAGGCATGGAAACATGGAATAGACTGATGGATCTCAGAGGGAAGGGGGAAGGGAAAAGGGTGGGAAGAGATTAACCAAAGATCTAATATGCATACCCTGTTTCCCTGAAAACAAGACAGTGTCTTATATTAATTTTTGCTCCTAAAGATGCACTAGGTCTTATTTTCAGGAGATGTCTTATTATTTCCATGAAGAAGAATACGGTACACATTTATTGTTAAATGAAAATAAAGGAAATTTATTACCTGAATATGGTACGGTAGTACGGTAGTTGTCAACACAAACCAGACAAACTGTGAATCCTACAGTATCAAGAATTTATACTCATTTATTCAATGACAATCATGTCATCATCTTCTGGAACATCATCATAACAATCCAATTCCTGAATTTCCTGGTGAATTTCTTGTGACTCCATTTCTTTCAGAATCAGTGGACCAAATCTCTCATGTTTAGCCTAGGGGGCCCTTATTTTCAGGGGGATGCCTTATATTTCACTCAGAAGGAAATCTGTAAGTAGGTCTTATTTTCGGGGGATGTCTTATTTTTGGGGAAACATGGTAGTACAGGCTCTGTGGGGCCCTGGTGGGATCCTTCAGCCTGGACTGTAGGGATCAGGCTACAACCAGTCTGGTGTAGAGATTCGCGCACTTGCGGGGTCCCTCAGCCTGACCTGTGGGGATTGGGCCAAAGATGGCTCTCTGACATCCCTCTCGCAGGCATCCTCAAACTTTTTAAAGTGGGGGCCAGATCACGGTCCCTCAGAGAGCTGGAGGGCCGGACTATATGAACTACTAATTCCTACTGTAACACCTCGGCTGCACTCACTGCCCAAAAAACCTGGCGGGCCGGATCAGACTCCTCTGCGGGCCGCATGTGGCCCGCGGACCATAGTTTGAAGACCCCTGTAAGGGTCCCGGATTGCAAGAGGGTGCAAGCCAGGCCAAGGGACTCCACCAGTGCACGAATCTGTGCACGGGGCCTCTATTGTTACTTATATTTATTTGCTTTAACCAAGAGTTATGTTTAGGCATCAAAGGATACATTTGAATCTCTTTCCTTAAATATAAATGACTAAACTCTGACTTCTTAAAAAGCACAGATGTGGTGTGGTGAGCTCAAATTACAGGCCCAGTGTTTTCTAGTGGCGAATAAGCCTAATTTTACAGATTGGCTCTCTTCAACTCAAAACACAGCATAGAAGCACATGGTACACCTGAATAGAATCACTAATAATGAAGTAAGCAACCCACTGATTTGAGAGCAGAAGGAACAATATGGATTCTATTTACTAAGCCTCAGAATCTTTTGAGGCAAATCCATATCACTGAGCAATATTGAACCTCTCCATTCCTGCCTGTGTGCTTCTTTATAGAACCATATACTTTATTATTGAAAAAAATATACCTGCAAGGAGACCAAGTAATTAAAGTTCTTTCTCCGTCACACAACTAAAAGGAATGCTCTAGAAATTTTGGGCAAACACAATTTTAGATAAAACCCTACTAGCATTAATATATTAATTCAGTTAGAAAGGTAACTGGTTGCATGGCCAGTTTTTAATGAACAGTTTTATTGAGATATAATTTACTTACCATGCACTCCACTCATTTAAGTGGTATACAATTTAATTGCTTTTAGAATAGTCACAGATTTTTTTTTTTTTTTGCAATCATTGCCACAAAAATTTTTAGAATAGTTTAAAAGCACCAGAGAGAAACCCTGTAACTATTAGCAGTCACTTCCCATTTCTTCCAACCACCCAGGTTTAGGCATCCACCTCACTTTCCATATCTATGGACAAAATGTGCTCTTTTGTGACTAGTTTATTCGTTAGCATAATGTTGTCAAGGTTCATTTATGTGATAGCATGTATCAGTATTTCATTCTCTTCTTATTGCCAAGTAGTATTTCATTATATGAATATACCACATCTCACTCATTTTCTGGTTTATGGACATTTTGGTTGTTTCCACATTTCTGGCTATTATGAATAATGAGCATTTGTGTATATATTTATGTGGAAATATGTTTGCTTGGGAGGAGGGGTATATACTTAGGAGGTGGGCTGTTGGGTCTTATGGTAGCTGTATGCTGAACCCTTTGAGGGATCTCCAGACTCCTTTCCAAAGTAGCTACAACATCTTGCATTTCCACAGACTTTCTATGTGGCTTCCAATGGGTACTTATATGATAGACTCCTCTAGGCTCAATGTGGTGGTTGATAATATTGTTTATATTTTCAGTTGCTTGGTAGGACTGTTTCAGTGAAATCTGTTTCCCCCGCTGTGTACTGCCTCCGAGGATGCAGCCCTCAGCATCACACACTCCCTGGGGTATCAGTGGCTTAGAAGGGCTGTCTTCCTCTTTTCCCAGTCTCTCATGGTATCACACCCAGCTGCCAGCCTCCCCTCTTTGCTGGCTGATTGTTCTATGGCAGTGTTTCCCAAACATCTCTCATGATGAGAATCACCTGGTGGAGTTGTTAAAATACAGATTCCAGAATCCCAACTAAGAAGTGCTAAACTAGAATTTTTGGGATCATATAGGTAAAATTGTATACTTAACTAGTGATCTGTTGTAACTAGTTTACGTATTGAGATATCTGTCTTAAAGCACTAAGTTAAGTATACAATTTTACCTATATGTTCCCAAAAATTCTAGTTTAGCACTTTTTAGTTGGGATTCAGGAATCTGTAGTTTAACAACTCCACCAGGTGATTCTCATCAGGAGAGACGTTTGGGAAACACTGTATGGTTTCACCAATGTCTCACAGCCTAAATCAATTAAACCCCAGTCCCTTCTGGGATAGATTTGAAGCCAGCCTTTGAGGGGTCTTCTCAGCTGTCCTTTTCCCTCATCCTTTCTGTTAAACATTTACCTCGTCTGTGGCTTAGTTTGTTTCACCCATGGAGCTGCCAGCCTCTTTTTAACTGCTCACCACCAAAACTCCCCGCACCACTGCTCCAGAACTGCGAAGGACAGCAACCCACTTCCTTGGAAGTGAGGTTCCCTCTTTACAAGTGGGATATTGTATAAGGCCATTCACTTTTTGGTCTTCTGGGCTTGCCTCTTCAGACTTAGAAACCGCCCAACCTGCAAGCAGGCAGAGACAAGGCAGTTGGGAACCAGTTTTCTTGGTCTGATGCACCAACTGGCGTGAGGACCATGTGGAGGAAGGGAGCAACCCGAGGCCCCTCAGCCACTCTTGCCTGGAATAGAGCTTCTGCAACAGGGAGCGGGTCTAAGCAGTCAGCAGGACATCCCAGGAGGCACCTGGACCATGAAAAGTTGTAGGGAGCTGGAAGGTGAGAAGGACTGTTGGCCTGCCCTACCAGGGGGCGTAGTTAATGCTGGACTGGGAGCTGGAGGCGAGACCCCTGTGTTCTGAGCTGCATCTTCCTGGAATAAAACTATGGTCACTTGGAGCTGGTGGACAGCCAGGTAAAGAGGCTCAATTTCTATTCTTACCGAGATTGCGTGCATTTTTTTTAAAATAAGTATTTTTTCATTAGGTGTATGCTCTTATGACAATATGCTCTTTGTTTTTGTAAATTTTCACCAGTTATGGTTTTTTTTTTTTTTTTTTTTTTTTTACCAGTGATAGGGTCAACAGAACTCTTCATGTTGCCTTTCTAAAAGCATTGCTGGCCATTCCATTCAGAAAAAATGTGTAATCTGTTGAAATGTCTACTTGGTTCAGTAAAGAAAATCCCAACAGCTACGAAAGAATAAGAGCAGATCACCTAGGAAGGAGAAAACACATCAATTGCATGTCACACTTTTGGCAACAGAAACCTGATTGTGAGAAGATAATGGAATATTATAAAAGTATTAAAGGAAAATAAACCAGATTTTTATTGTCTCACAATTTTGGGGGCAGGAGGGCAGATGCACCTTAGCTGGGGTTTCTGCTCAGGCTCTCGCTATCTGCAATCAGGTACTGGCCAAAGTTGCATTTTCGTCAGAGCCTCGACTGAGGACAGTTCTGCTTCTTAACTCCCTCTGGTTGTTAACAGAATTCTTCTTCATGCAGCTGCAGAACCCAGGTCCCTGTTTTGTTGCTCCCTGTGGGCTGGGGGCTGCTCTCAGCTACGAGAGGCTGCCATCCACCTTTCCTTGCTGTGAGCTACCTCCTAGGCTCACAACATGGCAGCTGACTACAAGGCCAGCAGGAGAATTTCTTCCTCCAGTCTTCTAAGTCAGAATCTTATCTACGGTGACACAATCACCAGAGTGGTGTTGTATCACCTTTGCCATCCAAGCCAAGTAACCTAATCAAAGGCACAGAATCCTGTCTGCTTTGCCATATCTCTTTTAGCAGCATTTGTGGGTTCCACTCACACTCAAGGGAAGGGCATGACTCATCTGGGTCACTGTAGGGTTTGTCCACCAAATCTTTCTATACCAAGAAAATTTTATTTAATTTATTTATTTAAAAAATACATTTTATTGATATTTTACAGAGAGGAGGAAGGGAGAGAGATAGAGAGCTAGAAACGTCGAAGAGAGAGAAACATCAACCAGCTGCCTCTTGCACACCCCCTACCGGGGATGTGCCCGCAACCAATGTACATGCCCTTGACCAGAATCGAACCTGGGACCTTTCAGTCTGCAGACTGACGCTCTACCACTGAGCCAAACTGGTTTCGGCTATACCAAGAAATTTTTAAAGGAATATTTAATGAATACCGGTATACAAACTTCTTGTTTAGTTTCAGAATAGCCAAAGGAGGTTTACTAGTTGAACAATCAGTTCACATTGACAAACCAGCCAAACATCCTCCTTCTAAACCTCCCTGGTGCAGAACCTCTTCTCTCAGGACAAAACCCTGACCTTCATGTATTTGCTCGGAAGGTGCTGATGGAAATCACAACATCAAATTACAATGTGCATTATTTATTCCTCATTTCTACTTTACATTCTGTGGCTTCAGCTTCCAAGAAGTAGGTAGGGTACATATTTGCAATCTTGTTGCTCTAAATTAGGGGTGTCGAACTCAATCAGAGAAGGGGCCAAAATCTAAAATCCAGCCTAAATCGCGGGCCGAATGGTTTACTGAACAGTCATAAACTGTCATTGTGATGGAAACGCAGCAGAGTGCAGTGATGACAGCGCGGTGCGGGCCACATTGCAAGGCCTGGCGGGACGGATTTGGCCCGCGGGCCTTGTGTTTGACACATGTGCTCTAAATTGTTCTTTAAAGAGTAAAGGAGGAATTTTGGGAGAGGGATGGTGTAAAAAGGCAGGCCTCGGCTAACCACGAGAAAGAATTGAGGAGTCAGATGCACACATGAGATAAAGAAAAAGAGGAATAACAAGGGATCAAAAGGCAAACTTTGTAATCTTGTTTATAGCTCAGTAGCAAGTCAGAAGAGAAATAAAATCAGCTCAATTGTTTACTCACACACCTTTCTAAAAAAATTTCCAGCAAATCTATCTAATAGGGTAACATGCAAATTGGTTGTGACACGGTCACAGTGAAGACTGATCAGCAGGCTATGTGCTCAGCAGATGCAGGTGGGCAGGGACTTGCTGTGTCGGGGATGTGGGTGGGGACTTGCAGCATTGGGAACCGGATGGCAGCTACCCAGTTGCCCAGGGTGGGCCCCGGGCTCAGGCAAGCCACCTATGGCCACTGCTGCTGCCAGGGTCTGAGTCTCAGGCAATGATGGCTGGGTGAGGCTCAGGAAAGCTGCAGTGACTGTGAAGGTTGAGGCTCAGCCAGCTTTGAAGTTGGCAGTGGCAGCAGCAGAGGCATGATGGGGGTGTTGCCTTCCCCAGATCAGCTGGTCCCCTCCTGGTGCGGGCCTAAGCCTTCAGTAGGACATCCTCTGAGGGCTCCCGGACTGTAAATAGGGGCAGGCTGGGCTGAGGGACCCCCACACCTCCAGTGCATGATTCCAGCTAAACTATTCAGGCAGCCAGTGACTTATTAATGCAACACACACAAAAACACTATTTCTCTGAACAGATTTGTGTGTGTGTGTGTGTGTGTGTGTGTATGTGTGTGTAATTGTTGCCTTTCCATATGGTTTTAATACTTGGTGGACTGCAAGACTATGTAAGCAAGGAGGCTGTAGTTGGCTTTGATTTCCAGGAGCTGATTAATGATGTCTTTCTAAGTGAGCAGAAGTTACCAATAAAATTGACTCTAATGGGTGCTCGGGGTGTTGTTAGTACACAGATGCCGACAATAAGCCAAGAGAGAAACAGCTGATGTACATCTTGAGATCAAGATAAGAGGTGGTGCTTGGAGCTATAGTTTAATAGAAATTACAGACTATTTATAGCACTTACTGTATTTGTGGTGCATTAGTGGAACTGGCAAGAGTGTAGTATGAAGAGAGCCATACATCTAATGCATAAAAGCATGCTGAATACGGGGTGGACAACTGCTAAATCGAGCCAGACTTCTAATGGGTCCATGCAGTCACTGATGTGGGTGAGCCTTACAAAAGCCAAAAATCTGCTCATACCTTTCATCTGTTTAATGTCTTTGCTTATTTATTTATTTTTTTCTTTTAGGATGAATTCCGCAAACTACATGACCTATAAAACTTCCCATTATTTCACTTTCAGCCCATTTCTAAGCCTTTGCTTCAGGTGCCCCAGCCTTCCCCAGGATATTGTTCTTTTCTTTCGAAGTATCTGACGCATTCTGGCTTCCAATTTTTCATACATGCTGCTCCTTCCATCCCACCATTCTCCCTTTCATTTTCCCTTATCGATCCCACTCATTTATCTCTCAGGTTAAATGTTTCTTACTGGAGGATGCTTCCCTTTATCTCCACAGGAAAATCAGCCACCCTGCTATTCACTTAGAACCCTTTAGGCCTCCTGTGGATCATAACACTTATAGACTGTTTGGGATGCATTCATTTTCCACCACCTCTGCTGGATTGAAAGCTCCATGAGGCCATGCGACTGCTGCGTCCTTAGCCTCTAGTTCCGCTTTCAGCACCCAGCAGGCTCCTTTGTATCTGTTACCCAGGTGAAGTGACTAAGAGCAGCCTTTGGAGCCAGAAACAACCAGCCACCGGTTGAAGGTGGAGCATCACCATGGGCAAACTAGCTAATCTCACTCACCCATTTTCCTTCCACGTGAAAAGGAATAATATCTTCCCTGCACAGTTTTCTGAGAATGAAATTAAGTGAAATCATGCATCTCTGTCTGCAGGAGCAGTATAAAAACTATAGTAGACGAAAGACATCATTTGGATGGGACCTTCACATGATATGAAACTCATTATCTCCCTTTATGTTTATTTCTTTTCTTACTGAAAACATTTACATATACCAGAGCAATGAGAAACATAACATATTTCACAATATGCATGCATAATTTAATTCATTTGTGGCAGTTGTGTGTGGTGTCTGGGAGTTTCTTTTTCCCCTCTCTGGGTCCTCGGCCTTTATGTTGGGTAATTGAGGGTCATAAGATCTAAACTATTTTTTTCTACAGTCATTTGTGGATGTTCCTGCCACACATAGTTAGGTCTTTTGTGTTGTTCTTATGTTTTTGTGCCATAGAAACATTCCTTGTCTGCTTGTTTATTCTCTGCCTCTCTTTTAGGAGAGTGACAGTGTTAGACACACAATTTAAAAAGCAAAAGGAAGGTTCAAGAAATTGTAAAAAAAAATACTCTTCAATGAGGAATGTCTAGCATGTTGGGTTGCCACATGGATTTCATTGAGAGTCCACGTGTTTTGCTGACTTAAAATTTTTATCTAAATAATGTTATAGTTAATGAGAGCCAGGATTTATTTAGCCAGGGACTGTTAGTATTTTTATATGTTAATATTTGTAATAATATTTGGGGGCAGGGACTCTTAATATCTTCATTTTAGGAACAAGATACAAAGGAAGTAAAATGACTTGCCGTACTATCATATGGCATGATGGAGCGGGCACACAAATTCTCAACTACTATGCCACTAAGCAAGACACTGAAAGTAAATTTCACATTTCTATCGTAGTTAAAAACAACCTGATAAACATTGTTTTAAAATACAATTTTCCTAAGTCCACTACAAAAGACTGATTTTGTAACCTGGATTGGGGCTTAGAACTCTGTATTTTTAACCCATGATTATAATGAATTAAATACAAGTGTTTTACAGGTCACTTTGAGAAACAGGTCTATATATCCTTAAAGAAAATGCAATTGCACTAACTGGTTTCGATTATGGTCAAGGGCATATGCCAAGGCTGCAGGCTCAGTCCCCTGGGGGGAGGGTGTGTGTGCAGAAGACAGCCAACCGATCAATGATTATCTCTCACCATTGATGTTTCTATCTCTCTCTCTCCCCCTCCCTTTTTCTCTGAAATCAATAAAAATGTATTTAAAAAGGAAAATGTAATTAATCCTTTGAGTTTTATAAGGTAAAATAGAGGATCAAAATGTCACCAAAACCCAGGTTTGGCTGCCTGCCACAACAAAAGCCAACCTTGTGAGACAAGTGCTGGTTAGAAGAAAAGACTTCTATGCAAGCATCATCTGCTGAGAAGATGGGAACTTCTTAACATCTCAGTGCATCAGGGATGTTAACATCTCAGCAGCCGATCTTAACATCTCAGTAGCCAATCTTAACATCTCAGTGCAGGCAGGGGTTTTATAGGGAGGGAGAGGGAAAACACAACAAAACATCAAGGGAAGAGGGTTGAAAAGTTCTCTCAGACAGACTTGCACAGTCCATTCTATTGACCTCAAAACTGGTCTAGCCATAGTCTGGTGTGCATCATCCTACTTTTCATCATCCTGGTTTTGTAGGTGAAGGTCAGCAAATCTCCCAGAGCTGGGATGACTGAAGGTCAGAGTCTGTATCTTCTGAAGTTAGTCCCTAGAATTCTTATATAAACGTACTGTTTATCTACAAGGTACATCTTATTCAGAGTCAGCATTTACAGAAACATTGAAGAATGGTGGGGTGGGTTATAATTTCCCACTGTTACAAAAATTCTATAAATTTTTTTTCTTCTAGGTGCAAAAATCATGTCAGTGTGTAAAACCATTTTTATCTTTATACAATAGAAACCAATATTAACCAGATTAACTGCTACTACTTTCAAAACCTAAGTTTCCAAAATAAATAATATATGTGTGTATGCTGGTGGAAAAAGACTGTCTTCAGATTCTAGGAATCAACACTCTATCTGTAGTAGATTGTGATTTGGGTTCCTCAGGCAAACTTGACCACGTCCATGTGCCCAGTTCACTCCACATAGCTCTCTTTTAGTTTTTCTTCTGTGTTGCAAGCAAGAGAGAACTTGCAAAGAAAATCTAATTAAGTGTATTTGGTTAATTCAGGTGCAGGAAATCCAGGATCTCCTATAAAATAAGCCAATTATCTTGTAATAATTCCTCCTGCTCTGCTTCAGCCTGAGAAAACAGGATGGGTCTCCGGTGACTTGATTATGGTTGACTATGCTGCACCCAGCACATTGTTTCTTGTTTTACCTTTTTTCATACTTCTCAGTAAAAATTCCATCTCCGTCATACAGATATATAGCACCTGCCTTGACTTCAGGCTTTTATTTGCCAGGTTGCCCTTGGTGAATCCATGATCAAATTCTCCAGAGGCCAATCAAACAGGGTAATCAGCCTGCCCAGCCTGAACCAATTAAGTTTAATTAGTTGTGTTTTTTTTTTAATCTCTAAATTTTCTAGCCAGGTAGATTTTATGGTTTTTATTAAACAGTGAATAAGAGTTGAATCTTTGGAATTAGTTGGTCTCTCAGGTGCTTTCTGTTGGCAATAAAACTCCAGGAAATCTTTAAGTCTCCTCAAGGAAGTCAAATTATACTTAAAAAAAAAACAACAGGTTGACTTCTGTTTGGCTCTTTCTTTTAAAGGGAAGTTATTCCTACCTCAGTTTCAACACATATCCATCATATTATTATTATTATTATTATTATTATTATTTTGTTTAAGTCTCAACACTACCCCCATGGGAACTTCTATAAGATTTTCTATTAGTTGGAAGGTCAACTGGATAAGTTTGAATATAGACAGTAAAGTGAGTTTCAAGGAAGTAATGAAGGATCTAGAATTAAAGCAGAGTTAAAGTAAGGCATGAGGTGAATTACATGAAGAATAGGACTCCTCGGAGGTATTTGCTTTGGAGACAATTAAAGAAAATAATTGTTAATAATGGAGGAATATAAGGATTATGAAAGTATATGTTGAGCTACTTTCACATTGGCTATTTTGTGACCCAAAATTTTTATACAGATATTACAAATATTAGGTGCCAGGGCACCTGATGTTTTACTTTCATTTTGTTAATTCAGAGTACAATACTCTGGGGCATTTATTACCTACTTCTAATTGGCAGACAATCATTTAATACCATCAAAGGATACTTTTGATTATCTCTTTCTTTGCCATTCCTCTTTCTTCTCACTTTTCCTATCTTTTGTCCCCTCCTTGTTCCCCCAACTTCTCTTTCTCTTCTCTCTTTTGCTCCCTTCCCTCCTGTCCTTCTTCTTCCCACCCCTTTCTTCCTCACCTACTCTGTATTCTTTGTCCTGCCCTCTTTCCATCCTTCCACTCTTTGCAAGCTTTTCCTGCATTGTAATCACCTGGAGAGTTTGTTCAAACACCAGTGGCTGGCCTGTATCCTGAATGTCTGATTGAGTAGGTCTGGGTAGAGGCCTGGTAATTTGCATTTCTAACAGTTTCTCAGGTGATGCTATTGGGAGCATATAGTGAGAACCACTTCTTTAACTGACACTGACAACCTGGTCTGTTTCCAAAGTTAAACTGGCAAAACTTTAGATCAGTCTTAGGATTTGCTTGTAAAATTGCCTGTAGTGTTCTAGGTAATCTTTATTGTCATTGTGTGTAATGAAAATGGATGTTATAAATACTTACAAATAAATGTGTGATAGCTCTTCTGATGCAATATAATAATATTAATACTATCAATCAGAATTACTTTCAAAGTGGGAAGCACTCAAGCTCCCAAATGGGGTAGTCCCTGAGCTGTGTGTAATGCTGCCGCAGTGAGTTGTAGAGACAAGAAAATTAGAAAAGCATAAAGGATTGCAAAATTTTTCACCTGACTTAAACAACTTCTAATTTTATGTCCAAGGTAATTGCTTTTGGAGTCTGTTTTTCTTTGCCTCTGCTATCTCTTGCACTATTAAACCGTTGCCCCCTGATACATATTAAATGTGATTTAGTTTCCCTATCTTTGGGAAGAGATGCTCAAACTAAAAAGGGCTATTTTTCCGGTTGCTAGGGAAGAACCAGCTGTTGTCAGGTAGCAGGATCACACTGCAGAAGAGGAAGTCAGGGTTAAGGCCAGGGGGACACAGAACGAGGATAGAATGAAATTCCTGAAAACATTTTTCAACCCGAAATTTAAAAATAAAGTACTCAGTGACATATAAATTATTCTTTCATCCTAAAAAGATACTCTCACAAATTCTTTTCTGATGTTCCTTAGATCTCACTGTCAGCTCTTTCCTCCCCACTTCTTCCCCTTCAATCTCTAAATGTTGCAATGAGGTTGCATCCTGAGACCTTTTTCTTAAAACTCATTTTATAGTAAGTGACCTTACAATCTTGTATTTTGAAATAATGTTTATGCTAGTGCATTCCAAATGTATAACTTAAATCCTGACCGATTCTATTAATCCAGAATTTTATATCCAACTGCCGGCATGATATTTGTATTTAAATATTTAATATTTATCTCTAGCATACCACTTTTAAAAGCAATGCCTATCCCCTCCCTCAAAAAACAGTTTCATTCCCAATCTTTTTAATCATTATAAATTGTATTTCCAGAGTTGCTCAGCCAAAAATGTAGGTGCCATTCGAGTTTCATCTCCATTATAGCTCTGACCTATTAACCAATCCTGTTAGCTTCAAAATACTTCTCACTATACTTGTCCAAGCAATACTGCATACTGTAATTGCCAGCTCTGCTACCATTTGTGAAGATAACAGACAACTATTAAAAAAATGCCTTCCAGATAAGGCTGAAGAAAGCTAGAAATTTCCCTCCAGTGATTTATGTTATATTATTAATAATAACCTTCAACTTTATAGTCCCACAGTTAATCTTGTCATCTTTCTATTAAATATCTATGTACCTACCACCTAACCCACGGTGGTCTACTTGTTCTACCTAACATGTTCTCCCAGTTCTTCTTGACTTTCTTCCCATCACTTCCTAAAATTATTCACTCTGATATAAAATTAATTAAGAATTGTGTGATTATTAGTACTAATAGTACAGGGTGGGGAAAAAGTAGCTTCACAGTTGTGAGTATGCAAAAGTTTATTCTTGTGGTATTACTTATTAATTATTGTATTATTTTCTATACAAACAACTGTTATCCTACTTTTGCCCAACCCTCTTGTTTTTATTAAGATGTCTGACTCTGCCTCACTTTTTATTTTCTCCAGCAAACACACACCACTACTTCTCTGTCTCTTCTCTCTTCTCTCTTCTCTCTTCTCTCTTCTCTCTTCTCTCTTCTCCCTTCTCTCTTCTCTCTTCTCTCTCTCTCTCTCTTTCTCTCTCTCTCTCTCTCTCTCTCTCTCTCTCTCTCTCTCTCTCTCACACACACACACACACACACACACACACACACACACACATAATTTCTATAAAACAAGCCCTCTTCCAGGGTAGCTAACTAAATAGATGGCCACTGCTTTTTCTTCCCTTTAACACTGTTCTACCTCCTACTGGCCTTATGGGTAGAATATTAAATTGGTGGTTATTAACCCTTTGAGGACCACTTGAGAATTTTATGGAACCTTTAAGATTCCTATCAATGCACACAGGTTATTAGTATAATATGTGTGTGGCAGGGAGGAGGGGCTAGATTTTTGGACTTCCTGAATCATGTTTGTGGTCCCCAAATTAAGCTCTCTTATCTTAAAGTGCCAATCCAAGTTTGTGTGGGAGCTATTGTCCACTCTCCTGAGACAGAAGGACACACACATTGTGTGCTGAGGGTTTTTGCACACTCTTGGCTTTCTTGGCAGAACAACAGCCTTCACTGCCAATCATGGTGAGCAGGACCAATAACTGGTTAATAATGACTGGTGTGTTTTAGTCTTCTTCCTTGTCCTAAAAATTGTTAGTACACCTATACATGTAAAACAGAGATGCCTGCGAGGGAGGAGAAGAAGCTATGTTCAATAGAGGATCTGATAATTTGATTCTATGACTTTCTTATGATCAACTTTGAGTATTTGATAAAGAAAGATGAAGATTTTCTGCTCAGGTATTTCCCTTCACTTTATGGTGGTTCATATTCTGTCCTTTCTTTTTCAGTTTCTAGGATTCCTCCCGCTCCCTCTTCTCTCCTCTTTCCCTAAGTTCTTTTTGTGCAGCCCAAGGTCTGTTCATCTGCTCCAATCAGATAGAGCAGAGAGAACACATTCCCGAGTCACTTCCTCATCCCTTCTAATAGGATCAGCGAGCACACAGGACAGGTGCCTTCGTGTGCATCCAGTAGGAAAGCAGGCAGATCCCTCCCCGGAGGTCAGGCCAAGCGCTTCCATCCTCTGTATTTGTAGTCACAGTACTTTGTGATCTTCCCTGAGCAAATCCTCCATGAGCATCACAACAAATTGCCTCTGTGCTCTGCCTTTTGACATCTGAACCACTTGACCCTGTGTTGACTTACTCCCCATCCTGTTGATTCATTAATCATTTGCAGTTGGCATTCACAGGACCTGGATGTTGCCTCCTTTCCTTCAGCAGACCCTTGGTTTTGTGTGTGAGAGATCTTTTGTAGTTAGTGTCAAACTGGACATTGAATGATTTATTTTGGTTTGGGGAAAAGATAAAGCTTTGTTTCTCAGCTTTAGCATGATAAAGAAACACTTCCCAGCCTGGTCAGTTAGAGTGGAGGGAGGAGGTACATTCTCTCACTGAGTTTGAAACTTTGCTCTAGGGACCTATTTAAAGGAATGGAACACAGTTACTAGTAACCACTCTTATCAGACATAGTGGATAAGGTAGGAGGCTTTGAAAACAACTGCTGACTTTTTATTTTTAATTTTTAAAGCAGTTGAATCCGTTTCGTGAGCTCGTAAGACATCAATTAGAGAATGGTCAAGGTTTACATTTACTATTCTAATATTTTTGTATGTGGAGCGTGATAGTAAAAGTCCCAGAAAGACTGATTGGAGTACTATGTGATATTTGAAACTGGAAAATTCTTTAATATTTGGAAAATAACAGTTTTTCAAATATTTATCTTTCTTTATTGATTGTCTTTCTAAAGATGACTTTAGCCAAGTAGAATGTGGGATTTGAGATAGTGATGAGATTTTCACTTGAATAGAAAATTCTTCTCACTTTTAAAATGCCTATTGGATTATTTTATTTTATTTCTGGGCTTCTTGGTTTCAAGCATCCATAGCTTGATGTATCAAATGTGAAAAGTAAATTGCTGAGAAAGAAATTACAATTGATTATAAATAAGGTTTTGTAGGATCAGAATGTGTTTTTCCTTACTGATTTTAGTAAATGCAAAATTCAGTTACACTGAATTACTGTTGTAATTATTAATAATAATTGTCAGCATAATTATAAAACCTTTCACCCAGACAATCAAAGCCTTCTTCTCATTTCTCCAATTAATTGGATACAGGGGGAGTTAAATAATTAGTGTAAATCCAGAGAAACAGAGCAGCAAATAAACATGTGGTTATTTATTGACCTTTTGTTTAAAAACATGGTTTTCTGAAGACTCTTTAAACCAATAACATCCAGAAAATTATTTGGGCGTGTGTTTCTTGGAAAAGATAAAGTTGACACAGTGCTTGGATTATATTAATAGCATTAATAGCAACAAATTAGGACATAGCTTTTTATGAAAGGCTGATTTTACATGAGTGAACTTTGAGATACAGCAGTTCTAGTGAATCTGAGTGGATGATGGCATTTTTCTTCTTTCTCCTCTGCCTCCTCTTCTCTTTCCTCCTTTTTAAAAATAAAATCCTCTTTATGCCTATGTTCCTTTGCATATTGATAATCTGGGAAGAGCTGAAGCAAAACTACTGAATGGCCTAACAAAACTATCACAGATCTCTTAATGAGGCTACCTTCTGGGTAAGTAGCCCCAATTTATAGTCCAACCAGATCTGTTTTGTCTACAAAAGTGCAAGAGTTCATAGCTGACTTAACCGCGCTTAATGTGCGTGATATGCTCATTTGGCTTTTGGAATCAGATAAGAGAGTTTTGATGAAAATTTTCTCAGATCCGGCAATCAATCAGTTCACAATACACAAAGAATCCTCTGCATGCCCAGCTCCATCAGTAGCTTTCAAATAAAGATTCATGCTTTCTTGCCTACCATTCTGAAATCCCTTCTCAAAAAATGAAAATCTTTCTTTTAAGTCAGTTTTCTGCCCAGTCTGACCCCAACTCAGTGTCGGTGAATTATAATCTCTTAAAAGCTATATTCAATTTGCCCATTCACACATTTCACTGCAGAATATAAATGTGTTTACTGTAACCAGGGTGCTGCCTCAGACCTCCCTGGAGGTATGAAATAGAGATAGAAGAACTCCCTACCAGACTTTTCGGTGTATTATCTTTCCAAGATCTGAATAATTCTGAATTCTAAGATTTGGCCCAAGAGTTTTAGTTAAGGGACTATGGACCTCTGCTACTACTATTGTAAATCATTTGACAAAAAGTTTTATATTTTTAAAATTTATTTATTTATTTTTTCTTTATTGATTAAGGTATTACATATGTGTCCTTATCCCCCGATTGCCCCTCCCACCCTCCCACTCATGCCCTAACTGCCCCCCCCCCCCATGTCTGTGTCCATTGGTTAGGCTTATATGCATACATACAAGTCCTTTGGTTGATCTTTCCCCTTTACCCCCACCCTCCCCTACCTTCCCTCTGAGGTTTGATGGTCTGAATGATGCTTTTCTGTCTCTGGATCTGCTTTTGTGCATCAGTTTATGTTGTTCATTATATTCCACAAATGAGTGAGATCACGTGATATTTATCTTTCTTTGACTGGTTTATTTTATTTAGCATAATGCTCTCCAGTTCCATCCATGCTGTTGCAAATGGTAAGAATTTCTTCTTTTTTACAGCAGTGTAGTATTCCATTGTGTAGATGTACCATAGTTTTTTAATCCACTCATCTTATGATGGGCACTTAAGCTGTTTCCAAATCTTAGCTATGGTAAATTGTGCTGCTATGAACATAGGGCTGCATATATTCTTTCTGATTGGTGTTTCTGATTTCTTAGAATATATATTTAGAAGTGGGATCACTGGGTCAAATGAGAGTTCCATTTTTAAGTTTTTGAGGAAATATCACACATAAAAATAAACTCAAAATGGAAAAAAGAATTAAATGTAAGCCATGAAACCATAAAAACCATAGAAGAAACCATAGACAGCAAAATCTGACATCTCTTGTAGCAATGTGTTTACTAATACATCTCCTAGGTCAGTTGAAACTAAGGAGAGAAAAATAAATGGGACTACATCAAAATAAAAAGCTTCTTCACAGCAAAAGAAACCAATAAAAAATAACAAGAGAGCCCACTGCATGGGAAAACATATTTGTCAATGATACATCCAATAAGATTAAACAATTTCCAAAATTTATAGGAACTCATTAACGAAAGGAAGAGAATCCAATTTAAAAAATGGGCAAAGGATCTAAATAGACACTTCTCCAAAGTGGACATACAGAAGCCCAAAAGGCATATGAAAGTATGTTCAAAGTCACCGATCATCTGAGAGATGCAAATCAAAACACCAATAAGGTACCACCTCACACCTGTCAGGATGGCTATCATTGACAAATCAACAAATGACAACTGCTGGTGCGGAAGTGGAGAGAAAGACACTTTTCTTCACTGCTGGTGGGAATACAGACTGGTGCAGTCTTTTTCATTTTATACCCTCACCTACTTTCTGTCTTTTCTATATTGTTTTAATGCAAATCCCAGGAACCTTATTATTGGAAAATTAAGGACAAAATGTTCTGCTATCCATTAGTTTTAATAATGATTCTTTGATAGCTGACTCATTATATTGGGTGCTAATGTTAATTTTGTAGCTTTAGCATTGTTTCTACACTTGTTAGTTGGATTCTACTATAAGGAAAAGGTTTGCCTCACCTCACTATGTGAGTTCATTTGTATCAGCAGAGATTCATAGATGCATGTATTAAATAAATCAAATGGAGGTACAATTTACATATATAAATGTATTCATTGTATGGGTGCCATTTAATGAGTTTTGGAAAACATAAATACCCCTGCAAACACCACTGCCATTAAATTATGAAACAGGGCCATCAATCACTCCAAAAAAGTGCC
Organism: Pipistrellus kuhlii; assembly: GCF_014108245.1. Taxonomy (NCBI): domain Eukaryota; kingdom Metazoa; phylum Chordata; class Mammalia; order Chiroptera; family Vespertilionidae; genus Pipistrellus; species Pipistrellus kuhlii. The sequence goes on along the minus strand of NW_023425573.1, from coordinate 4,970,568 downwards.
TGTGCCAATGCAATAGGTCCTCCCACCCAACTCCAAGCCTAGGCAAACACTGAACACCTACCTGTAGGTAGAGACGAGAGTTTTGTTTTGTGTCATGCATCTTTCAGGCAGCCTGTTGATTTTTATTTCCACCCATTTTGTTGACTCTTTTGTTACTTTTTATTGCATTTCATATGAACAGACATTCGAATATTCTATTGAAGAACTGTGCTACATTTTACCCATTCATTTGTGCTATTTATTATTTCCTTCCTTGTGGTTTCCCTAGGTTTACTTTATGATTTCTTAGCTTTTAAGTGAGGATGTAATTCATTTAACTAATTTTTCTATTTTAATTATGAGTTTTGGTTTATGAATTTTCATCTGATTGCTGCCTTCAGTGGAGCCCAGAGGTTATGTTACATAGAATTTCTCAAGAGTAATGATAAGAAAGTGTTTATCATTTTGGTTTGTGCTTTGCTTTTTTATATAAGAGTTGTTGAATATGCTTTCTTAAATTTCTATATAGAAAGACCTTTACAATTTTTGTTATTCTTTTCCAGTTTTATTTTGTTTTTAGCAGAGTATTATTTGTAATATTTATACTTTATTTTTTGTGCACTTAATTTGTTCTTTTATTGAAAGCAGTACATTAAAACCTTTAATGATTAATGTATGTTTCATTGTGGCTCCCATAGTTTTAATTATTAACCATGGCTACTATGGTATTTGACTTACAGTCCCAACTGTTTCAACTTTATTGTGAATTGTGATTTTTTGCATTGCACATTGTCTTTTTTATTCAGATAATCTGAAGCTGGTTAAGTTCTCTATTGTCTAGTTTTACTGAAAACATGGCATTTGTGTTATTTTACTTGTTCATTTTATTAGTTGTATAATTTTGGAGGATGCTTGGAAAGATTTAGATTTGGGCAGCCACCATTATCGTGTCTACCTGGAAGTACCTTTACTATATATTGTATTGGATATGATTATGAGGGTGGTGGTGTCATTTTTATTCAAATTTATTTCTAATTGATTGCTACTATATTAACAATCAATATTGAGTATATATTTAATGTCAAATTCTGTATGGTGCTTAGTGTTGAAAGTGTGAAGAGACTGTAACCTGATTAGCATTTGAAAGAATTTGTATTCTAGTGAAGATATACAAAGTAACTTTCATATAATTTCACAATTGCTCTTCTATTATCATTTTTCCACGCTCTATTTAAAGGGGAATGTATGTATCAATATATGACTCATCACCATATTCTTAAGAAATATCCTCTGTTGTCGAATGGGAAACTCAAAAGCTCTTCCGTGTACACCATCTTATAAAATTGTTGGGTAGCAGAGTGTTCAACCACAAAACAAACAAAAAGTACCAGGGAAGGAAGGAGTGCTTACTTTTGTACCTATAATAGGTTGATCATCTATAGACAAGTAATGAGGTAAATGAGATTGAATCACTACTTTTCAAGTACAAATCAATGGAGAAAAACACATACACAAGTCATTGAAAAGCAAGGCAGATTTGTGATAGGTACTGTAATAATGCTATTTTTGAGGCATGGGCAAAAAGACACAGGCAGTGAAATGGTAGGTGTTGGGAGCCATCTGGAGTTTAGAAGCAGGGGAATTTTCAGAAGCCTTGGGCAATTTGTACTTGGGGAAATGTTCATTTCTTTGCATATTGAAACTTCGATTTAGGTAAAGTTAACAGTCATGCCAGTTTCCCTGTGAGGGCAGATTTTCATTTCCAGAGTGAAATGGTAAATTCGGGGAGAGATATAAGCAGGATACAAGAAAGGGCCAGTCAAGCTGACTTCACTAGCCATCCTCTCAGTATTTCTGAGCTAGGAAGTTGGCAGGACTTTGGGCTAGACTGCATCCTGTAATTATTGCACTTGTGAAGTAGCTAAATGAGCTTTTCTTTGCCTTTGTAAAAGGGATGAGGGTCTGTAGAAACCTACAAGCTATAACTTATGTATATGTCAACTCAAGATTTATTTCTAAGTAAAAAAATAGCTGGTTTGCCAGCAATACTTTTAACTATTGAATCTGTTATGATTCTGGATTTAATTAGTTATTCATTGCTTATTTAAAACAGATTGATGATGTTGATTTGAAAACAGTTTGTGATCATAACGGAATTGCTTATATAGGCTGTTTTCTGATATTTTTCTTCTTACACTATGTTCTGCCTGTCAGAGCACTCTGTGTTTGCCTAATTCAAATAAGCCCACCCCAATCTTGTATAAGGTAATCTCGCTCAATTAGTTTGCATAATTTTACAACAGGATTCATATTTATTTTCTGTATTAGTTTTCATAAACTGAATCAGAGTTCACAGTTTTACGTCTAAGCATCTGAGAGGTGTAGCACTCTGTTCCCATTAGTTAAGGAAGGCAGTGCGAGATGAAATGAATTTTAAGGATTGTTTGATCAAGAAATTGCAAGCTAGTGGTGAGAGTAATTATATCCACGTTCCCATCACCTACCCATCTCACTATTGCACACAGCTTTGAATGTTAAATAAATTGTTATTCACATTTTAAAATAATGCAAAATTTGGACTTCAGGCTTTCTTAAAAATCCAAGGTGTCTGGCAATGCTTGGAGTGGTTACCATATGGCAAATCTCAACTATTGATAAAATGCAGAACTCTGTCCCCTTCACGTGGACCACCTTCTCTAGCGCAACAGTCTCTACCTTCTGTGTTTTTTATACTTGTCCACCTCACTGCCAGATTATTGTGGGATTTGAGCTTAAATGAAAGCATATCTGACCCTTGTTTCCATCCAGGTCAGGAATAGTTTTAAGAAGTCATGCCGGTGTTGCTTAGTGGTTTGAGCATTAGGCTGTATATCAAAGGATTGTGGGTTCAATTCCAGATCAAGGGCATTTGTTTGGATTGCTAGTTTGATCCCACATGTGGGAGGCAACAATTGGTGTGTGTGTCTCTCTCACCTTGATGTTCTCTCTCTCTGTCTCTCTCCCAACCCCTCTCTCCCTTGATCCCTCCCTCCTACTCTCTGTAAAAATCAATGAAAAAAATATCATTGGGTGAGGACTAATAAAAAAGAAATAAATTTAAGTGTAGCCATATGTGTTCAAATCTGGGAAATACTAGAAAGCAATGAAAAAATGAGACCCAAAAACCATGCATCTAACACTAGTCACTGTCCTGAAAATTACTCTTTAATATATGAGAAAGATTCTTCATTTTATTTCATAAATATTTAGTATATGTATACAGGTAGGACAAAAGAAGGTTTATAGTGATTCATATAGAAAAGAATAGAATAATAATAATACTCGTGTACTCACAGCTGTAAAACTACTTTTGCTCCACTCTTTATATATGTGTATACACATATATACAGTAAACACTAGAGAAATAATAGAATTTCAAAATGGGTGGAAAACAATCATTAATTTCTTTATGTTTATTTTGAATTTAGATATATATATTCGGATACACTGTAGTTTACATCTTTATCTCATAAACTGGCAATTATGTGTTTGCCAATATATAATTACTTTTGTAGTCAGGAAGCTATGGATGGCATACCTATTAATCTTCACTTGGTGGAGGTAAAGGTCTTACTAGCAACTTAACATGCTCACTTATTTTTCATTGTCACTGTTGTTGGAATTTAATTATGTAATATCTTGATGGAATTCTGGTCAAGAACAGGTACTGACTACAATGTAGTTTCCCGGAGATTTAAGACAGAGTCAAAGGTCCGTGATGGGTTTCCCCCCACAAATTTATAAGTGTAGTAAGGGAAGAAGATTTATGAGCTTAAACTTTCAAGTGAGGACATTTTCCTTTCTATTCTTCTTCCAAGTTTAATGTACAGATCAAAGGTGAAGAAAGCAGGTTGGGAGGAAAACTGTACCACAAGAACCTGATCTTTTAAAAAATTATAACATTCCTCTACTATTTTTCACAAGAGCAAAAAGTAATGTAAACCAAGTTCTGCTCTTCAACTGTGCTGCGTGGAACATAATCTTCAAATTCTCCTGTGGTCCTTATGCCACTCCCCTCTCGCTTCTGCCTCCACCTGCCTCTCACATCAGGTGTACTAGTGACTTGAAAGACTATGTTTTTGTTAGTTTCTTCTTACTAGGATATTATCAGTAAATTTAATTTTTGTAATTATTGCAATGTTAAAAAAAATCCAATATTTTAGACTCTACTTTTGTATTCTTCTTGGACATTTTTCAACAAAGATTTATTGAGTATTTACAGGTATTCTGCTTGGAGCTAGAGTTCAGAGATTATGAGTCTAGATTTTTTTTTCTTCTGGATCATGGTTAAAATCCCAGGGCTACAGAATTCCTTAATATAAGAACTAACTTAAATTATTTGAACCTGTTGGATTTATCTTTACAATAAAGAGAATAGAAAGCATCACAAAGCAAGAAAGCCCTACCCTCTAGTATGCAGGTTTCTCTTGAGAATTGATGGAGAATTGACTCAGTTTTTAGGATTCAAGTTGCATCTCTGTTGAGTTGATCTGCAACTTCCACATATACAGATAAAGTAAGAATTTGCCCATCTGCCTTACTTTCAGCATTGGATATCTGTGAGTCTGACTATTCTGATTACTGCTTTGACTTTGTCCATTATGGTAACTATGCCCATCTTGCCCCTTGCCAACACAGGATCCAAAGATTCCTGATTCGGTGGCGGCAATTCCCACTGTAATTTCTGACCTACAGAAAACAGCAAGCACAGAGCTCTTTGCGGGCGCGGGAGCTCCCCCCTGGAAAATTTACTGCTTAGAATCCTGGTGAAAAATGTGTCCTCGAGACCCTACCGGGATGGGTGACCAGGACGTAAGTGATAAATGCACTCTAACAGTCAAATCTCCCGGAGCATCTGGATCCCTTCCTAGTGTGTTCAAGGCAGTGTTGACATTTTGTCTTATTTATGATAGGCTGCCTTTTGGTTCATGCTTCAGCCAATCAATCAAATGGCAACATTAAATCCGGAATATCTGCATAGTAGGGCCCTGTCAATAAATTTCACACTGTTAATATCCATTTGCACCATTCCCACCCCTGATTTCTGTCTGTATAAATTGGAAAAAGTACGTAGTTTTTTTTTTTAGAGTCGAGCTCACCGCTCCATGAGTCACAATTTGCATATAACCTTTTAAGACCTGCTGGGACATGAGTCTATTTTAGGTTTAGAAGCAAAGTAGGGGAGGGCCCTGGGGTGAACTTGAGTGTCTTTCAAGGCAGTGTCTCAGGGGAGACCATCTCAGTTTCCTCAGGCAAATAAGGGTTCGAGACCTCAGATGGCTGTGAGTGGCTGCTTCTACTAGCAAAGAAGTCTCAACAGAATGTAGGGTTTCCGTGTCCTCGGGGTCTTCCTTTATGTCCCAGTTCTAATTTTCAGGGCCTCATTTCTTCCCATCTATGCCCTCATGTAAACAGCAGAAACCCTGTGAGATGGGGGCTGGAATTCGTGTTGCAATTCCTCCACTCAAAGAATGAGATTTGGGTTCAGTCATCAGGATCTCAGTCCTGCAGCTGCAGGAGCTAAGGGTTTCTTTCAGGATGGACAGAGCAATACAGGTCATTCCTGAAGTGCTTCAGCTGAGAATGGGGATACCTGAGTTGAGTCTTTCCTCTTCTCCATTTGCCCAGCACAATTAGGCAACTGGCCAATCTAATTATGTTAATTAGTTTGGCTAAAAACTCTCTAAGGTATCAAATACATGGTCACCAAGAACCTTGTACCTTATAAGTATTTGATTAACAGTGGTGATAGCTTCTGTATCTCTATTGTCATATCATACTATGAACTATCAGTGCTCTCTTTGCAACTAGGAATAAAGCCAGTAGTGCCTTTAACTCTAATCAGAGCAGAAAACCAATTCCAGAAACCCCAGAACCAATTCAGAAAACTCACCATTCAGATTCTGTTTCTGTAGAATTACTCTCAGTACCAAAATCTGTGTTAGACAGGGTTCTCCAGAGAAACAGAAGCAATAGGAGGTATATATATATAAAAATATCTATCTATATTCTATCATGTATCTATCTACTATCTATCATCTATCTATCTATCTATCTATCTATCTATCTATCTATCTATCTATCTATCTAATCTACTGAGAGATTTTATGGAATTGGTTAACAGAGTTGTGGGGGCTAGTAAGTCTGAGATTTATTGGTCAGGCCACCAGGCTGGAAATTTTGACAAGAGTTGAGATTGTAGCCTTGTGTCCAAAAATAATACAGGGGCACCATTCTCTTCCCTGGACCTCAGTCTTTTAAAGCATCTAACTGACTGGCTGAGATTTGCCCACATTCTGAAGGGAAATCTACTTTATTCAAAATCTATTCATTTAAATGGTAATCACATCTTAAAAAACACATCTAGATTGGTGTTTTAACCAAATAACTTTGCATGATAGTCTAGTCAAATTAACACATAAATCTTGCCATCTCAGCATTATTGTGACAATATTGTGAACATAATATAATCCATCAAAAGGCTTGGGTTAGCCCATAGTAAGCACTCATCCAAAGTTACTATTAATAATTACTCTTCATTTAATACATATTAAGTGCTATGTTCATTTTTTTTGCCTGCATTTTCTCACTTAATACCACACACTGTGAAGTATGTACCACTGTTCCTATTTTACCGATTAGCTCAGAAACTGGCACAAGGGAGTTATAACCATTGATACAAAACTGCTCAACTTGCCTTGAGGTAGTGAATGCAGGCAATATGTTTTATTTTTGCACCCAAATTCTCCATTTTTCTCCAACAATCAAAGCACTGTTACTTTTATTGTTCGACTGCTGTGAACTCACTTCCAGTTCCAAGGTTGGATGTTTTCATTGACTTACCTAGTTATGCACATTCCTGGCTTCAGGATTGGTTTAGGGTGGGCAGAGGATTCAGTCAGAGTTAGAGTGACAGGAAGAAAAAACGTAATACTCCTTTTGCTGGGCCTGCTCAGAGAGGAAGAAGAGGCTGAGGGATATTGGCTGAGGCCTTTGCACCTGGAGAGGCCAGGCTGCTTGAGAGTGAGCACCACCAGGGAAGAGATAGAACTGAGAGGTCGAATGTGAAGAGATCCTGGCAATATTTCCTAACCTTTCATGACAGCACAGTTCTCAGGGACCTCAATAATGTCGTAAGCCATTAAGTCAATAATCTTCTTACTTTTTTAACTTGGCTGTGGTGTTTATGTCTTAAATAATGCTGGCATTCAAGTCTCCTTTCCCTTCACTGCCAGGGCCCTTGCTCTCTGGCATCACAAACCAAGACAGGGCGGTGGGCACAGGAGGAGCAGTGTGCCTGGGAGTGCTGTCTATAGAGAATGCCAACAATGATGTCACAGGTGGCAGCTCAGTCTACTTACTTTTCATTATCGCCATGATTCGGCAATTCTTAATAATGTCAGTGATAAAATACTCCTTCCTAAAAAATCTTTTGGTGGTCTACATTTGAAATAATTGCTCTAATTACTTTTGAGTTTTAATAATATGTATGTAACTACAGTTAACTCAAGAAGTGCAGTCTCAGATACACATTTTCATTGTAAGAATAAACCGAAGAGGTTCCAATAGATTCAGAATCAACTGGGCCTGATTTCTAACGGTTCTCTCCAGTCACGCTCCTGTTTTAATGTGAAAAGCAAATCTCCAGAATGACAGAATGACAGATTTGAAGCAACGCAAATTCTTTTTCCCCCCCCAATCACAGGGCTGTCAAAATTTATTTCAAATCTCCTATTTAAATGGAGGAATAGGTGATATCACGTGGGGTGAAGACAAGAACAGTGCTCGATGCAAATGGAAACATTTCTGACCCATTACAAATATACCAGGAATTCTCCAAATAACTTCCATTGAAACATGGCAATTATTAAAGATTTTATTACTACAAAACAGCTAATGTGAATCTTATTACTGGATAGAATTTTGTCATATAGAGAAGGGATGCCAATTATTCTAGATATAGCACTGTATGGATTACCAGTTGGGCATTGCCACATGCTATTTTATATCTTGAAGTAGATTTTTTAGCCCTAAGGACAGGAAGAAGGCTTGCATTTATCTTATCCCTTTGGCAGTCTTTTACAACACGTCCCATGAGTACTTGTTTTGGGTGAATGTGTGTATGAGTCTGATGATGGGGTGTATGGTGGCAGCACTAATATTTAGTGAGTCCCAATGATATCATAGGTGTTTTATAAGTTAAGGATAAAACTTATCCCTGATTGATTTGAGCACTATGCCATAGACTGCTGAGATAGACAGGTGGGTTTGGCTGCCAGCTTCTACTTATGTAACCATTTGCAGGTATGCTTACTTGCCCTTACTGTAGGAGGGGCCTAGGTAGTCAGGCTTATATCAGATGGATTCAGAATCCAAGCTGAGAATGACAGGTTAACTTTCTCTAAAGAACTGACATTCTCTTTCTTTCTTTAAAAAAAAAAATTTTATTGATTTTTTTTACAGAGTGGAAGAGGGGGGGATAGAGATTCAGAAACATCGATGAGAGAGAATCATTGGACAGCCGCCTCCCGCACACCCCCTACTGGGGATGTGCCCACAACCAAGGTACATGCCCTTGATAGGAATCGAACCCCAGACCTTTCAGTCTGCAGGCTGACTCTCTATCCACTGAGCCAAACCGGTTTCAGCAAGAACTGACATTTTCTTAAGAGAAACAGAGGCTGAATAAGCCTGGAGGCTTAAATGTTTGGTGAAGTGAGAATTCAACATTAGCATCATGGAAATGCAAAACCAATCATTACCAAATGTTTGCAGGAGCAAAAATTATTCTCTGCTAGAGATAGTTGGAAGACTAAAGAATGGATCAGGGTTATTGCAGAGTTAAAGAGAAACAGAGGAGAACAGAATAGGACATTTCCGTTCCTATGCCAGCTGTATAGCTCCTGGCAGGTGGGATAATGCAATTCTCCCTATTCCTTAGAAAAAATTCCTTTTTACTTAATTTGGTGTGATTGGGTTTCAGACCTTTATTCAGGTAACTTCCTTGCCTTTCCCCTGAACTGTTTCATGTAGATTTTATTTATCTCTTAAAAAAGAGCATATGTTTTAGGAGCCTTAGATCCTTGCCTTTGTGATAACTACAGAACTTTGCATGCAGATGAACCTAAAAAAGATTTCAGAATAAATTACTAAATATTTGCTTAAACTCTTATTTTTCCTGTGACTATAATCATTTCTTCATACTGACTATATCATAGTTCTTAAATATTTTATGTAAAGATTGTCTTTGAGACTCTTGAAATCTATGACCACTCTTTTCAGAAAAATTCATATACACACACATACATGTACCAACACACAAAACTCTGCATATAATTTCAGGGGTCTTAGAAAGTCTAGGAAACCTAATAAACCATAGTAGGCCAGGTTAGAAATCTCAATTTTTAAAGTATAACTACATTTCTGTAAATATGTTGACATTAATAATTCATTATGAGAGCTTTCTATTAAATATTTTGTGGAATAAAGAAACCTTCCTTAAACATAAAGATGTTTATAAGTTTTTCATTTATAATTCTGAATTTTAAGGCAAATAACTTTTTCAATACCAATATTATAGAACTCTAAGCATATGTGAGATTTATATTGCTTATATTAACCTGATTATGAGTCTGCCTCACCATATGTCTGGTCCAGAGAATGTTGTTACATCAACCTTTCATATGAGAGAAGAAATCCACTTCTTGAGGAGGGTTTTTAAATTTAATATTAAATAATTAAAATCCATCCTCACATAGACATCTTAAATTAAGATTGTTTACATGCTCTTTAATTAGATGCAATTAAGAAGCTCTCTCAAAGCATTTCTGCCCAGAGGGAGCCTTGCGTGCTTTGACAGAATGACTCTTAACTTAGGAAGTTGCCTTGGTTTGTTGTTTCCTTTTGGAAGACACGATGGGTGCACTTCTGTTTTTGCCGCAGGAGGAAACAGATGCTGAGAATTTTCATTAGGCAAAGACAGGTGAAATGGTCTGTCTGACAGACCTGGACAGTAAGAGGTCTTCTCTGCTCTGCTATTCTTTCAAAACTCCTTTCTCATAGTGGTACCCAGGCCAGGTCTTGTCATTCCTTTGCTCAAACCTCTTCAATGTCTTCCCACCTCATCAAGTGTAAACCCATAGTGCCTACCGTTATCACTACACAGGAACTTCATTTTTTTAATATGACTTATTCCTTAATTCAAGCTATCTTTGTCCAGTCCAATTATTATATTACAAATACCAAGGCATACTGCACATCTTCACTGTTAATCATGAAGTCCTTAATATCAGGTTGACATCAGGTTTTGATCAACATCAAACTGTCTTAAGACTAAAGCCTCAGTTTCCTGAAACTAAAGATAAGATCTGGACCTCAGCTGTGTTTCTTCACAAGCCTGTGAAAGCAGAATGACTCACTGAATACACCTGCATGAAACCAGACAGAAAGACACCATGGCTGACACCAGGGCCTGACACAATGACCAGCTACTCCCTATCTGGGCCCCAGTCAACCAACCAACTAACCAACCAACCAACCAACCAACCAACAGAGCCCACAACCCCAATTGCATTCCTCACCATGATCAATAATTTTCCTGTACATAACCTCCCTCTGTCATCAGAGAGCCAGGTTTTAGGTGCTAGCTCACCTTTTTCTCCAGGCTTAGTGCCGTTTTCTTAAATTAGCCTTTCCTTTCTTTGCTGCAAACAAACACATTTTAATGGGCTTTGATGCATGCAGGCAAACCAACCAACCTCCTTCCGTTAAGTTACGCCGTGCTGGCCAGACCCTAGTCCTGTGTGGGGTCATGCTCCTCCATCCCCAGCTTGCACTACTTTTTGTTGCTCTGCCTCCTAATCCTTTTCTCTGGTTCTGGCTTACTTGGTTCAAGACTCATGTCAGTCTGAAATGGTCCCTGAATATTCACCTGGGTTCCTTCACTTCTGTTCAATATTTGCTCATGGGTCAGCGTTCAGTGGGTCTCTTCCCTGTTACCTTCTTTATCCTTCTAGATCTCCTCTTTAAGCCTGCATTCTGTGTGCCACTTCCCTACTTTTTATTTATTTTTTTTTTTGCCATGACAATGATTACCATTTGACATATTTCACATTTTGTGTAGTCAGTTTATCTTGTTGTTTTTTTGTTGTTTTGTTTATTTTCTTACTGGTAAAGTTTAAATTCTAAGGCAGCAAAGGTTGTGACTAGTTTTCCCCACTGTCCTCATCTCCTAAAAGATTATCCAAAGTAGATGCTCAGTAGATTTGATGAGTGAATGAATTCGTGCATGGATGCATGAATAGAAAGGGCTTAATGGGATTGTGTGATTAAATTAATTACAGTTTTTAGTTCGTTAAATTTTTATTTTTTAAATAATATATTTTACTTTTTGGGAGCTTGATCTGGTCTGTGACTATTAACTGCAAAGGAAACTACTTTGCTCAAATACACTGGTCAATTTCCTAGTATCATTGTTTTATTTCATTGTGGCTGAACTGCCTTGGGCTAAAGTAGGAACTTCAGGATTTTGTTAATAGTTTCTATAAACAATTATTTACATTAAAACAATAGGATCATTCACTAGGGCTCCACTGTTTACAACAGTGTAGACTAAACTCTGGAGAAAACGAATACATTTGAAGAAGAGATTAGGAATCATAAGACAAAAATATTGATTTTGAGAATGATCTTGGCAAAGAAAATGGTTCTTAGACCAGTCTTACTCCTTTTTAGATCTGATTAGTAATCATGAAAAGCTCAAACTGAAAGTGGATGAACTAGAAAATACAAGTAAGTAAACTTTTATTCATGGTTAGCAAAATCTCAAGAGACTTGGTTATGGAAGAGCTGCAATGTGTTCTGATTTCTGGATGATGAGTTCTTACATCAGAGAGGAGAGAGGCTCTGCCTTGTGAGGAATTGTTCTGTGTTGGAACAATGTAAGAGGCAAAGGATACACAAGGTTTCAAAAACAGATCTTTTTGCTATAAAAATTACTCTCGGGCTAATCCTTTTCTAACTACAGCGTGCAATGAATGCTGGGAGAAACTCCAGAGGGATTCAGAGCTCTAACTTTGAACCATAGTTTGTTGTGTATGAAACAACTACATCTCTTGTTCAGGGTCCAAATTACCAGGCACCTAGAATTGGATCATATTCATTGAGAATCTTTGGGATATGATAATTCTGTTTTTATAACCAAAAACTTAGAACATGAGGTCTGAAAAATACATTAGAAGTACAGTTGTATGTTCTTAGATATATGAGACATAAGCCACGCTTCTGGCAGGTACTATCAGTGGGTCGGATTGGGTCATTCTGCAGTTTTGTAAAGAGACTCAGTTAACCGCTAGTCGAATGTATGAGTGGCAATTTCAGCAATGCATTTTCCTTGAAAAGGTAGGGAATTGAGTAGTCACTACCTGGCCAACTCTGGCAGCTTCAGGGAAAGTTAAATGGCTTTGTGGAATTCAATGTGAAATCAAATGAGAAGAGAGACTTGCTTAGTTTGACTTTGTGATATAGTTAATTTCTCCGTTCAGTTTTACACTCCAGGGATTTGTGAAGCTATATCACCATAGTAATCTGTTTGTGATTATTCACATAAATGAGTTTCTAGATTCTGCAAGGGCAAGCTTTATATTTGTTTTCTATGAGCAAATATTATCGAAATTACTGGCATATAAACGAATTGAGATCAGTGGTTAAACTGGCAAAACATTAAAATAAATTCTCTTTCCACATTGCAAAATACAAATGACAGATTATTAGGTCATTTAAATAAAGGGGATGTTCTGATTTGTCAACACGTCTCATGATTCAGAATACTTAGGGATAAACACATGATGTTCCAAATTTTAAATGAATGTGAAAGCAAATAATTATTTCAATAATGTCAGTTTTTTTTGTTTGTTTATGTGCTTTTGGTGGAAGTTGGAATATTTAGTCTGTTTGAATCTATTTTTTTAAAAATAGTGGTGTGTTTCATTTGAATACCTAGCTTGTGTTTTTAGCCATTCATTCAAGCTTATATCAAACTAGCTGCCCTCTTGTCACTGTAGATAATCATTACTTATTGTTAAAGAAAGCAACCCCTGTTGATATTCATTTTGGAATATACAGTTGCTCAGGTGAGAAGCAACTAGATAGAAAATTAGCACCTGCAGTTTCAAACATCTGTGCTGGAAGGTTTAGTCTTGAAGCTTTTTTTCTTTCTTTCTTTCTTTCTTTCTTTCTTTCTTTCTTTCTTTCTTTCTTTCTTTCTTTCTTTCTTTCTTTCTTTCTTTCTTCTTTCTTTCTTTCTTTCTTTTCTTTTCTGGAGCCACTTCTTTCTTCTTTCTGTGGGAAGGCAGAAAGACAGCTCTGGGCTGGAGTGAAGGCCCAAAGGGGGCTCTGGGCCGGAGCAAAGGTGGTGCCGGCAGCCAGGGGCAGGAATCTTTGTGCATTGGGCCTCCAGTAGTTTTATAAAATTAATTTTTTTCTTAAAATAATTTTATTACTGAATCCATAAATACTCAATATTCCCATGTGGGCCAGGTGAAGTTTAGAACGTGAGGATAACCCACATGTGATTATGTGAGGGATATCCTGAAGAGAAAGGGTTCTTTATGCTAAGTCCTAGATATAAGGTATATGGGCAATAAGAACAGGGATCATTTTGCAGTGAAGATTCAAGGGCCCATTCATCTTTTCTGAAAATCATTTGTTGCCCTAACTGGTTTGGCTCAGTGGATAGAGCGGCAGCCTGAGAACTGAAAGGTACCAGGTTCGTTTCTGGTCAAGGGCATATACCTTGGTTGCTGGCACATCCCCAGTAGGAGGTATGCAGGAGGCCGCTGATCTATGTTTCTCTCTTATCGATGTTTCTAACTCTCTATCCTTCTCCCTTCCTCTCTGTAAAAAGTCAATAAAATATATTAAAATAAAAATAAAAAATCATTTGTTTTTCCCTACAAGGCCTACATTTTTCCTATTAAGCCTCTTCTCTTCCCTAGTAAAGTAAGATGGTATTTAAGACAAATCCTAAAGCCACATCGTCCGGAAACTTATGTTTCCCCCTGAATATTGACCGTGAGTTCAGGATGTATGTATGTTAACAAACTTCCGTTTTTTCTCTTGTTAATCTGTATTTTACTACAGAGAGCTTAGCCAAGAACTGAGAAGGATAGATAAAAATTATTTCCCCGCCCAGCAGAACTAACCAAAGGCCCAGTTAGGAAACATGCAAATAGTAAACAATAAGATATGATCAGAACTCTAATAAAAGGAAACTGTGAGAGGCTTTTGATTCCCACTGTGTTTGTGGGGGTTAGGGAAAGATGGGACCAAGACGGTGCCTCTGAAATTACATAGGAAGGATGAGGTTCATTACCCATGTGATTCAAACAGGGTAAGATTAAGGGCACAGCAGCATTAGAGAAATGGTATAGCAGGGAAACAAAACGGTTTTGATATGATTTATTGTGAATGGGAAAATACAATCATAATTTAAAAGAAATAATCTTCCAAGAAGACAAATCTGATCATAAGGAAAAGAAACATGAATAGCTTGAAGATAAATGCAGACATTTTTTCACTGCTCCCCTATAGTGCAGAAAGATGAAACTTATTGATGTCTTCATATCAGTAAGCTGGAAACTGAAATGAGTTATTGCCAGAAAAGAGCAGTGCATCCCTTGAAAAGAAGGAGAGGGTGGAGAAGCAATTTGAAAAGAGCATCTTAAAGAAGCAGGAGACAGAACAGGGGAAAGGATTATCTGGCTCTGATTAGGAAAGTAAATTGGGAAGAAAAAGGCATCCTATTTAAGTACAATAAATCTGAGGTAGCGGAAATTAACATTAGAAAAAGGGAATATATGGCCTTTGCTTCTTACTAATGAATTGATATTAGTAACACGATAGTTTATTAATACTTCTCAGTTTACTTTTTAAAAATACCCAAGTATTTCTCAAATGTGCGTCTTAAGCATATGTAAAAGATATCACATCTGCTATTGTTTCTGGTGGCAATGAAAAGAGCTGGCAGCTGGGTCCTTCTAGCTAAGATTCAGCTGCCTTTTCTTCTCAATAAGTGTAGAACCAAATATAGGGATTACTTTTATAAATATGTAATTATGAATTTTTTTCTGATTCTGATTAATAATTCATCCCCAACTTCTGTAACAGTATGTTATGAATGTTAAACAACTGGATGAGTCAAAATTTGATATTTAAGGAGATTAAGGGGAATATTGTGCAGATATTTCAGTTTCCATGGCTGCCTGGTAGAATATTAGCAAAGTATAGTTTGAAATAAATTTGTTTCTCTTAGTGAGCCCACATATTCATATATTTCGGTCAAGAAAGGTCATTCTCTATGGATTTTAATACTCATTTGGGACACATGATATGGTTCTGATCCGAAACGATGATGCTTATTTGTACCAGAAAGGAGTACCAGGTCAAGCATATTTCTCCCTCTCTCCATTTTTAACATAGAGTCTACTTAAAAACATTTCTGGAGTATAACTTAGCAGTTAAAAGGTAGAGTTTGTTAATTCAAATTTTAGTCTAGTTTCTTGAAATAATTTACTTAAGCTCTTCTGGCCTCTCCTGTAAATAGGAATAATAAATTTCTTTTCTCCACAGCATTGTTATAAAAATTAAATAAGCCAACGAGTGAAGTGTGGGGTTCAGTGGATAAAGAATTACTAGGAGAAGACACTAAGGGCAGGGAGATTCTTGCTAAAAGGTAGGTAAAGGACTTAGACATTAAAGGTGGGAGATGAAGAACATGGCAGTAATCAAAGATGGAGGATTCTCTTTAAACTCCCTCAGCATGGAAATAGGAGAAGCAAAGGATCACCCATCTCACCTCCAGAGACAGTAATGCAGAGTGTGCCACTACCGCTTAGAGGCGGTGTCTTCATTTTTTTATTTAAAAATATGTTTTATTGATTTCAGAGAGGGAGAGAGAGAGAGAGAGAGAGAGAGAGAGAGAGAGAGAGAGAGAGAGAGAGAGAGATTAATGATGAGAGAATCATTGATTGGCCGTTATAGGTAGTGTCTTTCAGGCAAAGCCAGATTTCAGGTAGAGCAGTGGTTCTCAACCTTTCTAATGCTGAGACCCTTTAATACAGGTCCTCCTCATGTTGTGGTGACCCCCCAACCACAAAATTATTTTCATTGCTACTTCATAACTATAATTTTGCTACTGTTATGAATCATAACAATCAAATATCTGTGTTTTCGGATGGTCTTAGGCTCCGATGGTCTTGGCCCACAGACTGAGAACCGCTGCTGCAGAGCCTGAGCCCACTGGAAAACACAGATATTTACGTTACGATTCATTAACAGAAAAATTACAGTGATGAAGTAGCAACGAAAATAATTTTATGGTTGGGGGTCACCACAACATGAGGAGCTGTATTAAAGGGTCTCGGCATTAGAAAGGTTGAGAACCACTGCTCCATAAGGTAATGTTTTATTCATTGTAGTTGCACATTTAATTAAAAGTATATAAAAACCCTTTTCACCCAAAAGGAGCAGTTCTCCCTGCCTGTCTTCCCCGTGTTTTGAATCACTCAGATTTTACTGCTTCCGTTTCTCTCTTGGTTCATTTATTGTCTGTGAATAGGTACTTTTACTACCATAGAGGCTCCCTGACATTTTTATGCATAAATGGGCTGAATAATTTGTATATAAAAACAGGGAAAGAAAACTGGAGCTTCCTAATTCTTTGTCTGCTTCTGACTTCCTGGTTAACTTCAAGCCAATCAAGTGGTTACTCAGTGCTTACCCTACGTGTGCCACCCCCTCCTCTTCCTTCCCCCTTTATCAGCAAAGGCCAAGGTTAATAAGACCATCTCTAGAGTGAATTTCAGCTCCATTGTCTTGATGATCTGGATGTTTGCCTTATATGTTTTTTCCTCAAAATGTTTATAAACCCCCAGTTTGTAAAGTTAATTTATTGCTGATAGAAAACCATAGGGTTCATTAAACATAAATAGGCAAACAATACGCTTTTGCTTGCTTTGTTTTGTGCCCTTTTCCCCCTTTCCTTTTTAATTTTGGGCAGAGGGTGACTTCCTCACTCCTTTCCCCTCTCCTATGGAAAACAGCTGCGCAGGCATTCAGTGAATATTTGTGAATCGCACCATGATCACTCCCTGTGCTGTGAGATGAGGAAAAAGGCAAAGGGGACGTTTTTCCCAGGGGGCCCTGAGAGAGGTGCTGGGGGGGCGGGGGGAGGTGCCCTTTCCCAGCCAGGCCTGATGCCTCCCCGCTGCTCCCCATGCTGGGCCCTGAGCATAGCCTGCCACCTGTTCTTAGGAGACGCATTCCCAGCAGGACTGGGAAATGCCAGCCTGCTGAGGTTAATAGACTGGCCTGACTTCTGAAACGGCCCTGCCCCCTCCCCAAGTCTGTGGGGGAGGACGGGTGCCCGGCAGAGCGTGCCTCTCTCCCAGGGGCTCCAAATGGGGCCCTCAGACCAGGTGGGACCCAGAGGCAAGGCAGACTGACAAGGCGGGGATCCGCCAGGGGACAGGAATGACTGTCACTCTGCATGTGAAGGGATGAAGGGATGGCATCTTGCCTTTGCCACAGGGTTTTCTGTAATGAGATGCAAATGACAGGAACACTCTGATTCCCTCCAGGTTCCTGGGAGTCCGCATTAAGGACTCCCATTCCGGTGGCCGTTAGACGTGGTAGAAAAATGACTAGGCAGGCGGCTGCCTTCCCCTGGGAGCAGTCCCAGAAGACGGTGCGGATCCTTCAGGGAAGCCCAGAGTCAGGATTCCCCGGGAGGGAGAGAGCGTGGGATCCCTGGATGTGCCAGAGCAGCTTTTGGGGCTCCGGCTGAACCCTCTGGCTGCTCCTGCCAGCATCTCTGAGCCACCGGGATGGCAGGGACCGGGTGGCAGGCCTACAGGGTGTCAGCGACCACTGTGCCCTGTGGCCCTGCTGAGGGGGATGGGGGTGATCGCTTTTTGTGGGGGAGGATGCGGGGGGTACGTGGGAGGAAGAGCGGGAGGGTGTTTTACCAAGAGGTATGAGGCAGGCAGGGAGGAATCATATATTCATCTCCTGTGTGGGATGGCACTGCTTAAAATAGCAGCCTCAGTTCCCAGAAGCATTCAACCACGAAGCTTCAAGGAGTTGTAATGAGTTTCCTTTCTTCTCCTTTGCTTTTGGGGGTGGTCGTGGAGGGTTTCTCCCCAGTAAGAGCTCCAGCCACGGCCCATCCCTGATCCGACAGGATGCTGACTGGCCCCGCATCTAGCTCTTTGTCCAGCCTCCCTACCCGACACCGTTGGCTTTGCAATCTGTTTGAGCACAGACGTGGAATGAGTGTGACAGTGGGATTTGTGTCCCTGGCGAATTCCTGTCTCTGTCAGGAGGACACATCATGCCCACCAAGCACACATTTAGCTTGTGATCCTGTCAGCAGTCTCTGTGCAGCCCCGCATTGGAGAGGCAGAGAGGAAGCTGAGGGCTGTTGGCGTGGAAATTTGTTAGTGCTGGATGGCGGGCAGGGCATGAGTGTGTGTCTCCTCTCTGTTCTAGAACTGTGAGATCCGCCTCCAGGTGGGGTAAATGGAGGCACAGGGGTTTCTCCTAACCCTGTGCTTCCCTCTTGCCCTGGAATGGATAAGGCCACAGCAGCCATTTCTCTTTGTTCTCCTTCTCTGCTTCCCTGATTGCTGATGCAAGCCCTGGCAGGTCCAATTTGTTTATTCATTTTTCATCCTTAACGGCGTGTTTGAAACCTTTTCTTGAATTATGGGAAATGAGCCGTACTTTCTGAGCACAGTCCCTTCAGGACCAAGCTCCAGTCTGAGGTCCTGAGAGGCGTGACATGTGGATGGATACCCAGGCTGCACTTCTCAGTGGCTAAAGTCACTTTAACCACATAGCACTGGGAATTGCCTAAAAACCCACTAAAATCACGACTTGGTCAAACATTTAGAAATATCAATTTGACACATTTGAAAATGTGTCTACTGCTTGTTTCATTTCTGCTGGCAGCTGCACATACACCTTAGAAAGCTAACTTCACAAAATATATACTGAGCTAACATCGAAATTTGGTAGTTATCTAACCATCTATTTTACACCCATTCTCTGAATCTTTATATTAAACTCCAGCAAATATCCTTAAGTTTTTGAACTGATTTTAATATAATAATTCTATCACTTGTCAAAGCCTTCATAACTTAAATAATAATAAAGTCTTGCGGGGAAGCAGTGGCAATGATATGAGTAATTAAGCTGCTGCTTTAGGACATAAAATTCTACACACCGCATCTCTGAGGCATTTCCCAGGACACCTGACTGCACACACCTGCCAGGTGATGGAGAGATTAAGTTGGGATGTGCTGATGTGGGATAGGAGAATGTCCAGAGACTGCTTTCAGATCGCTGTAAACATTTCTTTAAATTTAGACTTTAGGTTGATGAGGAAAGAGAAATTATGTCTGAGGTACCATCTTAGCCCCATCTGAATGCCACATGCCTGTTCTGCCCCGTGACACTGGTTATCTTCATTCTCTTCATCATTTCCATTGGGAACCAATGTATTTTGAGTCAACTTCCTACTGTAAATCTATTTTCCAAGGAGTTGCTATAAAGCGAGTAACATTAAAGGCATATATGTTATATTTCTTTTTGCAAGTCCATTTTAGACCTTCTTGGGTGGCAAAGATTTAGAGTTTTGAAAGCTAGAAACCAAGAAACTTTTCCCGTTTAATTCTAGCCATTTGTTTAACTCCATGAATACCATCTATCCTAGAATTCTAGAAAAAAAAGTTGTATATACAACTTCTTTTTATTTACTAATATGTGTAACTTGATGTTGACTATATGCTACATAGATGTCACTTATGAAGCATAATAAAATAAAAGTTAATATTTGAGAATGAAAGATTGAAGGTGTTCAAGATATGGAATATTTGAAGGGGAAGGCAGTCAAAGAAAGGGGAGGCATTGAAGTCATGGATACTTCCCTCTCAATTTCCCATCCAGCCTACAGCAGATTCAAGCAAAACTCTTTATTGACCGACTGGCTTTTGGGAAATTCCACTCATTCTTTGCTATATAATATGAATATCCTACCAGAGGAATAGTTTTAAAAAATAACAGCATATGTTTATTACTTTATAATTGTTTTCCATGGTTATGTCTTTCTTAAAAAATTGCGAATTAAAAGAAAAGAAACTTAGGTAAAAATACGCTACATGTATATGTTTACATTAAGTGAGGATTTTATTATTTTAAAATATTTTAAGTGCAAATATGATCTGCTTTGCTTTGTTTATAGAGCATACTACCAATATGCAAACAACAGGGCAAATTCTATAAGGTGATCCTTTAGTACAGTGGTCAGCAAACTCATTAGTCAACAGAGCGGCAAACTGCAGCTTGCATGTGGCTCGAGAGCCACAGTTTGCTGACCACTGCTTGAGTATGAATTGTCTGTGCTTTCACTTTGAATTCTAGATCAACCATTTTATTCCGGTACAGCAGGGCTGGTACCTAGTAAATGTACTTGGTGCATAGAGGAAGTCATTTAACATCGTTGGCCTCCTTCACAGCCATTAAGTGCTTTGGATCAAGGTCTCAACTAGTCAAGTTGCTGTAGTTTCTTCTTGTTAAAACTTTAAAGATGAAAAATATGTTTTGCCTTCAGTCTTCATTGGTTAGACCTGAGCTACAGCCCTTGAAATCAGTATTTCCTACTTCAAGACTGACTATTCAGTCTCACTTTAAGCAACAAGTGGACTGAACAGAAATGCCATGAATGTATGTGGATTTGTAGGCAAGACCAAGTACAGTCTCTTTTACACAGACTGAGGGCCCTTTAAATAAAGAGACAGACCCATGGGTTTTCTCCAATCAGAATGAAAAATAAATACAGGTAGGCCTGCTTCTATTGTTGTTCAATTCCATTCTTGCTAACAAAAGCCATGTCTATTAGTTTATTTTTTTTTAAATAAGTTCTGGTATTTTACAAAGAAATGCATCCTTTGGCTTGGGTTATAAAAGCACATTGTAAGTGTCCGTATCACACCACACTTGTCACCATCTGCCTCCATTCACAGTTGTTAATGTGCATTTTTAGATTATGAGTTCCTGAAGGGAGGAACCATGCCTTTTTCATGTATATGTCCCCTCATGTTATTTGCAGTGACTTACATTTAGTTGGTGCTAAATAAATATTTATGAAATTGACTGAGTAGGTGGCATATTCTTAGAAATAGAATGCTATTCTTTGAAATAACTATCTTATTTAAAAGTCTTGGTTGCCAGGAACATTAAAGAACAATAAACAGGCTTTCGTGTTATGGGCGACTTTTGTGGAGCAAATGCACTTGCTTGGACAGTTTTCGTTGCTGTTGCATTTTCATAGGCATTAACCTATGCTGTTTACATGGTGTATTAGTCAGGGTTGTCCAGAGAAACACAACCAACAGAATATATAGAGATTTTTTTCATGAGGAATTGGTTCATGTAAATATGGAGGTGAAGTTTCTCAAATCCGCCATCTACAAGCTGGAGGCCCAGGAAAGCTAGAGGTGCAGTTCCGGTTCAGATCTCAAGGCTTTAGAACTAGAAAAGCCAACCGTAGAAGTTCCAGTCTGCAGTTCAAGGACAGGAGAAGAAGGAAGGCTCAGCATAGGCAAGAGAGCAATTTTCCTTTACCGTTTTCTTCCGTTCAGGCCCCCCGGGGATTAGACTATGACCACTCCAAGAAGACAATCTATTTTATAGTCTACTGATTCAAATGCTGGTGTTTTCTGGAGACACCTTCACAGACACACCAGGCACTAATCAAGGCATCCCTTAGCCAGGTCAAGTTGACACATAAAATTAACCATCACATAGGTATTACTGCGTTAAGACAGACTTTGGAGTCAGCCAACCCTGAAATCCAATCCTCTTGACTCTCTTCCAAGGTATCTGACCCCATATGATTTGCCTAACCTCTGAGAGCCACAATTTCCCAATTGTGAAGTGGGAATACTAGTATTAGTGTCAGAGAGTTCTTGTGAGGCTCAAATAGATTATGTATGGGCATCAGCTAACACACTGTCAGAATAAAATAAAACATCACCTATTATTCTCTTTTCTCTTTCCCATTTTTAAATTTATTTTTATTGTATTTTTTATTTATTTTTTAAAAATATATATATATATTTTATTGATTTTTCACAGAGAGGAAGGGAGAGAGATATAGAGCTAGAAACATCGATGAGAGAGAAACATCGACCAGCTACCTCTTGCACATCCCCTACTGGGGATGTGCCCACAACCCAGGTACATGCCCTTGACTGGAATTGAACCTGGGACCTTTCAGTCCGCAGACCGACACTCTACCACTGAGCCAAATTTCGGTTCTTTCCCATTTTTTGATAAATTATGATATTTATATGTTGGAGAGTTTATTTTTTTTCAATAATGATTTATAGAATCCTATGTTGGCAGCAACGCAAAGCACTGGAAGCACAAAGCGAACTCAGACATGCCTAGCAACGCTCCTATCGATAGTTGGATGTGGAATAGTCATGGAGAGGATGATGTCAATGTAATGCTGTGTTACAACAGAGATGCATTTGCAATGCTACATGAGTGGAGGGTATGACCTCTGATCCCCTCCTCCCCCACCACATCCTGTGGTCTCATCAAAGGCCCTTTGAGATGGTAATCCCTGAGCTTATTTTAGACACATACTAGAAAGTGAAGTTATTTAGGCAGAAGAAGTGAGAGGAACATTGCAGGCAAAGGAAATAACAGTGAGAACCAAGACAAAATGAGCATAAACTGTGCTCTAGGTTATAAACTACTAGAATGCACCAGTAAAGCTAGAGAGGAGATGGAAGAAGACATAAGTAAGGAATATTCTTGGGGATCCTGACTCGCTCTACTAAGGAGTTTGAGACTATACTGTAGGCCAGTGCTTTTCGGTTTACCTTAGACCATTTTACCTGAATGTTAAAAACATGGAAATGAGCAAGAAACCAAATGCTTTTCCACTTAGGTCTTACAGGACATGAGTTGTTTATCACTGAATAGTTACAGAATGAAATCTGCTATCGATATGTTGATAATGATCGACCTGTTGGCAGGTGCGCAGTCTCTCAATCAGAATAGAAGTCTATTGTGCTGATGGTTCTACAAGCCTGGAGGTGTTTGATTCGATCCCTACAGAAAGCACATCACCTTAGAAGTTTGCTTGCTATATTGCTTTGCACAGTTCCCATGTAAAGAACCACTTATAAACATCATACAACCAAATTCTTCGCTCATACATAGTATCTTATGGAAGAGCCACTCCTATCCCATTACAGCCTATTCAGGGGATGCTTCTTTTGTCATATTGAAAACAGATCAATATTTTTTCTTGAAATAGATGCACTCTTGGCTCTATTGAGGCATGCATAGGTTTTAGCCGACTTGGTATTTTCTGGGATAGCATTTGACCTGGTATTTTGCAAACAGATTTGGGCTCCTATAATTATCCCGGGGGTTAATCCAGAAACCCAGGGATGGAGAAAATAGCAAAGAATATGTCTGAGAAGCCACTTCTAATAAATTAGCTTTTTCCTTAAGGGCCTAAATAGGACTTCTTAACCTTCTTCAGGCTGCTCAGTAAATAGCTTCCTCTGTGGGAGTGTGTTCTCCTTCACCTGAATCGTACATGTAATGTGGATGTTTGGCCAGACGTTCGTTAATTGAAACTAATTATGTTTCCGGAGTAATCCTAGCATCTGGAGTGAGTCAGTGTGCACAGTAAAGCTGAACTGAGACTCGGCATTGCCCCTGCCCTTCTGCAGCTGCTGCTGAGGAGGGAGATTAGCCACGTAAGCACTTCTAAGGCAAAGAATCCAATTCAGCTTATTATTTATTTTCTTTCAATCCTCTTGGAGCAAGTAACATCCTGCCTGCTATTCTTACGCAGGGTTACCATTTTAGGCTAAAGAGAAAAGTCTTAAAGACATAGGAATGAAAAGCCACATGGAGATACTATGTTACTTTCTTACCACATTGGATATTGTGCTTAGACATTATTACAACATGGATGTTGTCTCATGTGCTTGTAGATCTAAGCTCTAGCCTCCAGTTCGCATTCCAAAAAAGGAAGTTGAGGATTTTGTAGGATTTTGCTTATCAATATCTTCATAAAGAGCTGAAACCGGTTTGGCTCAGTGGTAGAGCGTCGGTCTGCAGACTGAAGGGTCCTGGGTTCGATTCTGGTCAGGGGCATGTATGTTGGTTGCAGGCACATCCCAGAAGGGGGTGTGCAAGAGGCAGCTGGTCGATGTTTCTCTCTCATCGACGTTTCTAGCTCTCTATCCCTCTCCCTTCCTCTCTGTAAAAAATCAATAAAATATATTTAAAAAAATATTTTCATAAAGAGACTCAGGAAAGTTTTCTTTTAATTAACTGATTTTTAGGTCTTAGGTTGTTTTCATTAACTTCCAAGAGGCCGAGGAGACTTTTCAGTGCTCTTAATGATTAATAATTTTCATGAGTTCATCATGTAGCAAAAGAGCCTTTCAGAGATACAGAATGGGTTTTGCCACCTTGGCCACAGAATGACAAGTGCTAGAAAATAGTTGCCCTCCTGGTGGGACTGCGTTCATTCATTCTAAGACTAGCTGATATGGTGTATTGGGCTTCAAACCACTCTGAACACCTCATGTACAAGATAGCTATTTCCCAATACTAAATAAGTGAGTGAGTAAAGTGACTATTAGGTCACTCTATGATGTATCTGAATATGTGAATGCTGAGAAACTTTTGAGAAATACAATGACTCCTGGTAAGTTTTCTCCATCCACTCATCCCTATCAGTGATTGTCATTACCCAAGTCACCTCTGACCTGCTTCCTACTTCAGCTTAGGCCTACTTTTGCTCTTTTTTTCTAACCAGTCTTTCTGGCTCCATTGCTCTTAGTATTTGTCAGTTCTTGGTATTCTTAGAATTTTAAATCTTTGCCCATCTAGTGGTTTCAAAGGTATCCCACTCTAGCTTTCCTTTGAATTTCTAAGATTACATAAAGTTTGACTTTCTTAAGTAATCGTCTTTTGTGTTTGCTCATCTGTGACACTCCTGTTCAGGAATTTGCTTTTTTCCTTATAGTTTTTGTCATTTTATTGTTGGTATTTTGAATTTAGTTAAATTTTGGATACACATTCTTTGTCAGTTATATGCTTTGCTTCCTGGTTTGTGACTTCTTATATCACATTCATTATGTTATATTTTAGTAAACAAAGCCCTCAATTTGAATGAAATCTGCTATTAGTTATGAATGCTTGAATACTGTATATCTTAACAAAGTGACATCCTAACCAGTGCAACAGAATGAATAGTCTTTTGAGAAGCTTTTCAAGGATAATGGCATTGTGGTTCTAGTGTAAGTTATTATGGATATTAACTATTACTTTGGGAGGGAGAACAAGAGTCTGGAAAAATATATATGTGTATATACATTTACACATACACACATGTACACACACATACATATATGTATGGAAGTCTTCACAATTTTGAGAAAAATCGTGATGTGATTACTAATAGTGAAATGCTGCAATGTCTGGGTGCTAATATGTGAAACACATTCTCTGGGATAATGCAATATCCAAATTAATTTAGCCATTTATTATCTAAAGTTCTATAATTTTTTGGCTGCAAGCATATCTAACATGGCTAAGCTGTTTTTGGTAATTAGTGGCAGTCATTAGAAGTTAGCAGGGAACCTTACCTTTGTTAACTATGGATATGAACCTCCTTTAGTTTTATTCCTAGTAATCTTAAAAATTATTGATTTTTAAAAGATTCTATATTGAGCTTATTGAGGTGAAACCTGAAGGGTTTCTGAGGTGGAATTTTGAGTTTCATTCATTTGCTTCTCTACCTACAGTTTTCTCTGAAATAGCGAACTTCTCAAAACACCTTTCTATTGGTATACTTACTTAAAACAACAAAACAAAATGCCTCTGCTCTCCTTCCAGAGGCACATGAGGGTTAGGAAACATAATTTAAATTTAAATGTATTCATCCATTTGCTAGACATGACTTGAATTCCTCCCGTGTGGGAGGTACTCTGCCAGGGACCCCTTCCATCCTGCTGGAGGCTCCCGTGGATCAGTGGAGACTCCCAGCTGAAGACCTGTACGCACCAGCATCTCCCACAGCTTTGCTCAGTGCTCATCGTCGTCAGCTCTCAACATTATTGTTCTTTTGTGTGTGTGTGTGTGTGTGTGTGTGTGTGAAGGTTTTTACACCACCTCTGTATTCTTCTGATATAAAAGTTGTAGATAATAAAACTCATCTATTTACCTAACTCCTGAGAACTCAATATAATATCCTCAGAGCACTATAAAAGAGAGTAATTTAAAGTGAAATAGTATGTATGTCAATATTTAAAAATTCTAATGAAGCCTGTGGTATAGACCTTACCAAGGGGACATAACATTCATGAATGCCTACAACTAAAACTCTCAAGGCTTTCTAGAGAGCCATAAATAACTGAAATGGTCTTTTCTCATATCCTAGTTGTCCTGTTCAAAGCCAGAATGCTTCCTTTAGTGTTACTTTCCAGCCAATAGGCTTAGCCAAAAGTTTGTTCACAGGAGGCACTATCTTCAGACTACAGCCTCTCTCCTTCCATATAACTTCCGTTTGCCTTTGTTACTTGCCTCAACCTGCCAGCTTACTCTCCTGCAATGGAGAAGCCATTTTTCTGTGGACAAAATAACCATGTGGACATCTCCCAGCTGTTCTTGAACAAATAGGAGCATGTGCAGGAACCACTACAATAGAATAAATAATGATGGAGTAAGGGCTTGCACTTACTCAGAGTGGATGGGTTTTAAGACTTTAAATAACCTATTTATTATAAAGACAATTTGAAGTTAGTGAAAGGTAAGTGCATTTTTGTGTGTATTTACAGTTGTTATAAATACAATAACTGCAAATACAGGATGGTTTAGGTATAGAGATGGAAATAACACATGCTGTTTTGCCAAGAGGGCCATGATATTTGGAAGAAATGAGCAAGCCTCGGGGAAGTTACAAATATGGTGTAAAATTCTATTTTTGTTAAAACCATACAAATTTACTTTGTGTTTATATTAAGAAGCTCAAATAACTATAAATAGGGCGATCACCCTTTCTGCATCAACATTTTGATAGGGGCAGAAATAGAATGTTGGGGACTAGCTATAATTGGAAGAAATATTAATCATGTTCTGTTAACCATGAATGTTTTATTTTGATAAAGGAAGGCACATTCTAACCTGGTTGGGGATTGCATGTGGGACCTGGGAGCTCACCTGGAAATGCAGCCCACCTCCCATCTGGGAGTTGCTGATTATCATGCAAAGACTAACAAACTTTTTGCAGAAACCAGCGCCACCGGCTTTTTGCATACCTGCAGGCCTTTGCAAAATTTAACAGCACATAGCAACTGTACACTGTCCATTTGCATACCCCTTTGCTTACTTCCTTCAACCCAATATAAGCAGCTGACTTCTGGTGGGGGGAGAGCAGATTTTTGTGGATGACCTGTATTCTCCCAGTACTGCCAGCATTATTGGAATAAATGGTCATATATGATTAAATCCTGTCTCTGCTTGATTGGCTCAAGTAGTGACAGGCAGTGTGGACCCACTGACGGTCTGGTTACAATTGGAAACTAGTGCTGAGTGTAGAATGGTCCTTTCTTAGACATGCCTGGTCTGCACATAGAAGACCATCGAGGAACCTGTCCCTGCTCAGTAGAGCCGGCAGTGTTCCACAATCATTGCAATAATCCAAAATATCTCTGCAAATTCCAGAACATCCCTTATGAATGACATGGCTCCCACTGAGAATTGCTACTCCGTGCACTGGTTCTCACCCTGCCCTTAGCATCCTGTAAGTCAGTAGCTCCAATAGAATGTTTGGCACCTATTTCACCAGTGACTTGTCAAAAAGGGCTTCAGATATCCCACTTCCAGCAGTTCTTCTTGCTAACACACTGAGACACCCCTGGGCGCTTACCCAACCTTTCTAGAGAATGAACACCACTGAAATGCAAGTCCACTGAGAGCAGCTTTCCTAAGAATTTTTCTGTATATTGTGAGATTGCCTAAGAAACAAATTAAAAAACATCACAGTGTCACATTCCTGACACCCCAGGGCTTTCTTTGCTGAATCCTGAAGTAAGAGATACATATCTAGGGTTGGGGAAAAATAAGTTTACAGTTCATATGGAAAATAATACACTAATTAATAAATAGTAATACGAGTGTTAGGTCCGCACTGAAAGATGATGTGAGAGTTTAAGAAATATTATTACATTCTCTCACAGCGGGCTGAGACAGTGTGCTACGTGTCAGCCCTGAGGGGATGGCTAGGTTCTCTTAGAGAAGGTAGAAGTATGCAATACAGGGTCAGGTTTGGGGTGCATGAGTCAAAGTGAAGGGGAGGGCAGGAGTGGTAAGAAAGGAGAGTGAGGAAGGCGGTCAAGTGAAGGGGGATTAATTTTATCTTGCTTCTGCAGGCATCAGCTGTCTACTCCAAGCTATGGGAAATGGCTTGTAACAATATATATTTCAGAAAACATGTCCAAGCAGGAGAGATTCAGGGTAGTTCATCCTAACGAGAATAAGCTGTTTTGTGTATTCACAACAGCAAACCTACTTCTGCCCCACCCTGTATATCCATTCCTTTAGCTCCAAGCGAGTTTCTTTCTTTCATTCTTTTTTTTTTTAAAAAAATATATATTTCATTGATTTTTACAGAGAGGAAGGGAGAGAGATAGAGAGCTAGAAACGTCGATGAGAGAGAAACATCGACCAGCTGCCTCTTGCACACCCCCTACTGGAGATGTGCCTGCAACTCGGGTACATGCCCTTGACCGGAATCGAACCTGGGACCTTTCAGTCGCAGACCGACACTCTACCACTGAGCCAAAGTGGTTTCGGCTCCAAGCAAAGTTCATCTTCTGTAGATGCCAGGGTCTTGGCATACCTTGTGCTTTCTTCTACCCCCCCCCCCCCTCCTTCCAACAAAACCAAATCAGGTCTCATGGAGCCCGAAAGCTTATAAATCTGAGAGTCTTCTTTAAGAAAAAAAAATATGAAAAATCCAAAATAAAATAAATATGTATGTAGAAAGAAAAAAAGAAGACACGATAAAGTACCAATGCTGAAAGGTGACAAAAACTTAAAAACTCACAAAACCTGGGAAAATAGCACACATTTTAAATTAATCAAATGTTTGACACACTAATACATTATACCAACATTTGGCTGCATGATTTTTGATAACAATTTTGCAATATCGTTTTCTACAGAGAAAAGAGAAAATAATTAAGTCTTTTCTTTACCAGTATTGACTGAAAATATTGTTTGATTATTGGCAACTTATCAAAGTATTTTTGTTTGTTTTTATAGCTATTGGTGTTGTGATGTAAATTGTTAGATTTTTTAAATTTAGGAAAAATATGTTTTATTTGAGCAGTAAGATTTTACTGCATAACAAATTTATATATATATATATATATATATATATATATATATATATATATATATACCATGAGTGTTCTTAAATACTGTTGGATTTGACAACTCTTTTTAGGTAATTGCCATTGGCATCATCATAGTGTTAGCATATTATGAATATAGACTTGTTTTCAGTGTCAGTACTTCATGTTAAATCAACAAGAACTTAAGAATTTGTAGGAAAGTTAGCTCAGACTATTTCAGGCCAAGAAAAGAGAGTGTGCAAAAAGACCTATATGGAAAGCATAGAGGGAACTGTAACTTGTTTAATCTGTGTACAAAGAGGAACCAATCAGCAATGAAACTAGATGAGAGTGTCTGGCCGGGGAAAGAAATGTGATCTGGTGACAATGTTGGTGAGTGACTGAGACTCTCTTCTCCTGCCTTTAGGTTTAGGAATCAAATGCCTTTTGATGGGTCACTAAGCTTATAAAGGGCCACCGAGTGTAGTGTTAAGTTCATTATCATTGGGGTCAGACAGAGGTCAACCGGAGTACCACCTCTTAAATTTAGTAGCTAGGTAATAATTTTAGCATAACATAACTGTACGGAGAAGTGACTGTAAGCTGCACAGATATATCCTACAAACCTCATCATGTATCTCAGATTCAATCCCCCACAGTGCCAGGAACTACTGGTATGTCAGTGCCACCAGACACCAGGGAAAATACAGTGGAGGGGAAGGATGTTAGGTTAGAAATATAGATAGCAGGCTTATAAATTTTACAACATATATGACCATGTGCAGATATTATGAAGACCCTTCCCCAGGACCTTGGAAGATGCGCATGAGAGTGAGGGGCCGGACAGTTTAAGCTTTTAAAGTTCAGGTTGAATCTGTCTCCCTTAAAGGATACAGGAACATACCCGCAGATTGAATTCCCAGGCCAGCCCAGGTATCCCCGAGCTCCCCTGGACAATGCAGAGCAGCTTTAATTACCACCCTAGACTGCTTATAAATACCGCCACTCTCCGTGCACAGTGCCAGGCCGACCTAGAAAGCCACAAATAGACCATCTCCGATGGATGTGCCAACCGGATGTCAAGGATGATTAGTGAGAACGGAAAGAAGCCCTCCTTCCCCTACTGACTCAGGGGCATGCAGAGCAGAGTGCTACAGAGGTCCACAAAGCAGCTGCCACATGGTCTGGGGGGTGCGCATCCCTGAAGAATCACAATGATCTCCTTCACTTTGAAAGGTTGTCCACTTTGCAGACTTTTCTGTCCTCTGCAGAATTTTCCGATTTTTACTTGCAATAGATTTGTGCCATAGTGGGGGACTCATTCCTAAGAAATGAAGGCTTGTTATTGACTCTGCCATTTTACTCCTCAGTGAAAGGTTTTGCACAGCAGTTGGGGATTACAAATAAGGACACACATATCCTTGTTTGTTGGTTTGTTTGCAACTTGCTACGTGTATAACTCTGTGGAATGCATTTGGACCTGAAGTGCTAGGTGGAAAGCAGATTGCCAAAGGGAAGGGTTGGTGCAGGGTCACACTTGCATTACCTGTGTGTTCCTCAAGCAAAGCTGTCTTCTCTTGGCTTCTTGCTGAATGTTAAGGAAATAAGATCTTCCTGACTCTACAGAGCAGTTCATGAAGATTACATTAGATGGCATATATAAAAGCGATTTCCAAAGTGGAATCACAGAAGTGGGTAGGTATTACTTCACCCTCTTGCTTTGTGTTCTTTCTGTTTTCTCACTCAGTGTGAGAGTCAAAATATACATTTCAGTTTTATAAATTTTACAAAATATCTGACCGCGTGCAGATATTATTAGGACTCTTCCCCAGGGCCTTGGAAGAAGCCCATGATGCCCATTGCGGTGTGTCACCGTTGCGTACACAGAGGAAGACAGTCTCAGTAAGAGTACAGTTAATGACAAATGTCACCACTGTATTGCTAATAGTGTCCTCTTGTTCAAATGGATTTTGAATAAGGGAAACATAATTTGGGAAATAAGCTATTAAATCAGGAATACGTGTAAGCAGAGAAGCACATGGAAGAATGAAGCATCAAAGGCTATGCGTTCGGCAGGTAAATGAAGCATGAAAATATGAGACAAATATCTAGTGTGTATTGTATGGTAGACACTGTTCTTGGAGCTTGGAATGAACCATTGAACCAAACGGCCAAAGACCCCTGTCCTTGGGAAGCTTTCGTTCTAATAATTTAGAGCGAGCATGTCAAACTCCAAGGCTAATGCAGGCCAAGTAAACAAGGTTTAAGTTTCTATGGGCCATAAAAAACAAACAAACCAAAAGCTTCAATTTTCATAGAAACGTAGTTTTATTTCAATAGAGACACGCTGAATACAAAGGGCTAAAATAAAGGAGTCATCATTAACATAAACTAATAGAACATTTTAATAAAAATTAATATTTGTTTTCTTGAACATTAACTTACCAGACACTGAATAATTGCACAAGTTAATAAGCATAATGCACAGAAACCTATTTTGATTGTTCTCCAAAAGTGAAATATTTCCTGTGGTACACACCAAACAGGTCAGTCTAAGACTAATGTCCTGGCAATCAGCTGCTAAAATATTTGCTGCTAATATTAGTGGAAAGAAATGGTGCCCATGTGCATAAGGTACGTAAGGGAAATGAATGCAACATGATTATAGAAATCAGTCATTAGTGAAAGTTGTAGTTTATTATTAATAACTCGAGGCCCAGTGCACGAAGATTTGTGCACTGAGGAGGGGGGTGTCCGTCATCCCGGCCTGCACCCTTTTACAGTCCAGGTCCCTCAGGAGTTCGGGCCTAAGCTGGCAGTCAGACATCCTTAGCACTGCTGAGGAAGCGGGAGAGGCTCCTGCCACCACTGCTGAGCTTGTGGTTATCAGCCCAGCTTGTGGCTGAGCGCAAGCTCCTCCTGTGGGAGCACACTGACCACCAGGAGGCAGCTCCTGCATTGAGCATCTGCCCCATGGTGGTCAGTGCACATCATAGTGAATGGTTGATCCCAGTCATCCACCATTAGGGTCAATTTGCATATTACCCTTTTATTATATAGGTTTATGTATAACAGGATATTGTAAAAATTAATTTATTAAAATTTTATTAAAACGTTTCTTGCATACTATTATATTGGTTGGGTCGCAAAAATATGCATGAGGCCTGTGGGCTATGAGTTTGACATGCTCGATGTAGAGTAATCAAAAAAGGCTATGCTATGGCAGACTTGTACAGAATTTTTGAAATTTTAACAAAATAAAATTGGGAGGAAAGTGAGAATAGGTAAATTATGGATTTTCTTTGTTGCTTATTTAATTGCAATACTACAATCTCATTGTGAAACAAGCTTGGACTGGGGCAGTCTTCTTGGAAGGATGCGTCATGGACTGTGCTTGAACTAAAGGTTACAGGAAGAGCTAGAAGACTGTTTAACCGAGATTTCATATTTGTCTGAAATGACTTTGACAGAGAGGTGATTGGGGATATGGGTTCTAAAGTCTCATCTCCCCTATCCCATCATTGAGCTAATTATTTCAGGCTAAAAGTGGGTTTGTTGAGTCAGTAAATTGCTCATATGATTTACTTATTTACTCATTCATTACTTCATTCATTCATAAACTAACAAACAGCTACCATATGCTGGTTATTATGCCATACCGCGAAGATGCGTAAAACAGCCAGCACTGAGAAAATTCACAGGTAGCCAAGGCCTGAGTGACGCCTGAGAGGCAGTGGGGTCGTCTGCACATGTAAAAGTGTTTTCTAATCCTCCACATGCTAGGCTGCGGGCTCCACACAAGGACAGCACCCCCTAAAACAGACTCTGGGTGTGCTCTGCCCTTGCCAAGGGTCATTTAATTAGAGGGGTTTTGCTGAGTTACTCTACGGTTCAGAATCCTTTCTGTCTTGGCTGGTCAAGACATTGCTGGGATGAGCTAAAAGGCAAAGTGACACTAATTGGAAACAAAACGTCTTTGTTCCCTTTCCCTCTGAGCTGCAGACTTCACCTTATAAGCACCATATTGGCGGAGGCGGCCTCTGTATTGAGCCTGCTGACAGGCACACGGCATATTTATAACAGCTGAGGATAGCATGCCCTGACGAGTGAACTTCATTTCTAGACTGCCACAGAGGCTCCTGTGACTGACAGTGATTTGTCCCCTGGGATTCTTTCTCTTTCTTCCTGACTATTCATAAAGCAGCATGTGACAGCCTAGCTTTATATTGCTAATAATACGAATGAGCAGTGTGATTTTCAAATGTCTCTTAGACTTTTCCATGTTAAACTATTTTCAATAAACACTTCTTCCCTCTCCCATCTTCTATGGCTTACCAAGGTTTGATGACAGTGTTTAGGCTTCTTGCTAAATAATTTCTCAGAGATGTAAGCTAAGGATCATGCACACTCTATTTGTTTAGCATTAATTCAAGCATAGGTTTGAGGGTATTAGAGAAAATTTTTATGGAATTCAGAGGTTCAATTAAAGGAATAATTTATTTTATATTCAATAAATTATATATATATATTGATTTCATATATATTGATTTCATATATATATATTTCATATATATATATATATATATATAATTTCAGAGAGAGGAAGGGGAAGGAAGAGAGAAATAGAAATGTTAATGATGGGAGAGAATCATTGATCGGCACCCCCTCAAATGTAGACATGTGTCCTGACTGGGAATCGAACCATGATCTTCTGGTTTATGGGTTTAACACCGAAGCATACCAGCCGGGCATATTCAATAAATATTTTAATGCCTATTATGCATTAGACACCTTATTAGGACTTGGGTATGTAAAGATGAATACATTTACCATAACTGTGAGCCCTGGAAGAACTCACAGCTAAGAAAGGGAAAACCATTGTTCTTCATCATGTGACCATGACATAGGTACCAATGCTATCTCTGTTTTACAGCTAAGGAAGCCCTGGCTGAGGGAAGTTAAATGACTTGCCAAAGCCACACTATTAACACACGATGAAGCTAGGATTCAGTCCTAGATGGTTTGATACTAGTACGTAGGCTCTTAAGCACAATGATAGATTTCCTTTTTTAGTGTCTAAGAACACATTGAATGGATATCCATCTTTATTCTCATTTTGTACATAACTATCCATGTTCTCCCAGTTATGCCTCTCTGTTGGGTTTCTGTTCACTGATATCGGTGATATTTACACTGAGCCAGTGAGAACAGAAATGCGGGAGAGAAAGCCATCGGCTGCTCTTTGTCTCCCCAGCTAATAATGGTGTGCTTCCTTAGACTGAAGCTATGCCCAGAGCGCACAGGTCACCATTTCTCTCCCTCAGCTGTAATTTACTTTATGTGCTGCTGGACTCCCATAGGCGCCCTTGAAGGAATTTGTTTCCATTACAGGACAGACTTTGCCACTCAAAGGTCAGGCTTCCGTGCTGGATAAATAAGTTTACATCGTCATCCTGATTTCCTCCAGAATCTCATTTTTGGTTTCACATGGCTTTGTTTTTAGTCACATCCTCCCTTCCATTCATTCAGACAGTGCTGGCACTGCTGAGTGAAAAGCATCGTCTTCACTGTGGAAACACCCCTGGAGGCCTGGACTCCTCCAGAGATCTGCTGACTCCGGAGGCTGTGCGCCATGTTCAGGATAGAGTCTTCGGTGGTTAACCCTTCGGTGGCAGGCAGTCATGCGTCCTCCAGAACATCCAGAGAAATAGCATTGCCTTCTTTTCCTTGGTGACCTCGGTTGGAAGAGAAATGCTTTCAGATGAGTGGGCTGGGTCATCTCACAGCAGGGCTGGCCTGTGAGCAGCAGCATTGCTCTGTCCTGGATGCGCAGTGTGGCTCTGTGTCTTGTATTGTGAATATCAACCATTCCAGATCAAGTTACCTTGACATTCAGAGCTCAAGAGTGTTTGCGATGCACAATCTCTGTAATGTAGATATGGGATTATTTTTTGTTCTTTCATGAGTTTCAAGAATCGATCTTGAAGAAATCTGGCTTGGGTTGCATACCCTTTGGCAGCCGACATATATTTGTCACCTGTGAAACTTCCGGCATCATTCCAGTGGAACATACTCTTGAGACAAATTTTTGTGGCACCACCTTTTGCATTTTATAATCATACAATCTCCAGATACTTTTAAGAGAGAATACCTGTTAGAATTTTCCTCTTTTATGTCACTCTAGTAGAATATCATAGTAATGATACCAGTGATAAAGATATCTGTCACCAATTAAGTATTTATACTATGTGGCAGGAATGATGCCAAGATTTTGCACACTTTATATCATGCACCAGGGAGGAAGATTCCAATTTTATTTCATCAGATGATACACTGGGGCATAAAGAGGATAAATAACTTGCTTAAGGTCATAGAACACAGACAATCTGATTCCAGACCCTATAGTCCAGTCCTGTATATACTTCAGTGTTTGAAGAATTTCCTGCTTCCTATGCTGTTTTTCTAAACATGTTCTGTTGCCACTCAATTTCTCCAGCCAGAATGGTTTTGAAATTGTACTCACAGATCTATTTTCTTCTTTTACACAGTATTTATAGTAGCTGATTTTGACAGCTGAGACTAGTACCATATAAATAATGATGTAAGACCTCAGGCAAATCACTTAACCCCTTTGAACTCCAGTTTCCTCATTTGTAAGATGATGAAATAATAATACTTGCCTCACAGGCTTGTTCGAAGATCAAATGTAATAATACAAGCAAAGTACTCTCAATGAATGAATGTGAACTCAGTTCCCTTCCTTTCCCTGTAAGTCCCAGGATAAGGAAATTTAGCTAGGCTCATGACAAATTTGAATAATATAAGGATTTCTGAGTGATTAAATAGTTTCTCATCTGAGTCCCAAAAGGATTGAAGTAGCTTAATGAGTATAAAAGTAATATAATTATTATAAATATGTTATCCTTCCCTCCTTTCATCCTACCTGTTACACTATTCTCCCCATTAATTTTATTAGTTTATTCTGATAGACATTCGGTCATGTAGATCTTCAGTCCGCAGACCAATATTCTATCCACTGAGCCAAACTGGTCAGGACTGTCATCCCTTCTTAACTAGAGTAGTTCTACTTTTATCTTTCCGTAGATTGTAGTCCTGCATGGCATTTCATTTGGGGCAAAATAATGGAGGAGGTGGAAGGAAGGGAATTGACAGTCTTTATGAATTTTGAAAGCCACCAGCCTGCATGCTATTCAAGATCAACAGCCCTCTGCATAGCCTAGCCTCTGACCTCACCGGCTTCATCTCTTAAAATTCTCTTGCCTTTTAATTTATGCGCTGTCACATTCATGTAACCACTTACTTAATAAAGGAAAGATGGAATTTTACTGTGCTACTGCCCTCAGAAGAATATTCAGTTTGAATTAGGCCAGTTCTAATTTTGTTTCTTCTTGGATACATGAATATGCTTTACATTGCACAGTTGTTTTATAGAATCGAGATCCTGAATACTAATCTTTTCAGCTTCTCATGCTTATCTCTAGGAGGTTGGCTTTTCCCCCTCGCTATTCAGTGATCCCGTCCGTTTCATCAGTATGACAGGTGGCCCCATAAAACAGCATCTGTGAGTCTCTCTAAGAGGCCCTCTAGGGATGAGTTGAGAGGCACATTTGACCTGTTGATGTTTTGGGGAATTGTTTTATGTTATCTTTTAATTCTCTTTCTAGATTACTTTAAATTGAACCACACAACACCATCCATTCAATAGGCCAGTATTTCCTAGTCAGGAAACTCAGGTGAGTGGGAAGCTGAACCTAAAGTGAAGGTGGCTTCCATTTGCCTAAGTGCCATTCTCTGTGTGATACACTTTGTCAAAAACATTCATTAATATGCATTTTGAGACTTAATTTAGAAGCAGAGCCTGTCATTGATTGCCTCTCTGTTTACACCTTAGTGGCCTGCTGAGAGTGTGCTGCTAGTCTCTCTTATAAGCTTTTCCCTTCACCTTTCCCCTTTATTAGCCCCAGACCATCCTCTGGGTTCTTTATTAAAAAGATCAAGAGAGGTTTTAGATGTCATAAATATTGCAGTAGCTCCATGCTCTTTGGAGAGTGGCTTCTTTAGATCGAAATGGCTTCCTCTGGGGGTAGAGAAGTTTGAAAGCCAACAAACCAGAAAGAGGAAAACAAAAAGCTGTCTTCAACACACACAGAGGCACCTCAGTACATGGGCCAAATAAGTATGTACCTTCATGTAAAAGATACTTAGTTCTTTTCAAAACCTAGGGATTTGTCTGCAAAAGTACGACGCTGGCATGCAGGAGTCCCTGGGATAAGTTCCTTAAAAAGCTAAAGGGAGTGCTGTTAACCTTTCAAAAAATTGATCACCACCATTGTAAAAAGCCTCTGGTGAGAAAAGAAGCCATTCTGCCGGGGGCTGTATATTTTGGAAAAGCTGATTGGCATTCACTTTTGTTTTTGAGTTAACGCAGACTCCACCTCCAGGACAGGAAATGGGTAGGTCGTCAATAAGCTGTTATGTTTATGATTTGTTGGGGAATTTTCCATACCTGGGTCTCAGGTTCTGCCCGTTTGTGTCAGAGGTTTTAGGTACAGGGAAGGCAAGGGTGAGGTGTCAAGAGCAGAGGATGAGAGAGTTAACAAAAAGGCACAAAAAGCTCACTTGTGTGTGGTGATCCTTCATAATGCTGTGGCAGCTTTTGGAAGGTCTTGGAATGTAATTGATATCCCAGGAGCCCTTAGAGTTAGTTGGTGACAGAATACTAGTGAAGCGAACAGAGGAATTGTTCTCCAGGCCTGAGAAACCCCAGCAGCTACGCTGGTGCCCAGCGGCCGGATCCTCTGAAGCTCCTCAGAACGTGCCTGGTAGTTGGTTATGGAGGGTTTGCTTCTGTTTGCTGCCATTCACCTGAAAGATCAACACGCAGAGCAAGCAGAGTCAGACAGGCACTGATTTGGTGGCCTGCAACCTTCCCCACGCTCATGATGTGGCTGGGGCAAAGCAGTTGAGGGGTTTCTGGTTTCTTCCCCACATCCCCAGATTCATTCTCATGGTGGCTACCGTGGAGGCAAATTACTATCAAATAGATTATCTGGAGCAATGCCCTTGCTCACAGCAGCCGGCAACCATAACTAAGCGAGGCAGCTTACCATAATGGGAAGGACATGGGTCTTAAAACACCCAGACAACCTGGGCTTGAATCCAGGCTTCTCTATGGTTTAACTGTGTGAGTTTGTGGAATTTAGCTAAGCTCTTTGAATCACATTATTATTATTTTTCATGAAATCAGATAATAATATCTATTTTATAACAATTACTAGAGGACTAGAGAAAATAAATGGAAAGCACCTAACTTAGTTTTTGGTTTATAGAAGAATTAGCAAATAAAATGGCTTTCACACATGGAGTGGTTTTAAAATGAGTGCAAACGGGCAAGCAGTGGATGAGAGGTTTAACCCCCCTTTGAATCAATAGTTTCAGGCTTCAAAATAATTTCCCTCCTTCACTTGCCAAGTAGCAATCATTAAATCTATGTTGAGATTAATAGTACAAGGAACCACGAGTAAATATAACATGATCTATCAAGGCTAACATGAAATTTTCAGCGAGTTGTTTGGGGTTGCAAGTCTCTATAAAACTATGTCAGCATTATCTTTTGATCCTCAGACACCTATTTTGTGTGTTTCTATATGTGTGTATGTCCGTATATATTTTTTAAAAATATGCTTTTATTGATTTTTAGAGAGAGAGAAAGATAGACAGAAGTTTGATGAGACATCGATAGGCTGCCTCCTGCATGCACCCTACTGGGAATTAAGCCCGCAATTTGGGCATGTGCCCTGACCAGGAATTGAACCATGACCTCTTGGTTCATGGCTTATGCTTAACCACTGAGCTACAGCAGGTGGGTGGCATGTTCTTTATATATAGTTTATTGATTTCATGGAAAGTAAGGGAGAGAAGGATAGAAACATCAATGATGAGAATCATTGACTGGCTGCCTCCTGCATGCCTGCTACTGGGGATTGAGCCTACAACCCAGGCATGTGTCCTGACTAGGAATCAAACCACTGTGACCTCCTGGTTCATGGGTCCATGCTCAACCACTGAACCACACTGGCTGGGTAGTATTAGCATATTTTTTTTTAACACAATGGCCACTATGACTGAAGGGGATATAGCAGACATTGGAAAGTAGCAGGTGATTATAAAAGTAAGCTGAACAAGGTGATGGCAAGTGATGTAGTGCTTAGTGTGATTTTGCAAGCTATTTACCCCATCTATTTATTGAAAAAGAAGGTGGATTACAAATAATTAAGATGTGAAAATATGATAACAATGAAACCCATAAGGAGAACAGCACATCTCAAAAAATGAAATAATAAAGAAGTCAGGCTGTAGTAGTTTAGTCTTAGAGGGAAATTAACATGAGAGGGTAAATCCTCCTTGGTAAGGACTCTACTGGCCATCAAGTATTTAAACATTAGGCTTGATCTCTATTCTAAACTATGACACTTCTCTTGAGAATGGAAACTTCACAGCTCTTATAATTACACTTTCAAATGTTAATAATTGCTCTTCACTTTCAAAAGGATTTCCTAAAACATTTTTGCTGCTATTTTTTAAAATTCTGCTGCGTTTTAAAATATATTTCCTTATAGTCAGTACTCAGTGGAAATGAACAGCTGGTCAACATCTTGCATATCATAATCTATCATGTATATAATAATTATTATTAATGTGCCTGGAGAATGGCCTCTTTTCCCAGATAACATATACTCTTCCTTTAATCTACCTTCATAAATCCTCTTTCATATCATTTTAATTCTTTGGAATTATAATTACTAACTAAATTTAATATTTTCTACCTGATTAGTACTTAATTTTTTTCTAATTTACACCAAATCAGATTAAAAATTATTCTCATAAAGAATGATCTGATAAATTATCTGTATAACTCATGCTAAAATTACCTGGCTATTGGGGAAAGACATTTTTTAATGTGTTTTTAATATTGCCAAAGTGTTTCACTAAATGGGTTAATTCCTACGCTTTATCTCATTGTATTAAGATAGTCAAAGACACCTGGAATGTGTTGGTTATTCTTTGCTGGGCAATTAGCCAACAGCTTGCAAAAATCACAAATGTAACATAACCTAAAAGAGCCGTATTATCCCCAAGGCAAACCATACATTTGTTGGCCTCTCATCCAATTTCTGGGGCAAAGAAGGGGTTATAAATTTATAGAGAAGAAATGGGATTTCTTAGGTCTCTGCTTAGGGTACAGGAGGTTGGGGGAAGAGCCACAAGAGTATCTTTCTCAAATCTTTACTGTGAGAACTTTGTGAGGCCCTGGAAGGTAAGAAGCCATGGAAGTGTGGAACTCCTAAGACTGTGAGTCCCCAGGAGCTTCTCACTTTGTTTTGTTTTTAATATATTTTATTGATTTTGTACAGAGAGGAAGGGAGAGAGATAGAGAGTTAGAAACATCGATGAGAGAGAGTCACCGATCAGCTGCCTCTTGCACACCCCCTACTAGGGACATGCCCGCAATCAAGGTACATGCCCTTGACCTGAATCGAACCCTTCAGTCCCCAAGCTGACGCTCTATCCATTGAGCCAAACTAGTTTCGGCGAGTTTCTCACTTTGAAGTAGTCCACACTCAGCCTTCATCCATTTGTCAGTCACGACCTATGTTTTCTACAGTCTGTGGCTCCAGTAGCTTTTCCTTTAGGTAGGCAGGTATTTTCTGTCTCCAGATATCAGGTTTTCTGAGACCTCAGCTTTTACCCAGGACCAAGGAAAATCACTCATTTTCAGTTTGTTCTTTCTTTTCTCCCCCTCCTCTCTTTCTTCCCCTTCATCCCCCTCCTTTCCTCCTTCTTCTCCTCCTCCTCCTCCCACCCTACTTCCCTTCCTCCCCTCTTCCTCCTCCTCCTTTTCCCTTCTCCTCTTCCTCTTTTTTTTTTTTTTTTTTTTTTTTTTTTTTTTTTTTTTGTAAGAAGGAGAATGACAACTTCTAACCTTTTTATGAGGGATCTGAAACTGGAAGTTCTGACTGAGATTTAAGTCTTGAAAGTTTAGGTTTTTCTTTTATGTAGTACTAATTTAAAATAAAAATAAATCCATTGTTAATGACTTGTTTTTTTTCCAATTAATTTTTAACATGGCATTTCCTCATATTTCCAATATTTTTCTTTTTGTTCATCCATAGTCGCATGCAATGGGGACTTAGGTGTAACTAAACTGAAATGGACAAATAGTGACTGATCTTAGCATCAGGGACAAGGTTCTTTTACTGGCAAACCTGAGCATTCTAGAATTTATTTTGCTTCGGTTTCAAGTTGCTTCAGTAAACACTTCAGACAGGCTCGTGGTCATGTGCTTACAGGGAAAGGTGAATGGTATAAACAGACAAACAAGCAAAAAAAAAAAAAAAAAAAAAGAGCAGGGAGGACAGGGCTGGCCATTTAAATGGGTCATAAAAGGAGATACACTTTGACTATATCTTCCTGGAGAGGTCCTTGGGGTGGGTTTATGAACACTGGGAGAAAGGCCAAGTTAAAGGCAGTTTAACACTGCAATTTAAATGCCTAATCATTTTTTAGTCCTTTTTTTCCTTCCTTTCCCTTTCCATTTTTACTATGTTTTTAAGTTTTGATTTGAGCTAAGCTTTATACTTTGACCTTTCTACTATATTTCCTAAATGCTTTAATTAGCCACAACTTCCCTATTTTTTCCTGAAAAATTAAGGATGAGAATCTATAATATTTACCTGTAGGCATTGAAAGATAGATATATTCATAATATAATAAAAACATGTTGCAACAAATACAAGTCCACTGTTACTCCTGCTTATTTTAGGGGATTGATTTCTCTTGAAATACAATCCAGAAAAAATTTTCGAAGAGTATAATTTAGGCTCTGAATTTATTGAGGGAAAGGTTCTTTTTTTGTGTGTTTTTTTTTTCCTATGACTACTTAGAGTATTTCTCCTCTTTTTCTTTCTTCTCTCTCCTCTTCCAAATGCTTATTTTTCCATGTTATTTCTTAAGATGGCGAGAAGCTCTTTGCTTTTCATTGTGGATTTTGAAATGGCACACAGATGCTTTCTTGGTATAATACTATAGTTTCGTAGTTCTTAAATTTTTTGGGAGGGTCACAGATTCCTCTGAAAAATTATGAAAGCTGAAGAATCTTCCTACAGAGTGACAATGTTCTTTATCTGTGGACTTTAGAAGGAAGGCAAGAGGTTGTGTTGGGAATGACTGGACTATATCTTCCCTGGAGAGTTCCTTGGTGTGCACAAGGACAATATTGTATTTACTGAGTGTAATTATTTCTATAGTACATTATAAATGGTACTCAAGTAGTCTTCTGTTCCCCTTTTCAAGGGAGCTAAAACATAATGTTGACCAATGTGACTAAGGGAATGGCCTTGCTGTGACTGGGTTCCTTTGCTCCCTTTGATGTCATCTTATTTCACTGGGAGGCCGGCTTTTTGCTTCATAGAGTTATTGGCTGTCTTAGATTTTGCTTATGAATTTGAACAAAATACAGATTTTGACAACTGAGATTGATCTCTTACAGAAGACTGCTTTGCTCTGACATGCTCTACAGTATTTTGACTTTAGCAGGGCGAAGCTTCTAAGTCTTTTGAACTTGAGCTCATGGAGTCACTCTCCGTGCCCTTTAAATAATCATTTAGGTATGGAGCAAGGCATTCAGCAAAGCATTGCTGCCAGGGGCAGTGGGGAGAAGTAGGCCTCTAACCGCCTGTGTGAAAATGGTTAAGAAAAAAATCAGTTCCCTCACAATAGACAAACACCAACAGAATGCTACAGGGCCTAGCAGGCTTAGATGGACCTTGCTAAATTTTCATGGTTTGTATTCTCAAAATATGTGTATCAGCAATTGTAATTTTCTAGTATATTAT
Source organism: Pipistrellus kuhlii (assembly GCF_014108245.1). Classification (NCBI taxonomy): domain Eukaryota; kingdom Metazoa; phylum Chordata; class Mammalia; order Chiroptera; family Vespertilionidae; genus Pipistrellus; species Pipistrellus kuhlii. The sequence continues at coordinate 4,927,139 of NW_023425573.1, read as the reverse complement.
GCATATGCATATACATTTATAGTTTGTATGTGTGAATGTAATCACCGTTCCAGTTAGTTCTCTAAAATCTATGCTAAATGTGCTGTGATTTTTAAAAAATGACTTGCTACTATTTGTAAGGGGAATGATCACATTCATGTCATTGACATGAGCTAATTAAACTGAAATGTCCCAGGCTATTGTTTGCCAGGCAGCGATTAAATGGTGGAAGGGAAATGTCAGGATGCCGTTTTCACAAGGGATAGTCTTTCATGAACAAAAATAAGGTGTTAAAGGTGTGTTTGGGTTTATATTGTAGCATCACGCTTGTTGTATAACTCCTCTGTATCGAGATCTGATAGCGACTACATAGTGCTAAGAATACGGGATTTGGAATTAAAAAATAAATACTGAAAAACTAGAAAATGAAAGTCCCAGTGTACCACTCACTTGCGGTGAGAGCTTTATTACCCCCAGGGTAGAAGTTTGGGAGGAAGGATAACAAAGGGACTCTGCTCACTAGGTTGCTGGGAATTACCGGACATAATTCATATGAAGAGCTTTGTGGAGTGCCTGGCACATAACACACGCTCAATAAAGAATAGCTATTATCATTGCTCCTGCATTGCCTCCTCAGGGGAAATTCTCACCGAGGACTATTACCAAGGGGGGGTGGGGGTGGGGCTGGAACTCTTGGGTGTGAGGGACAGTTAACCCTCCTGGGCTAATCCTACCTCTGTATAAGGTTCAGAGTCAACATTGTCATTTTCTTGTCTATTGCTGTGAACAGACTGAGAACTGCTACTTCTGTTTCCTGTGAAGTCTCATTTACCGGAGCACTCTCATCAACTGTAGAATAGTGTCTACAATTTTAGTATCTGCCTTCTCTGCTCAGCTTGTTAATTAAAGCAGTTTATTGCTTAGCAAGGCATATTTTACCTTTGAGCTTTAATCCCTTCTGCTGTTCTCTCTGAAATGGATCCTATTCACAGAGATGTTTGTCAGACTAGGTTGCTGATGCACCATAAGATGACCAGATGACTCCATGGTTGTGTTCTTGTTATTCTTACAACCATGAGTTAGAGCTGGCATATATTTTTCTCCTCCTTTTTAGTTAACTCTCTATTACCCAATATATTGACACCTTTATCAAACCCCTCCAAAGAGATACCTCTAGGAAGAAACGATGTTAATTTTCAATTACATTCAAGTTATCTGGCTAATTTTTCTAAGTATTTTTGTTTCAAAGATGGTACCAAGGTTAAGCCTACTTTTGAAGCACAAGTATTAACATCCTCCATAGGATGTGCTTATGCAAGCTTAGTGAAGTGTCCAGTAAAGACCCGAACATTTCTGGTACAGTTTATTTTTAATGTCAGATCATCCTATTAACTGTTCTATTAGGGCAGTGGTCGGCAAACTCATTAGTCAATAGAGCCAAATATCAACAGTACAATGATTAGAATTTCTTTTGAGAGCCGAATTTTTTAAACTTAAACTCTTCTAATGCCACTTCTTCAAAAATAGATTTGCCTAGGCCGTGGTATTTTGTGGAAGAGCCACACTCAAAGGCCCAAAAAACTGCATGTGTCTCGCGAGCCGCAGTTTGCCGACCACGGTAATAGGGCATGAGTTTCTGTGTTTATTTCTTAGGATTTCTACCCTTTGCTCTGTTGTTTCCCATACACAATTCAGTGATTTTCCAAATTCAAGAGACCAAGTATTATTTGTTTCTCCTTTTCTTTGTATGATGGAATATAAACCTCTTTTTTCTTATTATATGATTGGGGTATATTTTTCAATTACAATTTTATTTTAATTTCTCTCTAAAGGAAATTTTAACGTTGTTTTAAGAAATACAACAGTTCATACTTCTCTAGAAATGACACCATCCTGGGATTTTATGCAACGCTCTACTCAATATCTGCATCTTTTATGGGTCAGGCTTGGTTAAATATTATCCAGTTAATTCTCTTAAATTTTAAAGGGAATACTCTTCCTTCTTATTTCATGTATGAAGAAATTGAGGAACAGAGAATTATAGTAATTTCCCGTGGTCTTAGATTGAGTAATTATTTAAAACAGAGATTCACACTCAGCACTACACATTTGAAAGCCTTTGCTCATTTCTCTAGATAACACCAAATTCATAAAAGTGACATTTATGTTGCTGGAACTAAAGTCTACAGAGTCTCAAAGGAAATGCTCGACTTTGAACATGCGCTTCCATTATCATCTGCCTTTCCTATCACTGACATTGAGTCCTGGGAGAATGCCTTTTATGTGCCCAGCAACATCACAATATGGGTTTCTAAATGAGAGTAATGTTAAAATACTTTCCGCAGTGTCATTTCAGGAACTAATCTATGGTATAATAACAGCCTCTTCAGTGTGATGCTTTCTCTGCTGTGAACAGAAAGCACAGGCTTTAATATATCGTGATGTCTCTTTATTTGTGTCTTTCAAGTTTTGGTTTAGTGCTTACAAAATTACTTAAAACAGATTTGTGAGTGATTCCTTATTTAGTCATCAAATTTGTGCCATGATCACACTTGCTGAATGACTTTATGCAAGTTTTATATGCTGAAGTGTCCTGGTTTTGGATATCTTTATGTATACAAAAGTCTTATAACCTGGCACCCTTAGGACATTACATTTCAGAGTTAGGGCTAATTTTTACTTTGTGGGCCATCTGTGTTACCAAGGTTCTATTTTATATAGCTATAATTTTGGCTGCCATAAATTTAACTATTTTTGAAGAGATCTGATGCAATAATTGACATACTAGTCAAAGATCTCCAGATAAACAAAACCCATTTATGCACATGTGTGGACACACACTTACAAGCACACAGTATTTATAGATAGAACCAAATATCTATCCATCTATCTATCTATTAGTCATCATCTATTAATTGATCTATCCATTTACCTATGATATTTTAAGGACTTGGCTAATCAAGTATCATCTATCTAACCTATCTATTCAGCTATGAGATTAAAAAAAAGCCACCTGCTGTAGAGATTGGCTGACAGGTCCAAAGTCTGTAGAGCAAGACTACAGGTTAAAGACCCAGGAAATAGTTGATGTTGCTTTCTCCAGTTCAAGAGCAGGGAGGCAGAATACCTCCTTATTCTCATTCTTTTCCTCCTCAGGCCCTCCTTAGGCCCCCAACCACATTATATAGAGAATCATTTGTTTTACTCAATTTACAGATTTAAATGTTAATCACATATAAACATTTTTCACATCCACATCTAGACTAATGTTTGACTAAACATCAGGGCTTCCTAGCCTTGAAAGTAGACATAAATAACCATCACAGCAACTCAGTTCCAATTTCTTATGTTGATTTTCTCTAAAAAATGGTATCATTTAATTCTAAAGATATTGGGTTATAAAACTTTCAAAGGCTTCTGTAATATAGACAAAATTAATGCAATTTAATATAAATTAGCCTGTCATCTTACAGTGGTAAAAATCTATAGCTAAATTCTTTGGGGGTAGTGATCACTATGACATAATTAAGATGTGTTATGCAACTTTGCTAGCACTATTACTAATTAAATCAAGGGTCAAGACTTGATTAGCATCTTTTCACAATGACAAGAAAAAGAGTATTTATTAAGAATGAATATTTTATAACATTCTCCAAAATTAACCTGCATTTTTATTTAAAATGTTCTTGCTTAGAGATATATTTTAATAAAAGTACCATCATTATTTTGTGTTTGGAACAATATTCATGTCCTTGAATCTTCAATTTATATTTTATTATCTTCTGTCAGGTAGACATTTAATAATATTGCCTTCCTACTTTCCTTAGAGTGAGAATTGAAATGCTACCTTGCACAAGAATGTTCTATTGAATAATTTTTAAAACTGTTCTTATTGATTCTGTTTTCCTTCTATTCCTGGAGTCATGGATTTTTGTCCTATGTTGGTCACCTTGTGGTTTCCATGTTCCTAATATTTAAAATGTTTTAAAAATGAGTGCAGCTAATCCTGAGAAAGGAAGCCTGGGCCATCACCTCATGGCCACTGATTTTCTGTTACATCAGGGTGGGCAGAGAGAGGGGGGCTAAGTTATACACACCTGTAACAACTACACAATCTCAGATGCTTTTTAAACCAAGGGCTTGTTTCTTGCTTATCTCCATTTCCAGCAATGGCCATTACAGAAGCTCTGTGCTTCATATTTATTCAGTAATGGAGGCTAATCGAGACTCAGTTTATACACATCACACAAAGGACACTTAAAATGAGCTTGTACATGCTGCTTCTTAAAGATTTCACCCTGAGGTGACCACACCACTTCTGCTCACATTTTGTTAGCCAAGGCAAGTACATGGCCTTGTGCCCTTCTGCAAAGCAGGTGAGAAAGTGGGATTCTTCTGTGAACCTGGAAGGAGAGGGGCTGAAATATTTGTGAAAAGTCAGATGCTGTTGCAGTTGTGATTCTGTATCTAGAAGGATTTCAGCGTGAATGCATGGCTACAAGTGGCTCATGGAGACATTCGATTGTTTTACATAAGAGTCAGTAGGTAGACAGTCTCTGAGTTGGTGTGGGAGCTAAAGTACTTTATAAAGGATCAGGCCCTTTTGTATTTTTCTTCTATTCTTGGGATCATGGATTTTTGTCCTTAGGCTGGTCATCTTGTGGTGTTAGGAAGGTATTTACAGATATAACAATTACATTTTCATACCTGCTCCCAAATGAGAAAGGAAGGAACAGATTTTCATCCGTGATCTCCCTCTCTCTCTTTAGCTAGTAGGAAAATACTTCCTAGAAGAAACTTGTCTGCTTTCTTGACAGACTTTTCCTTATTTTTCATTAGTCAGAATCATATTACCTGGCAACTCTGCTACTGGGAAAGTGAGGACCTGAGAAGGGTAAAGGATAACTGGTTTAGAAGGTTCTCTGCTTTACCATCTTTCTTCCTCTGGTGCTGGTCATGTTGACCATTGAACAAATTTATAGTCTGTTATATGTATGTGTGTATGTATGTATATATATATATATATATATATATATATATATATATATATATATATACATACACACATACACACACACACACACACACACACACACACACACACATATATATATAGACAGTGTCCGTGATGACCAGGATGACCAAATGATCGGTCACCATGAGGTGCATTGAGCACCTATTGGTCCCTACCAACAGTCTCCAATCACAGCATGGTGAATGGGGAACCACGGCAAATAAAGCAGCAGGGTGGGACTGGAGAGTGAGTGAAAGGCGACCTCTTGGCCCCTCCCCCTGGCCACAGTTTCAAGGGAACCAGAGCCATGCTGCCATCCGGGAACCATGGCAAACTGAGGTGAGTGGCAATGGGGTGAAGTGGGACTGTGGAGTGGGCAGAACTGCAACCTCTTAGTCCCTCCCCCTGACCCACAAGCTCCGGGGAACTGGAGCCATGCTGCCATCAGGGAACCATGGCGAACCAGCAGGGGCCTAAGGACCCTAACTGTGAACAATTTGGTGCATATTTGCCTCTAGTTAAAACTAAAGGGAAATGGCTGTGGAGAGAACACACGTTACCTTTCACAAAAAGAAAAAGAACAAAAACTTTATTATTGAATGGGGAAATGATGATAGTTGGAGGTAAACTATTAGCAAGACAGATTATCATGTAGTCTAAGAAAGCTGCAAAGCAGGCTAGGACATGGTGGGATTCTTGCAGACAGGGGGTCCGATCTATGAATGAGACAGTAACAGGTGAGCAGATGCTGGAGCAGCTGAGAATATTTTAAGGACAGAAAGGGCATTCCAGATGGAAAACACTGAAGGAAAAAAGCCAGAAAAGGCTAATGCTGGGAGACTGTGATTAGAGCTTTGACTCTTTTGGGGTGCTTGCAACATTTGGGCATTGTGATGTTGTGGTTGAAAACATTTGCTCTCCAAGTAGATGGTTTCAACTCAATCTTAGTTATATCACCTATTATGAACAGTTGAGCAAATTCTCCAACTTAAGTCTCATTTTTCTTTTCTTTTCTGTAATAAAGGAGTTAGGAGTTGCTCAAGTCGCTGTAATGATTGGATGCAAAACATGAAATAGTTGAAATAAAACAGTCTGTTTCTTGTGGATATAACAAGGTAATGGGTAGGCTCTACTTTGTGTAATCATTTGGGGACTCAGGTTAAAAGCAGCTTTGCCATCTTCAACAAATGCATTTCAAATCTCTCTGTGATAGTTCTCCAGAAAAACTCATTGGGCTCTAGGGAGCACTGAATGGTATAATGCATATTAAGCACTCAGCATAGTACCTGACAGGGAGTAAGCAATCAATAATGTTAATGGTTATTAATGTTAGCCTAATTTTGGCTTAAAAACCAAAGGCTTAAAGTAGAATTGAAAGAAACATAAGTCTTATTAAACCACAAAAGAATATTTTATGTGTTAATTTATTTTGAGCAGAAAAATGAGGCAATTAGAACTGAAATAAAAATTATTCTGGCAAATGTGTAGGATGATTCTACGAGGGACGTGATGATGGTAGGCAGACAAATCAATTAGAAGTTAGTTGTAATGAATGGTGTAGGCAAGAAGTAATGAGATCAGAGGGAGGACAGGAATGAAGAAGAGGGACAGAGCCAATACATTTTATTATCTGAAGGCCTTGAGAGTCTCAGATACATAATTCTAGATGTTCCAAACTCAAACACGCATTTGGCATCTACATTCATAACTGGCAAAATAAAAGTGTTTCTTTTATAATCCAAAATTATTTTTATAGTAACATTGGAATTTGATGGCAGAAACATAGAATGGGAAATTATTATGAGAGATCCCTTAGACCAGTGGTCGGCAAACTCATCAGTCATCAGAGCCCAATATGAACAGTACAACAATTGAAATTTCTTTCAAGAGCCAAATTTTTTAAACTTAAACTTCTAATGCCACTTCTTCAAAATAGACTAGTCCAGGCCATGGTATTTTTTGGAAGAGCCACACACATGTGGCTCACATTTGAAGTGTGTATGTTTTCACCCATTGACACTGTGTGCTGGTGAGTTTATGTCTCATGCTGATGCTCCACTTCAGTGACTCAGACCTTGTCTTGGGCTATTTCTGTGGAAAGATGGTTTTCCAATGCACTTAGAGAAGGGGCTGAATTGAGCTTCTCAAACTAAATTGAACCCTCAGATAGTTAGGGTGTGTGGTATCTAAAGCATACACTCCTTTATGTAGGGCAAGCTCATGTCACTATTTTGACAATTGCTTCTCAGACTTTAATGTGTGTTGGAGTAGGGGTGCCAAGGAGTAGTAGGGCTGATATTCCGCATGATGATATAACTGGTCCATGGATTACAGTTAGAGTAGCATGTAGCCCTACTGTGTTGACCCCTGGGTTACAAAATTGACTTATGTTTTTCCTATGAAAGCTGTATTGAGGATTCTGAAATGCTAAGTGTCTTAACCAGAACTCTTTTTTTTTTTTTTTTTTTTTTTTTAATGAAATGTTATTTTAGAAGCAATTTAGTCCTAGAGGACCGGTGCATGAAATTCATTCATGGGTAATGTCCCTAGGTCTGGCTGGCCATCAGGGCCCATTGGGGCCTTCTAGCTGCCAGGGATCCCTTCCCTGGCTGCTGACCACCAGCCATGGCCTTTCTTCGTTTTGCACCACCCTCTGGTGGTCAGCGCATGTCATAGTGAGCGATCTGTCTCTTAGTCGAACTCCCATGGGGACAATTTGCATATTAGGCTTTTATATATATATAAAATATATATATTTGATGTTTCCTGATGCTATTATATATTGTATCATTTATCCAACTTAATTTTTTTCTGGTGTATATAAATAAAATTGATATTGTTTTATATTGGATTCATATGTAACAATTGAGCAAATTGACTCATTAATTGTAACAGTTTTCTGTTCAGGGATGATTGTATGATTGCACTTTATTATTCAATTTTATAACATTCATTGATTGATTTTTATACTGATCAACCAACCTTGAATTTGTGAAATATTTTGTGACATAGACTCATTTTTATATATCAATCTATTTTGTTTGCTAAAATTTTGTTTAGGAATGTTATATCTATACTAGAGGCCCAGTGCATGAAATTTTTGCACTGGGCGGGGGGTTGTCCCTCAGCCAAGCCTGCACCCTCTCCAATCTGGAACCCCTCGTGGATCAGGCCTAAACAGACAGTTGAACATCCCTCTCACAATCTGGGACTGCTGGCTCCTAACCATTCACCTGTCTGCCTACCTGATTGCCCCAACTGCTTCTGCCTGCCAGCCTGATCACCCCCTAACCACTCCCCTTCCCTCCTGATCAACGCTTAACTGCTCCCCTGCTGGCCTGGTAACCCCCACTGCCCTTCCCTGCCAGCCTGGTTGCCCCTAACTGCTCTCCCCTGCAGGCCTGGTCACCCCTAACTGTCCTCCCCTTTTGGCCTGATCACCCACAACTACCCTCCCATGCCAGCCATCTTGAGGTGGCCATCTTTGACTACATGTGGGCAGCCATCTTGTGTGAGGTTGTGAGGGTCAATTTGCATATTACTTTTTTATTATATAGGATTCGTGAAAGAAATTGGGCTATGGTTTTCTTATCTTGTAATATTTTCTTGTTTGGTTTTGAGGATAAGTGTTATACTGACTTCATTAAATGAATTGCAAAATAGTCCCTCTTTTTATGCCTCTGGAAGTGTTTGTGTAAGCCTTGAGTTATGTTGACCTATAATTTTATTTTTGAAAGTATTTCTAATTATGGATTGTGTTTCCTTAGCAGTTATTAGACTATTTAAATTTTTTATTCCTTGATTGATTGATTGGGTAATTTATTATTTATTTTTAGTGCACACTTGATTTATTAATTTATGCAATTTATCATTGTCTTTTTTCAACTTTCTTTGAGCTTAACTTGCCCTATTTCAAACATTTTGAGGTGGTTAAGTATATTGCTTCTCAAGATTTTATTTCTAATATACTTATTTAGGGAAATCCATTACCCACTAAGCATTCCTTTAGTTTAATCACAGAAGTTTAATTTGTTGTATATCAAAACACTTTATTATTACCAATGTAATTTCTTGTTTTATTTATAGTTTTGTAGAAGTTTATTGCTTACTTTCCAAAGAATTGAAGATTTTCTGTTTGAATTTTTTCTATATATTTTTATCTTAGTTTTACAACTGTCAGAGAACATATTCTATTTTAATGTATATTAAGGCCCAACATGTGGTGCTTTTTTTTTTTTTTTTTTTTATGTCCAAAATCCTTTGGAAAAAAATGTGTATTCTGGAACTGGTGCAGTCAACATTTCTGCTGTTAGATTCATCTACCAAATTCTTAATTTCTCTTATATATATTTTCAGCTGTCAAATTTGTATTTGGTACCTTTCATAAATTCCTATTTTCTGGTAAGATTCTTTTTATTTTATTGAAACTATTAATCAAAGTTATTTTAAAGTATAACTCTGACAATTACAATATCCAACTCACTAATTCTGTTTTTACAGGCAATGCAAAGACCCAATTTATGCTCTCTTCCTCTCAGGGTTTGAACTCAAAGTCTCCAAAGTGTTTCAGGATGCTCTTCCTTTATGAGATCTGGACTTCATTTTTCTCCCCGCCATGCTCTGTGAAATCTTGGAAATCCATTTCCGTCTTCCCAGTGCTTAGCTATCACTGCTCAGTTCTTAGCTCCTCATTATGTGCTGTTTGTAAATTGTCAAATGCCACCAGGGAAAAATAGCCGCCGAATGTAGGGCTTACCTTATTGTACTTTCCTTCTGCACAGTGGGTTGGCTTCTAATCCGGGCTGTTTTGAGTGTTCCAAACTCAGTGTTTGTCTCTCTATCCCTTTACGACTGCAGACAAGTTGGCTCAGGTTTCCAGGCTTCCAGCCACTAATCTCTGCTCTACTTTTTAGCCTCTTGGTCCTATGCCACCTACCAATTAGCAAATGATATGGAGCAAACACACCACCAAACACTGGACTCATCTCAATGTCCTTCCCTTTCCTCAGAGACCCTCAAGTCCTGGCTGCTTTAGTAGCTTTTTGATGCCTTCAAATATTTTTTTTCCTTTAAATTAAATTTGGACCAATTCTCAAATTATTTGCATGGAAATATTGCCAGAAAGAGAAGATACTCAATACATTTAAATTACTTTCTCTTATTTGTCTTTGGTAAAATAATAACACCTGCTTGTTTTAGCTCAAATGAAGCCCACTGAACTCACACCATTTTCTTTTAAGACCTGAGAATAGACTCTTTGAACCCTAAAAACAGAAATTTCCTCACTATTTTCCAGACCTCAATGTTTGAACAAAAACGCTTGCTCAGAAGCTGGCATGTTACCTTATTTTATGCCTTTCATGACATTGATGCTTCCCTGCTCTATTTCCCAGGTCACCCCGTCTGATAACAGACTTCTCTGACAGGTCTCTTGTATGCTATCTTTTCTGTAAATTATTGGAAATATTCACTTAATCATGTTTTGATAAGCAGTGATCTACATTTATAAGCATATTGTGTACAAATAATCAATCAGAGATTCCATTGTCAGCAAGAGCTAACGTTGAGCGTCTTTCAGCTGTGTGACACGGTGTGCGTCAGGTACTTCGGGAGCCTTCTGACCCCCACCCAGGTGTAGGTCATAGCACTGGATTTTGTGATTCAAATTGTGAAAATAAGGACCATATTTTCAATGGGTAATCCAGAGAGAGAAAGAGAGAGAGAAAGAGAGAGAGAGAGAGAGAGAGAGAGAGAGAGAGACAGACAGACAGACAGACAGTCAGTCATCCCTGTTACTTAATTTTTGTGCTTTCTTTTTAAGCCATGCCCCCCTTTTCATGCCTCATCCTGGTTAATTCTTTCATAGAACTCTATTATTAAATATTATTATTAATTGTAGTAAATTGTTACAAGGTCCCGTCTTTAAATGTGAGTGCCCTTGATAATCAGAATAGTGTCTGCTCATTTTATGTATCCTCTACACACTTAATGGACATTTGCTAAATTGAATTAAATAGATTAAAAGAAGGACGTAAATGGGGATGCTTATTAATCTAACCATGGGCCCTTGGTAAAGTGCTTTAGAAAATAAGCATAACACTAGGTGGGGAAAATTTGTCCCTTTCCTCTTGATTCATTTTCAGGACTCATCTTAGATGGATGCATCAGGAATTGAGCAGATCCTTTCAATTCTGAGTATTTAATAAGACTACTCAACTTTGTAGGATGTTGAAAACCTACATCATTTTGGGCTAATATTAATAAAGTCATTTTACCTTTCTGTATAAACATTCACAAATGAAATGAAAGGCAATAGGTAAAGTTGATGATGCACATACTTTGCATGTTCTTGAATAGTTTTATTCCAAATTACTTTTTTCTTTATTGTTGAAAGCATTACAGATGTGTCCCCCCTTTTTAACTCCCTTTCCCTACCACTGCACTATCATTGTTGATTTATTGATAGTAGCCATTCTTTAATTGAATCTTCTTGACCCATTTTTAGAGTTTCTTTGTTCTTCATATAGACTGTAGTGAGAAAAGATATTTGGTCTTCTTTCTCTTTTAATCACAGGATTTTTTCAGCTGTGTGATACCAATGATATTTTTGATTCATTAGAACATTTATGGCCGTATTGTGACCCTGATCCAATCTGGTTCTGGTGAATGTTTGATGAATCTGGTGGATGAATGCCAGAGACATTCATAAGTGTTAATGTTCCAAGGTCATCCCATTGTTAGTTTATTTACTTGTTATTTGTGTTCGTGTATTTTTTTTTTTCTTCTGGAGAGCAGATGGACCTCACATTATGGGATATTTTGTGTTTATCAATTTTCTAGGTCTGAGCTTATGTTATAATTCTTATTGCTATTTTTCCTTTTATTTAATCTCTGACTCAAGATGAAATCTAAAATATGCATAGGTAGATAATAATTGTTGTATTAAATAGTAAAGTTTGATTGTGGTTAATCTATAAGATAAGAGGATTTAAACACAATTATACACATCATAAAAAAATCATGGTGTCTGTAAATGATATTTGAATAATAGTATGATTTCAAAATATATAACTGGGGAGTATATACATTTTAGTTTTGGATATTATACTTTGGTTATTTTTCATATCAATGGAAATAATAGTCTTATTGAGACTAAGATTATTGAAATTATTTTTCCCAATAATCACAAATGGGAAAAACACTTATATAAATTTTTTTAAAAATCACTACTTTTAGTCTTAACACTTATTAAATAAATGGCCTTGTGAAAATAATTTATTTGAGCTTCTCAATCCTAAACTGTTCAACAGAACTAAAGATAATATTCAAGGATTTGTTAAACTAAAAGTAAGGATTGATACTTATATCTTCATAGATAATGAAGTAACTCTCATATAATCTCATTTTTTTAAATTTTGTTCCTTCTCACTTTTCTATTGACATGCAAATTTATCACTTCTGTTAAAATGAGCTAGTTAGGATGAGAATATTAATAACAGCTCCAGTAATTGGGTATTATATATAATGCAATAAAATACAGTTGACCCTTGAACAACATGAGTTTGAACTGTGTGGGTGTACTTACATGAGGATTAAAAAAAATACATACAGCACTATAAATGTATTTTTCTTTCTTATAGTTTTCTTAACATTTTTTTTTGCTAATTTACTTTGTTGTAAGAATACAGTGTATAATACACATAACATAAGGAATATGTGTTAATCAAATGTTGATGTTGTTATGCCCAGATTTTGTGATTCCCAAGGACCACCAGGCAGCCAAGTCCGATGCAATGGCAGAAAGCCTGTTCCATGCTGGCATGGGCTCTGTCCCACTCACACTGACAGTGGTGTGGCAGAAGAGAGCGAGCTTCAATAGATCAAGGGGTTTTATAGGGGTGGTGATGTCACTGCTTTGGCTGACCCTGATTGGTTGGGTGAGGTCTAGGATCCAGTTACAAAATGAAGGATAGCTCTGCCCTGCCCCATAGTACAAAATGGAGTCAGGAGTTAGCCCCGCCCCGCCCTGCCCTCTCAATGTTATCTATAAGGCTTCTGATCAATAGTAGGCTATTAATTGTTAAGTTTTGGAAGAGTCAAAGTTATACATGGGTCTGCACTCCTAAAAACCGCATTGTTCAAGTATCACCTGTATAACTTTAGCTCTCATACAAGCTCTTCAAATAGTAGTTAAGTTTTTATTGAGAAACAATAACTGCCCTGGTTGGTGTGACTCTGTTGTTTGGGCATCATACAATGCACTCATAGGTTGCTGGTTCATTTCCCAGTCAGGGTACTTGCCCAGGTTGTGGGATTTGTGCAACAGGTAGCTAATCAACATTCTGTTCTCATAATGATGTTTTTTTTTCTTTCCCTCTCCTTTCTATTCTCTCTGAAAATCAATAAAATATATTTTTAAAAAAGGGTATTATTTACATCCTACCATTTTGCTAAGCACTAAACCAATTAAGAAACAGACATATGTGTTTGAAGGGATTAAAAGTAGAAAGTAGGACTGGATAATGCTACTATGAATAGGCCTCTGGGTATAGCACTGTTCCCCTGAACTTAGGCCGTCACCCACCTTCAGGTAAACAAAGCATTCAGAAAAGACACATGGCCAGCTGCATGAGAGAATCTTGGTATCTCCTGCAACTTTGAACTGAGAACCTCCAGATTCTAAACTTTGACTGATTTTGGCCTCCAGACTTATTTCTAGAAGAAAATCGTCAGATCTAATCGGGAGTCTTAATGTATGAATACAGGAGAATGATATGGTTCTACACGTGAGATATCATTGGCAATATGTCAGAATCACTTCACCCTTCCCAATAGTAGGAGGGTGAAGTGATTCTGACATATTGAGTCAGAATCTCTACCTTAGATTAGGCAACAATCTCACCCTCCTGCAGTGTGGTGTGCATAGCAAAAGGGGTGTAGAGACAGATAATTCCAAGGTGTGGCTTCAAAACTGTTTATACCTAGGAAGTAGAGTGGATATCACCTTCTTTGAAACCCGAGGAGAGAGAAATTTGTTTTCTTCTAATGGAAGTTATTATTTCTTGCAATTTATAGATAAGATCATGTAGCCTCAGAGTAATTAATTTAGACCTGCACAAGATCTGACAAGGAGTTAACGATAGAGCAAGGATTCAAATCCAGGTTTTAAGATTTCCATAGTCTATATTCTTTAAAAGTATCCAAGGAGACTTATACAATAAAACTGGTTTTGAAAAAAATGTTTGGGACCCTGCAGCTGCATTTGACCAATCACCACGTGCAAGTGCTTATCTGGATCATTATGCAAATCAAATTAGTTAATGCCTATTAAAGTAATTTATAAACTTAAAGCTATGAACATATTACTGATTATTATCACAGTTAATGTGTCTCTACATCAACTTCCTCTCTCTATAATATAAGGTTAATGATTCTTACCTCGGCAACATCTTAGATTGCCTTGAGGGTTAAATGCAATAATGTACTTGCAAGTTCCTTGTAAGCTGTAAAGCACTATACAAATGAAGGTTATCAGTATTGATTTGGACATTAATTGTTAGTCCTCAAACATGAGTTAGTTAATGCTTTACTGAGGAAAATTTGAACTACAGAATCTGTTGGAGAATGTTTTTATAGAGTAAATAGAGGTTGAGACCATAATTCCAGGGGGACAAAATGTGGCCCAGGAATTGATTAGACTAATTTAACATTGCATCTTATTGATTTTGTGGTTTCTCTCTACTTTCCGTCTCAGAATGCAGAGAAACTAAAAGATGTGGACATTGGAAAACATCCATGTAAAACCAATTCATCAACTTGATGGCTCACTTGCTATTCAGAATGTGGTCCCTGGACCAGTAGCTTAGGAATCACCTGGAAGCTTGTTAAAATGACAGGCTCTCAAATCCATCCCAGAACTACTGAATCAGAATCTTCAGAAACAATGCTCTGTTGGAAGTAATAAAAAAGTGAGTCATTATACCACTAAAATTATACATGGTTATTGGATTTCTGTAATACAGCCAGGAACCTTTTTCCTCCATGGTGTTTATTATATAATTAATATCCTTAGTACTATAATTTCCATGTTCTACAATAATCATTTAGAAAAAAAATAATGCTAGAAATTTGATTTTTTAAAATTTTATTTCATGTGTGCACTTTCTCTTAGTTAATAGTTTCTAATTCATATTTAAGTCCTCTCTGGATTCATACATTCATTCTTTTATTCTATAATTAGAAACCCAGTGCATGGATTTGTGCACTGGTTGGGGTCCCTCAGCCTGGACTGTGCGCTCTCACAATCCGGGACCCCTTGGGGGATATAGCAGTGTGCCAAGCAGTAGGCGGTGGGGAAGAGCCCAAATCAGGCTTGGTGCTTGGCGCTTGGCGCTGGCTCCTAACTGCTCACTCTTTACTGCTTGTTGCTCCCTCCTTAGCTCCTCAGCTCCTTAGCACTGCTGCACAGGTTGGAGAGGCTCCTGGCACTGCTGTTGCCCTTGCCAGCCAGGAGCTCAGCTTCTGGCTGAGTGGGGCTCCCTCTGTAGGAGTGCACTGACCACTAGGAGGCAGCTCCTGCATTGAGCATCTGCCCCGTGGTGGGTAGTGTGCGTCATAGCAACTGGTCATTCTGGTCATTGCAGTCATTCCAACTTAAAGGTCTC
This sequence comes from Pipistrellus kuhlii, assembly GCF_014108245.1. Taxonomy (NCBI): domain Eukaryota; kingdom Metazoa; phylum Chordata; class Mammalia; order Chiroptera; family Vespertilionidae; genus Pipistrellus; species Pipistrellus kuhlii. The sequence continues at coordinate 4,911,482 of NW_023425573.1, read as the reverse complement.
TTAGGCTTTTATAAATGTAGGTCATTTTTAAAAAATATATATTTTATTGTTTGTTTTTTTTTTTTACAGAGAGAAAGGGAGAGGAATAGAGAGCTAGAAACATCGATGAGAGAGAAACATCGACCAGCTGTCTCCTGCACACTCCCCACCGGGAATGTGCCCACAACCAATGTACATGCCCTTGACTGGAATCGAACCTGGGACCTTTCAGTCTGCAGGCCGACGCTTTATCTACCGGTTTTGGCTGTAGATCATTTTTAATGAAACAAATACTCTGCTATATTCTGTATGTGTGTATATATATATATATATATATATATATATATATATATATATATATATATATATTAGAAATATAATTAGTATGGATCCTTTATCTCATGGGGCCTATAATTGAGTGGCGGAAGGCAGGTACAAATGAAGAAATACAGAAATGTAAACTGAGAAAAACCCAGAAAAGTAACTGGGTAGCAGGATAGGTGCTATTTGAATGCAGGTGTCTGAGCAGGCCAAGGTGGTGACGTTGTATCTGCTTTAGAAGTTGAGAAGAAGGCAGCTACTTGATAACTGAATAGTGGCAAGACTTCTAGGACTCTAAGTTTGGAGTGTTCCAGAAGCTAAAAAGGAGGCTAGTATCTCTGGAATGGATTAGATGAAGTGGATAGTAGTTGGTGAGTTTGGAGAGATTAGCACGGCCTAAATTAAGTAGTCTTATAGCCTTAAAGTTAAGTGTTTGTAACTTGAGTGTAATAGGATGCCACTGATGTGCTTTAAGTAAATGGGTAAGAGTGACTGTAGGCAATTAAATTGGAAATAGGTCCAATTTATACTTGAAAAAAGGAATTACCAGCTGGATAGAAACACGTGAGAAGCCTGCAGGTGTAATACTGGTGACTTGGATGAAGGTGGTAGATAGATTTTCGGAAAACTTGTATTGCTGGTTGTGTCCTTAGATCCATTGTTCATCCTCACCCTTTTGATTTCTGCGTTTCAAACTTCTGTATGTGGCTTCCACTTCCAGTTAGAGGTTGGAAGGAAAGTCATTTCTGCAGGTAAATCCCTTTATCTATGGCTTCATCTCATGCCGGATTGACTAGCTTTGGTTCCAGTTTCTGCCAGATGCTCCTAGCCTCTGTTCTCTAGTAACAACACATCCTCCCATGGTCCCACGGTTAATCTTTGCATCATCAATTCCTGTTTAGCTTCTCAGCTCTCTCACCCATCTAAACAATTCTTTCATTGGATGTCCTTTGCTTTAAACACATACGTGGCTTTCCTTTACTGTTTAGACTCTGAAGGATATAGAGCAATGAGGGAAAAGATTCAAGAATGTCACAGGTATTGTAACTTCGATGGAGTGAGCATGGAGATTGGGGTAAGGACACTTTTGGAAGAAAGAGGTCAGCATTCACTTTTGGACATGCTGGTCTTGATACATTCAGTTGCAAGCATCTGAGAGGTCTAGAATTCATACCAGATTCCTAGTTATAAATGTGATGATGCATGTAGGCATGGGAATGGATAGCTTATCCAGGGAAAAATGTAGAAACATAAGATAAAAGAGATTTGGACTGAATCCTGAAGGTTTTGATGTTGGCTGGTGGAGAAAGAACCTAAAAAAGTTTTTATTATCATGCATGTTAATAAAATAACTAAAATGTAGAGTATCTCTAACAATAGAATATCACATACAAATGATACTGCAAATGAAAAACTAACACAAAACCAGTAAAACTAGCTGTAGTCTGGGGGGGAAAAAGAGAAAGAGAATGAGATAAGAATCTTTGCACATGATTCTATCTTAATTGTAAAATAATATGGCACTCCTGGTTCTGATGTGAATTTTTATTTTGATTTATGTGTGTTGGGATAATGGCAAAACTGTAGCCTGCATTTGGATTGCTTCTGTTGTAAGGCCAACCAAATCTGAAGGGTTAATGTGGCTGAAATTCAGTTTCTTGTCCCACAGCCAAACCATTCATCTTGGTTCAGAGATATGCCCTGCTAGAGGACAGGAGCCTTTATGGAAACTCCTGTCCACACACACACAAAGGTATTTGTGCAATGGGACAGGGCAGGGCCAAGTTTGCTGTGCTACCAATCACAAGTTTAAGCTAAACTACGTGGTGTCAAGCCTTAGGTAAAGTCCAGGTCATGTTGCTGAGGGGAAGAGATTTTAAGAATAGAGTTTCTTGCCAAAACAGGTTTGGCTCAGTGGATAGAGCATTGGCCTGTGGACTGAAAGGTCCCAGGTTCAATTCTGGTTAAGGGCACATCCCCAATAGGGGGTGTGCAAGAGGCAGCTGATCAATGATTCTCTCTCATCGATGTTTCTAACTCTCTATCCCTCTCTCCTCCTCTCTTTAAAAAATCAATAAAAATATATTTTAAAAAAAGAATAGAGTTCCTCAAAGTATGATCCTTAGACTATGTGCATCAGAATTACCCAAGAAGGCAAATTTGAGGACTCCACACTAAAATTCAAGAATCCAAATATTTAGGAGTAGGATTCAAGACTTCAAACTTTTATAGGCTTATCAGGACATTCTTATGAATATAGCAAATATAAAACAACTGTTCTAGGGCCATCAGCATGTCCCAATGACATACACCAGATTTTTATAATATCTAATTGACCTTGGTTTTAAAGAACTGGTAACCTTCGTTTTGAAGGAAGACACATATCACATTGGTTCTAGTTCTATTTTTCTGGAGATGGATTCAAATCTTGAAAGTCTAAATTAATCCTTCATATGCCGATTATCCTGTAAGATCTCTCCTATGGACCACTAAGGCCTTCCCCTTACAGCAGCCGTGAGTGACCAGCTGTGTGCCTCTTGCTTTTTCTCCATCCCAGCCATGACATCCTATTCATGCTCTCCAGGGCCACAACTTCAGTCTGCACTTGCCTTTGTCATTTGTTTACTTTTGTTTATTTATCCTATTGGAATGTACTCACACTAGGATATAATCTCCTTTGTTAACCATGGGAGGGCGATCCAGTGCCTAGAGTAGTCAATCTGTATATTTCTTGTGTGAATAAACACAGAGAAATGGGCCTCTATTTAATCTGGGAGATTTACCTGTCCACTTTCACCTTTGTTTTTGAAATGATGATTCTTAGAGAGATGCTATCAGTTAAGCTTGCCTTCAGTATTAGGGGAATGTCTTGGATATTTTCAAAAGTCACTCTTAGGTCAGTAGTCTTCAAGAATCTCCCCAAAGTGATTTCAGTTAAAGAATTTAGAGCATAGATCGCTCAGATGAGAGCCCTTTCCAGTCCTTTAATTTCTAATTTATAATGAGGACCCATGAAAGCGACCCTGATGATTGCTCAGTTTCTCTGAAGTCCTTAGTTAACATATAGCTCCTACCTTCTTAGAGAAGATGCATGTGTGGAGGGAGGTGAAACAGCCATTAATCCTGGAAGGTGTTTATCCTCCTTTCTTTTGACATTTTATTGCCCTTTAGCTCATTTGTGAAAGATATCAGAGCAGAATCAGAGTAGGGGAGGAAAGGCTTTTTCATGAAGTGGCTGATCTGTGTAGCTCTCTTCATTCTTCCCTGTAGAAGAAGGTCTTTGATCAGTACATGAGAGGAAAATTTATAAAGAAACAAAGTTAGAACATTTTACATCAACAGATAAAGTACCAGAGCAAAATCACACAAGATTTCACTCAGGAAGATAAAGTTAGTTTCTAGCCGACATTATAAGATTATTTCTAGCCAAAGGTATTAGCAAAGTTAGAAAAGCAATGTGTCCATCAGTGGTGTGGTTATTTTGAAACCAGGGAAAAACAAAGGCATATATTTTTCAATAGCCATCCAGTTGCTGTCTGGAGGTGGGTGGGTGGGTGGGGGAAATGCAGCATTTGTAGGGGCTTAGACCTCAGCTAGGACACCTTTGACCACTGATTGTTTTTAACTTCCATTCAGCAGGGAAAATTCTAGTAATAGATGTTCTTTTCCCTTATCACTGTTTAAATCCCTGCCTTTTCCAGTGCTGCTTTCCCATCTGGGACTTGGTAGTCATACACATAAAAGACCTATGTTTATGAAACATGGGTTAGGGGTTTAAGATATAGAGCAATTTTAAACACACAATATTTGTTATTATAATCTGCTATATATTAAATATCTTTATTTAATTCATATCACTGGGACATTTCTATAGATTTTGAATTACATTTCTTTGGACAGCATTGTTTTGTTAATTCTAATTAGGTAAGCAATTTACAAACATAGAAATATATGAAGGAGGAAAAAGTCATGACGTGTAATAACTTGAACCAGGTATAAACACAGTCAATATTTTTTCAAATTTCCTTGTAATATATTTTTAGAGATGTGTATAGTGCATATACAGGCAGTCCTCAGGTTACATCGGACTCGACGTACATCGTTTCATGGCTATGTCGCCATCTTCCATCTATGTATATAAAAAAAAGAGTTCCGCCGAAACTGGTTTGGCTCAGTGGATAGAGCATCTGCCTGCGGAATGAAAGGTCCCAGGTTTGATTCCAGTCAAGGGCATGTAACTCGGTTGCGGGCACATCCCCGGGGGGGGGGGGGGGGGAGGGTGTGTGCAAGAGATGGCTGATCGATGATTCTCTCTCATTGATGTTTCTAACTCTCTATCCTTCTCTCTTCCTCTCTGTAAAAAATCAATAAACTATATTTTTAAAAAAAAAAAAGAGTTCCGTCATTTCAAAGTAGGTATATATGTGCTTTAAGTATTTTATTATTTATTTACCACAAATAAAGGTCAGAAATTGGAATCTTTAAAATTTTTTTTAACTTCATTAATGCTGTGTATGTGTCCATGTGTGTGATGTAGGTGCTTATGTAGGTAGGTTCCAAGAACCTACTGTATTTGTAGGTATGTATATGAGGATGGGGCAAAAGTAGGTTTACAGCTGTTTGTGTGGCAAACTATTACATGATCAATATAATAAAAACCCAGTGGTTGTAATGCTGTAACAAGATTATGGTCACCAGGAGTCTGCAAGCACAGAGAGGCGCATGTGGGTGGGCGGGGCTGTGAGTGGGTGGGCAGGGCTGCGTGATTTCATGCACTGGGCTTCTAGCTAATGAATAATAATACAAAAGTAATCTTTGTGTTTTGTGTACTCACACTGTAAAACTACTTTCCTCCCACCCTGTATTCACTTACATATTAAGCCCTAATGTCTAGACTTCTTGCACACTGGTGTAAGCTGAAGTCACTGCCACAGATTCTATAAAGAATAATGCCTAGTATGTAAGAAGCACTGTTCTAGTCACTAGGGATCTAACAGTGAACAGAAACTAAAAAAATCTCTGCCTCAAGGGGTTGATCTGGGAAGAAAGATGGTAACTTTCAATGCCAGTAATTACAGTGGTGTAGGCCCTACTTCTAGTTTTTCTTCGAAGACCCCACAACCTTTCCCAAAAGTCTGTCCTGCGCTCAGGAGCATGACTGCTACACGTCCTCAGCTTCAGCCTCCTCTTCATCCCACCACACCCCTGCGAATTCAGCCTTTGGCTTTGGGGATGGTCTCTGTGCTGGGCCCACCATCCTTAGGGCAACCCGTGACTCCCCAGAGTCAGACTCAGTACTGACTGGGGACCATCCTGGGCTTGGACACAACTCTGGGAAGGCTTGTGGTTTGGTGCCCAGTGCTCGATTCTCAATGTCTTTCATTCCGTAGGAAAGAGGCTGAGCACTGCACCGGAAAGGGGGAAGAGGGGTGCCGAGGGGGTGACATGTTATAATCCAAATGATTACGCAGAATTGCATTCCTTCCTCTGCACTTCAAAGTCTTGAAATTAACTGAGCATCTCTTTCAAAGGTAGTTTAGCATCCCACTGTTGCACATGTGTGTTTCTTGCATGTTTTAAACTCAACATTAGTGACTTGTCAGTATATTCCTTTCAAGCATTGATGGTACTCAGAAAGTGTTCTTGGAAAGTAATTACATTTTCTCTATCTCATTACATTTTCTGTGAGATTGGAACTCTGAACAACTGCCTAAAAATCCCATTCCCAAAACTGGTCTCCTGCTGTCATTACTGACCTTTGAGATGGGGGATAATATTTATTCTTTGCCTCTCCAGTCCAAAGGTGGGGCAGACCCTATTCTTAGTTCCCTGTGGCACTGTATGGATTTGACACACAGCTGAACACTATCAGGTTCAGGAATACATGCCAGGAGAGTAATTTTTAAAGTTCTATTGGGTTTGGGTACTCTTTGTGGTCTATAGACTTAAGATCAAGAGAATGCAGGTCAGATGCCTGTCTGCTGAGTTCCTGCTTGCCATTTTATGCAAAAGTGCAATTCTTCTTTTAGTAATAGTGGATTGTCCCCATGTGTGTCTGTCCAAAGTCTGGAAAACCTCTCAAAAAGCAAAGGAAATCCCTTTCTCATTGCTTAAGGTTTACCTTCAAAACTTTCCTAAACCAGGATTTGCCATATCCTAAGGTGATAAATAGTGTAAATAAGAACTCTCTTTAAGAGAAACTCCTCTTGTAGACATATTGGGTCCCAATTCTCTGACCAGACAGAACAATTAAGGCATTCCATCAGTACCAGTATATATATTGAGATGTCCAGTCTTAGATAAAAAACTTAATATTTACAGAATCCAGCATGCTAGTGCAATTCCTTCAGTCTCATCTCCTCTGTGAGGTGACCATCCCTGTATCTCTTTATGTCCTTCCTCTGGTTTTCAAAAATCTCAGTTTGGATTTTCTCTGAGCAACTATTTGAACAAAGATACTATTATGCACACATATATGTGCTCACGTGAGTTTGCAAACATTTATCTTCAGAAGAATAAATAGAATAACCAGGCATTAAATATTCTAAGTCTTTAAACAGCAAAGAATACTTTTACCAAGGAAGCAGAAAAGCATTTACAGTCAAAACTGCTAAAAAATGTGCATAATTTGCATTACATTCTCAGCCTAAATATTGCTATCCACAGTCAGGTAAATGTTGTCTTCACACATTTCTCCAAGGTAATGACTGGGGCCTTGTTTTACATTCATGAAACTAAAGAGCTCACTCAAGTGGGTGTCCTAGAAAAAGAAAAAAAAAATCACCTTCTCAAAAACTATTAAGGTTTTTAATACATATACATTACATTTTATTACATATTGATATCATTGCAAAATTAATGTTATATCTTTTAATGAGTCTTATTTAATGAATTTTTCACTTACTCTTGTGAGTGTTTCTCCATATCATTAACTACTTTAGAAAACCTCATTTTAGTGGCTGCATTCATAATGTGCAATAACTTATTTTATCACATTGATTTTGTTTAGCAGAAATCTATTTTCTTTTTTTTTTTTTGGTACTATAAACAACATTGGAATGGTCATCATATATACTCACTTGCTTCATTATTTCCTTAAGATGTATTCCTATGGGTGAAATTGTTGTGTCCCAGGATATATGGTTAAATCAAGACCCTATTCCCTGATACATAATAATGTGTCCTTTTCATCAAAACCAAATGAGGCTAATAACTTACAATTGCTGTTATTAAACAATGTTTGTCAAGGCTACTATATCTTCTTCATAGTTCCACTAAGGGCAACTTAGTAATATCCTCAATTATCTGTATGAGGAGTTATCTATTTTATTTTATTTTATTTATTTATTTTTATTTATTTATTTTATTTTTTATTTTATTTTTTAATATTTTTATTGATTTTATACAGAGAGGAAGGGAGAGAGATAGTTAGAAACATCGATGAGAGAGAGTCATCGATCAGCTGCCTCTTGCACACCCCCTACTGGGGACATGCCCGCAACCAAGGTACATGCCCTTGACCGGAATCGAACCTGGGACCCTTCAGTCCCCAAGCCGACGCTCTATCCATTGAGCCAAACTGGTCCCGGTGGAGTTATCTATTTTAAACAAGTGGTATTTACTCATAACATTAATTAACTTAAACACACATATACATTTACTTAATGTAATCACAATGAAAATTCTCATTATTTTAGGCATAATGAAAAGTGAGGCTAATCCTCAAACTTAAAAAGGGTAGCATATAATAGTGACAAAATGCAGGTCTCAAGAAGTATAAGTAGACTGCGCTAGATGTCTTGCCCACTACTTAAGGATAGTTATTGGAAGAACAGGCCTCCAAACACCATCTTCTTCTGACTCTGAAAGGAGTGTCAGCATCACATGAACTGAGGCCTGTGGTCTGTGACAGGAGACTTCAGCCCCACTGTGTTGGCAGTCTGAGCACATTTCCTATGCAATGTCAGTCCGTGCTGATTACGGGGTGTTGATTACTCACATCTGGGACTCCGATTTGATTAGGCTCACTGAGTTCTCTTTTTCCTGTTTCCAATCATTCTCTTTCCCCAATCTTCTCTGTCTCTGTTGTCACTGAATTTCATTTTTGTCGTAGTTAAATTGATGGCTTCTCGAAAGTTTCATTAAAATTTTGATTTGAGTTCTTTTCCCAAGGTTCTGCTATCTTTGCCCTTTCCAACATGTTTGGACCTTTATGGAGTGAGTACAAATTCAGAAATGCATATAATTCTATAGTCACTCAGTGGCACCAGTTTATTGTTTGTAGATCCATAAGTATGATTTTCATTTCATTGCAATGCTTCCTTCTTCATTAGATTAGCTAAAGTGGTCAAAGGAAAACTGATTAGAGCTTTGGAAAACACTTTACTGTAGTCTCTGTCTGTGTCTCTGTCAGCCTCTCTCTATTTTATATGTATATATATGTATATGTATATGAATATGTATATGTATATGTACACACACATGTAAATAAGTATCTTAGTTATAGTGTGTCATAAATATATATACATGAGTTCCTTTTGGATTCCAAATTTTTTATATTTTAATTATTGCTTAGCTAAGATATGTAAATTAAAGGGCCTGAAACTGCATTATATCTGAAATGGTTTATAGGTTACAAAACCCCATGTAAGTCAATAGTATTTTCATTTTACGTATCTAAGCACTAACAATCTAGGTCAAATTTCATAGTACATTAACACATTTTCTGTGTTTGCCGTTGGCGAAGCGATTATGTATATACAGTTTGAAATATGCCCTCCCTTTACGAGGAGCCCCAATGGATGCTAATAATGAAGAATTCTTACCAATGTGCTAAACTAAGCAGCTCTAGTTCATGCTGAACAGGAGGTCGGAGAGGGCATTGCTTTCTTGTATAGCAATTGATACTACAGTCTCACCCTCACAACAAAAATATGATACATTTTCATAGTGTTAGGCTCACGTAGGCTATGCTGTTATGTTAGTGTTTAATGGAGTTTTAGAAAGATTTAATGTATTTAAAAAATTATTTTTGAAAATATTACATATGCCCCCGGAATGTAATTTTGAGATACCATTTAAACACATTTGATAATATAGCCTTCAAGAGATGCTTGTGAATTTGAGAAAAGTAAGAACTTAGTAGCAGTGACTATTCCAACTGTCTTCCATTCATCCAATGGTTATCTTTTGATCATATACTACTTGCCAGTCATTATTTTAAGTTTTTGGAACACATTAGTAAAAACACACACACACAAACATTCTTATGCTCATGGAACTATAATATTAAAAATCAATTTTACTAGATGCTAACTAATCAAAGGAATAGTTCATCTGTTACTCCCATTTGTATGCATGATGCTGGGACCTGCAGTAAAGTGAATGACTTACAGGGAAAGAAAAAGTTAGGAATGAAAAAGGACAGCATATCACATAATCTACCATATTACACGTATCTCATGAAAAATAAAAATTGCAAAATATTACTACCGTTATAATTTCATGCAGTGTTAAGCAATTATTAATATCGTGTGAATACAGAACATCATTTGACTTGCCCAGCAATATGCATAATGTCAGCTTTTTCTTAGAAACATTCCATTCTAGTTTTTCAGAGTCAACACAATTACTTTTGCTGCAAGGGAGTTGTCAGGTGATCTTCTTGATATCATATTATTTATTCTGCTATTAAGCTAAAGATCATTACTATTAATGTGAAGGTATTAATCTGCTTTGTTTAGATAATGCAATGTGATCTTTCTGGTCAATGGAAATAATCAAAATGTTCAGACACATACACAGACACTCTCCCCCCCATATATGGTTAATTAAAATGTAAGGTAATGATGAAATTTATGAACTTGATTGCTATTTTTTATTTCAAAGAATAATTTTTTTTTAGTGTAGGAAAAGAGTTATGTACGCTATGAGAACTTGTACTATTATAAAAAACAACAACTATTATTGATTGAATTCGAGCCTATCAGATGAATAGTGTCTGAGTTAAATTATAAAAGGATACCACTAAAGTAAGACATTGCATTTGTTTATGAAAATGCAGAATTTAAATGAGAACTGGAAGATTTCATTCAAATAATTGATTGGTTTAAATGATTTACACAAGATTCTAATTTAGAAATTTACTGTTTTTCTCTGCTATCACCATTCTTTGATAAGCTGACATCTAATTAGATTACACTGTAGTAGATTCTGAGAAGTAATTATTTTGTGATTTGGGTTTAAAAAGTAAGTTAAAAAAGAAGCAAAATATTTTGTTGCTTTTTAGTTATCACAAAACCCCAAGACTCAAGCAGAAATTATACTAAGTCCTCTGAGTTTGCATCTAACTTTAGTTAAAGAGTTAAGTAATATTGACTATGTTAACTTTTTTATTCATAACTAAAGACGCCTCAGGGGATGTTGGAGAGCTGGTTTTGGCCTGATCCCCATAGGCCAGGCTGAGGGACCCTACCAGTGCACAGGCCTCTAGTATGCACGTAGATCTTTGGTTAATCTCTTCCTGCCCTCCCACCTCCCCCCTTCCCTCTGAGATTCATCAGTCTGCTCCATGTTTCCATGCCTGTGGTTTCTGCTTCTGCTTTGAGTGTCTGCCCTCTCATGGTCAGTGTGCGTCATAGCTACCAGTTGGTCAGCCAGTCACTTAGGCTTTTATATCTATCTATCATCTATCTATCATCTATCTATATGCCTAGAATTGCATTTCATATTACATAGCTTTCCTTTTCATCTCTGCAGCGATATTCCTTCATTTGGTTTTAAAGTTCTTTTGAAACTTCATATTACATCTCTGTATCTCATCTGCTTTCCCATCTTTAAACCTTCCTTCATGCATGGATTGCCTTCATTATTCTTGCTTACCTCCCAGTCTCTTCAAAGAGTCTGTTAGATTCCAGTTCCACGTCTATCTGAGACATTTTGTCATCAGTTTTCTTCCTATCTAGTCCAAATCTAAAGATCACTATTCGTTCAACTATTTTCATGTCAATGGTCTCTATTACTATGTCTGTCTGTCTACCTTTCTGATTAATCTTATCCTCTTCTAACTAAAGTCACTTACATGACAGCTGGCAGCATTGGAAGATCCTTTCATGCTTACTCACCTGGGCCTCTTGACAAAACTGTCTCGTGACATGGCAGCCGGCTAACCTGAATGTGGTCTCTAAAAAAGAATGAGAGAATATTCCCAAGACAGAAGCCACGGACTTTACATATAACCTGTTCTTGAAAGTGACATACATTACTTCTGCTGTGTGCCTTTTCTTAGAAAAGAATCATGGGGACATAAATACCTAAAGTCATGAATACAGAAGGTAGGACCAACTTATTTGGGTGTGGTGGGGTCATTAAATATTTTTAAATAGAAATTCCTGGTAATTAAGGAGAAACCAAAATATTTCTCAGAATATTATTTAATATTAACAAAGTAAACATAATCTGGATGTCTGACACTTTCACATTAAGCACTCCTATGTAGCACATTCTCTAATACTTTAATAATTTGCCCTGTTTGTGTCTGTGCTCTCAGTATTATAATAGTCCTGTGTAGTGTTTGGAAACTCTAACACTTTCCCACTCTCAAAATAAAAGAGGGAGGGAAAAGAAAGACAATCTGCATTTCACACTCTGCCATGTTCTGGCTGCTCTAGGTGATTAATGATAATGGCCATTTGCCCAAAATATAGAGTCTGCTCACAAATGGGATTGGAAAACAACTTTGTGATAAATGTGGAAAATATATTATTCTTCTCCCCTGGTATATATCTTTCTTTATACATAAAATGGAAGATATTCTTAAATTCCATTTGCACATAATAATGCATGAAATTACAGCATTTACAATGCTGTGTATTGAGAGGAACTGGTTTGATTTGGTCAACCAAGGGGCACAGTCTGTTTTCTTCAAATCTGTGAGAATTATGTATATTGATATTTTACAACCGGCAAAATTCTTCTAAAAGGAATGCATACCACACATCTATGGAGACTCTGTACTGTATATGGAAGGGAGAAGTTTGGTGTTTTCATCCTGATCCCTACCTGATGGGTACCTATTTATTTACATAAAGTTGGTGATGGTGAGCTTTAGGACAGAAAGTTTAACCGCATCAAAGGAAAAATCATCAATGCAGTTCTGAGCGCCTCTGGAAATGACTCACTTCTCTTAACTCCTCTTGGCAAAAAGAAGTGGAGGAATGGCTCCCCATGACCCACTTTGTAAATGATAGAATGTTCCAGGCCTTCCCTGAGGCAACGGGGAAAGTCTGCTCACAATGTTTGTTATACATCTGATTGTTCCTCCGGCAAACTAAATGTAATTAAAAATAGAGCAGGGCCATTGCATTTTAATAGCTTGGATCTTCCCTGTGGAAGAGTCAGCAAACAGCGAAAGGATATGAAGATGCAGCTCGCCAGCACCTGCCAGGCAGCCTTTGTCAAGATGCACAGCATCACACCAGGTTATTAGAGGAAACGTAAATACTTTTGAGACTCAGTGGGTAGTTATGATATCACGTTTTATTATCTCCTCTGAAAATGGAATCACTCACTATAATTGCTTGCCAGTCACAGGCCAACCAACATGACAGAAGAAATCCTATAGACTGCTTTGCCAAGGCAGCGGACCCAGGGAATGTGTTTAAGGACATCCCAATTACATTTTTGTGGCACTTTGCAGCTTCTAGGATAGGCACATATTTGTGCCTGGCAATTAGAAGTGGGCATAGCAGTTATTTGAATTCCTATTTGAATAAGGAAATGGGGGATGTGAACATGTTGAATGATGCGCTCAAGAATCCTGCTGCCTGTGGGTGTGGCCCTGAGAACGAGCATGTCTCTTAGTTTCAATCTGTGTTCTTTCTGCCGATCAGTATGTTCAACAGCGAACATGTAAATGTACACAGTGTCCTTCTGGGCCACAGCCTTCTTTATAAAAAGGTGTCTTTGGAGCATCTAAAACTTCCTGGAAGAAATGATAGAGGATAACATATAATGGAAAGAAACTGTAGTTTAGTAAGTGGATTTCCAGAAGAAGGGAGATTTGACGTTAATTGTGGGACTTTTGAGAAAATATAGGAAGGCACTTTAGTTTTAAGCAAATTAAAACAACAAGGTACTGCTACACACTTATGCCACTCTGGAACACACTGTGACAGTTTCTTATAAAACTAAACTGCTCTTACCATGTGATCTAACAATTGTGCCCCCTAATGTTTACCCAGAGGAGTGGAAAACTTAAGCTTATACACTGAGTGGCCAGATTATTATGCTCTCTGAATGCATAATAATCTGGCCACTCAGTGTATATCCTATATATTAAAAAGCTAATATGAAAATTTCCCCCTCGACCAGGAGTTCGACCAGCAGGCAGGCCGGCCAACTGCCCATGTCCCCACTCCCTGGCCAGGATAGCTGGACTCAACCCATGCACGAATTCATGCACCCCGCCTCTAATATATACATTCTGAGTAGCCAGATTATTATGTATTAAGAGATCATAATAAGCTGGCCACTCAGTGTACAAAAACCTGCACATCAATATTGATAGCAACTGTTTTCTTTAAGAGGAGAAAAGTGATGCATTAGGAGACACTTTTTATTTTTTATTATTTGCGTTTTCATGGAATTGTTTCTAAAACCTGATTAAAGTGGGATAAGTCAAGAGAATAATAATAAGAAGACATATACAGATTGGGAGATAATATTTGTAAAATTCATTATTGGGTAATAGACTGTTCTTCAAATTATACAAAAGTACTCTTAAAACTCATCCATAAGAAAATGAACAACCCAATTACAAATGGATAAAAGGTTTAAGCAGATACATCAACAAGGAAGATATACAGATGACAAATGAGCACAAGAAAAGGTGTTCATCCTCATATGTCATTAAGGGACATTAAACTAAAACAACGTGAAGTTTTCTTATCTTTTTTCCCTAGAGTGCAGCCGTCTGTCAACATCCAAGTTTGTCTTCTTCTCTCACTATTTTCTTTCTCAAGTTACAATCTGAAAAAGTTCTTTAACAAAGACCATTTGCCCACATATTTACTATTAACCAGTATGCCACCAGTTCTTACTTCACTCTTTCAATCTTTGATGGAAAGAACTCCTTAGTCTCTTACTCTGTTATGACTGGGAGTCCTTGCACATATCTTTTTTTTGAGGATTTGTGAAGGCGTTTTCTATTGTCACAGAACCCACCATGCCCTTTCATGCTTGTTCCAACTCCTGGCTGTGGCTGACCGAGCTACTTGAGGTCTGATTACTGCCTCTACAGTTAGTGTTCTCCTAGAGTCACTGACACTTTAGGCCAGGGTGTTGCTTCCTGACATCCTCTAGGCACCGAAGCCATGCAGTTCATCAATCCTCAGGACACAGTCTTTCTTGGGCAGCCAAACAGTGTGTCCCGGGGTGAAGAGAGACCTCAGATTGCAGCCCCATGGACTTCAGATGGGAATCTTGGGACCTGAGCCAATATTTAAGCTCCCAGTTAAACATTTTATCTTCCTTATTGTCATCTCCTGCCATCATCATTAGCCTATGCCTGTTGTAGATGTCACTGCAGGATTCTAATAGTGAACAAAGCATCGCTAGTGTCCTCAATATACCTGTCACTCTTCGTCTGGCTACATTTTATATGAAAAGATTTCCCTTTGGAGCATACTTCATGCCTAAAGATTTCCTTTCTTTAACAAGATCAATTTTGTTCTTTGACTTACCAAGCATGCATGAACTGAAGACTGACACTGGGCTATTGTAGGAGAAGGGAGGAACTACAAGAACTACAGGCCGGCCAACTGCCCATGTCCCCACTCCCTGGCCAGGCTAGCTGGACTCAACCCATGCACGAATTCATGCACCAGGCCTCTAATATATACATTCTGAGTAGCCAGATTATTATGTATTCAGAGATCATAACAAGCTGGCCACTCAGTGTACAAAAACCTGCACATCAATAAGGCAAGAACTACAGTTCTGTGGGTGATGTCTTCGGGTAGTCCTTTAAAGAAAAAAACAAACACAAACACAAAACGTATTCTAGATTGGTGACATAAGAATATGCAAATTCTGCTTTTCAATGCTGTTCATATCCTAACTGTTCTAATTCTTATCATCTTCATTTCAACCACATATATGAAGTAGCAGAACATAAATTGAGTTCAGAACCCTGAAGACATTGCTAAAATAAATTAGTAAGGAACATGAATAAATATGTCAGTCTTTAATCTGCTACTCTGTGATTTATTCATTGTCACAGTGAGCATTATGGGTTTAATGCTGTGGTTCCTAGTTAAGGTCACTGGTTTGGCATACATTAATGGAGAACTACGGATGTGCATGTGCCAGGTAATGTGCAGGAAGCAGAAAATTCACGATGTTACTGGGATCATATTTCCTTTGTTTTATCATCCTAGAATTTGTCTTTGATAATTATAATGAGAGCATGCATATTATTGGAAATTTACTTTAAAAAAATTACTTTGAAATTTAAAATTAACTTTGTCACATAACTCATCATTTTGAATGAAACCCTGAGCTAATCTACTAAATTTGATAGTTTTAAGCCCACATTTATTGATAATTTCCATCTAATTGGCTATCTGCTTGTTAAGAGCTTTAGTTATAAATTCAGTAGCTTATAAGCTAAGATTCATATATGCTCCTGATTTACTTTCTAACCTAAATGTGAAATGAAAACACAAGCGCTCAATGTCTTCCCCGCAAAGTTAGGACTTGTTGGTTATTTTGACCGATAGTTTATATCTTAGCTTTGGTAAGCTAGTTTTTTCCTTTTATTTTAAATGTCTTATTTTCCTTGTTTATATCCTGTCCTTGAATTCTTCTAATATACATTCTAAATAGATACCCTTACATATAATGTGTGTATATGTCAGGTGAGTTTTCTCTCTGTGGAGTAGGAGAGAATAAGTACAAGCAGCTCCTCACCAAACGAGTGAGCTGGCAGATGGAGAGCACAGTGTGAAATTAGAGATAACTGGCAGGATTTATTTTTTCTAATGATCCATCTGGAATTCAAGGGTCAAGATCATCAATTGTGACACAGAGGAACACAACCTCATTTTACATTTAATTTCTAAGGTTACTTTCTTTTAAAAATAGTCCTCAGTATTAAATTTTTTTTTAATTTAGTAAATAAATAGAGTAAGTGGCCAATTACCATAAATACTACATTACTGTAGAATAATGAAATCTACTCTAATATAAAATATATCATGAAATCTACTCTAACATATAATATAACATGAAATATATCATAATATAAGTAATATTATAATATAGGTAATCTTTTTATAACATTATGAATTGCTGCAGTCAATCACATAAAAAATTCTAAACATTTTATGCTAACGTATATAAAACCTCAAAATGGAAGCATTAGAGCAGGTTAGAATGATGGTGACGTATGTTGGCCATGGCCAACCACCATGACCAAAGTCAGTGGTTATATAACAAATTTGACTTTTAGCAACAGTGCATGATGCGTGTTGTTAGACTAGTGGGTGTCTCTGCTCCATCCTGGCATTTAGGCATTTTGGTTCATGGTTGCTGCAGTGGGGCACACAATGCCCCCGTCTAAGATGTCCACATTCTAAGCCCTGAAACATGTGAATATGTTACCTTCTATGGAAAAAGAAAACAAAAAAACTTTGCACATATGATTAAGAATCTTTAGATGAGATTATCCTGATTTATCCAGGTGGGCCTACTATAATTCTAGGGTCTTTATAAAAGAGATATAGTAAGGTCAAGGTCAGAATAGGCAATGTGACAGCAGGGGCAGAAGAAATGAATAATGGAAGCAGAGGTGAAAGATGCAGAGACATCTGATAATTATGCCCTGTTGGTTTTAAAGATGAAGCCAGAGACCAAAGCAGGTTGCCTAAGGAATCTAGAAAATACAAGGAAACATACCCCTCTAGAGCATCGTCTCGATACGCTTTGTACAGAAACAGGCAGACCTCTGAACCCTGACTTTAGCGCACTGACTAATTTTAGACTTCTGATTCAAGAACTGGAAGATACTGAATTTGTGCTGTTTTAAGCAACTAAATTGTGGTAATCTGTCACAGCAGCAGTAGAAAACTTGTACTTGGCCTTAATTTGTGATTTCCAAGGTTGCTGCTGTTGTTTCCATGACACAAAGTGCTAGTATAAGGAAAAAAATTATTGTAGGCACAGCACTAACTTTAAAATGGATAAGAAATCATAACTACAAAGATACAGACAAACATATTATTGTCAACTTCTGTTAATTTGAAGGGAAATTAACCCATGTGCACAGGAGCAATGAGAGAGAGGGGGGGGGAGAGAGAGAGAAAGAGAGAGGGGGAGAGAGAGAGAGAGAGCTCTTAAATTTTTAGAAAACAGGTTGATGAGTTATGGTCAATAAGAAGAAATCTGACCTTTAACCAGTTTGGCTCAGCGGATAGAGCATTGGCCTGTGGACTGAAAGGTCCTAGGTTCGATTCTGGTCAAGGGATGTACTTGGGTTGTGGGTACATCCCCAGTGAGAGGTGTGCAGGAGGCAGCTGATCGATGTTTCTAACTCTCTATCCCTCTCCCTTCCTCTCTGTAAAAAATCATATATATAATATATGAAATCTTGAGTTCAACAAAATCATGATGACTATCGGAGATGTTTATACACCAATCAATGAGGAATAAGAAAATTAGGAAACATTTAGAAACTCAGTTTGTAATCATTAAATATGTGAGGATATAATGAATCTTACTTGCCAAGCTCAAGTGCTTGAGCGATGGCACAGACCTTTATTATTCAGGGGCAGGGCTGAAGCACTCCCATGCCTTTGGATTGTTCAAGAGTCAGCAGGGTGGTATGGTTACCAATAAGCAGGAGCTCTTTCACACACAGCACATCCTACTGGTAACATCTTTACCCTCTCACCCTCATGGTCCCACACAATCCAGCGACTCTGCTTCTGTTATGCCACATAGATTCATAGCCATCTCCCTCTTTGGTCCAGAGACTTTCTCAGGGCTGTCCCTGATGGGCTACACGTACCTATGTTTCTGACCACTTCGTTTTGTTCTTCCTCAGACTTGGGAATCTTATTGTTCTCACATTATTTCTTCTTTCTACTTTTGGCACGCCCTACCTACCCCTGATACACCCACCAAGCAAAATCTCTTCAGTAAACTACTACACACAAACTTTTTCAACAGGGGTGTAACTGTCTCATTGGAGGGAGAAAAGAAAAGACATTACATTGGAAACATAAGACAAATCAACAGCTCAATAAATTATTCCTCTGTGACTATATAATCAAACTTATATGGGAAAGCTTACTACTCTGTTTCCCTAATTCATTCCCAACAATTCTTCATTTCCTCTGAACCAAACCTGTGGAATTTGTAAAACTCTACAGTTATCAGTAGAATCATCCTGATTTATCTTAAGTTATCAGTAAAATAAGGAAATGTATTTCTAGTGATTTTCATTAAGGATGGAGCTCATACACACCTGTTCACTGGTTCTCAGTGTGCAGCATTGTCTTAATTTGTTTCTAGTGCTTTTCTAAAACGTATTCAGAGGAAGAAATACAATTCAGGTGGTATAAAAAGGCCCTATTACATTAACATTGTGTTTGATGCCTATTTTATAAGCACCCAGGTAAATTTTCCTACCCCAAGTTTTATATATATATTTAAAGCATATTTTACATTATTTTGTTGTAAATGAGCCTCTATTAAAAAAAAAAAAGAGAGAGAGTGAGAGAGAGCAAAGACATTTCAATAGACAATTAGCAATAGAAAACTTCAAAGGTTTTCTTTGGTAGGATTATTAGTGATTACTTTTATTATATTATAATATATATGCTTCCCCTTTTTCTTTAGCTTTCTTGTTTGAATATCAGCATGTTTGCCTAGCTGCATTTTATGGTTTATTTTAAGATTCTTCCACTGGCATGCGGCTAATAGAAAGTATTTTGTCTGAGCCTCATAAGCTGGGCCTCAAGGAAAAGTTTGAGAGATTTTGCCAAGTTGAGTTAATCTCCCTGGGGGTAAACCTCAATAATGGGAGAGAAGAGCCCTGGATAAATGACCCAATCTCCCATCACTCAATGAAAATCTTGATACCTGTTATAGGATTCAACACTGGTAGCTTAAAGTAGTAAGCTGCTCATTAACATGTTTTAAAAAAATATCTTTATTGAATTTTTACAGAGAGGAAGGGAGAGAGACAGAGTCAGAAACATCGATGAGAGAGAGTCATTAATCAGCTGCCTCTTGCACACCTCCCACTGGGGACATGCCCGCAACCAAGGTACATGCCCCTGACCGGAATCGAACCCAGGACCTTTCAGTCCACAGACGATGCTCTATCCACTGGGCCAAACCGGTTTCAGCCATTAACATGTTTTTATTCCCTCTCTCCCTTCCCCATCATATTTCTCCCTTGTTTATTTGTGCTTTTCCAAATTCTTGCCTCAGTGCTTGATTTTGGGAGGGATCCAAATGAAGGCTGTGAGGTTCTCCACTATTTCTTAACCACATCAATTTTATATTGAAAATGCTTGTTGGGAAGGGGTTCAGTGTAACTATGAGACTAAAATTTGGGGTCTTTCTCTTAAGGGAGATAGTCATGGTAAAATTCTCTATCCAGCCTTTTAAGCACAGAATTCTGGTTTTGTGTAACAAGAAGCACCGTACCTGTCAAATTTCCCTTCTTTGCCTCTCCTTTGTCCTGCACTTTCAGAGAAGTCCAAAACCTTTTCCTTCTTTATGAACACTGATAATTTCAGGAAAAATACAGGCACTTTTCCATGAGAAACATTCAGTTTTTTTTTTCTTAAACACTTTGCCTTTATATAGCTTCTAAGTTTTGATATTATACTTTTACTCTTATAGGGCATATTTATTACTGCTCTTTCTAAATTCTGGCAGGGCCTCACTATAGCAGCCTCTGAGTAGTTAGTCCTTGATCATATTCTCTTAAGCCTCCATGCTTTTGCTCATGATCTTCCATACTAGAAGGTTCTTTATTATCCTTCCATCTCACTGACTTAAAATCATAAGGTTGAGGCACTTTGGAGGAACTTTAAAAATATATATAAATAGTTATTGATTTCAGAAAGGAAGGGAGAGGGAGAGAGAGATAGAAATATCAATGATAAGAGGGAATCATTGTTTGGATGCCTCCTGCCTGCCCCCTACTGGGGATCAAGTCTGCAACCTGGCATGTGCCCTTGACCAGAATCAAACCCAGGACCCTTCAGTCCTCAGGCCTATGCTCTATCCACTGAGCCAAACCAGTGAGGCCTGGAACTTTTCTTAACCATTAGGCAGTTACATTTTCTTTTTGCCTCCTGTGTATACTTTCATTATAACAACAATCCTATTGGATATTAATTGCAATTTTCTGTGTGAATGCCCTTAAGGTCAGAAACTATGTCTTATTCATCTTTATATCCACAAGACATAGTGAGTACTCAGTGCATTCTTTTGGAATGAATAATTATATGAATTATAAGAAGAAATATTAGTCAAGAAACTGCACTGATCTGATCCTCATTGCAGAAATTTGACATTGGACCAAGATTTAAACCATGTTGAAGGGTCTCCATGATTTAGCAGTACCAATCTGTGTACTTTTTAAAGTTGAATCCTTATGTAACAACCCTCGATAGTTGTTATTAATATTTTAAAAAAGACAAAGATTCAGAACCTCTAGTGGTGAAGGAATAAGCCTAAGATAGCTCAGCTAATAAATGACAGAACTAGGATTCAAACTCAGGTCCACCTGGTAACAAAGCCTAGGTTCCTCACCCTGGTACCTCCCAAGTAGTGATAATACTCAACCTTTGTGTGGCTTCCCTCCATCCTGACTCTGTTCTAAGCATTTAACAATAAATTCGCCTTACATACACAGAGGGAGGATTTTGACCAGTTACTTAAGTCTCTGTGCAAAGGAATGCCAGGAAACATTTGGCCTGAAATTAACCCACACAGTAATTTTAAATCAGTGATCTGCTTGGGTTTTCAGGCCAGAACTGGACATTGGATGCTTCCAGCTATTGCTGACAGTGAATTGGCACTGCTGGTTGAGGACTAATTTCGTCAACATATATTATCCTTATAATTGGAAAGGATGTCTTGTCATGCTGAGAGATAAGCAAATGGGAGATTAGTTCACTTCATATTAATTCTTTATTCAGTAGTATTTTTTATTTTTATTTGTTTTGCTTGAAAATTACTCCAACCTCCACTTCAACCTGAAAACAAATATAGAAACAACCCCTGGAGCTGTTGGACTTGAACTGTATGCTCCCAGGCACCTGGTTTGACCAGTTCAAGTAAATCACTGTCCCCTAGGTACACTCATAAATAAATAAATTAACTAATAAGACCCAAGGAATATATATATGTATACACACACACACACACACACACACACACACACACACACCGTATTTTTCGGACCATAAGACACTCCGGACCATAAGACGCACCAGTTTTTAGAGAAGGGAAATGAAGAAAAAAAGATTCTGAAACAAATAGTGTCCTAAAATATTTTATGTGCATTAAAACCCAACATCACAGTCATAAACACATGTAATCAACCCTGTAAAGTAAACAGCAGCATTTAGAACCATTTTAGAGCTGGGCAAGCACACACAGAGCTGGGCAAGTAAAAAAACTTTTTTTTAAAGTATATGTGTAGGCTATATTTGGACCATAAGACGCAGGGACTTTTCCCCCCCACTTCTGGGGGGAAAAAAGTGCGTCTTATGGTCTGAAAAATACGGTGTGTGTGTGTGTGTGTGTGTGTGTGTGTGTGTGTGTGTGTACACGTGTACATATTAGAGGCCTGATGCATGAATTTGTGCCTGGACGGTTGGCCGGCCTGCCTGCTGGTCAAACTCCTGGTTGAGGGGCCAATTTGCATATCAGCCTTTTATTATATAGGATGTACACTGAGTGGCCAGATTATTATTCGTTCAGAGATCATAATAATCTGGCCACTCAGTATATACATATATATATATATATATATATATATATATATATATATATATATATAATATCTATATTTTTTCACTTTGAATCATAATGCTCCCCAAGGATGTTACAATCTAACCTGAGATTCTGATTAAAAACAAATCTTTATGAAATGGAAGATTTTTAAAAATGTATATAGTAAGTTGCTTTTTGAATAATAGTTGCTCACATTTGGTTGCTTAATGATCCCTGGATGATTTTTTTTTTTTGTTATAATGTAAAAGTGTGACAGATTAATAAGCTGCCTCGTTTCTTGAGGTGGTCAAAAGTGGGAGAAATATTTAATAAAGTTTTTGACCTGTTGGAAAGTAAGATTTGAAATTTGAAAAGTTGACTAAAATATCCTAAATTTTTTTCTTTCTGTATCTGTAGTGTCAGGAGTGACATCAGAATATAACCTACTTTTTAGCTGCTATGTAATTTTTAATATAAAAGTTATTTGTATCACTCTCTACCATGGTCCAGAAGTGAAACATAATCCAAATACATTATCCGTTCTAATACAGCCTTGACGTGTATTTCCCCAGCGCTGTTGTTTTCCAGGGAGCCTAGGCCTAATTATTTAACACTTTCAAAGTCAATAAATTATTGGAGGGGGGCAGAGGGCCTGTTGGTGCATGGAATTTCTCTGAGAAATGAAAGTCCTCTCATAAAGCGAGAAGGTGCAACAAGGTATTGTTTAATAATAGCAAGTCATATTTTTAAATGACTGTTTAGAAACGTATTGCCTGGTATTAAAATGACTTTATATAAATGCTGTGTCCTCAATTTGAAAGGACATGGGTAACCCCCCTAGGACTGAGCAGGCCTTTTCTGTACCTAATTAAATTAAGTGCAGTGTACAGTGCCTCTCCTCGAAGATTAATAGAATGCATTACTTGTCAGTTTAAGTGTTGCCTGTGGCGGTATTTTTTTCTAATTTAATTAAAAGCTGTTCTTTTATGAAGAACAATCTCGTAGCATAATTCCTCTCACGTTTACATGTCTTAAGGCTGTTTGGGAGAAAGTGGAAAGAAAAAAAAGAAAAAAGAGAAAGGAAAAAGAAAGGGAAGGGGACCTAGGTGTGGCCATCCAAAAGGAATTAACACTTATTTCCTGATTTGGGGAGAAATTTTATTTCAAAAGTGAAAATGAGTGGGGATACACCGGGAGTCTGGAGAGGCAACCGTTCTCATTGCTGTGTGTTCGGTCATATCTCTATGTGATGCCAAGTAACAACTTTGGTAGAAGGATTGGGCATTTGTCTAACAGGTGATTATACCACAGTCTCACAAGTCACCCATTAGTTGTGCCGTTGGACCCTTGAAGGTGTGTGATTAGCTGTGGAGTGCCGTATGGGACACGCCTTGGTGCGCTGGTACAGGCAGATGAAGTTCGTACAGTAACAGCCTGAAGATAGGTAAGGGTCAAGAGAGCCAACCTCAGAACTCTCCCCTGATAGATATGGTTTCTTGATCAGGATTAGACTAGAGTCAACACATTGAACTCTTCCTATTTTTGTCATGAACCTAGAATATATATCTCTATTACTAAATATCATCTTAATATAACAAGTCTATATTTTTCTGAGTTTAATCAAAGAGGAGAGAATAAAATATGTATAGAAGAAAAAACCTCTTAATAAAGAAAATATCTGAAAAAAAATAGAAAAGTAGGGAATATAAACAAATGGCAAATAAACATATGAAAAGGTGCTCAGCATCCTATGTCATTAGAAATTGAAAACTAGAACAGCAATGAGACAACACCTGTTAGAATCACTGAATCCAAAACACCGACAACTACAAATGCTGAAGGGTGTTGGTAAGAAGAACGCTTACTTACTGCAGGTGGAAATGTAAAATGGTACAGCCATTTGTAAGATAGTCTGGTGGGTTGTTGTTTTTTGTGTTGATCAGACTCTTTACCATATGATCAGGTAATTATGCTTCATGGTATTTAGCTAAAGGAGTTGAAAACTATGTCCACAAAACCTCAGCATGGGGCTTTTTATAGCAGCTTTTCCCATAATTGCCAAATCTTGGAAGCAACCAGAATGTCCTTCAGTAGGTGACTAGTTACACTCTGGTACATCCAGACAATATTGTTCAGCACTAAAAAACAAAAAAGCTCTCAAGCTATGAAAAGTCATGGAGGAATCCTAAGTAAAGGAAGCCAATTTGAAAAGGCTACATGTGTATGATTCCAACTCTCTATAATAATAAAAGTGTAATATGCTAGTTAGACTGGACAGCCCAATGACCTTCTGGATGTCATTCCAGACGTCCTTCTGGACAAAGTCACGGTGGGGGCACCAAGGCAGAGGTGATCAGACAGGCAGGCAGAGTAGTTAGGGGTGATCAGGCAGGGGAGCAGTCAGGGGCGATGAGGCAGGCAGGTGAGCAGTTAGGAGCCAGTAGTTCCAGATTGTGAGAGGAATGTCCAACTGCCGGGTTAGGCCTGATCCCACAGTCGGACATCCTGTGAGGGGTCCCGGATTGCTGAGGGCCCTCCCCCCCTCCCCCATGCACGAATTTCATGCACTGGGTCTCTAGTATGATATTATAAAAAGGTAAAACTATGGATATTCTAAAAGTACCAGTGGTTGCCAAATGCTGGGTGAGGGAGAATTAGACAGCACAGAGGATTTTTTAAGTCAGTTAAACTATACTGTATGATACTCGATGCACACATTACATTTGTCAAAAGCCATGTATACAACACCAAGACTTACCTTTAATGCAAACAATGGACTTCGGGTAACAATAATGTGTCAATGTGGGTTAATTGATTGTAATAATCATACCACACATGGATGATGCTGACAGTGAGGGAGACCATGCATAGGTGGGACATCTCTGTATCTTATACTCAATGAACCTAAAACTACTCTAAAAAATAAAGTCTGCTCAAAATCATCAATGTAATATAGCATATGAACAGGATAAAGAACAAAAGTGGCCTATCAATTGATGCAGAAAAAGCATTTGACAAAGTCTAACACCCAATCATGATTAAAAAAAAAAAAAAACTCAAAAAAAAAAAAAACTCTCAAAGATTCTGGGCAATTACTTTAATTTAATACAATAAATCTACTAAAAGCCCCAACATCTAACATCACGTTTATTGGTAAGGAACTGAACACATTCCCTATAAGAATGGCAAGAATGTCCTTTCTCACCACTCTACTCAGCATTGTATAGGAAGTCTTAGTAGCTCAGTAAAAAAAAAAAAAAAAGAAAATACCATGTATACAGATGAGGAACAAAACTCTCATTTTTAGATGACATAGTTATGTAGAAAATTCTAAGCCATACATTTTTAAACTTATGGAAAAATAATTATAGCAATGTTATAGAATACAAGATTAATTTTCAAAAGTCAATTGCTTTTTCTAAATAATATAATAACAATAAGCAATTGGACTTGATAACTTAAAAAATGGTATATATTTTGCCCAGTTGGCATAGTTCAGTGGTTAGGATCAACCTGTGAACCAGGAGGTCATAGTTTGATACCCAGTCAGGGCATATGCCTGGTTGCAGGCTTGATCCCTAGTAGAGGGTGTGCAGGAAATAGCTGATTAATGAGTCACTCTCATTGATGTTTCTCTCTCGCTCTCCTTTCCTCTCTGAAATCAACAAAAATACTTTAAAAACAAAACAAATAAAAATGGTATATATTTATAAATAGTTTATAATGGCACCAAAAATTAGAATGTTTGACATTAATCTAATAAAATGTAGTCCAGATATATAAACAGAAAATAAAAATTTTGATATAAATCAAAAGAGATCTAAATAAATGGAGAGATATTTTGGTTTTATAACTGGAATGCTCAGTGTTATCAAGATGTTGATTCTTCCCTCTTGATCTGTAGAATCAATGAAATCTCAATCAAAATTCTAGTAAGCTATTTTGTGTATATCAACAAGTGAATTCTAAAGTATGCATGAAAAGGCAAAAGATCTAGAAAGGCAAATACAACAAAATACTGAAGGAAACAACAGACTTGAAAGATACTACTCAATGTCAAGACTTACTGTAAAGCTACGGTAAATAAAACAGCATGGTATTGGTGAAAAAAATAGATCTGTAGATCAATGGAACAACATAAGAGTGCAGAGATAGATTCACACAAAATATTTAACTGATATTTCATAAAGCAGCAAAAGCAGTTCAATGAAGAAATAAGAGGCTTTTCAACAAATATTGTTTGAATAATTGTATGCCCATATGAAAAAAGAGCTTATACTTGTCGCAAAAGTTAACGCAAAAATGGGTCATAGGCCTCAATGTAAAATGCAAAACTTTGAGCAGAAAAATCTATCTGACCTAGCATTTATCTATGAATTTTTAGACCTAAAACATAAACCATGAAAAAAAAAAGATTGCTACTGTAACAAATATACTAAACTAACAAGATGCTAATAAAAGTAGAAACTGGATGTAGTGTTATATGGGACTCTCTGTACTCACTTCATAATTTTCGGTAAATCTGAAGTTGTTATAAAACAAAGTAGTTATTCAAAACAAAGTTTAAAGAGTAGAAAGGCACTGTTTAAAGACACAGAAAAGTATTTGACAAACAATCTCAGTAGTGGTTACAGCTAATAAATTTTCTACTTCTTGGTAGTCAAAAACCTGCTTGCTGGAAACATAAAAAAGGTGAGGAGCCAGGAGAAGGATAAAAGGTTTAGCAGCCCGGTTTCTCTAATCTCATTTTCTGGCCCCATCTCTGGTTCAGTGGCGTAAAGGAATAACAGATGTGCTGCTCGGACGCCTTCCAGTTTTAAGGAGGGTGTGAGGGTGAACACAGATTCCAGAAAGCAGTTCCTCCATTCTGCCAAGAACTTCCACCAGCGATGGTCGGAAAATGAGGCGATCATTGCAACTCACCACAAAAGGGGGCAATATCAGATGAAGGAAATCAATTCCAAGGTTCAAACCTAGGGGATCAAACAATTCACTTTTTGGAGGCTAGTGTAACCACAGATCAGCCCTGTCTTTTCCTTAAGGAGATCATCATATTAATCATCTGTCTACTGTATACATTCTGAACTTCATAGGTTCCGTAAATCAGAATGGATGGTCCAGTAAGGAAGCCAGCGCAACAGATAATGGTATTTGAATTTAAAAAGTGTTATTTTCTCTTTCTGAAATAAAAAATGGCACCCACCAAAAATATGTATCTATTATTTTAAAGGAGAGATGATGGATTTCTGCCCAATGTTATAGTTTTATAATAACGGCATTTTATTATCTGGCTCTATAGTTGCCTGCCATAACAGTTTAAGACAGAAAGATTAGTGGAGTGATTTTACAGTAATGAAGGCCACCGTGCGGAAGGTTAGCTCACTGCTCGCTTCTTGATTCTCAACACCAGACCCTTCCGGCAACAAGAATGTCTGTTGAAAAGTCAGCTTATTGGATATATACACAGAATTTGGGTAGCGTTTTGTAAAAATGTCTACTGGAGGCATATTGCTTCCCATAAATTATATACTGTGAGTTTTTTGTTCTGTCTTAAGAAAACAAAAGCAAACAAAAATAGAGCGCCATAAAACATGTTGCTCTCTCAAAAGTTTGTGGAATCCCCAAATATACTACACTGTTTTCTTTACCTTATGAAATTCCTTTTTAAGTCCTGAAATTAATTGAAGTATCTTTAAAAAAAAATATATATATATATATATATATTATTGATTTCAGAGAGGGAGGGGAAGGGAGAGAGAGATAGAAACATCAGTGATGAAAGAGAAGCATTGGCTGCCTCCTGCACACCCCACACTGGGGATTGAGCCCATAACCCGGGCATGTGGCCTGACCAGGAATTAAACTGTGACCTCCTGGTTCATGGATCAATTCTCAACTATTGAGCAACACCGGCCAGACTGAGGTATCTTTCATAACATCAGCAGAGTCATTTCAGAAGGGGTTTTAAGTTCACCAGTTGAATCACCAACTCACTGGGGTCTTGCTCCTTCTGGAAAGCTTACTCTTGCAAAATGGCAGTTCTTAAAAAAATACAATAATTTATTGAGTATTTCCTAAGTGACTTGCCCTTTAAAAGTCTTATTTTGCTCAGTTCTCATAAAAACTTTATGAATTGTCTTCGTTACAGTTTACAAATGAGGAAACTGAGGCCAACAGCAATTGGCATCTTCTCAAGATCACAAAGCCAGAAATGAATAAATTAATTAAAATATATACACATATATTATATATACATAAATATAAAAATAGGCCAATGTAACTTTCCAATTTAGCCCAAACTACAAGTGTTTATAGTTGGCAGATCTAAATCCCTGAGGTGCATGAGCTATTGTTACTATTCCACCTACCCCACTGCCTAGAAAACAGTGGACCCTCTATTACTATCATTATCTGACAAAATGGAAAATACTTGGAAATCAAGTTTCTCATAGTTAAAATTATATTTTCTGATGAGGAGGCAATTGCATTTAAATTTGCTAGTGGCTCAATGTTATAAGACATATGTCATATGATCTCTATTTCAATTTACAATAGATATGGGATTTCAAGGAAAAAATCAAATATGCCAGGGCCAGCCTGACGGTTGAACCGGGCTGAGGTAGGGAGGTGGGAATTGAGAAAAGAAAGAAAGACAGGAAAGCGGGATCAGGGGGAAAAGGACAGGAAGGTCCTATTCTGCTTCTGTCACCAACCAGCAAGGGGACCTGGACAAGTCATTGTAAACTCTCCGAATCCCAGATTTCTCTGGTTAAAGTTATTTTGCAGTGATATTTGGAATCACTCCTGTGCGTGAACTAGAAGGTCTGCATTAAAGTATAGAATGCACATAATATACACGATGTAATAAAATATCTGCTTACATGTCAGCTAGTTCTCTTTGCAATTAAGTGTTCTTAATGCCATCCATCTCTTGTTACACAGGTACTGCAGCACATAACCTAACGTATCAGAATGGGGTTTGGTTGTCAGCACCGCTATTGCCAAGATCAATGGCCTTGCATGTATTACATAGTTCTATGAACCTAATACCACATGTCTGAAGAATGATGAAAAATAGGGGTGTTTAATAAAACTAATTATAGTTTCTTCTAATTTAATGCCCTGAACATATTTTTTTAAATATTCCTAGTACAGACATACTGTATTGCATAGGCATTTTGGCCGCAGTAATCACCATCTCTCTATAGCACATGTGTCAAACACAAGGCCCGCGGGCCAAATCCGTCCCGCCAGGCCTTGCAATGTGGCCCGCACCGCGCTGTCATCACTGCACTCCGCTGCGTTTCCATCACAATGACAGTTTATGACTGTTCAGTAAACCATTTGGCCCGCGATTTAGGCTGGATTTTAGATTTTGGCCCCTTCTCTGATTGAGTTCAACACCCCTACTCTATAGGAATAAACGTGCCAATGTTGTATCCATAGTATAGGTAACCAAATGTTTCATACAATGTTTAATGCATGTTATTCTCCACACTCCTCCTACTCCTTTCCTTTCTAAGTGTTAGCCTCTCTAAGCTTTATACAATTCTGCACTACTAACTTGCATAATAAATGTCTATATAAAAAAAAAGGATAGAGAGAAAACACTACCTTCCCTCATTTCAAAACCCTAATCTGAAGTTGTGATGCACACAATTTAGTCTTCACTATCAGACAGGAAGTTTTCTCAGTGCTACCAGTATGCCTTTTATAATCTTCAAGATGTATTGACATGTATCTGGTTTTAAAATGTCATCACTGATTAAATTACAGGCATTTTCAATACTGACAATCACTGGACCCTATGATGTTTCTCTTCTCTCCTCTGCGCAGGCAGCATTTCTGCGGTTGGGCGGAGGAGCCGTGGAGATTTGAAGCTATCAGAATGATTCTGAAGGGACTGGTTGACATCCACTTTCACACCCCACAAAAGCTCTTGTCTTTTAGTGCAGGTTGCGATGTCTTGTGTCTGGGGACTCTTGAGTATCCTGGTGAGGCTTGGCATTAAAACAAATTTATTGATGTCCCTCTGTGGGTCTGCCGGCTGGCCTTTTGTGTATTATTGTTATATTTTATTTGTATGGATATCCCGCCATGCTCTGAGCTATAAATAGTGATGTTTTTATTGTTAGTACCGCACGCTTAATAAAGCTGCAGGTTTCCCGGCAATTAATTGTGCTGACAATCAATGCAGGGCTGCGGGCAGTGTGTTTATGTGCTGAGCCCGGGACGAGGAAAGCCCGGAGAAGTCCGCTGTCAGAATGAACCACGCGGCTCCGACAGAAAGCCACCTTCTGTTCTTGGTTTCACCAGATCACAGTTGATTATAGGCTAGGCCTAGACCTGGTTTTGCTTATAAAGGAGAGATTATTTGGTCACCTTTAAGCAGTCAGGTTGGGCATTTATTTGGGACAAAATACATGATAAAATTACTCATTTCTGATTTTTTTCAGGGTGTGGGCTATGTTTGATAAATTCCCTTTCTTTGAAGTACCCTAGCACTTTTAGCTTTCCACCAAATTTTAAGATAAAATATACATATATGTTTGGTGTTTTGGTAGATACTTCCAATTTACTCATATAATTTCCCTGAATTATTTTTTGAGGATTTTTTTGTGTTTCCCCCCCCCCCCTATATACTTTCCCTCTTCTTCCATGTGCTTATATAAAAGAAGAACATCATAGTAAATATTTAAAACAAACTGTCAAATAAGCTTTTAAAGTATAGCATTTTAATTATCTTGTGAATGGGTTTACTGACAAAGTTCAAATCATAGATAATTTCTATGCTGTTCACTAAACAGGAAAAGGGGACTTCATCATTTCTTTTATAAAGTGATAATTATTCTGGAATTAAAATGTGACAAAGAGTTCACCTAAGGGCCAACTATCCAATTTAGGCAGAGAAAACTAAATACAATTTTAGGGAAGATAATCACCAAATACCGTTTATGATATATATATATATATAATGAGAAAATATACCATTCTTCATAGGTACAAAACACAAACACACTAGAGAAAATTGGACAAGATATAGATAGAACATATGTAAGAAATATTCGAAAATCTCCTGAATGACATAAAACAGTGAAAAAATGGATATATATATATGTATATATATACATACATACATACATACATATATATATATGTATATACACACACATATATATATATAATGTCCTAGATATTAAAGCTGGGAAATAGAAAATTATTCATTTTGCTCAAAAATAGATATTCAAGCAAAACAATTCTAATAAAAATGCTAGTGGGATTTTAGGGGTTACTGAACTACATGAACCTAAAAGCCATCTGTAAGCATGGCCAAGAACAGCAAAGGGAATCTGCAACTAAAAGATAATGAAGCAGATTGGGGGCAGGAAGGAGTATGCTCTACTAGATGTTAAATGAGAATAGAGATTTCTAGGATAAAGAGAGCACAAGAAACTGATGTGAGGAAAGGAAGGTAATTAAAACAGAAATGAAAGTTTAAAAAAAAGATTAATTACACATATTGTAAGTATGTATGATCTGATAGTCCTGTTCTTTCACAAATGAAAAAAAGAATATTTGTAATGTTAAGTGATGCTGAAATAATTGGTTAACTTTTTGGAAATACTTCTTTTTTAATAAAGCATCCTAACCATTTTTTATAAAGAATTTATCTCCATTTCTTTAATGTTGCAAGTTCTAAATATAAATTGAATGTTCATCTAGTCTTAAAAGCAGCCAAGGCCATTTAATTATAACTCACAAAGCTGAATTCTTAAACAAAAAGGAATGATAGAATTGACATGAACAATAATAGCATGACACAAGTACTCTGTTTATTATAAAATTCCAGTTATTATATTACAAGAAAAATAAAATCCTAGGGGAATAATATTTGTCATGTATATGGCAAAGAGTTGGATTTACTTTTCTGCTATGTTAAGAATCTTTTTAAAAAATATATATTTTATTGATTTTTTTTCAGAGAGGAAGGGAGAGGGATAGAGAGCTAGAAACGTCGATGAGAGAGAAACATCGACCAGCTGCCTCCTGCACACCCCCTACCGGGGATGTGTCCACAACCCAGGTACATGCTCTTGACCGGAATCGAACCTGGGACCTTTCAGTCCGCAGACCGACACTCTACCACTGAGCCAAACCGGTTTTGGCTTAAGAATCTTTACTAATCAAAATAGCAATGGTAAAATTTAACACCTGTCTTATCTTTTTGTAACTAGTATCACAACTCCTGACGAATACATTACTAATTTTTGCTGATGGGTGAGTCCATGAAATGTTTTACCAGGATACATATTGTCGAGGACAGTGGTCGGCAAACTGTGGCTCTCGAGCCACATGGGGCTCTTTGGCCCCTTGAGTTTTTAGCAAAGGCCAGTTTAGGAGTACACAAATCTGTTTGTGTAACTACAAAATCTATTCCCCCCAACCCCACCAATGTGAGGAGCAGCAAGATTGAAAAAATTCAATTTGTTAATAAAATAAATAAATGTAAATTAAAACACAAAAACATGTTATTAATAAAATTGAAAAAATTAAATATTGCCAAAATTTGGGACAATACTAAAAATAATTAAGTTGGCACAACTTTTCCAGCAATATATGTTTCTCATATACATCCAGAGCCTAAAAGTTTTAGTCTAAAGAAATTTGACCCAGAATTCTAGAAATTCATACTGAGAGAAACATTGATGTTTGTATAGAATTACACTTTAAATAAAATTATTTATAAAAATTAAGGAACATAAACTTTCAATACTACAAAATTGGTTAAATGCATCCTAGTACTTCTGATACTTTTATTTATTATATTTTAACAAATGTTAAAAAAAAAACTCTGTTTAGCAAAAATATCAGTTAACAAATAGCTTACAATGTGTGCAAAACAGCCACATTTTTGTGTTCAAATGCTATATTTTTATAGTTATGTATCTGTGCATGCAAAGAAAAATACTAGATGTTTATGTAATAAGTACCCATTATAATTATCTATGTTTAGTGTGATTATGAATAATTTATTTTCTATTCTGGGATTTTATGGATTTTCCAGGTTTCTATTGTAAACTTAAATTATTTTTTAATTAATACAAACCTTTTACTTATATATTTCAAAAATTTAACTTTGGAAAGGCAAAAATTGGCTATAGTGTTAAAACTTGGAATCAATTTGGTTTCAATCAATTTTTTTAAATAAAATAAGGCATTAATGCACAAACTGAAAAGTTGAATGCTATTGTCAGATTTTATAGCATAAACTTTAGTTGACATAAAAATCCAGAAAAAACAAACAAACAGTTTTGTTTTCAAATTATAAGTAAATATTTCATGGAAAAGATTAATATTTACATTTGTGGAGAACATTTTTAGAGGTAGTAAGTAGAACATTGATTCATTCCCACTTAGAATCCAGGAGAAGACTAATCATATTGAAACAGAAAGTTGTGCTTTTTGTTTGCTTGTTTTTTATTTTTATTTTTTTATTGATTATTGTATTACACATGTGTCCTTATCCTCCCATGCCCTCCACTGTCCCACTCATGCCCTCACCCCCCTGGTATCTGCGTCCATTGGTTAGGCTTATATGCATGCATACACGTTATTTTTATTGAGTTTATTGGAGTGACATTGGTTAGTAAAATTATATATGTCTCAGGTGTTCAATTCTATAACACATCATCTATATACTGTACTGTGTGTTCACCACCCCAAGTCAAAGCTCCTTCCATCACCATTTACCCCCTTTATACCCTCTTCTAACCTCCTCTTCCCATTCCTCTTGCCTTCGGTAATCACCATACTGTTGTCTGTGTCTATGAAGATTTTGTGTGTGTGTGTGTGTGTGTTTAATATATTTTCTTGATTTTTTTACTGTGAGGAAGAGAGAGAAATAGAGAGTTAGAAACATTGATGAGAGAGAAGCATCGATCAGCTGTTTCCTGCAAACACCCCCCCCTCCCCCTACTGTTAATATGCCCGCAACCCAGGTACATGTCCTGGCCAGAATCAAACATGGGACCTTTCAGTTTGCAGGCCGGTGCTCCATCCACTGAGCCAAACTGGCTAGGGCATGGCTTTTTTGTTTGTTTGTTTGTTTTTTTCTTAATCCCTTCACCTTTTTCACCCAGTCCCACAACCCCCCACCTCTTACAAGTATCAATCTGTTCTCTATCTATGTCTGTTTCTATTTTGTTTGTGAATTAACTTTGTTCATTAGAACACATGTGAGGGAAGTCACATGGTATTTGTCTTACTCTGATTAGCTTAATTCACTTAGCATAATGTTCTCCAGATCCATCCATGTTATTGCAACACATCTTCCATGTATTCACTTTTTTTTTTTTTTTTTTTTTTAATAGAGCATATGAAGACATTGGAAGACAATGTAGTTGGGACTGCTTCTGATTGACAAACAGTGGCTGGAAGTGAAGGAATGAATCTGCTCATGGTATGTTGAATCAATTAGAAAACCAATTATTTTTTTCTTAAGAAGTTATGTTAGTTTATGTCATCAGAGAAGTAAATGCCAAGACTGAATTAGATATGCTTGATATTTGTTGGGAACATATTTGTGAAATATAAAGGTGGAAGAAGCAGGTTTAAGCGAGAAGACCTTCAGACCTTGTTGCCGATCTGACAGCTGAGATAGGAGGTGGTGAGAAAGCAGTGGGGGAAAAAGAAAGTGTTGGGTAGAAAAAGGTTTGCAGTGAAGCACAGTTCTGAGAAAGTTTTGTCCAAGCTAATCAGGAGTGCCCAAATAGGTTTCCTCTTTGAGTTATCAAATTGGGGTAAGATGACGAGATTCCAGTACACCTTGCACGGCTGAGGTATTGCTGGGATGCCCGGTGGAAGGGTGGGTTGGCATGAATGCTGTGGTGCATTCAAAGCGGTGGCTGTAGAAGTCTCTGAACCCACTCTGCTCCCACAGTGGGTGTCCCTGAAGGGCATTCCGGCACGAGACCTTCTCCAGTCACCTTGACACAAAGATCCACTTCTCCACCTAGATGTGGGCAGCTATCCCTGGTTCTCCAGGGCTGTTATTCTTGGGAGGAAGCTTAGAAGAGGCATGTTAGTAGTTAGTGAAATTGTGGGCCTCCCACTTCCCTTGAGCCTTGCCTCTTTCTTGGACATATCTTAAAAACATGGCACAAATCTCTACTCCTGAGAAGTCTGAGCGTTTGCTAATTATACATTTCTCAGTGCCAGGTGCTTCATGTTATTATTGGAAGTTACTATGGGGCAAAGAAAGACCCAGAGGGACCGTCAATGGCAAGACCAGGCTAAATTCTCTGGAGATGTGTGGGGTAACAGTCTGTGGAGGATAGAAGGAACAGTAGGCAGAGAGAACTTCACATCTCAATTGTAAGTGAACAAAGGGAGGAGTGGCTAGGAAGAGCCTCAGAAGGCACTGCTCTCCTGAGTTTCAGCCAGACTGATAGGATGTCTACCAGCTGCAGGCGAACGTAAGGGGAATCCCTTATGTAGGAATGCTCAAGCAGGTGAGGATCCCGCTACTCTCCCCCAGGCCTGCCATGCCCAACCATGGACTGGGAGTGGTCTGGCACTGATATTGAGATGGGGTTAGAGTTGTTGCTTTTGGAGACTCTCAATCACCTGGCCTTCCCAGGCAGGTTCGCTCAAAGGGAGATCTGAGCAGTCTACCTCAAGGACTGCTGAAAAAATTCAAGGGTAATCCAGGAGAGACAAATGGTCATAAAAATGTGCGATTTGACTGATAGTAGATAACTTGAGATGCATTCACATGGCCTAAAGAGTCTAAAGTTGGAAGTTCTAATCCCTACTCCATTGTGAAGGCTGTGCTTTGATGTATTCTTGTCAAACAAAATATGTTAATATCTTCTTTAGCATATATTATATATTAGCCTGAGGGTGCTGATAATATTTCTTTTGGGTAATTTACAATATTATCAAAATAAGTATTAAGATGTAAATATTTAGAATAAAATGTTACTTTCTCATAGATATTTTGTTCACTTGAAAAATAGTTTAGTGATATTTGCTCTGAAGATATTCTTCAGTATTTTTATTTTTTGTTGACAGTCAACATCTACCAAAACAACACTTAACTGTATTTGTCGATGTTTTTACAAATATTTTATTTTATTATTTTATTTTATTTGTCAGAAGAGTGGCTTACCTAAATGTTATAAAAATATTGTGGGAGCTGGCCATATTATATATATTGACTGATTGATATTTATGTGTGGATGTATTTATATGCAATGGGGTCAAGGATGTCTTAGCATCAGTGAGCTGACACTAATCTACAGAACTGCTCATAAATGAATTCTTATAGACCAAGCATCCTTAAAAATTTCACTCACTCCCAACCCCAATGAACTGTCATAATAATTGATTGTATTAACCGAAATAAATAGTCTGAATTTGGCTCACTCTCAGAATGACCCCGCTTCAATGGACACAATGAGGAGTAAGGTTATTGAACATTGCCCCGGCCAGGTCAAGGCTCAGGGAAAGCTTTGGCTTGTACCTTTAATTTGATCCTGCAGACAAGAGAATGAATCGGCTCTGTCAATCTCTCTCTGCTTGGCATGGATACCAATAACCTTGCTTCACTTTCTTGTTTCTCCTGGAGGGAAGGGGTTTTGGCAGAATACTGCTTACTTTTACAGTTATAGAAGTGACACGGTGTAAGGAGGGAACAGTAATTACATGCCATTAAACTCAGAAGGCCATCGGCGTAGATGAACATTCGCAAGAGGACACAGCTTTCAAGTTCAGTAAAGGATGATTACCGGAGCATTTTAGTAGAGACTGGGGAAGGAGACTAAGGAATAACTCTGGAAATGTGCTAAGGCAGCAAACCTATGAAAATGCAGTTAGACACGGCAGTGACTACATCGATTATGCCCGGAATGATTTAGCAGAGGTGTTTCACACTTGCCATTAAACAAAGTGCCATAATGGGGTTAAAATGTACTCAGATTCCACTTGCTGTATCCAGCTTAAACCATAGAGGTGTCCCTTACATTGTCCCTTCACACTGACTTATGGGAAAACCCCTCGCCGATTGTGACAGACAGCTTTCTTCATGGATCAGAATTCAGTAGTTGCAGAATTTTGTTTTTCTCCTCGCCAATCAATGACTCTATTTTGTTTAAAACACATCTTAAAATTTACCTCTTCTGGGAAGATTTCCTGGTTAATTGCATTCTATTATACTACTTCCCTTTGGAAACACTGCTCTAAATTATTCTGATATGTTGGTTTGAAAGACTTAAACAATGTAAGTACAAGCATGGCTCAGGAGTTGAGCTTTGACCTATGAGCCAGGGTGTCACGGTTCAATCCCTGGTCAGGGCACATGCCCAGGTTGCCAGCTTGATTATGTGGGGAGTGCAGGAGGCAGCTGATCAATGATTTTATCTCATTTATGATGTTTCTCTCTCTCTCTCTCTCTCTCTCTCTCTCTCTCTCTCTCTCTCTCTCTCCCTCCCTCCCTCCCTCCCTCCCTCCCTTCATCTCTGAAACCAATAAAAACATATTTTAAAAAATATAAGTGCATATGTATCTTAAAACTTCAAACCAATTTGAGTAGTAATGCAATATATATTTAGATTACAGTGAGAGTATCATTACCTTTCATAACTAGATCATTAGCTCTGACTAAGCTAGAATCCTTTTATTTCTTTTGTGTACCTCCATAAGCATTATGCTGTTCTGAATAGGGAACAAAGAATTCAGGTGACAAACCCTGTGAATTCAGTAGGAGGTATTTATTTCTGACACAAAAGAGAAGAAAAGATGTCTGAATACCTGATGTGGGTAGATCATTTTCCCATGGCCTTGGAAGAAAAGAGTGTTACAGCATTTCTTTCTTGCATTCTTATTTTTAGACACTATTCTTTGCATATGCCCAAGGAGAAATAGCGAAGTGAACTATATCCCACTCAAGTCAGATGTTGCTGACTTTATTAAGATTGTGTGATCGAGCGTGGCAATGGACATTAGGAAGAATTAAATAAGATACACGATGTTAAGAAAGGGGATAACATTTATTCTACTCTCAAGTGTGCCCTGCCTATGCCATCATCTTCTTTCAACATCCCTTTTTGATTTCAATTCCAGAATGACATGCTGTCTGATGCCATCTATATTCTTGCTCTTTGCTTTCTAGCACAATTTCTGATTGGAATGCACGGGTATAAATGGGATTCAAATGACTAAATCATCTGTATGATTACTAATTATATTTTCTATTGCTGCTACAACAAATTATCATAAACCTGGTGGTTTAAGAAACACATACACACAAATTCATTATCTTACCCTTGTGGGAATTGGAAGTCCAAAATCAAGACTGAGTTCCCTCCAGTGGATCTAGAAATCTTCTAGGGCTGCCATTTCCTGGATTCTTTGGCTCCTGTCCTTTTCCTCCATCTTCAAAGCCAGCAGGGTAGCATCTTGCTTCAACCATCTTGCCTATTCTTCTGTCTGCACTCCTATCTCCATCCACCTCCCTTTTATTAGCACACTTGTGATTACATTTAGGACCCACCTGGATAACTCAGGATCATCTCCCCATCTCAACATCATGAATTTAGTCACACTTGCAAAGTCTATTTTGCCATGCAAGTTAACATTTGCAGATTCCAGGGTTTAAGGAAAGAACAGTTTTAAAAATATATATATTTTATTGATTTTTTTACAGAGAGGAAGAGAGAGAGATAGAGAACTAGAAACGTCGGTGAGAGAGAAACATCGACCAGCCGCCTCTTGCACACCCCTACTGGGGATGTGCCCGCAACCAATGTACATGCCCTTGACCGGAATCAAACCTGAGACCCTTCAGTCCACAGGCTGATGCTTTATCCACTAAGCCAAACTGGTTTCAATGGAAAGAACAGTTTTGAAACATAAAGGTCAGCATTCACTTTTGGACTAGTTGGTCTTGATACATTGAAATGCAAACATAAAAGAGGTCTAGATTTTGAGTTAGAAAGCTCATCAGATAGTGATGGTGCCTGTAGTCATGGTACTGTATAGGCTATCTAGGGGGAAGTGTAAAGAGTTAAGAGAGAAGAGATTTGGACTTAATCATAAAGATTTGAAATTGATATAGAAAAAACTTGCCAAAGATATCAGGAAAGAGCTAAGGATATACTGGATTTAGATTAGTAAAACAACTAGAATATATAGAATATCTCTAACATGAATCTCTCACATAACATAAATGATACTGGCAAATGAAATATCAGCACAGGATGAGCAACACAAAGCCAGTTGAAACTAGCCATAGTCTCTGAAATACAGGAGAAAGATAACAAGAAAATAATCTTCGAAGTGATTCTGATTTAATTATAAAATAATTTGGCATTCCTGTGATATAGAAACAAAAGTTTTAATATCCAATGAAAGAAAAGATAAAGGTTAATTCAAATCAGGGCATTGCTCATCTAATAAATTATAATTGCAAAAGTATTCTCTCCATTGAAAGCAGATAATGCATGATCACATGTCTCTAGGGTCACATAAAGCAAGAATCAGAGCTGATATACCAAGAGAATTTAAGTACAGTCTGTATAAGGTAATGGTCTGTGGGAGGTTCCCTAACAGACAAAATATGCCTCAGGAACATGGATACAAAATTCAAAACAACATTTTTGCAATGTCTCCAAGGGATCAGTTCAAAATCCAGAGTATCTCAAACCATCTGACCAATGTAAAACAATGACTCCATTAAGATCCCCAAATACACACTACTCTTGAAAGGATCTTCAAATGCCTTTATATTCCATGTTGCACTCTTTGCCCAAACTCTTATCTCTTTTCAAGGCAGTAAATTTTATTTATTTGAAGTGGATAGTCTTTCTAACTTTAGTCCACGGGTAGTTATGACGGGAAGGGACTTCTCAAATTCAGCTTTTTCCCCTGAAACTAGAAACTGGCATGCAGTAATATTTTACCAGAGGAGATGGAACCATAACTCTTTGCTTTGTAAAAGTCTTTCATTATCCTCACTGGTTGGAGTGACAGAAGACTGTCCTGTGGCAATGATTGCACTCTGCACTGGTGTCTTTCATGATAGGTTCTCCTGAAAGTTAGTGCCTCTTCGTTCGGATAATGCCACTTCCTGGAAGGTCTGAAAATCCCACTTTTAAACTGCATGAAAGAGACCAGCTTTTCCCACAGTGACCTTAGATCTGAAGCAGTTCCAGCATTGTGGTCTGATGTCTACATTTGACTAAAGTTCAAATGTGCCATAAGAGATAGTTTTACTGTGAAAACTTAGGTAGGAATGGATGATATAAAAGTCTAACTCAAAGGGTCCAATTCCAGCATTCCTTTTGGACATGTCGCTCCTTGCATCAGTGTTAAAGGATGCCACAATTAAATATAGGACAGGATTAAATGAAACATGGATGCTAATATTGCAACCCTAATTATGGGGTCAACTTTGACTTAACTATAATGAGAATCCCAAGGTTAGTAGCACCGTGTTTTCCACAGAAATGGAAAGTTCTATGTAAAATACAGGAAGAACACAAGATGAGCCATACATGTGACTTATTTCCTACAGTAGGTATAGCTAACTGATGGCAACACAGGAATAAACAACTTAAAGTTGGGAAAGAAAGTAAAGTATGACTGTTCTATTGTCTTCCGGCTGAGCTGTTAAAAATCTCTCGTCTGAATGTACAGACCAGGCCACACAACAAGGGAAGTTTGTGCCTTTGGAAATTCTCATAAGAACAATGGATTTAAACTTTCTGTTTACGTTTGTTATTCAAACTTCAAGGACAATGTGAACAGAATATAAGCCCACTCTGCGAGGCCTCTTCCACTTTAACAGTGTGTGCGGTGCAGTGATGGGCTTCTAATGCATTTGGTGGGGAGATGAGACTGGACAATCTGAGCATGCCCAGGCTGGCTGCCTGCAGGAGAGGCAGCCCTGAAATGTATTCTACACACTGAGAGGGTTTTAAAGGACTTTGGCTTCTTTCAGTTTCACAAAGCTTTCCTCCTTGTGTTGAGCAGTTGGGCTTGACTCTGTAAGCTTTGTGTCAAACAAACTGAGACAAAACTTCATATCTCTGGAGGAAAATAAAATCTCTTATTTAAAATGCTGCACAGAGTCCTCCTAATTCTGAAGTCACTGCAGTCTTTTTCATCCTCCATGTCCATGTCTTACATTTTTATAACTATCACGAGGTTTGTTATTCTCTACCCTCTCTTTCAGAATTTTTTTTTTTTTTTCATATCAGCCAAATTGAGAACCAGTTGGTTTCAGAAAATATCAAATATTTCCTCATTTCTGCATCCTGGCTTCCTTCCTAGAACCCTTTTAATAAATATTTAAAATATTCTCATTTTACTAATTCAATTTTTTTTGATTACTGTTCTGAATTTCACTTTACTGTTCATATCAAAATTCATTCAACTTTTGGTTTTTAAGTCATAAGCTCCACGAGACTAATTTCCCACAGAGTTTAACATAGTTGAACTACAAACATTTCACTAATTGGGTCTAGTTAAAGAATATTTGTTTTGTACTCCTGTTAAAGTTTTCTCTTAGTAGCATATATAAGAAAGAACGTTAAGCTAAAAAGAAAAAGAATCATAGTCTAAAAAAATTACCATGGCGCTTTTAAAATTTTTATGAGAAACATAGAGCTAGGAATTCGTCATCACCAGACCAAAAGAGAAGTTTAAAGGTAAAAGTGGAAGGCGGGTGGCTTGCCCTGAGGCCTAGCTCTGTGCCTCAGAGAGGCTGCTGTGACAGTTGGAGGTTTGCAGAGCTCAGGAGGGGGCTGCTCTTCCTGTCCTTTGCCCATTGCATTTCATCACCAAAGGGGCTGCGAGGCCTGCGAGTGGAGAAAATGACTACATTTCTCAGGGGTTATATGTCTCTTGGGCTTTATATTTCCCCCGTAAGGCGTGCAATAATCGTCTGGAACATGTATCTGCATGATTACATCAGCTGTGTCTTATAACTATGCCACGGACACGCCTCCTCACACATTTTAAGCTCATGGAGTCCAGAGTGGTCTTACAAATCGTAGCTGGAATACATTTATTTTCAGCATTGAAGATAAAATAAGCTCAATCTTCACTCCCGAAGACTTAGTGATACTACTACTACGACTAATACTACTACTAATTTTTCTTAAAATATATCTGCAAGGACAAAAAAGAATTTTCTCTGTGTTAGTTTATAACTGAAGAGATTTTAAGATGACAAAGGTTAATATCTTATGACTAGTCCTTAAAAACATGTAGTTGTAGATATTTCAGGTATCTATTTTCAGGGAAGACCAAACCTAAATAAATGAATAGGATCATTTACTATTCAATGCTGGCAACATGTTGGAATTAAATTGTAACATATCTGTATGTCAATAAAAGTGACAGCACTTGAACCCAGCCAGCATGGCTCAGTGGTTGAGAGTCAATCCATGAACCAGGAGGTCATGGTTTGATTCCCAGTCAGGGCACATGCCCTGGTTATGGGCTCAATCCCCAGGGTGGGGCGTGCTGGAGGCAGATGATTAACGATTTTCTCTCACCATTGATGTTTCCATCTCTCTTTCCCTCTCCCTTCCTCTCTGAAATCAATAAAAATACATTTTTTTAAAAAGTGCCAGCATTTTACATGTAAGATAAGTGACAAGTGGACTCAAAATCACACTTTTAAAAAAAATATATTTTATTGATTTTTTTTACAGAGAGAAAGGGAGAGAGATAGAGTGTTAGAAACATTGATGGGAGAGAAACATCAACCAGCTGCCTCCTGCACACCTCTCACAGGGGATTTGCCTGCAACCAAGGTACATGCTCTTTACCAGAATCAAACCCAGGACCTTTCAGTCCACAGGCTGATGCTCTATCCACTGAGACAAACCAGTTAGGGCAAAGTCACACTTTTAAATCATTGAATACAATTTTCTATTATGTATCTAATTCATATGTCACACCAGAATTTCTCCCCTCCATATTCCTAAGGTTGATTTAACACATCTCTTTTCTCAGGATTTTGGCTTTCAATGTTTATTTTAATTAATATTTGCTTTCTAATCTACTTGCTATACTCTACTCCATTTCTATGTGCCAAAATATGGTACCTGGGGCATTCCTTTCTGTTTCTCTAATCACATAGCAAGAAAACTCACCTGATTTTTCTCTGCAAAATAATACCAAGTGCTGTGGCTTGATGTATTGTTTTGTTCTGTTCTGTTGTCTAATAATATGATAAACTTCTTGAGATAAAATGAAAGAAAAATGAAAGATTTGGAAACATGGCAACACATGGGAATATAAAAAGTCACGCTGAAATTGGAATTTTGAGACACAGACTGAAAGAGCTTGAATCTATTTACTGTGAACTGCTTAAAGGAAATATCAAAATACCTTGTGAAATATGTAGCTTGCTTTATATTGAACATATTTTCTAAATTTGAAGATTTTGACAGGTTTTACCTAAATCCTTTTCTTGTCAGTAGCAACAGTAGAGTTGATTGTTATTGTAAAAGAAACACCCTATCTTGCTTTTTCTACCTTTTTCTCCTTCAGTTGGTACAGTGGGATGAAGCAATTAGAAATATTCGGGGGAGGAGACTCTTTGTCCATCAATCAATGTATTTATGGAACATCTAAATACTCCACACTCTGCCAAGTAGAGAGAACTTTCTCCAACCCTGAGGAGTTAGTAATGGAGTCATTTCACCATGAACTTTTACCATATTTACATTTTTCCACTTAAAATTATCAAAATTAATAGAATGCATTCATGTATAAAATAATCCTAAATTTACATCAATAATCCTTGAATTTTTAAATCATATTTTCATACATTTTCTAAATACTACTTTTACTCTTCTGACCTTACCACATTTGCTACTACTAAACATCCATAGCTAAAAATATCAGTGGAATTCCATTGTTGATTCAATGTCTGTTTTCTGTGGATTGAGTGTCTTGAGATTTTATTACATACTTTAAAAAAATGTATAATGTTGGCATTGTTGCAGGAGTCCTCCTTTCCCTTATGTTACTCTCTTATAAATTTCTTTCCTTTTATTTCACTCTTAAACATACCTTCATTTTGCTCACAGTCAAAAATTGCTCAAGAAAATAATGAGGCTGGATTGGTCACAACTGAATGAGTATGATTTGACATAGGAAAGTCATTTTTGTAGCTCATGTGTTTTATGCTAGTTGTCTTTCCAGATTTATGATTGCATTCCTTAG
Source organism: Pipistrellus kuhlii (assembly GCF_014108245.1). Lineage (NCBI taxonomy): Eukaryota > Metazoa > Chordata > Mammalia > Chiroptera > Vespertilionidae > Pipistrellus > Pipistrellus kuhlii. The sequence continues at coordinate 4,866,920 of NW_023425573.1, read as the reverse complement.
AATGTCGATACAAAGATGAATAAATCATATTGCCCTCTCTCAAGGACCTCAAAATAGATTATGAGAACACAATGGATGTGTGTTCTCTTAATTATCATGCAGTAAAGTAAAAATCAATGTAGGGATTCAAGATTAAGAAAGGAGCAGCTGGCATGGCTCAGTGGTTGAGTGTTCACCTATGAACCAGGAGGTCATGGCTCAATTCCCTGACAGGCCACATGCCTGGGCTGTGGGCTGGATCCCCAGTGTGAAGTGTGTAGGTGGCAGCTGATCAATGATTCTCTCTCATCATTGATGTTTATATACCTCTCTCCCTCTTCCTACTTATCTGAAATAAATAAAAATATATTTAAATATTGATAGCACACTTGATTATTCACTAGAGTTTTGAGGGATGGTTTACTGGGGAAGGTGAAACTAGGTTTTTGTGCCTGGTAAAAAACAAAACAAAAAACAAACAAACAAAAAAAACTACAGTATTTTTCGGACCATAAGACGCACTTTTTTCCCCCCAGAAGTGGGGGGGAAAAGTCCCTGCGTCTTATGGTCCAAATATAGCCTACACATATACTTTAAAAAAAAGTTTTTTTACTTGCCCGGCTCTGTGTGGTCTCTGTGTGCTTGCCCGGCTCTAAAATGGTTCTAAATGCTGCTGTTTACTTTACAGGGTTGATTACATGTGTTTATGACTGTGATGTTGGGTTTAATGCACATAAAATATTTTAGGACACTATTTGTTTCAGAATCTTTTTTTCTTCATTTCCCTTCTCTAAAAACTGGTGCGTCTTATGGTCCGGAGCATCTTATGGTCCGAAAAATACAGTACATAGGAAGTTGCACAAGGCCTCATTTTCCTTTGCTTCTCTTTCTCTGCATTTTATCTCACACTCCCCTGAGTTCTTGAAAACAACCTTGAATTCCTTAAGACAACCATTTTATCTCATACATCCCTGAATTCTACAAGGGTTGTCAAATTATGGCCCATAGGCTAAACCTGACCTATTTCTTTTAAAATAAAGTTTTATTGAAAAGTTGTTGATACTGGGGTCAAGCTCCAAACCCTATCCTGGACGTTTGTCTCATATGAGCAAAACCTTAATCTTCTGGGAATGGGTAGGAGTCCTCCCGTCCCCAGGACTCAGGCAAAGAGCCACTCCTTTTGGTGGAGTGGAATCGAAACCCAACTGCCTGTGAAAAGAGAGAGAACTCAGGCCCCCAGACACAAGGGAAGGAGGAAATCAAAGGTGTGACCCTGAGGAAGATAAAGCAAAGACCTGTTTCTGTGTGGGATGGAAGCTGAAAAATTCCCTAGGTATAATTGAAAATTTAATAGCACTATGAAAATCCAAAATGAATGGTGAAAATATCCTGAAGATTGCATCATATAGAAAAATATTCCTTAAATTTTTAATTTATTAACTTTGACTCATCTTCTAGAATAGTTTTAAGTAATAGCAAATAGAGGAAAGCATTTTGATGTATTGTAGTTGGGAGTCTTCTCTATCTAAATGGAAATTAAGCCCAGAATACTAAGAGCTTCAGGAAAAAGCAACACACACACACACACACACACACACACACGCAAAGAGTGGCACTAGCATTCTTGGCAAGATTAATAAATAAAATTTTTGGCTATACTATTAGATCAAACAAAAATTACATTGTATAAGTCTGTGAGTTATTTGTGCAATTAGGAGAATATCTTACACAGAAATCGTAGTATTGCATTTGCTTTACTGGTTAATGGAGAATGGAGGGGGGAGATGGCATTTGAGATCACAAATGCAAGGAGTGTATTTAGAATGCTCCAAGTTCACCCTGCTAGTGTGGCTCTGTGATTGAGCATAGACCTATGAACCCGGAGGTTTCCCTTTAATTCCTGGTGAGGGCATATGACCAGGTTGTGGGCTCAACCCCAAGTGTGGGGTATGTAAGAGGCAGGTGGTCAATGATTCTCTCTCATCATTGATGTTTCTTCTCTCTCTTCTTCTTCACTCTCTGAAATCAAAATATCTATAAAGAAGTGCTCCAAGTTCATTAGCACATTCAATGTCCATGCAAACAAAACATCTATTTGAAAATTCTCATTAACGGAATTCATCTGCCAAGTTAAAACCTGCTGTTTAAAAGATGTTGAAAGAGGTTTCATCGAGAGCGCATCTATTTCTTAGCTCTGTGTTAGCTTTGCAATGATATTTATGTAATCTTTACTTGTATGCTAATTTATGCTAATGGCATCACCGATGCTTGGAATCTAAATTGACATGGAGTGAAAGCAAAGTGCTGTAATTATGCTTTGTGAATATCAGCCTTCCTAAAAAGAAACTTTGAAATATCAATGGAATTCCATTATGAGTCCAATGTGTCTGGTTTATGTAGATCGACTGTTTTGAGATTTCATTACATACTCCTTTGCCAGCATCAAGTTAGAAATAGATGTGACAGTAGAAGATAGTCTATAAAATCCACTTCTAGGATTGTTTGTTGTCTTAACAATACTGCTCTTTTTTTTTTTTTCCTTAGGTAGATGGTTCGATTATAATATAGTATGGTTTTTATCCATAATAAACGTTGACTTTTGATATAATTAACTTTAAGCCTTAAATTAGACTAAGATTCAGGAATATTTATTCTCAAGAAATGATAACTATACCGAAACCGGTTTGGCTCAGTGGATAGAGCGTCGGCCTGCGGACTGAAAGGTCCCAGGTTCCATTGCAGTCAAGGGCATGTACCTTGGTTGTGGGCACATCCCGGTAGGGGGTGTGCAAGAGGCAGCTGATTGATGATTCTCTCTCATTGGTGTTTCTAGCTCTCTATCCCTCTCTATTCCTCTCTGTAAAAAATCAATAAAATATATTTAAAAATATATTTAAAAAAAGAAATGATAACTAGTAGCTGTAATTTATATAATAAAACTCCCATTAGGGACAAATCCGATTGGGAAATAGGTGGGATTTTGAAGAAGGTATTAATTTAGAGGCTCTGAGACTATAGGACGATCCTGTAGTTGACTATAAACTGATTGGCTTTAGGTGAATGACATGCTTGTTTCCTGGCCTATTTGCTTTGTATGTGAATGCCTTTCTAAATGCACACACAGTGTTTTTTTCTGCCCACTCATCACAGTTAGTGTCTCATATATTTTATTTAGCCTTTCTATTTTATGGCAGCAGCTGCATTGTCATATCTGACAGCAGTACGTTTTGATCACATACATATAGTTTAATTGACCTTGGACAGCAGCCCTCTTAATTTCACACCATCAATAAAGCTTTCCACAATTTTCCATGCCCCTGTGGGGGACTCAAGAAATTCTTTTCCCCCCTCACCCCAAGAGCTCCACTTAACGCCCATAACATTTTGTTTCAAGGGTCCTTTATTTCCTCTTGATATCTGGTTCACTCTGAACAGAGAGAAGATCCTTTTTTTTTTCTTTTTCTTTAAATGTGAAGTTGTTCTCTGGTATTTCTGTACTATCTTAACCTGCAATTGAACAGAATGCATTCAAACTCAGGAAGTTCAACTGTTAGCTGCTTTCTGAGAAGTGTTTGGAGTATTTAGCTACGTAGAACTGATTATGCAAAAAAAAAAAATTTTTTTTTTTTTTAAAACACACCATTTTAATGTTTGCTTCTCAAAATATTTTAATTTGGTGTTATCTGTCTCACACTCACTCCCTCTCCCCACGGATGGGTAACGAGTGTCTAATTTCTTTAAACTGTGTTTAAAACCGAGTCACTCTGCCAGAACGGAAGCTACATCTGTCGCCCATCCCATCCTTGCGTTGCCCAGCTTTGCAGTCCATGGCATCAATAGAGCCGTATGTAAAAGCTGAGCCTCATTATGATTTAAAGGCCTGTCCTCTGGCAGCATGCCAAATAAGTCTAATTTGGAATCTGGGGAATGATAGACAAGAAAATTACAATGGGAAGAAATGCACATTGGATTCTAATTCAAAGCATGAGGTTTTGGGTGCTGTGCTTGTATTTTGCAGTGTGTTGTTGTTGTTTGTTGGGGAATTTTAAAAGCTTCGGTTCTGTTAAAAAAAATAGCACAAGGCAGATGCAAAGTGATGTATTTTGATTCATTTTCAGAGATAATGGCCTAAATATGTTGATGTTTTTTATTAATATAAATGTGAGCTAGACTTCACTAAAAATGCTGCCTCTTTTTAATATCTTTTCTAAGTGAACCTGGTTAAATTGACAATTACTGATAAAATAGCCAAAAATAGTAACAACAAATTTACCGTTTGTCTTCCCCCCCCCCCCCTAATTTCTCTCTGAGTTAAGTCTAAATTTTTACAGTTTAATAATTTCAACTCATATCCCTGGGTGAAAACTTGGATATCTTGTGTTACTTCAAATTTAACATGCCCATGGTAAAAATCAACTACCTCCTTTTCTCTTCAAATTGACTTTTCTGTGTCTATTACCATTTTCCAATTTTTTTTGCCAGAAATTTCAGTTATTTTATTTAATACCCACTTATAAGAACCATGTTTATAGTCCTGCACTCCCATTTCCTATACCCAGTATTCTCATCGGAAATAAAAGTCAATTCTTAGGAAATGTCCTAGGATTTATCCTCTATATCCTCCCCCTTCTGTTTCTACATAAATCTTATTCTAACCCATGTTTCCTCTCTTTGCTACTGTATTTCTTGACCGGTCCCAATCTCTCTCCTATTCTGAGCTCTGCTCATTTCCCCAGAATCCCTCCTTCATCAATCAAAAGTATGTAATACCTCCTTATTGCCTACCTCCTACATTCTTTTGTTTGTTTTATACAAAGACAGTTATTTAAGACCTTTATTCACAGGTAATTGCAGTTTGTTGACTTTTTTGAAAAAATAAAGTTGTAAATAAATTTTTTAAAGTTCTTAAAAATCCCAATTTGACCAGATACTAAACCTAAATTCTTCTGAAGGTTTTATTTACTTAGAACAATTTAAATTCACAATAAAATTGAGAGGAAGGTTCAGAGATTTTCCATATAATTCTTGCCACCACCACACTATAACCTTCTCCATAGTCAACATCCCTTAAGATTAGTACATTTGTTACAATTGATAAATTCACACTGACATATCATAATCGTGTAATATTCATAGTGTATCTTAGGGTTTACTCTTGGTGTTGTACATTATATGAGTTTGACAGATGTTTAATGCATGTATCCATTATTGTAGTTTCATGCAGAGTATTTTCATGCCTTAAAAATTCTCTGTGCTTGCCGAAACCGGTTTGGCTCAGTGGATAGAGAGTTGGTCTGCAGTCTGAAAGGTCCCAGGTTCGATTCTGGACAAGGGCATGTACCTTGGTTGCGGGCATATCCCTGGTGGGGGATCTGCAGGAGGCAACTGGTCAATGTATCTCTCTCTTCGATGTTTCTAGCTCTCTATCCCTCTCCTCTCCTCTCTGTGAAAAATCAATAAAACATATTTTTTAAAAAGTTCTCTGTGCTCCATTTATTCATTCATCCTCCACCTCTCAAAACACGGTGGGTAATTTTACTGTCTCAGTAGTTTTGCCTTTTCTGCAATGTCCTTCAGTTGGACTCATAAAGTATGTAGCCTCGTCAGACTGGCTTCTTCTGTCAAATTCCCAAGTCCCTTCATACCCGTCCTCAGACTGCCTAACCCATTGCACATCTTATGGAGACTCTGCTTTTCTTTGTCTCCCAACATCAAATGCCAGTTATAGTGAATCCTAGGGTTCTCTCTGGTGTGTAACCTTTATTTTAAAAGATTCTTCTGCCATGTAGAGAGGTCCTAATTACTAGGTAATCCCTAATCGTATATCCAGGCTTATTATTTGATTATACCTTGTTTGTAAGGACTGGTCCCCAAGCATTACCCCAGCTCCCAAAGTGGGCTCTGTTTTATTCTCTGTGAGTCGCTCCCACTGTACTCCACTTTTGCATAACCATAGTCCTTTTGAGATTCTGTCGTGCTTCTTGGTTGGTTGGTTGGTTGGTTGGTTTTCTTTTATAACCGCTCTCAGAAACTATAATCATGGCTTGAATCAGGAATCTTCCTAAATTTGATCCCAGTTGCATAGCTACTGTGAGAATTAGAACAAATTAATAAAACTCTGTGATTGTTAATTAATTCACAGGTAACATGTGATATGGAAGAGTAGATGAGCCATCACACATGAAGTACCCAGCATGCATTATATACTAGATCTGGATTTCTTAAATCGAGTGTTATGAAGCATTCCTTATGAATTGAATACATGTCCGGAGGTAGAAAAAGGTAGTCAGGTAACATGGGAAATATAAGGTCAGAGTGATGCTGTGCATTTACTTTAGGATGTGTTGACACTTTAATTTGTCGATAAACATGACCTAACAGAGGTGAGCAGACAGCATTTTCCTAACGTAATGATAGTGAAATGTTTTCTGGGTGGAACATCTAGTACAGCCCATTGGACTGAGTTTAGAGAGAACAATCTGAGAATGCTGCCCGGTGGAGTACTGACTCCTTTCCTTCCCTCTTGCTCCCACAGCCACACTTTTCTGAAGGATTGCCCACTTGAGCTCCCCAGTATTACCCCACCTCCTCATTGTCTATGTCTCTGTTATTCATCATCCCATTCAACGTCTTCTCTTTTGCCTGTTTAGACTCTAACAATATAATATATATATATATATATATATATATATATATATATATATACACACACACACATATATATATATACACACACACACACACATAACTCAACAAAAATAGTAATGATATTTTCTTCTTAATTATTAAATCAGAACTAATAAATTGCAAGCTTATTTAGAGAGTTTTAGCCTGCCAACCCAGCTTCACTGAAATCTTATATGAAATTGTGAATAATCATTGGTTTTATACAACATTATGCACAGACATTATCTACTTTGTAGGAAACTGTCTATTTTCTATCTGGTTGAAATAGTTGAGCAAAGGTAGTGTAAGAATAACCTGCTTTTCTTGATACTATTGTTCAATATTTTATATAACAGGTATATGTTCATAATTCTCACCATAACAGAATAAGCCCTACTGTAAAATAGAATAATGTGTTATTGAGATATAAATTTTGAAGTGTCTCTTAGAAATGTCTTCTGTTTTGGTGCCTAAGTATGATGCACAACCACTCCTGTGCATTGTTCAACAATGTGAGATCACACCAATTACCAAGATTATAACTGGTTTTCTTTGATATTCCTTGGGCTTTCCATGTATGTAGCATCTCTCAGAGCCATATACCAAAGATTAAGGAATGTTTTTTAAATTATTAATTTCCTTAAGCAATAATATGTTTTAGCTACAGGCTCAGAGGTGTTGGGCAAAAATAATGACTCTATGATATTTTATAGAGAACATTTTCTATATTATTATTTAAAAATGGATTAGTTGAGACAAAATAACTATCCCCTTTGTCCTGTACTGAGAAAGGAAAAGAAACACAACATTTTTGTGTATGTGATGGAGCACAATTGACCAGGGAATTTCTGCAGTGGAGGATATTTAAATGTTTTCCAAGATATCAACAAAATGGTTTTGTCTTCTTATTTGAATGCATATAATTTCTTATGAATCTCAAAAAATGGGAACAAGCTGTTAGATTATCAAGACATCAACTGAAACCATGAATAGGATATATGGTGGTTGTCACTTGTTACCTAATTTTAGATAGATTTACATTTTGCTTTCTTTGGACCATTTTACAATACTATATAAGCATGCAAGAACTTATAAGAAATAAATTATCTGTGAATTTATCATGTCTTGAAGGTCTGAGCCATGTCTTTATTGGAGTTATTTTAAAATAGTTCTTAACCAGTTTTTATCAGGGCCTTACTAAGTGTGTAGCCATTTAGATGATAAACATTTAGAGATCAATTTTGTATTACTAAGGCATTGTCTAATTCAATATATTTATTGCCTTGCATATAGATATTATTGACACAGTATCTTGCTTTTCATGTATACTTTGTGATACAAACAAAATTTCTTTCTTAAGACAGGTTACACTAAACAAGCTAGGATCATGTGGATAATTGAAAAACAAGTATCTAATAGCAGCATTTGAAATCTGGAGCCATTTTGCATTTCATAGTGTTTTTGGTGTTTTAATGGTTAGAGATATGCCCAGGATGAAGATGGAGCCTTTGGGTCTTATGAGATGATCATCCCTTTAAATCACAGCAATTTGTTTTAAGCCTTTCCATGGAATGCTGAGCTGAGATTTCTGATATATATTATTATTAAGATATCGTTAAGAAAGGGAACAATCACTTTTCCTTTAAATTTAACTATTTAGGATATATATAATCAGTTTCTCCAGCTGATTGATTGCAGGGGAAGGACAGCTCGCCTCCTGAGGGAACTCATGTGGCATCGTCCCGCCTCACTTGAGCAGGAGTTATTTTATGTCCCAGGTAAGCCCAGCAGCACCCTGAAATGTAAAGCTTTCTTTGTCCCAGAGGCCTATGGTTGTACAATGATCATAGATTCCCTGTGACCTCATGTGACCTCATATTTGGATGTGTCTCTATATCTGGGTTCAGGAAGGAGGGCTTCTGGTTAGGGAGTGCTTTCTGCAGTTGACTGAGGAAATCTATTCAGACAGCCCTGGCCCTGTGACCTCTTGTTTCCACCGCCAGATTTCCTAGGCTCTTCAGCAGGGCCCAATGATCTCACAATCTATAAGCCATTAGCGGAAGCTGTACAAAACCTATGAGAATCAATGCCAGCGTATGTGGGATTTCAGTTTTGTGCACACCAGTCAACAATGGATATTATCTCTTAGTGTAACAAGAGTGCAAAGGCTTCTAACTGCTCTGACCTCTTGTAGATTATATCAAAGTATTATATTACTCTCTTCCTGGAAATCCCCAACAATAGCAAAGATAACTAAACTGTTTTTAAGACCTAATGTTGTTGATTTGTCTAAAATGAGTTTTATTTCTTATTGCTTTGTTGTTTGAATTAATTTTTCCACTCTTGGGGAAGGGATTTGCTAAACTATCTTCATCTTTCAGAAAACAGTACATTTCTAACATTATGTCTATGATTTCTATTTATTTTTTGGCCTATACTAATTTTTTCTTTTTTTGTAAATGAAAGGGTGGTCTCTTCCCACTGAATTTCTAAAGAATAGTAATACATTTATCTGGGGCTACTTTTTATAAATTTTACTTTCTCTATATTATCTCACTTCTGATACAATAAAAACTACCTTGCATTATTTTTAGAAATGGGTCAAAGACCACAGTAGTGCCTGAAACGGCATGTTCACTCTCTGATTTCCCAGCCCTAGAGGACTGAGCATTTAGTTCTGATTAGCAGGCTATTGGTTGAAGGGACAGTTTACTCTCCTCCCTCGTCCCTGAAAACAAGGAAATGTTGTGTTTGCTTGGTGGAGACAAATGAAAGCAATCTGGTTCTGGAGTCATTCTGTCGTGGGACACAGTTACCTGGAAAGTGGCCCAGCTCCATAAAGATCTTTCCATTGCCAGGCTGGTGTGGCTCGCTGTTCGAGCATCGACTTGACTTATGAACCAGGAGGTCAGTGTTTGATTCCAGGTCAGGGCACATTCCCCGTGTTGCAGGCTCAATCCCCAGTAGGGGGCGTGCAGGAGGCAGCTAATCAATGATTCTCTATCATCATTGATGTTTCTACCTGGCTCTCCCTCTCACTTCCTCTCTGAAACCAACAAAAATGTATTTAAAAAAAACTTATCATGTAGTATGAGAAATAAAACGTTTCTAGTGTTAGGCCCCTAATGATGTGGGATTGTTTGTTACGAAATGAAAATGGCCTGTTCCTGACTCCCTATGAGCTCTTAGTAATTGATAAAGACTGTTTGCACCATTATTTCCTGCGCTGTCTGAGATTTTGAGATTCAAGGGAAGAGCTTTCTTCTCTCAGGTCACACACCTAGTAAATAACAGTGACAGATGTCACATGTGCATTATTTGTGGCTCACTCTATTATAATCATTGCCTTTGTATTGCTTATAGCTCACTATATTATAACCATTACTTTTTTTCTTAAAGTAAAATCCCCTTTGTCCACCTACAATATCTGAATCTAAACCGTGACCTTGAAATGTCATCTAGTCGAATTCTTTCTTCTTAGACAGGGCAGTATCCAAGTCACTCTAATCCCTAATGCGTCTCCTCTGTATACTAAAATATATTTTTTAGTATTCAGAATTGTAAATGTGTACAAACAAAAATCTCCTTATTTAGAAGATATTACTGCAGGGAATTACACTTTGTCTTAAGGACATGAAAGCACCTGAAATTATCATGAGAATCACAGCACATTTGAAAAGGGAATGGTGTGTGCGGAGGGAGTGACATTGAGAAATCTATTAAAGCAAAATCTTCCAGGTACCTTCTTATTGTTTTTGCTGCTGTTTTATTTTTTCCCCTCAAATTTCATTGCCTGCAGTAAAAAATTCCTGCCTGATAATGAGCACTGCTGTAATCAAGGCCCTCAGTGTTCTGTATGGCATTTGTTGAATGAAATGGGGACATAAATGAAAGTTAATACGGGGTTGAAAGTCTTTGCCTTTTAAACTGGCTGTGTTGTTCTTATGTCTGTAGTGTTTACCCTGTTGTGTTTTTGTTTAAACATGCTTGATTTCTGAACGGATTTTTTTATCCTTGCTATTATAACACTCCCAATAACTGTTTATATTATTCTGACCTGCTTACTAAAATAGGGAATTGGGGAGGCACTTGAAAACCACTAGGAAGCAAAATCTAAAGTATTAGTAGATTACATAGATTACAGTTACATTTAAATTTAAGTACTCTGCTGTTTCTTCAAATTAACATCAAAACAGTGTGTTTCCAAAGAAAAAAAGCAGGAGAAGAAACATGTTATGGAAGAGATTAATTATTTTGCATAGCTAAGAAAAATCAAAGGCCAATCTAGTCAGGTAGATCATGAAAATATTCTCTCTTTAATAAAATATAATTAAAAACACACATATTTGGGCAGAATAAAAGCTGATGGAAAATCCTAGTTGTAGAAAATAACTACAACTAAGGACTTGTTCTTATTAAAATAACACAGAACATGATAGGACTTTTGGAATCATAAAAGTTTTTTAAAAAATCCCATTTATATCATAAGTACATAACCATAGAGAATGAACAAAGATAATAAGCTTCTGAGTCCTTATTTCAAGAAGAATGTGTTGGAAGAGGTAGCTCTGTGATGCATTCATGAGTTTATGTTATAAAAAAAAACCACTAAAGATATGTTTGATACTTTGAAAGTGTTTACCTATAAACCTCTCATGAATATCTTCTGCGGTGGGGCCCCCAAGAAAAAATAATTTTCAAAATTTTCCAGTTGCCAGCATACACGTGAGTGCACCTATATGCATTTCTGTACCACCTTGATTGTACTTATTTTTGGCTCTTACACCTTTCTGCTTATGTCTGTGTATCTAAGTCCTCATCTCAAAGAGACAAAACAGAAACGTGCCATTGGAATGATCTTTTGTGCATAAAAGGTACCTGCTGCCCGGGCAGCTGGATGAAGGAGTTGCTTGGCTAAGCAGTAAAGCCCTTCTGGAGTCAGGAACCAGATGGGCCCAGAGTGGTCCTGGCAAGGTTTGCCTGTCATGCTCAGCCTGGTTGTTCACAGCGGGTTTGACGTGCCATCTTCAGGTTTTTGTTACCTGGGATGGTGCCAGCCATAGCCTTTCACTGATTGTGTACTTACTCATCCCTCCTCTTGAAGTCTTCCTTTTCAAGAGAAAGATGCCCTGCCATGGAATTAGGTCACAGAATCTTTTTAAGCTCTTTGTTATTCAGTGATTCCAGTCTAACACCTAAATCAGTATGGGTTACACTTCCAGTATCGTGAATTGAAATATCAATGAAAAACATGCACTCTGGATATTTTGTCATTGATTTTTTTAACCTGCTCCCTTATACGATTATTTATATTCTCAGCATCTCTCTATAAATGTCCTCTACTACTGCAGCATTAAAGGGTCCCACCTAGCCAATGAAACATCCCACATTGTCTGAATTTATACCTGACCTTGGAAATATAAAAGCCTTTCCTTTAGAAGAGTTGTTTAGGCAATGGAAATCTGTGGCATTGGTAAAACATATAAAATAAAAAAGAACATTATTATCACTGAATATTATTATTAATGTATAATTTTGTTAATCAGCTTAACAATAACCCACAACTTTCTGACCAACTTAATGTATAATTTTGAAAAGAAAACAACAACAACACACTTTCAGAGTTTATTCATTAGGTTAGACCCATGCAATCCAGAAAGTAAATCACTTGGTGAAACCAAGTTTGTTTTCAGATCTATTATTGATATCGGACAAAACTGGGTGATGTGGGGGATGTCCTCTTCCCTACTGGGTGCTGCTGAGGGTAGACTTCCTATGACATCCTGAGGAAAAGAATTTTCTGAAACTCACACAGGAAAGTGATTTTCATTTGCATGGAATTAAATCCCTGTTTCTCAAGTCCCATTTCCCTTTGTCCGGTCCTAGAAGTGTAGCTAAGGTTTCAGTGGAGCTAAAACCAAAACCAGTGTCCAGAGTTTCCTTTCCGTTCCTTTCCGTGTTGGAGACAGGTCCAGTCCAGCATGAGGCCAGTTGCAGTCAGCAGTCCATGGTGAGTAGGGAGCTGCATAGCCATGGGCCTCACAGGAGAATGCCAGAGAGCAAAGCTTAAGCCTTGAGCCAGGAGAGCACAGGCCTTTGATAAGGGGGTTGTAGGTATCTGACATTTCCACAGGCTCGCAGTAGTCATGACCTTTATTCCTAGGTATGACGGACAGCAACCATGTTCCCTATGTCATCCTGGGCAGTTCCCTTTCCCACTGTTTTGCAGGGAACATGCTTAGAATGTCTGGCCCTCCCTTTCTTTCTTTCCTACCTATAATAATAAAGGTGTAATATGCTAATTAGACCAGGTGATAGTCTAATTATAATCCTTCCAGACAAAGCTGCTGGGGCTGAGGCAGCTGTTGGAAGTGGTGGAGGCTGAGCCCCTTGCATGCATTTCATGCATTGTGCCTCTACTCTATAATAATGAAAGTGTAATATGCTAATTAGACTGACGACCTTCCGTACATCCTTCTGGACACCCTTCAGATGAAGCCAGGGTTGCGAGGGAAGCCTGTGCCAGCAGCTGGGGGAAGGAAGGCCTACTCAAGCACAAATTTAGTTATAAATAATTATCTAATTACAATGGTATAATTATCATAAACTCCATCAAGGAAGAAGAGCAGACCAAGTGAAAATATGTAGGGCAGAGTGCTAATGAGTTAGTTTAATGCCACCATCTAAATGTTCTGAAGTAGTCCCTTGGAATCTTAGAATTTTAAAGCTTTCATCACAGTGAAACATTTCATACATATAAATGAACATATAGGACACATATAACTAGTAAAAAACTACTAAAATGAACTGCTGTGTGCCACCACCACGCTTACAGAGTAGAATGATTTTACTTGTCTCTTCCTGATTTCAGCACTATCACCTCCTCTCAAAAATTTCATACTTCCTGCCGAAGCCAGTTTGACTCAGTGGTAGAGCGTCAGTCTGCAGACGGAAAGGTCCCAGGTTTGATTCTGGTCAAGGGCATGTACATTGGTTGCGGGCACATCCCCGGTAGGGGGTGTGCAAGAGGCAGCTGGTCAGTGTTTCTCTCTTATTGATGATGTTTCTAGCTCTTTATCTCTCTCCCTTCCTCCTCTCTGTGAAATATCAATAAAAAATATATTTTTTAAAAAATTTCATACTTCCGATCTTCTTCCTCAATATTATTTTCATGGACATAATGTTTGAAATTCTCAAACATTTTTATTTCTGTCTGTCTTGTGTAGGTGAAATGTCTCATGGTTCTAGTCTATATTTATTTTATTAGCTTTGAGCATCTTGTTATGTTTATTAGATATTTGAGTTTATTCCATAAAATATTTACTTGTACTTTTGCCCATTTTCTATCAGCTATTAATCTTTCTTGTTATGGTGGTTGATGCAAAAGATGCTAAGCTTTTTTGGTTATACGTGTTATATTTTCTCTCAGACTGTGAATTATCTTTTTACTCTTTTTGTGGTGTCTTTTAGTAACGAAGTGTTTTGTTTGTTTGTGCTTTTTATATTTTGCTTAATAAATCATTTTCTCCTATATTCTTCCAAGGTCTATCTAAAGTGTTAAGTTTTTGTTTTTCACACTTACGTCTTTAATGGACGTGAAGTACATTGGTGGAATTTTATATATATTTAGCTCTCTACACATGTCCAGTTGTCCAGTTCTGCACAAATAGAACACTATTTTCATTATTGCTGCTGTGTAAATAATTTTGTTAGCTATTTTCACCAGCACTTCCACAATGCTTTTCTTCTTCAAAGAGTTTCGTGTCTGCTTGGCCCTTTGATGTTTCATAAAATATTTATAAGCAGCTTGTCAAAGTCCACAAAACTTCTATTGGAATTCTGATTGGAATTCCAACAAATCTATAGATAAATCTGCAGAGTAATGACTTCTGAGTTTTTCTATCTAGGAACAAATTTGTCTCTTCATTTATTTATGTTTCCTCTAAAACTTTCAATAGACCGTTATAATGTATATCAATAAAGATCTTTCACATCGTTTGCAGAAATGTTTCTAAGTAATTCATAGTTTGGAGGTTGTTATGAATGGAATCTCAAAGTATTGTTTATTTATTTAACTTTTCACTATATTATTTAGGAGCTCTATTTCAATATAGAAACCATGATACTTAGGGATAGAAATTTGGTATAGGCTGAATATTTGTGACTCCCCCCCCTCCCCGATGTTCAAATGCAGAAACCTTCATGCCCAATGTGATAATACTAGGAGATGGAGTGATTAGAGCATGAGGGCAGGGCTCACGTGAATAAGATTAATGCCTCTACATAAGAGGCTTGAACAAGCTCTCGCCCCTCCCACCCTTTGAGGACACAGAAGCCTGAGATCTGGAAGAGGCCCTCACAGAACATGCCAACACCCTGATATTGAACTTCCAACTCCCAAACTGTGAGAAATAAATGGGTAAGAAAGTCTGGTTAGATATAATCTCATTATTGATCTGATAAGGAAGGAAGTCCTCACAAATAAATGGAAATGATAGTCATCTCAACAAATCAGGCTAAAACAAAAGCACTCCTGGAAAATGTTTTCCGTTGGCTTTCAATTCTATCTAAAATTTCAGCATTTAGAGATACTTTTGGGGTTTAATAAGATTAAATTGTATTATATATACGAAGAAGTCATAGCTGGTTACCTCAGTGGATAGAACAACAGTCTGTGGGCCAAAGGGCCCCAGGTTCAATTCCGGTCAAGGGCATGTACTGCAGTTACAGGCTTCTCCCTAGCCCAGGCCCTGGTTGGGGCTCGTGTTTCTCTCGTATTGATATTTCTCTCTGTCTTTCCCCCTCTCGTCCACTCTCTCTAAAAGTCAATGTAAAAATATTCTTGGGTGAGGATTAAAAAATATGGAGATTATAACTATTGAAGCACCTTAGTGATTTGTATTTTAGCAAAGTTTAATTTATATCAGATAATAAGAAAGGTTAATTTTGGCTAAAGAAAAAAATGAGCAAATAAAAAAATTTCTAAGTCATCCAGTGGAAACAAATCCAGGTACCAGTTTCTCTCACCTTACCCTCTGGATGACTCCGGATGGACAATTTTGTGTTCTATGGGTCTGGCATGTGCAATTGATAGATCTTTGCAGAACCTACATTTTCCAAGCTGCCAAGCCATGTACAATGTATAATCTGTCTTTTAAGGGGTTTCCTTGAGCAATGGAAACAGATGTCTGTCTGAACTTTGCTTTGAAGAATGTGTAAACAGAACCTTTTAAATTATCAGGGAAAGTACAAGGGAAAGTAATGTACACATTTGAATATAGGGCTGGTGGCAGCTTTATATGGAGTTATTCTAAACATGATGCTCCTTCTCTACCTATTAGCATGCTATTTTATAGTTTATGATAACAAAATTTACTGGTAATGGATTGAGGTTAAGATGAGTGGCAGTTAGGGCACCAGAAGCTGCCATATTTTAGTTCTATGTTAGGATTTGTTAACAATAAAATTACAACCATGTTTGCAAATTGTTTTCTTAATAACCCGATCCATTTTTTCCTTGATGGGACAGAAAACTATTTTAATGAGAAAAAAAAATGGTTGCCTAGAAACTATCAAGTAGAAGGAATGGATGCCCAATTTACTGATCATCATTATTTAACAACACTTGTTCTAATATATAGAAGCCATGATTTTACAGTGCAACGAGCCTAAACCATAAACTTCCCAGTTGACTTCTGAGATGTGAGCAGCCTGAGTCCTCAGAGCTCATGTCACCAGGCAGATTTGTGAATGGAAATAATTTCAACCTTTTTGCCAGAGAGCCACAAAGAAAAATGTGAAAAGAAGCCAGGTCACCTCAGAAATCAACCACAGACAGCCAGGGTTTCACACCTTCCTTCTGTCCCAGTGACTTCTGAAGAAGAGAAGAGGATAGAGGGACTAAGAGCGAATTATTTCCTAATACCAACTTTCTTTGGCAATAAAGATAATAAATTGCGTCACAGACCTTTTCAAATGAATAAAAATATGTTTTAGAAGGAGCTATACCACAGAACAACTATGTATTATGAACAGTTCATTTCACAACTCATCTGTTCCCATCATGGATCATATTAATTGACTAGGGTTCTCCATGAATCTCAGGTGCATAAAACATCAGTAAAGAGAAAGCATGTCACCATTGCTGACCTCAGGACCTAATAGAAAAATCTAGGTTTGCCTAACTCTATACCATCTATTTTTTAATCTTTTTGGCATATGCAATACTTTAAAATGTGATGTTAGATAACAATAAAATTAATTAATATTATAGTATTATTGGAGTAGTTTGCATCCTGCCAGATCATTTATGTGTGCATCATTAATTTGACCTACTACAAGGTAGATATTGCATTTATTTCATACACCAAAGGGTTTTTCTCTTCCTACATTGTAACCTGGTGTTATGAAGATTGGCAGGACTGATTTACAAGTCTGAATCTTCCAGAGCCTAAAGTACAGGGTTCTTAGTGAGGAATTTCATTCCTGTTTTCCTGAATGTTTGCTAAAGTAAAAAACAAACAAACAAACAAACAAACAGGATACATTCATGCTACTAGATTCTTTGAAAGAAACTGTGAGCAATTTCACCACCAAGCATTTTCCTGTCTGCTGATGAATGGATTTCTAATAGTTATTATTGTTCAAGGTGAGCAAAGTACCATGATTTTAGAAAATTCCATAAAGCCAAGTTTTATTGTGTTACACTTAGCATCAAACATATCCAGAGACTCAGAAAAAGATGAAGAGTGTGCTGAAGTTGTAACATGACTGTTTCTAAGCTCACATGGGATAGGACTCCCTGATTATCCTTCAATACAACCTCCTATTTCCTGAAGGGAAATAATGCCTTTGGCAAGTGAAATCCATACTGGAACAGGCTCTGGTGGATCCTATTTGCCACTGGAGGGAATTTTCATAATGATTGTGGTATTAGCTATAACTCATGAGGCTGTAAGTTTAATAACGGTTCTAAAAAGTGTGAAAAGCTTTATTAGACCTCCCTCTCTCCTACCCTTCTTTCTATGCATTTCTATTACCTATTCACCAACTATCTATTGAGTGCCAATTATGTAGCAGTCACTGTTGTAGATGCCAGAGGTAGAAATATTATTGAACAAGACAGATAAAATTAGTGCCCTCAGGCACTTCCAACTCATAGGAGACAAAAAAAGGGACACTAACCAATACATATTTTTTGTTAGGTGATAAATGCTATAAAGAATAAAGCAGTGAAAGACATAGACAGTGGTGGAGAGAATGGTATTTTATATTTGTGGGCAGGGACATTCCTTCTAGTAAGGAGATGTATGAGCAGAAATCTGGATGTAATTGGGGGGAAACCACAAAGGTATCTGGGATGTGAACCCTCAAAGAAGAGGGAGCAGCAGTCCAAATGCCATCTGAGTTGCTTTGTGAATTTGTTTTTGAATATATTTTATTGATTATTTTTTACAGAAGCAAAAGTTAGAAACTACTATAGCATTGCTCCATCTCAAAAAAAAGTTTCTCTTCCAATCAAACTCATTACATGTGCCAATATGTGAACAAAATAATCATGTAGTAGTTGATGATTGTACTAACATGAACTTCCAGGAAATTAGTCACTTGGAAAGATTACAAAATTTTCCCCAGGATAATTAGGCTTAAAACAACAAAACCAAAAAGTTCCCAGTATCAACTCAGGACAGATAAGTGAAATAAAGTGGTATGTATGGATTTTAAAATAATCTGATTCTTTAAATTTTATACTTTTTAATGAGCATACATGTGAAAAGATTACATATGAGTAATGATTATTTTAAGTTAAAATTATAAAATGAAATATTATATTACTCAGTGAATATCTTGAATATATATATATATATATATATATATATATATATATATATATATTCAAGATATTCACTGAGTTTCTATTTTGCCACGCACTGCTTTAGGCAATAAGGGTATAAAGATAAAAACAGGCCCATAAAAATCTCTTCCATAATAGCATCTACATTTCAACGGAGAAGATGGACAAGAGACAAATGGACAGAATAAAGTAGCTCACTTTAAACTCATGACCTCTATCAAGCACTTAATGCTGAGCCACAGTCATACTACATTTACGTTTTCCATTTACTCTCCAATTCTCCTAAACTGCCATTTTATTTTTCTCCTTTCTTCTCAACCTCCAACAACCTTATGCTTCCCGTACTTTGCTCTGACGTTTGCTTTCCATGATATTGTGACTATGAATGCTATCTGAAGGGAGTTTTTACATTCGTACCAACATATCTGCATCTGCGTTCCTTATTATGCTCCCTTCCTGTTTTAATTGTCCCTGATGTTCATTGTGCATCAAATTTCATCTTCTTCCCCCTTCTCCTGGTTATCTCTCCAGCAACAATGATTTTCCCCCTGTCCTGCCTCTTTCCCAGCAAACTATAAATAATCGGTGATGTGTTGGATCTCATAAAAACAAAAACAATCTCTCTTAATGTCCTGAGTAGACAAGTTTTTCACCATACCTGAGGTTACATTTCTCTTTAGGCACCACCCCAGTTTTCTGTTCTTTGTTACAGCAAAATTTATTGAGTTTTTAATATTTATGCACACTAATCCTCTCTCTTTTGAAAAAAAAATTATTGGGGTGACGCTGGTTAACAAAATTATATAGATTTCAGGTGCACAATTCTGCAATACGTCAGCTCTACACTGTATTGGGTGTTCACCACCCCAATTCAAGTATCCTTTAGTCACCACATCATTTATCCCCCTCTCTGCTCTTTTACCTCCCCCCACTTGCTTCCTCCCAGCAATCACCACAGGTTGTATGCATACATTAATTTTTTTGTTTTCTTATTTTGCTCAGTCCCTCCACCCAGTCCCCAACCCAATCCCTCAACACCCCAATATCCCAACAGCTGTCAGCCTACTCTCTATGTATGAGTCTGTCTCTATTTTGCTTGTTAGCTTATTTTGTTCATAGATTAACGCATGAGTGAAATCATGTTGCATTTGTCTTTCTCTGACTGGTTTATTTCACTTGGCATAATGCTCTCCAGGTTGATCCATGCTATTACAAAGGGTAAGATTTCCTTCTTTTTCTTTTATGGCTATACATACTGTAATTATTTTCCTTTCATTCTCAGTTGTACACAGGCTTTCATTCCAACTCCATTCCTGGAAATGCTCTTATCAAAGTCAACAACGATGTCTGTGATGCTAACTCCAGTGGTCAGTTTACTCTCATCATCGATCTTGATCTGTCAGTTGCATATGAGGCAGTTTGATCACTCTTCCTTTTGAAACACTTTCTTCACTCAGCTTCCAGACAACTGACTTCTATGGACTTCTTCTGGCCATTGTCTTATACTACTTTTATGTTTCCTTACTTTCCAGTCTTCTAAAGCAGGAGTTTCCTAGAACCCTGTCATCAGGTCTCTTCTTTCATTTATAACCCATCATCAGTACAAGCATACAAATTTGAGATGAATAATAAGATAAGGAAGAGCTCCTGAAAGACACTGAATGCTCTACTTCAATGTTTAAGTTCAGATATGGTTATAACTCATTATATTCCATTTACTGTGTAAGATTTTAGGGATATGATATATACAAAATAAACAATTGTATACAATATACAATTTTAGTTTTGTTAAAAGGCTCACACATGAGTTAACAACATTTCAAATATTTCAAAAAATATTTGTTTGGAAAAAATATGCAGCCCAGACTGAATATTTGAGAGACTTAAGGATGACTTTAAAGTATATCAAAAGAGTGAATAAATATAAGTAATATAGAGATACATACATGCATATAGTTAAGGTGTGAAATCAGGTGAGTGATGAAACAAATGATACTCATTAAATTAACCATCAGAGTACAAAATACTAGTAACACCAAGAATAACTTATTTGTTATCGATGTTTACATTTTATATCCTTTTTACAAAGAATCTAGAGAGAAACTAGCATTCTTTTTTTAAAAAATATATATTTTATTGATTTTTTTTTTTACAGAGAGGAGGAGAGGGGGATAGAGAGCCAGAAACGTCAATGAGAGAGAATCATTGACCAGCTGCCTCTTGCACACCCCCTACCAGGGATGTGCTTGCAACCAATGTACATGCCCTTGACTGGAATCGAACTTGGGACCTTCCAGTCTGCAGACCGACGCTCTACCACTGAGCCAAACCGGTTTTGGCAAGAAACTAGCATTCTAAGCACAACAGCTACTTTCAGAAAAACTTTTCATATCCAGCAGAGATATATGCAATTGTAGTGCTATAGAAAAACAAGCAAATAATGTAGATCACAGAGAAACATCGATCAGCTGCCTCCTGCACTCTTCCTACTAGGGATGTGCCTGTAACCAAGGTACATGCCCTTGATCAGAATTGAACCTGGGATCCTTCTGTCCGCAGGCCAACTCTCTTTCCAATGAACCAAACTGATTAGGGGAGAACCTACTTACTTAATGGCACTATTGAGCATCATTGACTGACTGATCCAGCTTCCTGTTCCTTGAGACACATAAATACCTTAGTCAGAAATATGTTAGATGCAGTCTAACAGAAATCCTGTTAGATACAAAAGTAATATTTCTTTTACATCTAATAGGGTTGTGGTAAATAGATCATTTTTACATATTTTTAGAATAGAACAAAATTAAAAAGAGTTGTCTTCGCTGTTGTTTGTATTAAAAATAGACTCTCTAAATAAATCACACAAAGATACATACACACACACACACACAGAAGTACTTAAAAATGAAAAATAATACAGCAAAAATTGTGGGAAAACAGGACCATTAAATCTGATGCTGAAAAGTGTGGGGTGACACTCAAATTAAATTTCTATTTAAATTATATGCAAAGTTTGGTGGACTCTGATGCAATATTACATTTTTAGGTGAACAAATTAAGTAATAATTTAGAAAATTTAGTAGCAATGTTTATATAGAAGAAATGAGATAGTGGGTAGTGAATAGGGCATAAGTAATATAAACATCAATATTTTTAGAGTACTCTTATAGTGCTATTTTATAAACTAATGATATACAATTTACTTTGAATGCTGATTAAGGATTAGTCTGTATGTGATAAGAAACACTATAAGTTGTTCATTGGTGGAGATCATTTTAATTGTAATTATTTATAGTCTTGTGTGTGTTCTTGTGTCCATCTGTTTTTGTTTTTGTGCTTTGATGCTTGAGGTACTTGGGATAGATATCTTATCAAGAGGCAGCACAGTCTAGTGGTTAATAGTCATGCCTTTGGGCACAGATAGACTGAATTGGCCTCCCAGCTCTGGCACTGACTTATTGCGCAACCATGGGAAATGGTTTAAACTCCCTAAAGTTCAGCTTTCTTGTAAGAAAAGTGAGAATAATAACTTCATCAATGGGTAATTGCCTGAATATTAAGTAAAATATTACATATGTAAAGTATTTAACACGGTTCAAAAATGCAATAAGTACTTAGTAAACATGGTCTGTTATTATATTAATGATCCAAAGAAAACATTGCAATTTTAAAAAAATTTTCTATGCTGTCATTGATTTCATTAACTTTTCCTCTCACGTACAAACTTTAGTTTGATTTATTTAAAATTTCAACATTTGGTAAATACATTTTGAAAAACTCAAAAATTACTTGAGTTTGACATTTATTAATGGCAAAGAATGTTTTTGCTATATCTCAGTTTTGTTTTGTTTTTTAATCCATTATTCCAAAATGTCAATTAACAGGAGCATTGAGTCTTATGGGTATTTGACACTCCCTGGAACAGAGTTCCTTTCAGGAGTGTCAAAGTGTGGGGCAATTCAGTCCAAAACAGGCAAGGATAGTATCTTTTTGAAGTAGTTGGCAGAGATTCCTGGCTAAAACAAGGCACCAGCAGGAATTAATCTTGTCTGATATTGGAGTCCATGCAGGACTGGATCCATGAGAAAGCATTAGCTGATAAAACAGTGTCCTGGTTCATGCTGTTCAGATATTTATCAGTGAGGATTATAGAAAAGGCAGTGAATCTGAAAAATTAGTTTCTTTCCTCTCAGCAACTCTATGTCACAATCCATTGCTGTTATTTAAAAATGGAAAAGAAGTAACATATTGTGGCATTCATTTCACAAAATAGTTGTGTATCAAAGCATCATGTTGTGCATTTTATCTTACACATGCTATATATTGATAATATTTCAATAAAACTGGGGTAAATGGAAGAGAAGAAGAAAGAAACATTATTTGGCTGCCTTCTTCTACCTCTGCACAGACAATACCACTGAAGTTTTATCATATTTTTTCTCTCCATTTTCCCCTTCCTAAAAAAAAATATGTTCTTATTGATTTTAGAGAGAAAGGAAAAGAGAGAGAGGTAGAATCATCAATGAGAGAAAAACATCAACGTCCATCAGCTGCCTCCCACATATTCCCAACTGGGGATTGAGCTCACACCCCAGGCATGTGCTCTGAACAGGAATCGAGCTCAATCACTGAACTACACAGGCTGGGCCAATTTTTGCGTTATGGTTAGAAGTTGACCCTGAAGTACAAACACATTTATATAAAGTGGTTACTACATAGAATAATTTTGTATACTTAAATGAATTCAGTTTATATGAACTCTCACTCCTCTCATGCACAAAAGCCTGGAAGATTTTTGTTATAGTTTTATGTATTTGTTTTCTTACTTGAATAATGAACAAATATTAAACAACATTTAATATATTGAGGTCTTAGGAATATACTAAAATATTGCTTGTATTTTAATCTTTTATACAATATATTGGCCACCTAATTGATTTGGTAATCTTTTGCTGTTTATGACAATACATATACATATCCTAAAATAATTCTTTAAGACAAGTATTGCTATGGACATTTCTGCCAAATTTAGGAGGATGTACTCTGGTTTTTGTAAGCTTCTCTAAAATTAGCTGCATATCTACTATGTGCCAAATCTGGCTCTAGTTGTTTTCACAGATACACTTTATATCTATTGTTCCATCAATTACTCAATTTCTCCATTGCATTTTTACCTACCTGATTCTGTCTTATTTTCCTATCCTTTTTTTTAAATAGACTTTAATTTTAGAACAGTTGTATATTCACAGCAAAATTGAACAGAAAGTAGAGTGTCCATATATTCCCATATAGATTTTATCCTATGTTATTTTCTAGAAGTTTTATAATTTTGAAGGTAACATTTAGGCCTATGATCTATTTTGTGTTACTTTCTTTAAAAGGTATATTTAGATATGTTGGCTTTTTTGTTTGTTTCTTTGGGATATTTTTGCAATATAAATGTCCCATTATTTCAGCACCATGTGTTGAAAAAATATTTCTTTTATACATACATATATGCTCAGTCTCACCCTAGCTAAACAAAATACTTGTATATAACCTGCTATTTTCTCCAATTCTAGCCAAGTTTATTTAATTATCTTGCTCCCTGGCATATGCTATTAGTTTGACTCAAACTCTTTTAAAAATTCTCTACAGGTTTGGGTGATTTTTACCTGGGCAATAGCAGGGAAGAATAATGATAGGCATCAAACCTGAAGACTATTTATATGAACATGTATTATATTAGCACCATAGGTTATTGGGAAATAACATGAGAAGATAGGATTAGAGTGATAGGTTCTGTAAAATAAACATGAGATGGGGAAAGGAGGCCAGCACCTCATACTGGGCATGGAAGACAGACTCCTGATTTCCCTAGGACTGGCTCTAACTCTCACATCTCCACAGTATTATGGTCAAAATTAGAGATCTGCCTTTTGTTCATTATAACACACGTTATGACCATTGAGAAACATCTGTCATGGTTTATTTTCCATGTGCTTCACTGCTGTGGTTTATAGCTACTAATGAGGATGAAAACAATCAATTCTTAGACAAGATTTTTTTTGCCCTCTTAGCTTTTTGTGATCTTTTAGAATCAGCCACAACAAAGTTAATTCCCATTAGGGATTCCCTGCCTATTGACAATGCAAGGATTTCATAGATACATGCCAGGTAAAGCTTCATGAGTTCATGCTATTGATAGCCATTGTACATCCCATGATACGCACTGAAGTGGGAGTAAAGGGAGGTTGGTTTAACTTTTCATTATCTCAAGGAAAAGACACCCAAACATTCCAGTTGTCCGGGTTGTGAAATCTTTTTGAGCTGCCTTGAAGCAGTAACAGCTTGTTTTTTTGTTTGTTTAGTGTTTTGTTTTGTTTTTGCGTCTGTTTTTAGTTATTTTCAAAAATGTATCTCAGTGTGAATAGGTGACGTGGGATTTGTTGTTGTTTTCATTGTCCCCAAGCAGTCTCACTGTTAGACCTTAATCATTTGTGGTCACCGTGCTTTGTCATATTGTTAGGATATTTTTCTACCCGTGCCCCTAGCAATGTAATTAAAAATGCGATTGCAACAGTAGAAAGAAAACAAGAATCATAAAAGCCCCTCACTTTTTATTTTATTTGGCTTCATTTTTTAAACCTGAGTTTCTATGGGTTGGTTGTTATTAAAATTTAATCCTTGATCTTTCTGTTGTTATGTTAGAGGGAAAAAGAAATAAATGTAAATAGGTTTGACTTTGCTACTTTCAATAACAATGAGTTGTATCTACTTCAAGTATACTTTTCAGAAATATATTATTTTTTAAAAAATCTAAAATAGTGGTATGCCCCCAAAAGAAATGTCTACCCGGAACCTCAGAATGTGATCATATTTTAAATAAGAACCTTTGCTGACATAATGTAAGTAACAATCTTAATATGATATTATTTGAGAGTAGGGTGGACCCTAAATTATATGACAAGTATCTTTATTGGAGACCAACTAGGATAATATGGAGACACCAAGAGAAGGCCATGTGAAGATGGAGACAGAGACTGGAGCTAAGCTGCCATAAGCAGAAGATTCTCCTCTAGAACTTTCAAATGGAATGTGGCTTTGCCAACACTGTGATTCCAGACTTTAGCTCCAGAACTATGAGAGAATACATTTCCGTTGTTTTCAGTCATCACCTTGTGGTTATTATTTTTGATATCCCTATTAAAATAACATGGATTGTATTAATAGAATGGGATGCTGCTATAAAAATACCTACAAATATGAAAATGCCTTGGAATTGAGTAATGGGTAGATGTTGAAAATATTTGAGGCATGTGATAAAAAAAAAAAAGGCTTACATTGAAAAGTGACTGTTGGCAATGAAGATTCTGGTAAGGGCTCAGAAGGAAATTAAGAACATGGAAGAGAAAGCTTCTATCATCTTAAGAGAATGTAGTCATGAACAGAATGATGGTAGAAATATGAACATTACAAATGCTTTTTATGAGATCTCAGAAG
Organism: Pipistrellus kuhlii; assembly: GCF_014108245.1. Classification (NCBI taxonomy): domain Eukaryota; kingdom Metazoa; phylum Chordata; class Mammalia; order Chiroptera; family Vespertilionidae; genus Pipistrellus; species Pipistrellus kuhlii. The sequence continues at coordinate 4,840,939 of NW_023425573.1, read as the reverse complement.
GAAATGAGGAACAGATTACTGCAAACTGGAGGTAAGGCAACCCTTGTTATATACAGTGTCAGAAAACCTGACTAAATTGTACTAAACTATTGGATGCAAAACATAGCTTGTAAGTAATAAACTTGGATATTTCATCGAAGAGCTTCCCAGGCAAAGTATTGAAGATGCAGCTTGTTTTTGTTTTGTTTTGTTTGTTTGTTTTTGTTTTGTTTTGTTTTAATCTCTCTCTAACTTGTTTTCATAATATGAGAGAGGAAAGAGAGAAAAAATTGTTAAGCAAACAAGAACCATTACCTAATGATTTGGGAGTTTCTGAGCCTATCCAGATAGCAAAGGATGCTAACATTACACCAATGAAAAGTGTACCCTAGAGAGAGAAGGAACATTGTAGCTGGACACACTTCTGATAAAGAGATGAGGTATGTGACTAATAGATCTAATTACCCATCTGAGCAGAGCCAGGAATAGAGCGGGGGTTTTCCAGGAAAGATCTGGAGAGACCTCTTTGTCTAACAGCAGGTTTCCATGACGTACACGGGAGGCTGGCAGGGTTTTGGTGAATGCTATATCAGCAGAAACACTGCCAGCTTGGACCTAAAGGGACAGAGTCTGGATGCAATGAAAGGAGTTTGTAAGGTTCCCAGAATTCCTACCGGCAGGAAACAGGCTGATAGAGCTGCTCAGCTAAAAACATTTGTTATCTTTCAAGAAGAAAGAGAAATGACCCTGAGGCAGAGCTTTGGGTGCAGAGGTTGGAACAGCAGTTTCAGAGGCATAAAACATGAAACCGAGAGCCATGGAGGACATGCAGGAGACAATATCGATTTCAATTGAACAGAATATCTAGGGAGACGATTTCTATATCTCAGAATGTTGTATATATATTTCTATATAACAGAATGTTGAGCCAAAAATAAGTAAGTAAGTAAGTAAATAAATAAATAAAAATGCCAGCCTCAGTTACCTAGGAAGTTCTAAGTTAATGTGTTATAGAATCTAAAATTATGAATAAATGTGTGCTAAAATCCTTTTTGTAAATTAAGTCAGATCCAGGACAACAAGCAAATTGTGAGGCTGTCATTTCCTTGAGGGCATCTGCCAACACATGGAGCCCAGATTTGAATGAATGTAAAGAGGGGATAGGAGAGAACTCGCTGGAGCTACTGAAAAGCTGAATCAGGGACATTGCTACGCTAATACCCTGTTTCCCCGAAAATAAGACAGTGTCTTATATTAATTTTTTCTCCCAAAGTTGCGCTAGATCTTATTTTCAGGGGATGTCTTATCTTTCCATGCGCTAGGTCTTATTTTCGGAGGATGTCTTATTTTCGGGGAAACGAGGTATTAGGTACTGAGGAAAATAGCAGAGTGGGGAAGCTCTCCCATGCAGTGGGAGATCTGATAACACTTGCTTCTTTTATCACAGAAATAAAAGAGAATATAAAAAGTAAAAGAAGGAACAAGAAAAAGATGTACAACAAAACAGATAAACATATTCAAAAAATAAAACAGAATTTCTAGAAATAATAAAAATATAAAATTAAAATAATGAATAAGTTGAATATAGCTGTATAGAGAATTTACAGTGATAGTGAACTTGGAAAGAGATCTAAGGAAGCTGCGGACAATAAGAAGGTAAATATTAAACATGGGCAAAGAGAATTACACGAAAACTAGTGTGAATGGAGCCAAGAGGGAAAAGAATAGAAGATATGACCCAAGAGATGACCAAGGGCTAGAGTTTACAGGCCATTGTAAGGAATTTATTCTAGTGAAATTGGGAGCCATGGGGATGCTTGTAAAGTAATTTCTGCTGTGAATGGTGCCTTTTCAGATATGATTCTATTCATAGAAACTGTGCAGGAGCCTGAGACATATTTAGTTAATATAGGATGAAATTTTGTACAAGTAGCTCCTCCCATCGTTGTGTACAGAACATGCTAATAAATCAATTTTATTTTGTAAATGAAAGTGAGAAAAAGCATATGATGGCAAATATTAGCTTGAAATTTCAATGGACAGGTAAAAAGTTTTGTCCAAAGGACATGGACAACTTAATAAGACGTATGTGTGAGGTCATATGGGATGGCGAAATGACCACAGAAATTTGAGGAAGAGACCTGAGTCAGAATCTCCACACTTCCCTTGCCTATGTAACTTATGTGGGTTTTGCTTACTTCACTTGTACAATGGGAATAGCATAATAGTAGGCAGATATTTATTGCAAAAATGTTATTTGGGTGAGGGATTGAGAAAAAAAAAAGAGAACAAACTCATGGACATAGGCAGTAGAGTAGGCATTGCCTTAGGGAAGGTATAGAGGGGTAAATGGTAATGGAAGAGGTTTGGCTTGGATGGTGAACACACAATACAGCAGACAGATCATGTGTTGTGGAACTGAGCTCCCCAAACCTATATGTTTGTTAATTAATGTCACCCCAATAAATTCAGTAAAAAGGAACAAAAGAGACAATCCAAAATCTGAATGGCTTACAGTAAGCATATATTTCTCACTCATAAACCTGTAGGTCATCTGAGGAAGTTTTCTTTCAGCCATAGGCTATGTTCAGGAGTGCTCTGTGTTTCTCATTCTGGATGCAGTCTCGAAGGGCATCCATTACTTGGGGTATTTCTTTTGTCATATCCGAAGGGGCCAGCTGAGAAACGTGACCTCTACGGCCTGAGAACTGGTACACCATCACTTCTGCCAACATTCATTTGGTCAAAGAAAGTCACAAATAAAGAATGAACAAAAGACATATGGGTAATCCAGGAATAACTAATTAAGCTTTGAACTAAGATGGTAAGAAGGTCTTAGTTCTACGTGGATGAAACAGAATGTTGAGCCAAAAATAAGTAAGTAAGTAAGTAAATAAATAAATAAAAATGCCAGCCTCAGTTACCTAGGAAGTTCTAAGTTAATGTGTTATAGAATCTAATTCTATAAAGAAGATAGTCAGCAATGTCATTCAGAAACAGAGAAATATACAAGATACAACTCAGTTTGTTAAGGCATGTTTATTGGTCATCGGTGATCTTTACATGGAAAGTTTGTCTATTTTTGTGAGCTTTGAATAGGTGTATAAGACAGAAAAAAGGATTGATTACCTAAAAAAGATGTTATAGTGCTGTCAACAAGTATAATATCTGTAAGCTTTGCTTGGCTTTTACAAGTACCTGTCTTCAGTAGTTATGATATCCACTAAAAGCAGCTACTGAAATCTCAGTTAATTTGGTAAAACTTCAATTAACTACACTGCTTATGAAACAGGTTCTCTGATTAAGTTCATTTCTCCTTAAATCAGCAGTCTCTTTTATTTTATTTCTTATTGTTGACAATCTTCATAAAATACATATATCTACTTCCCTGTGAATAGAAGAAAATGAACATAATTTATCTTTTCTTTCAATTTGATGCGATGATGTACACATGTGGGATAGGCATTTGAGTAGAATGTGAGTTCCACTTAGATCATCATTGAGATTGAAGATATCCAACTACCTGAATTTTTGAAGTTGTTCTGAGAAATGGCAGCGTCAACATTTCAGAAAATTGATTTGCTAAATTGTATTGTGGCCATTATTTATTTTATGCAATCTTTATTATTAAAGATCATTTTGTCTTTCTTTAAATCTCTGGGATACGGACAATTTTTAATACACACAAAACAACACAACATTTTATAAAGCAAATCTCCTTGGCATACTTTCAAGTATTCATAAACGATGCCAACTTTAAAGAAGACTAAGTAATATGTCTCTTCACAAACAAATTTTCTTCATACCGCTAGCTTCAGATACATTGTAGGAGCTCACCTTAAGGCAGACATTAAAGATACACAGAAGCAACTTCAGGCAGGAGACCACTGTTGCAATCTGTTCTGAGTGACTCAGAGAACCCTGTGCATGAGTGCTTCCAAGTGACCACTCACTGGAGACAGGCTGACCATCTTCCTCATCTCCCTACACTCATATACCTTGCAAATGATCCCCTCCTAGAGAAAATCCAGATTCAGTTTCTTAAACATACCAGGGACTATTAAAATGCGTTCTATTTTCCCCATCTATTCACTGGAGTCTTTGAATTCAAAATAAACCAGTCAGTTCAAAGAATTTTAAAAGGAGATCGCTAGACAGGCGAGAGTTGCAGCCAGTTAAACCTAATGAAACCAAGTAAAAAACACGAACTTTTCCATGACTAAGTGGCACTACCAGAGATCATTGGAGCTAAGAAGGGAGGTGCTGATCATTAAAAAGAGTAGGAGAAAAACTAGGAAGATTTTTGAATTATTGCTTCCTCTGAAGACAATGGAGCCAGGAGATCATTTATGCTTGGTTTTATTTATGGTCTTGAAAAAGAGAGATTCTTTGGGTCAATATGATAAGATTAAGTACAGCTTTCTGCAATAGGAATGACAAAGAAAGTTTTAAACGCACCGATTGAACATCAACCAGAATGGAAATTAACTCTGCATCCAATCATACATACAGTGTGCGTTGCTTGCTGGCTGAGGTTGTGCCACTGACATTCTCCTAAAAGCTCGTTCAGCTTGGTAAGTGTGTCTTCCTATCTTCTACGTGGGAAGGAAAGCAATAGACACTGAACCCACGGATACTGCAGTGTGTATTGGGAACAGACCTCTGCTCCTTTGTAAAATCAACTTGGCTTTCACCCTCTGCTCTCCTCCATGGGTTTGTCCTGCTGAGTTGCATTTCATTCCCTTCCAGCTCCACCTCCTCCCTTCATTCTCCCTGTTGCATCTCCCAAACTACATGCGATCTCATTGTTTCTGCTCAGAGATCTTCTGTCCCTTTCACCTTTCACAACTCAAATCGTCTCCCACACGTACGAAGGCAGCAGGAACATCTTTTGAAATACTCTGCCAAATAGAGTGATGACTCTCAAGAGTAAGAGATCAGTTACATTTGACAGTGATGAGTACAATAATGTAACATTAGCTAGCCCTATGCAGTGTCTTACATAAATATCTAAAGTGATGTGGGATAAATGTGTTTCCATTATACCCCTGCCTGAAAATTAGATTAAAAAAAATAAATTTGTCTTCCAAAAATGCATTGACTTGCAGCTCTCTCACAAAAATGAAATTGAAATCACTGTCTCATGCTTGTTACCGAGTGCATGGAGTTGGCAATATAGCATGATTAGTATTGATCCTGGGGGATAAAACTAACAGTGCTTTTGTTTGTAGAGAGAAAGAGAGCTTTGTTTTCTTATCAATAAGTATCAGAAAGGTGAACACATCCATGTCTTCAGACTCATGTTACACTTTTTTCTCTATCACCTCTTCTCCGGGGAAATGTTGAGTGAAACCTTGATCTAGGTAAGATTCTATTATGGGACCTGCCACTCCAATGCACTCTGATTTATTAAAATTTATTCTTAAAAAATAGAATGAGATTTTATCTATATTAATACTATGGCTCTTAGAACAAAAAAATGGTTTTTGCTGAATGTTTTGGGGAATTTGAAAGGTGTTTAACATTTATTTAAAGGCAACAATAACAAGGTGGTATTCCTTAAACTCGGAAACTCTAAAGCTCTTAATATTAGGGAAGAGACAAGGGATCGGATTGAAAAATAGGATTTTAAAGCAATTGAATTTACTTTTGTACCATGTACACATGTTTTGGATATTTTTCATGTGTTCACCTGGGACAGCCTTTGTGTTGCTGGTAGAGTTTAACACATCACTTCTACTGCTTTGATCATTCTGAAGCTATGCTGCTGAAAAGATGGGCTAACTCTTTAAGGGGACAGTATTGTAATGCTTCCCTTCCATGCTATAGGCGACTTTAAAATGAACTTTTTTGCCCAGTCTTAAATTACACACTACTATAGAGAGTTTGAAGGAAAATTAGAGGATTTGAATTTTTTACATGAAGGATATAGAAAATGACACATACAGCAAGATTTGAAGGTGTCTCCTTTTGATTCTGTTCAAAAACAAGAGAACATTAGGAATACACGGTGGGAATCAAGATGCTACACATAAATTAGGAAGACAAACTTTTAGGACTAATAGACTTTCTGAAATGTCCTCTCTAAAGCTCCAAAGAATAAATCAGTATGAACCTTCCAATACTGCTATAAATAGTCCATGTACTGCTTACCTTCAGGTTCTTGTGCCCTGAAAGTGCTAGAGACACAGCAGAGTTTTCTGAACCATGAAATCTAGTAAGTTCTTGGCAAAAACAATGATTATGGTTGCCTTCCATCTTTAAAATGCTTGCAGTCCCTTGCAGTGTTGGTTTCTTTTTCCACCAACACCCGGAAGTCACTGACTTGTCATTTGACATCAACTGCCTCTTCATCGCCCAAAGCATTCACCTTTCTCACGGTCTATTCTTTCTGGCTCCTCTGTAAAATGCATTGTGCTGTTCCTATGTGAAAATCCATTTCCCTTGGAGACGGATTCTTGTGAATCACTTCTATGGGTTTTTCCCTCTTGATATCCCCAGATTGTCGTTTACACTTATCATTCTGCTCATGGACCTACTCTTTTTTTTTCTTCTTTTTTTTTTTCTTAATAGTTTCTCTCTGCAGATCTTCCTTCCCTTCATTCATTCATTCATTCATTCATTCACTTATTTTATCTCTTCTTTGTATCTAACTCACACACAAGAAATAGGTCTTCTTTTCTGAATATCATTTTTAAATCTCAAAATTGTTGAAAGCAAATGTCCCTTACTAAACTAATTATCTTTTTTTTTTCTTTAAAACTAGGGCCTCTTATCTTTTGAATTCTATTAAAGGCAGACTATATTACTCTGGTGTCTCCTGATCAGCATTTCAGTCTCTTTAGCGCCAAAGACAGCACACATCCACTGTATTGGGTTGGGCTCCTAAGAAATAAAGCCTGAGGAGAGAGCCTTCCTGAGACGCTGAGACCTCCCATGTGCACACTTCTAGGAAAAGCCAGGGGAGCTCCCAGTGAGGAGGCAGCTGTCTACACTCCAAAAGGAGGACCCCTCACCATGAAGCAAACCTGTTGGCTTCTTGTTCTTGGACTGCCCAGCCTCCAGATCCGTGGAAACAAATGCCTGATGTGTCATCACCCAGACTGTAACATTTTGTGCTAGCAGCCCACGCTGACTAGATAACGCCATTACCTCCTCACTGAAGCAGGTCCTTGTGAGACTGTGCTTACGGTCTAGTAGCTGGGATCATGTAGAAAGAATGATGCTAAGCATAAAATAAGAAGTGGGTCTAGTGAGAGAAGCCATCTGATATTTTCTCAAACTTGTAATCTTAGAATTCAATTCAAAGCATTCTCCTATATGCAAAGTTATTATTAAATATGTAAGGTTAATTAACTATTATATAAAAAATAAAAGTCTAGCAATGCCAATTTTCATGTAGACCACATGTTAAGGTTTTATGTTTTATTCCCCCCAAAATCTCACCACAATTGCATTAGTTCCTCATTTCCCCCCGGATTTGAAAGATTTCTCCAAAAACAAAGTCAGATTTTATTGCATGGTAGCTCTCAGTAGGAAAGTAGAAAGAGCGTCTTGGTCTTTGTGGTGAATAACAAACATAATGGAATTTGTTATTTCTATTTCAAACTGTTGTTATTCAATATACACTCTATGGCATATTTTAATTATTCTAATATATTCCTTGTCTTTTACTATCTGATTTATATTTTCATTCCCAAGTGTTTACATATAAGTGTCTTAATATTTCCTGAATTAATGCATGCATTAATGAATGAATGATTGAGTGAATAAGGAATATTTTTCTCACTTCAGCTCAAATCACCACAGTTGAAAGTTAGGTCCAAGATGAAACTTAATTACATTATACTTGAATTTGTTAAAATGATTCTTTCTGAATACCCTATTGTGAATTTAGACTGGCTGTGAGGATTAGGGATATGGAAATTACATATAGGAAAGTGTAGGAAAGTCAGACAGCATCGCAAGCACAGGCAGAGTTAAATTCAGTTTTATAGTGTTATAGCCAAGCAGGACTATAAAAGAGACAGGTGAAGATTGAAAGGTGAAATCTAAGAAGCTAACTCAATGTGGGATTTATGCTAATTGATGAAATTAGTTAAAGGGAAGAATAGAAATGTTTGAAACTGGAGGTGCCTGAGGTCCTCTTGGTGAATCCTATGATGGCAGGCATGGCGATGAAAGGAATTCTTTTCTTTTTGAAAATGAAGTATTTTACCCATCCCTTGCTATTTTATATATCAGCACTCAAAAATTTTGGTGACTTAAAGATATTTCTTTGAAAAAGTTTCTCTAAATTTATAGTATATGCAATATAGTATATTGCATATACTGATCCAGCACCAATAAAAAATGCAATGATGAACTTACCCTTAAGAATAGTGTGAGCCAAGATGATGTTCTGTTCTTCAGCTATTACTGACAATAAAATAATTTTGCTATCTTAGATATTTCCCCTCAGGTTGCAAAGATAGTAGAGAGAGATCTGGCTGAGAGTATCCGAGCCCATTGCCACAACTGCCATCTCCAGGCAGCCTGTTCTCTTTTCCTCTGCTCACAGTAGCCAATGAACCCATCTACCACAGGCAGGAAGCCTGGCCACCCTGCATTTCTCCTTTGCCCCAACACCCAGCACACTACTGATCTCTAAATGCTACCTATTATACACTAGAGGCTCAGTGCATGAATTTGTGCATAGATGGAGTCCCTTGGCCTGGCAGATAAGGGACTTCTTACCCAATGGGGGCCAATCAGGGCTAGCCAGCCAGAGTTAGGGGCCCAGGGAGGTTGGCTGTCCCTGGGAGTTTGGCTATGGGAGCACTCTGACCACCAGGGGATAGCCTTGCATTAAGCATCTGTCCCCTGGTGGTCAGTGACCAGTCAACCTGTTGTAAGACTTTTATATATATCGATAGATAGATTCTTTACACAACTTGGGTCTTTGCCGTCCTTGCCTTTACATATCTTACTGCTTCTTTATGATCTCCTCCTATCTCAACTGAATGATAGCAAGAAGTCTCCCTGCTGAATTCATCCTCTGTGATACTATGGGAGGAAAGGAGATCTTTCTAAACTACCCTCTGAGCCTGTCACTTAATTCTTATATTGTTTTAGTTGCTCTCAGTTCACCCTGAGAATGAAATCTAGATCTTTTGACTTGATATGCAACACCTTTGTCATTTTTATTACTGCTTTACTACAATGAACAACTAGATTTTGTTTGCCAACATGACTTATCTATCATCTATCTTATGCTGTGCTAGCACAGCCAAAGGTGAGCCTGAGGAGGGTGGTGAAGGATTAAAGAAGACAGATAAGAGAATACAGCAGGGGCTCAGCGCACCTCCCGGGCCTGGATGAGGACACAGAAAGAACCAGCCTGCAAGCCGAGGCTTTATTTTACAGTCAGAACAAAACAAGGGTAGTGGTCAACATGTTTATATTGTTCTTGTGAGCTTCACCTTATTTTGGCAGCACTTGCTGCACCTCCCACAGCCCAATAGCTACCTAGGAAGGATCTAGGAAGGGCTATAAGGTTAAGCTTAATTATGCTAAGAGGGCTCTGACCTCCAAGCTGGGTCTTGTTTTGGCCCTGCTAGAGGTCAATCCAAGGCTTGATCCTATAGCCACTCCCTACACTATATATCATCTATCTGTCTATCTATCTGTCTATCTATCATCTATTTACCATCCATCTAGTCTATCTAACTACCTATCATTTATCTCATCTCTTTGGTGACAACCAGTTTCATTGCAAATAGGATTAATATTATTGTCAATCAAGTATCAGGATGTTTATCATCAACAAATCAACAAATAAGTGCTGGTGAGGATGCAGAGAGAAAGGAATCCTCCTTGACTGCTGGTGGGAATGAAGACTGGTACAGCCATTGTGGAAAACAAAATGGAGTTTCCTCAAAAAGTTAAAAATGGAACTCCCATTTGACCCAATGATCCCACTTCTGGAAATATAACCCAAGAAACTAGAAATACCAGTCAGAAAGAATATATGTACCTCTATTTTCATAGAAGCACAATTTATCATAACTAAGATTTAGAAATAGCCTAAGTGCCCATCATAAGATGAGTGAATTAAAAAACCATGGTACATCTATACAATGGAATACTATGCTGCTATAAAAAAAGAAGGAATTCTTACCATTTGTAACAGCATGGATGGAACTAGAGAACATTGTGCTAAGCAAAATAAGCCAGTCAGAGAAAGATAAACATCACATGTTCTCACTCATTTGTGGAATATAATGAACAACAACATAAACTGATGAAGAAAAAAACACACACAAAAAAACCAGATACAGAGACAGAGAAGCATCAACCAGTCAAATCTCAGAAGGAAGGTAAGAGAGGGTGGGGGATGGGGGAGAGATCAACCAAAGGACTTGTATGCATATATATATGTCTAATCAATGCACACAGACACCAGGGGGTGAGGGCATGAGTGGGGGAGGGGTGAGATGTAATGGGGGAATAAGGACACATATTAATACCTTAATCAATAAAGGAAAAAAATGTCTACTCTCCTTTTGCCAAGTGGAAGGCACATGACTCAAGATAGACCGAGGCAGGCTCTTTCTGAAAACTTGAATTTCATTTATGTTTGTTTGTTTATTTATTTTTAATATATCTTATTGATTTTTTACAAAGAGAAAGAGATAGAGAGCTAGAAATATCGATGAGAGAGAATCATCTATCAGCTGCCTCTTGTACACCCCCTACTGGGGGGTGTGCCAGCAACCAATGTACATGCCCTTGACCGGAATCGAACCTGGGACTTTTCAGTCCATAGACAGATGCTCTATCCACTGAGCCAAACCGGTTTCGGCTGAAAACTTGAATTTTAAATGCTATGATGAACGATCAACATGTCCTTGCATTCTTCCTATCTCCTTGCTTTGAACATGGCTATACTCTTCATGGAATACTCTCTTACCTCTGCACTTCAACTCAACTATTATCCTTTGGAAATTTTGTGTAACTTCACTCTGAGTTAGAAATATCTCATTTGTACTTCCCTGCTCTTAAATGTCAGTATGCTCTTTCTGACTTATTTTTCTATGTGCTCCAGAATGTTAGCTCCTTGAATGCGGGGAGTAATGAACAGCCATAAGGAGATAAAAGGCAAGACATGAACTCAGTGGCAAATTAGAAAAATGAGAAGAATGAGCAAAGAGTAAGTTGCAGAGACATACACTGTGCTGAAAGATTCTAGTTAGTGTAGCAAGACATAGCAGTTGTCTTCCAGGCTAGGCGGAACTTTAAGAGACAGCATATGAGGTAGTTATTAGTATTAGTCACTAAATATCTCTTAAGTTATTCCCCTCCCAGGCATGTGGTTAAACTGTTCCTCCTAGGCCCTAGTGTTGGCAATGAGTTGTGAACAGAAGTTATTTATGTCACTTCCAGGCCAGAGCAGTTAACTGCGACAGAGGGAGCATCCACAGTCTCTCTCCTGTCCTGATATTGGCCACAAAAGGAAAGGAGGCCACTCCATCAGACTGAGGAGCAGTGATGAGCAGACACACAATGGGCTATGAGACAGAAGTGAACTATTGCTGTTGAAAGCTGAGGTTTTGGAGCTGTTATTCAGCAGAGCGTCATCTGTCCTATCCTGGCTTCTCCGGAGTGAAACCAAGCAGATAGACACAGAGTGGGATGGCCAATAAAAAGACAAAAAAGAAATGACAAAGACCCAGACTCAATTTTGTTTAACAAACTCTATCATAAACTACTTAAATCTGATTTTGATTGTATTTACATCTAATAGATTGCAAGCAACATGAGGTACTCTGCCCCATTAGGAAGGGGGAGACACTGTATTTCTCTTGTCCCTGGAAGAGCCACAGACAAGTCTTCACAGCCCTCAGCCTGTCCTGCCTGCTGAAAAGAGGTGGCATTTCGCACACTGATTGTGTTTACAAAGCAAATCATGTATGTTAAGGGGAAAAGCAAAAGGAGGATGAGAACAAAAGAGCATGAGAGAAAGGGAGAACAAGAGGGAGGACAAGAAACAGTGTGAGTGATTTCACCCACATCCACCCAGCCCCTCCCAGGGATATAGCTACCTAAATGTCGGAGGTACATCAGGAAATTACTCCGCCATTGTGGCATTTCACTCATCAACAAGCAAGTAAGAAAGGTGTTTAATGACAGGTGCTTATGAAATGTTGTTCTCATTGTCCTATGATCATATTACATAAGCAGCCTTTTAAATCTCTGGTAAAAGGCCTTCCTTAAGAGAGGGTGGCAGAAAGTGCTGCTAATTATATGGGCAGTATACAGAGAAACGCAGACATTCTATTAATGTCTAAACAAATGGGATGTCTGAAAAATAAATCTATGCCTCAAAGCAGAATTGTCCAGCATTAAAGTAGTTCAAGATACAACCAATAAATGTAGCTAAACGCAGCAATTATGTACCACACTGATTTTCTCCAATTCTTTGTATTCCTAGATAAGCACAACAAAGCCTTCTGATTACAGCAAGCAGAGAAGTGGAAGACAGTCTCAGCATCTGGGGCTTGTAATTAAATCTCCTGGTTTATTTCCAATCAGGCTTTTTTTATGCTAGTGGCTTGAATAATACAATTTCAAAATTAGTTATATTTAACATTGTGTGAAAGTATGACTAAAAGAAAATGAAAGATCCTTTAATGCAAATATTCATTTTAATAAGCACTGGGTTAGGTCCATTATGCATGCTTGAGATTGCTGATTGATTCATAACCTTAATTCCTTATATGTCAGCTGGCAATACCTACCACATGAGAGCAGCAGCGAGTGAACGCTAGCGGTTTAATGGGAGTCAACTTGCCCAGGAGAATCTTATTTTTGTGGCATTATCAGACTGAATCTCAGAGAGATATCACCAACAGGGTTCTCTTATCATAGCTACAACTGCCCTGGTCTCATTTGCTCCTAAATTATTCTGCTCACATAGCTTACTTTTTCCATCCATATCTTTTAAGATGAGAGAGGAAGAGGGAGGGAGGGAGGTAGGGAGGGAGGGAGAGAGAGAGAGAGAAAGAGAGAGAGAGAGAGAGAGAGAGAGAAGGAAAGGGATTTTTCCTAGATTAATCCATGTCCTTGGAAGACCAAGATTCAGCAAATGCATACAATAAGATACAGTTAAATGTATACACAAATAAAATATTATTTATTGGTTCTTCATGAAGGAAGACTATAAAGGTGACTATTTTTGAGATTTCAATATGCCCTGCTGAATTTGGAATATAGGTTAATAGATTTTTGGTAAATTTATTGTCATTACCAATGAGTACACTCTTTCTATGTGGAGGAAAACAAAGTTAATTTAACCAAAATCAATCTTTCAATCCATATTCCAAGCAGTTCTAAGCACCTGTCCGAAGGCCTGAAGTAAATTTCAATTTCTCATGTGACAAAACAAAACTCTGTATATCCATCTTATAGATTAGTTACCTAAAAGCTCCGTCAGCAACTCTGCTCTTCCATTCTAACAAGAAATCATATCTCTTAGTGCTAAAAACTTAAATGAGTTTCTCAAACTATTTTTTGTTATTGCCTATGAGAATCATATAGAATACCAGTACCTATTGGATACTTCATAAATAGTGATTTACAGTTAAGTGTACACTGGAACTCAAGAGCATTCTTTTTTCATAAGTTGGCTTTATTGTTTCTGGACAACAGTTATTCTTGCCAAGCATGACCTTGGTTCAGAAGCTAGATTTTGTTTTATAACGGGAACAAGTCTGCTTTTTCGTTACTCTTTTGCTTGGAGAAGAGTAGAAAATGTGTGCTCTGTGGGAAATATTGAATGATAGATACATCATTGTGTGAATGCTCTGCCAGGTCTTAAAGCTGACGATTATGTTGAATGGTTTATTGGAGAGCTGATCAATTGGGATTGGCTTCAGCTCTCTACCTAATCCAAATGTTGACACTCAGTAAGATGTCATTAATGTTAAAGGTAAATACTAGATTAGATTGCTACTCAGGGATGGATTTTCCCATATATCCCCTCGATGAAATATTAGAAAGAGTGTGTGCTGGGGGATCATCTAATAATTTTACAGAATTATTGGAAAACTAGTTCCACTATCCCATCTGCCCAATTAGAACTTCCTTAATTCCATCCACAATGTCTGATAAGATATCCTAACTAAAAACTATTGGAAGACAAAATTTGCATTGAAAATGATGGGTGATCACAGATTACTACTGTATCATAGATTGAATATACTGATTGTATGCTTTTCCCCCCTTCTGATAAATTTGGAAAACAGTCATTATATAATTATTAAAATATTTTAAGAGTTTTTTAAGCAACTATTATGCTCTGAGCACTCTGCTAAGTAATTAAGCTATATTATATATCATTATTTGTCTCATACTAATAATGGGGAAATTGAGAATTAGAGAAAGCTATTTCCCTTCTGCGAAAGTTCTACATGAAAAAAAGAACAAAAACAAAAACTTCTGTTCAATTGGATAAAGCAGATCTTGTGGCCAAACTCCTTATAACTAGCATAGGGAATCTCCCAAGAACCATCTCATTAGGGGAAGGAAACAAATGTTTTCATATAAAACCATCTAGCCCATTGGGTGTGGTTGAGCATTGACATATGAGCCAGGAGGTCATGGTTCCATTCCTAATTAGGGAATGCCCAGGCTGTGGGCTCCAGCCCTAGTGGGGTACATGCAGGAGGCAGCTGATCAGTGATGCTTTTTACTCTCTCCCCCTCTCTCTTTCTCTGTCTCTTCCTCTCTGAATTCAATAAAAATACTTAAAAAAATAAAACCATATATCATGTGCTAAATATAATGCTAGATGAGCAAATGCCATCAGGGAAGATAGGAAAGGGCATTTAATAACTGTACTGCCTGCTGGAGACAGTGAAACTTTCATAGGAAATGTGAGGTTTATAAGGAAAAGGGAGCTTCCAGGAAACAGGAACAACAGGTAGAGACACGGTAATATGAAAATGTCAGCTGTGTTTCGGGAAAAATGAGCAAATCAACTGAATTGGAGTATACATTTGCCTGGGAGCTTATGGGAGACATAGCTAAAAGTGTCTTTTTAATACTTTTTTAGGCAGTGTTTGCATGTGCGTGCATGCATGTGTGAGTGTGTTTATATGTGATGTGACACTGGGAGAAGTAAAAAGAGAAAATCAGAATTTTTAAGTTCTATAGCAATGGAACATTGAATTAGGTTTTACAAAGATCATCTGAAGCAATGGAAAGGAGGGTTGAAAAGAGAAAGGAAAAAGCAATATCTAAGGCAACAAATTCTCACTGGTGTGCATTGCACAGTCTAAATAATAGCTAAGGCAACTCTAACACAAGACAAATGCATGAAAGTTGGAGAGATAGAAATAGTAAAGGGAGTTTTAGGATTAAATATGAAAATGTTGCCAAAACCGGTTTGGCTCAGTGGATAGAGTGTCAGACTGTGGACTGAAAGGTCCCAGGTTCGATTTTGTCAAGGGCATGTACCTTGGTTGTGGGCACATCCCCAGTAGGAGGTGTGCAAGAGGCAGCTGATTGATAATTCTCTCTCATGGATGTTTCTAACTCTCTCTCTCTCTCTTCCTCTCTGTAAAAACATCAATAAAAAAGAAAAAAAGAAAAAAAGAAAATGTTAAGGGTTATTCTTCTTTAAACAGAGATGCTCTAAATGTAAAATCAAGTTTTGCAAAGTAAAATAAAGATATTCATTTAAAAAGTCTGCTTATTGAAAGTACAAACATGGGCATGCTATAAAGGGAGTGTTAGGATTGTTCTTCTAACATGCATTACAAAAGGATGTACACAGGTCGATTTTATGGGCAAAAGCTGGACAACATAATATCGACTTTGTTTACAGAAGTAGTTTGAACTAAGCTTAACATTATGGAGAAGAAAAGGGGCAGACATTGTAGATGATTATTATTTTGCAAGTAGTTAAAATGAAAAGATGTTTGAAGGCTTTTGTTAAACTAAGGAAATTGGACAAGTCAAAACAAACAAGAAGACACAAAATCTCATTTCCTTAGGAATACACTAATTACTTATATTATGCCATGTGTAAAAGTAAAGTACAAGCTTTGATGCTTCTCTCTCAAGGTTATTTTGTTTGTGGATTTTTTTCCCCTGTGAAAATCTGAAAACCCAGTTGCTTGTGCCTCCCACATACAAAACGCTTCCAGTGATATATTTAAGAAATGTGATTTTTTTCCCCTTCCCTCCTACTCTTACAGCATTTCTCCAATGTTCTTTTTTAATACTTCATTTTTTAGAGCAGTTTTAGGATTACAACAAAATTGAAAGGAAGGTACAGAAATTTCCCCTGCCCCCACACAGATATAGCTTCCCATTATCAACCTTATCAAAATGTAAATTTCTTACCAAGAATGAACCTACATCGATACCTCATAATCACTCCAAATTCATAGTTTACCTTAGGGATTCATCCTTGATACTGTGCATTCTATGCATGTGATCAAATGTAAAAAGACATGTATCAGTCAGTATAATACCATCACAGAGTATGTTCCCTGCCCTCAAAATCCTGTGTGCTTTGCCTATTCATCTCCCACCTCTATGACCTCTGGTAACTACCGATCTTTCTATTGAATCCATAACTTTGCATATATGCTTTTTAGATTGGCTCCTTTCACTTAGTAATAGTCGGTTTAGTTTACTCCATGTCTTTTAATGGCTTGACTACTCATTTATTTTTTATTCCTGAATAATATTCCATTGTATAAAATATTAGAAATTCTTCCTCAGGTACTTGATTTAATTTCTGTAAATTTGCTTACAGTATTATAATCGATCAATGTGCATTATCCAACATGTAAAGTGGAATTGAGATTACTAGTCATAACCACTGAGTGGCCAGATTATTATGACCACCTGACGATTGTAGGCACATTAGCCGTGCACTGCATCATATGGGATATGGAAGCCAAAGGCCTGTTTGAACACCTTTGCTGTCTGCAGTTACCAAGATAAAACATCTCCAATTCACACAGGAACACAAGGATTGGACAGTCGAGCATTGGACAAAAGTCATGTGATCTTATGAATCATATTTCCAGTTGCATCATGCAGATGGCAGAGTAAGAATTTTGCAGAAACAGCATGAAAGTATGCACCCCACATGCTTGAGTACAACCCTTCAAGCTGGTGGGGGCAGTGTTATGATTTGGGGCATGTTTTCCTGACATGATTTGGGCCTTTTAATTCATGTGGAACAACGTCTGAATAGCACAACATACCTAAGTATCATTGCTGATCAAGTTCATCCTATCATGTTGATGGCTTATCCCAATGGATATGGCTTCTTCAAACAAGACAATGTGCCATGCCATGGTGCTCTTATTGTGCAGGAATGGTTTCAAGAACATGAAGGAGACTTTGCCTTGCTTAGGTGGCCCCCGTAATCACCAGATCTCAATCCAATGGAGCATTTGTGGGACGAAGTTAAAAGAGCCATTAGGCCACTGGTTCCACAACCACCAAATCTCACAGAACTGGACAGTGCTATTCATTAGGCATGGTTTCAGATTCCTCACATCTCATGAAGTCAATGCCAAGAAGAATTGCCACAGTATTGAAGGCAAAATGTGGCCCAATGAAGTACTGATGGGGTGGCCAATGAAGTACTGTTGGGGTGGCCATAATAATCTGGCCACTCAATATATATAATTTGATTAGAAGTCCCAAATTTTCTATTACTATATTTTTAAGAGAATCATATTTTTATGATGAAAAATAAATCATTTAAGTATACTTTTCTGAATCTCTGAAAGAATCAGTTGTCCCAAATTTTTTAGCCTGTACATTTTTATTTGAAGCTAGATTTTTTGAGTAAATGGGCTCATGCTGTTTCCAAATCAATATCAGTTTCTGGCAAACCTACTCTGACATAAAAAAACAAAACACAAACCTATATATTTTGCTTCTTTTCTGTGAAATTTGGTATAATATGAGGTTCATCAGTTATCTATATAAATAAGTTTTATTCTTTGATATTAGATATTGAATTTTAAATGTTCAAATGTTCATAAAACTTGAGAGTTTAAAGTCTTTAAAAACAACAAAATTATTGAAAGTTCAAATTTTTGCTTATATCTTATACAATTTACATGCATATTTTATGTATTTAGATAATATAATGGTTTACCTTAATTTTTTTAGAGATTATTATTGGGGTTCTATGTCCAAGCGTATGATATAAAACATGATTTGGAAAATAAGCAATTGACAAAAATATCAGTGCACTCTATAAGTCAAGAGTGTGATATATGTCAGGTACTATAGTGGGCATTTAATCTTTCTGTTTCATTTAAGATACTTAGCAGCCTGGCAAAATGAAAAGTAACGTCCTCTTATTATAGGTAAACTAGAAGCCTGGTGCATAAAATTTGTGAAGTGGGGGGGAGGGGTTGTCCCTCAGGCCAGCCTGCACCTCTTCAATATGGGACCCCTCGGGTGATGTCCAACTGCTGATTTAGGCTGAATCTGATAGGTCTAAACTAGCAGTTGGACATCCCTCTCACAATCTGGGACTGCTGGCTCCCAACCACTTGCCTGCCTGCCTGCCTGCCTGATCGCCCCTAACCACTTCTGCCTCTCAGCCTGATCACCCCCTAACTACTCCCCTGCCAGCCTGATTGATGCCTAACTGCTCCATGCCCGGCCTGATTGCCCCCAACTGCCCTCCCCCGCTGTCCTGGTCGCCCTCAACTGCCCTCGGTTGCTGGCCAGGTCGCCCCTAACTTCTCTCCCCTGCTGGCCCGGTCACCCCTAGCTACCTTCCCTGCCAGTCTGGTCACTCCAAACTGCCCTCCCCTACAGGCCAGGTTGCACAAAACTGCTTTTTGGGTAGGCCTGATCCCCTCCAACTGCCCTCTCCTGTAGGTCCAGTCACCCCTAACTGCCTTCCCCTACTGGCCTGGTTGCCCCAAACTGCCCTCCCCTGCCGGCCATCTTGTGGTGGCCATCTTGTGACCACATTGGGGTGGCCATCTTGTGTGAGGGCATGACAGTCAATTTGCATATTAACTCTTATATAGGATAAATGAGTTTTAAGGAGACATACATATTTTCAAATTCACTCAATTGGTAAATAACAGAACTGGGAATCAAACTTAGATATTATTCTTTTCATTACAGTATGGAAAAACTACCTATCCCACTTCTGAGTGACAGGAAGCATTAGTGTATTGAGCTAATACACAATGCTGCAATGAAGTATTCACATAAAACTGACAGTTGTCTTAGAGAAGTTGCCAGTATCTTTCCTGATGGAGTCTCTCTGAAAGGGTAGTAGAGCTGGGAACAGAAAAGAAGCCACAGCAGATGAGAATACCTGATCTTCGGTATTAGACCTGTGACCTTCTTGTAAGAATTGCCATGATTTATATAGATATAGATATAGATATACATATACATATAGATATATGTGCATATTTATGGAATGTACACACATATAACAGAAAACAACAAAATAAACAGTATAATTGAGGATTAAGTCCTAAACTTTGGATATACTATGAAGTAAATATTTATTTAAGAGATTTTCTGGCAGCTGACCCAATTTTGTCTGATTGTACCTGTTTTTTTTTAGAAAACAACTAACATGTACCAATGAAGAGCATTTGCTTCATTGTTTTTAATATTGATCTTTATCATTGAAAGTATTGCAGATCTTCCTTTGTTTATTTCCCATTGATCCCCTCCACCCCAACCCACCCCTCCCAGGCCTTCACCCTCTATTGTCTGTGTCCAGGGGCTTTGCATATATGCATATAAGTTCACAGGCTAATCACTCCCCACTCTCCCACCTGCCCCCACAACCTTCCCTCTGAAATTCATCCACCTGCTTCATTTTTCAATGCCTTATATATAAAAGTTAATTGAATGCAATGACATTTTTTTTACTGTGAATTTTTTATATAAAAAAAGTAAGATATTTAGATGATCAGGGCAAATAATTAATTATATTTAAATTTTATTAATTTTCAAAAATAGCCAAAAAAAGATTGAAAAAGAAGGCTCATGAAGAAGGGACTTTATTATTAGATATCAAAATGTATTACAAGGCTTCATAAACATTTTATTATTCAGAAAATAAATCATCATGCCATAATGTATGTGATAAAGGTGAGATTTTTTTCAATCTGCAGGGAAAGATGTACTGGTGAACAAATTGTTCTAGAGTATCTTTTCATGTATATTTGTATATATGTTTATTTGAAGAAATATGTATTCAAGTCTTATGCCCATTTTAAAATTTTGCTCAGAAGCACCATGAGCCTCAGCTTCCTCATCTGTAAAATAAAGGCTTCTATAGGCCAAACTCGTAATACTTTGTACAAAGTAGATATTTAGGAAATACTAGTTTCCTGCCCCTTTGTCTCTTTGAGCTCGAGTTCCTGTAAAATGACCATTTATTCTAGATAGCTTAGAAAGTTATCAGTCTCAATAACCTGATTTTAAAAATGGAGCACGATTTAGTTAATGTACATATTCTAGATCAAGAAGTGGTAGGATAAAGTAAAAAAGAGAGCTTGATCTATGTGGATATACAAATTTATTGCTTTCTTGGGAGCCATATGCAAGCCTTGCTTTGGAGGAAGAAGTACATTCAATAGCAGAAAAAAATGTAATGCTCTTGTAAATCCCCGCGTGGGCCATCCACAGCTTGCCTCTCTCTCTCTCTTTCTCAGATGTGGCTGTGGAGTCTGCGTTTGATATAATGGCTCTGGGCAAGAAAAACGCATCTCTGATCCTTAGGGCACCTGGCACATGCATGGGCCCCTAGAGGCGGCGAGATCAGAGTTAAGCATGACTCACAAAGGGCAACAGCTGAATGGCAGAGTCTCCACTGTGCTTGTAAAGTACCAGGTGGAGAGAAGAGGACCTAGAGGATTTGAGGAAGCAGTGAGCCCACTTTTTACTCACTGACAGGCAAAAATATAGGCGATCATCGGCAGTTTGGGGAAAGGTCTGGGAAAATATGTTCTGAAGTGGTAGGAAAAGAGGCAGGAAAGTGGACAGAGAGAAGAACAAATTTGAGGGTCTTCTGTGGGCAGTGATGATGGTTTCTTAATATTTGTAAGACGGAACAAAATCCGGGCTTTTAATTGCCACTCTCTATTTGTTGGTTGAATTCTTGAAAACCTTAAAGGAGGGAAATCTGAGGGATGTCCGTGATAGAGGGAAGCCAGGATCATTGTCTATGTGGAGCAGCAGCTAGAGATGGGGAATTGTGTCATAGTTCACATGTTTCTCTCTCTCTCTCTCTCTCTCTCTCTCTCTCTCTCTCTCTCTCTCTCTCCCCCTCTCTTTCTCTCTCTCTCTCTTCTCTCTCTTCCTCTCCCTCTGTCTCTGATGCATGAATGCACACACACAAGCACACAACTCATGAAGAAAGCATTATCCTCTTTTTAAAGTTGAGAGAATTGAAGCTCATAGTTTCTTTCCTTACAGTTACTCAGGAAGCAAATTGAGAAAATACACGTGTAAGCTAAGTCAGCATTGCCATTGAAGGTTGTCTTGCCCCAGGTTTCCCAGAGCCTCCTTTATTGCCTTGAGACCTGCTCTTTTAAAGACTCTTCTTATTCAAATTCTTCTGGTGGTGATTTTTACAGACTAGGTATGTGAACAATTAGAATTTATAATTCTTTCCCCACGTTTTATGTTTACTAGGCAAGCAGTGTGAAAGTTGCTAATCCTACATAATAAAACCCTAATATGCAAATCAACCGAATGATGGAATGACAGGTTGCTATGAGACGCACTGACCACCAGAGGGCAGACAATACAGGAGCTACCCCCCTCGTGGTCAGTGAGTTCCCATTGTGGGAGCATGGCTCAGCCAGAAGCAGGGCTCACAGCTGGCGAATGCAGAGGCAGTGGCAAGAGCCTCTCCCACTGCCTCTACTGCGGGTGGGTGGTAAAGAGTGAGGCATCCTGGACTGTGAGAGGGGGCAGGCCAGGCTGAGGGACACCTTCCCTCCCAGTGCATGAAATTTCTGCACTGGGCCTCTAGTATTTATAAAATGCCCTTCATAGCACTAATCCATTTATATAGGAGTTTCATTGAATAATACTTTAAAGAAAACAGAAAATATAAAATTATGATAATCAATGCACATAAAACAGAGAACTGATGATGTCTAGTAATGTTTTAATTCTCAAAAAGTATAAACAAGTAAAAACAATACAATTATTCAAAGATATTTTCAAGAAGTTTCCTGCAAGAACTGTTTGTAAACTCACCCTTCATTGGTCCAGACATAACATGAAGATATCATTTAATAATTGATGTTTTAATTTCTTTCTACAAATGGTATTTTTCTTTTGTGTCTTGCTGTTATCTCTTTTCTCTGGCACTTTTCAGTGTTGTGTTGATTGGATAATTAATAGCATGGGTGTTTATTTAAAAGTGTTTTCTGTCTCAGGATACTCTCAAAAAAAACCCCATTATTATTGCAGAAAAGTGCACCTCAACAATTAACTGTTAAGTGCTGGTATGAATTAAAGCTCTATATGGTTAGATAAATGAGGCTGTCACATATATAATTGCCAGGCAAAGTGGTTACACTTTTGGCCATTTTCATTAGTTTGCTAACACAGCTTTCTGTTCTAAAATGATAAATCATTTGTTAAGAAATAGGTCTTCCCTCTGGAGCAGAGTAATATGGTTTCCGTCTTTAATATAGACTGTTGGAGGGGTTCAAAGAGAAGGGGGGATTCTTAATGGTGAAAAACAATGTCTTTGGTTCCTCTATGAGGCAGGCTCCTGGTGGATGATTTATAATTATTCATGGACCCAAATATTAAAAGAAATGAGATTTTCATGCTCCAGATGACAGTCACAGCTGAATACTAGAACCCCAGAAAAAAGTAACCCCTGAGGTAGCAGAAGTTGAAATCTGTGTGAAATGTGCAGAGAACGTGTTTTAAGAACAGGTCACCTTTCAGTTGCTTTCAAAAGGCCACCTGCTTTTACGCTGTGTCTACAGGGAGCCTCTGCTTTTAATGTTTGAATGAGAAGCTTTTCCTTTTTTTCTTTTTCTTTCTTTAATTTTTTTTTCTTGCAACATGACAGTGACACAAATGTTTTTAATGGGAAAATTAATATAGTCCCTGGATAACCCCATGGTACACTCTGAAAACAAATGAGTTAGCGGTCCACCTTTTGGTTTTCAGCAATTAATTGAAAAAAAAACAAACAAAAAAAAAAAACCTGAGGCTAGGTGAGCTTTGGTAGTGAAATGTCCACATTTATTCGGGAGTTTTATTCACATAGTCTCTTTACTAAATACTGAGTTTTCATAATATTGAGTTTTTCCCTTGTAGCTTGTGAGCCATAAGGAACAACAACAACAAAAAACCATAACCAGTGCGTGAGGAGACAAAATGGTGAAGTTGGTTGCTATTGTATGAGTGAAAATAACTGTATTGAGGGTCTAGATGTCCCATAAATCTGGACTTCCAATGAAAATTTGCATATGTGAGGGTTCACAGAGAACCCTCTTAATTGCATAATTTCTGTGAATTTTGGAATAGCAATTTTCTACTTTTGACCTTTCGTGTTATTTGGTGTGCATTTGATTCCCATTGTAGACAGAAGGTTTAACTGGAGCCTTTAGTTTATAGTTATCTTTTTTAGGAAATATAATTCCCAGAAAGTCCAGGGGTATCTCTAAGACTAATTCAGAGAAATGAGGTAGAAAAGTCCCCAAATGCATTACAGGGAGCTGTATTTATATTCAGAATGTTAGTGATATTTTACTAAACAAAATAATTTATTAAGCAAAGAACTACTTGGTCATTTGGCAAAATTCTCAGAATATTACCCAGGTAACAGAATAGTGAAGGACTTATAGAAATAGGTTTCATAGCAAGTATCTCAAGGAGTAACAGTGTATTTAGGAGAGTAGTTATCTCCTTCCCTCTCTCATTTTCTCTTTTCTCCATTGACCTATCCTGAAAGATTAATTGTATATAACATATAAGGTTAAATAACTAACATATAATATTTTTATTAAAATGTGACAAACATTGGAGGAAAATTTCATGGTAACAAAATTTCATGTTATGATACCACCTGATCATTATGGGATAGCACTGAAAACAATAAGTGACCCTGAATTTATCTCAGTTAAATTGAGACCTCAGGGATTTACAGTGCTGCAGGATATGGTCCAATGGGGGACCCCAGCTGAGGTTAAATATAGAGAGGCTATATTCAAACGTTTATTAAGCATTCCACCCATTATAGATGCAAGCTGACTGTGTGGATTATTCTATTAACAAAGAGGTTAGATTTAGAAGAGGAGACATTTGAAAATAAAACCACAAAACCTTTAATAAAAAAAAAGCTAATTACATTGTAATAGTTGGGCAAAAGGCTTATGTTTTGAATCTTCATTCATTTTTAATGTCCTTCCTGAAAATGTCTTCTTGCATTTTTATCTATGCTCCTCAACTCTTTCAATCTAGTTTAAAATTCATTCTTGCTAGGGAAATTTGCATATTTAAATCATTAGTAAGAGTGGCTTCTCATTCCCTCAATGTTTAAATAGCCAGTTTGGCATATATTAACTGCCACGGATAAGAAAACTGTGCTGGACAAGTATTAGAGAATCCAAAGAATGAAGGAAGGAAAGAACTGATGACTTCTTTCATCTTTATCATCAAAATATAATTAAACCCCAATGATTGGGAAGATGGATGGCTCCAAAATACCTAGAGAGCCACCTGGTCAAACTGTGATGGGAGGATGGGGACACTGCTCTGCTCCAGGGACTCCCTGTTGTCCTTATATCAGAATCACATTCTTTCTCTCAATCTACCAAGATGATTCATTCTCCCTTAAGCAGATCACACAACCTATCTATGCATTCCATTCATTTTTTCTTACCCAACCAAACCTCCTCTTCCATCTATGGAAACCCTTCTCTCCAAACAGACACACATAAGATTTGGGTACATTTGAAGTTACCATCACTGTAAATACCAGTTTAAAGGTGAAAAAAAAAGTGACTCTTGAGGAGTCCTCTTTATTACATTGTACAACTTATTCAAAATTCTAAGCTGCATGAAAATTTAGTGTATGTAATTTCTGATTGTTTCAAATAGGTTTCAGCAAAATAATTGAATTACAATTAGAATGAGTGCTTGTTTGAAATCAACATACAGGCTTTATTTCTGAAAAATAGTGCCGCCCGTAATGATGAAGGAAAATACATGATAAATGACCGTTGTGTTGTTTCCTAATGCATTTGGTTTTGTGAGGTGTGCAGGAGTAGGAAGTGAATAGAAATGAAAGAGAGAGAGAAAGAATACGGTCTTTGTAGCAATCTGAGGTTAGCCAATGACTCAGGAAACATTATAGGAGCCCAATGTGTCACACTTGTTTATTGAGAAATTCTCTTCTGTCCCACTCGGCCTCACAGGAGCAAGGAGCAGACACACTTTATCATTCTTTGATGACATTCTGCACTCCTACTCAAAATGGCTTCTTTAGATGCTAATGTGCCTTCCTTGCAGCCTTTTCCTAGAGTAGATTCCCTGAGCAGAATTCAGTTTGCTTCCTTAGCAGCAGCTGATTTCCTGATCTTCATTCAGAGAAGCCTTATTTCCAGCAGGAGTCTCAGACGAGGCTCTCGTTTTACAATTTACTTTTATCTCCTCACCTAGAAGCAGATCATATTGTAGGATTTTTCCCCCCAGTCTTTTTATCATTGATGTGAGAAAGAATTCTAATGCTGCTTAGAATTTTATTACTCTCTAGAATAGATAGAAAGAAAATAATGGCCTTTGCAAAGCTAAATAGTTTGGGGTTTTCCTTGTCAGTTTTGGTTCTAGTTTTGTTACTAAAAAACAAACAAACAAACAAAAACCTATTGATGTTGAGAATTCAGTCTTTGGGTGTACATTGCAGTTAACTGTCCCAACATCTCTCACATTGCTGATATCCAGAATAGTTATTCTGAGTCCCTCAGGCTTTTGAGTTGAAAAATATAAAATCAATAAAATATGGCTGTGCCTAAAATAGACCTAGTTTGGATACCAGCTGTATAGAAACAAGCTTGTAACCACAACAGTCCTCTCATTTGTTGATTGAGATGGCTGGAACACTTTTTAACAAAGAAATCGATGTTTTCACAGGAATAATTTCCTTTGGGACTTCTTGACATGGTTGTGACATGCAAAAATGATGGATGCTCGTTCTGAAACATTTCAGCAACCAGACCTTTCATGTTAAATTAAATACTGTATGTTGTGTTGCTTTGTTTTCAGTAAATCAAATGCTGGGCTGCAAGTGAGGACCCCTGGGATCTGTTCTTGGTCTCACTGCAATGTTATGCATTTGGCACATTATTGCATTCAATTTAACACTTTGTGGTACACGTTACTGCTTTTAATTCAAACTGTATAGGAATTTTACCTGCCCAACAATATTGAAAACTCCTAACCACGCACCTGCCTGTCTGCCTGATCACCCCTAACCAGCCTAATCGCCTCCAAATGCCCCCCCTCCAGCCTGCCTGCCCCTAATTGCCCCCCCCCCCGCTGGCCTGCTCACCCCCAACAGCCCCCCCAAGCTGGCCTGATCATCCCCATCTCTCCCATCTGCCTGACTGATCATCCCCAACTGCCACCTCCCCGCATCGGGCCTGCTTGCTTCCAACTGCCCACCCCTGCCATCCTGATTGCCTCTAACCGCCTCTGCCTCGACTCCACCACCATGGCTTTGTCCAGAAGGTGTCCTGGTCTAATTAGCATATTGCCCTTTTATTAGTATAGGTAATTTGTTATTTTCTTAATTAAAGTTTCACTAAATGTAAGTCATAGCCAAGTTTCCTTAAACTATTTTACTCACGTATGCTTTCTTTTTATTTTTACTCTAGGGAGTCTGTTAACTATTAACCTGTGATATTTTTAAAGCTGTTTTTGAGGCTGGCGATACAACTTTTGAGAATAAAACCTTATGTGATGTCTCAAATATTGGTTACAAACTGCAAAATTTAAGACAACTGATCAGGTTTAATTTTTTAGTAAGCTCTTGCAAAATAATTTTCTTTCTTTTTTATGGGCTATGCTTGCTCAAATCTCTAAGCTCTCATTTCTATTAAATGCAATCAGAACCATCTCCAGCAGAGCTGCAGAAGACCAAATATTTTGACTTTTGGAAAATTTGCCATGTTCAAATATTTTTATATGTAATTAAAATTGTCATCTACCCCCTGAAGTTACATTGTGTAAATGTCCGATGTTTTATTAGGAGATTTCTCAACTTGGAGCCTAAGATAATTTATCACCAATCAACAGAGGAAATATCTATTACCATAAAATTCATCAATATATATAATGACATTTCATCTGCTATTGTGAATAAACTGTTCCCTCCACTCTCCTTTTATTCTGAATATAATTGTTAATTTACTCATAATTTTCCACTTATTTTATATTATTTCATCCTTGCCTCTATGAAATGCAATGACCAGAGCTCAAAAATAAACCCAAAATTTCACTCTGTAGTTTTATTTGAGAATGGAGATAACATTTACTTCTAGTTAGTACTTATCTCAAAACCATTCCTATATATCTAACTTTCTACCGACAAGTATATTACATCTTACCTGTAAAAAAAATAATTGGACATTTTTGTGACATTTTAAATACTAGAAAGATAGATTTTACACAATAAAGTACCAAGTTCCTATAAAAGGCAATTTTAAAGCTGCATACATGAATGAGTGGGAACCATAGCGATCAGTATTGCAAGGCTCCCTTTGCTAATTGCTTTTTTTCTTGGTGGGCTCAGCATCTTCCTCGTGCACAGAATTACCCAGAGAGAGTTGAACTTGGTATCTCTCTCTCTGTCATAGATCTTCAGGCAAGAGTGCCAATCAGAATGAGCTAGATTATGAGACTGTACCAAACTACCATGAAATCCCAGTAACATAAAGTTCTTACTCAACTTTTTTTTCTACTGCAAACCAGCGGAGGGACTCCGCCCACCACAGCCCCTCAGAGATCCAGGGAAATGAAGCAACCACCATATTGAACATTTTTAGGGGAACGTAAATCTCTAGAGAGTCTCCCAGGAATGACTATATCTGCCAACCAGGCAGGACAATGTGCCAGGTGTGCTTATGTCCCGTTGATCAGCAGGAGTCACCCAAGGGATGTCTTGCCTCCTCAGAATCACAAAGAGACAGGGAAATGCAATGCTGACGTGGGGTTGGCTGGTGAAGAGCCAGAAGTAGCCTCTGTTTTCATGACGAGGTGCTCGGAGGAGCAGGAAAAACATGGTGTGTCTCTCTTCCATATCCACCCCTGCCCTCCTGTTGCCTGAAGCAAACAGCAGACTGACAGCTGGCGGGAGAAGAGGCACGTGGGGAAAGAGCAAACTGTTTCTTGCCTGAGGCTGTAATGAATCCCGCCAGCACTGAGGCGCAGGGATGATATACCGGAATGAGTATACCAAGAAACACTGTTCCTCATCCTTTTAATAGCGGTTATCGCAGGCTCATCTCACTGTATCCACAACACAGACTTCAAGTTGTTTGGCGCTATCGAATATTACAGGATGGCGAGGAAAATGACAGAATTACAGTGTGCAAGGGGGTGGTTTGACATTTGACATTTATTTATTACATGACCTTTCCCCTATCATGGGGAAAAGTACCTGAGAATGATGGGAAATGTTGAACAACCTTTTTTTTCCAAATAGAGAAACCCTGGTTTATTGGGTTTGCCCATACCTGTGGTGTAAATCCTCCCACCGCTGTGTATTTTACCTGCCACCATACTGTCATTGAATGGGAGTTGGGAAGAGACACCCACATTGGACGGGCAATGGCCAGCAAATAGGAGTCAGGGCCCGCACTGCACTGAGAGAAGGAGTTTTTCACAGGGTTTTCCATAGTTCGTACCTGTTTCCAAAACTATACCCCCTTCTGTATCTGTCGCCACACACACAAACACATACCTCATAAGGACAAAAATAAATTCTCAGACACAACACATAAACGCCCAATGAGGAAAGGGAAACTTTCTTAAGTGTTCCATTATGTTTAAAGGCTTCTTAAACAACAGTGTTGATTAAGATATAATGATATTATCCCCCAAAATAATGAATCGCCCCCACCTCAGACTCATTCCCTTTTTAGAAAAACACCCATTTCTGAACTACAGGTCTCTGTATGGTTGCTCTCTTCACTACAGAAATTCCTGACTAAGGTTTTGACTGTTGGGGAGGGATGGGATGGAAGGTTTAATCTTTCCATTTGCTTCTTGGTACCCCAGAGTATATAGCTCTCACAGCTGGGCACTAGCTCTCCACTTCATATTCCGAACCTAGTGACCTCACCCACCCAGGTGAGCCATCACCTCATAGCTGTCATGTCTGCACTCAGTCCAGACTCCCTGAGGTGTCCTGGATACGTCGCAATCATTTAGATCTTTGCACTGAGCTCATGGAATTATTCTGTCTCTAATGTATACATTTCTACTCCTAAAACTTCACTATATTCAGAACCCTCAGTCCAGTTTTGTCCTTGAGACACCTCACTTGTACTTATTTGAGTGTATCTAATTCCCCTTCATAGCAGCTACTTTATATCACAAATGTCCAATTTTGCTAAAATTTCCCTTACGCCATATCTGTCAATGTGTTCTATTTGTTTTACAAGTAATTACTTTATGTAAGTCTTACTTCTCCCAAGTATTATAAATTCTTGATCTTATGGACTGTAAGTCTTTTGTATCTCCATTACATTTAGCATGGGGTTAGGTTGATATTTAAGGCCTTAATAAAAACTTCCAAAATTAAATTTTATTCCAATAATGTTACTTATTATGACTCTTGTGTCTTAAAAATATGAGAAAGTTAAGATACAAGGGCTGCAAATCTTAAAAACTGCAAAATACAGTTGAGTACAAGCTGGAATTCAATAACTGTGGAATATTGAATAAATAAATTCAGGAAGCAAAATTCATAAAATAATATTGATAATGATTAGATTTTGTTGTAGCTTAGGGGGGTTACCATTCAACACACTCATTCATCAACTTTAAAAAAAATTTAAGCCAAGACAACTTGTTGCTTGTCTTGGTACAGTCCTACTCAGGAGCTAATTTTATTTGTAGCACCAGAACCTTTTTCCCCCTCACCTGCAACTGATTTTCCTGCCTCTTTGAAAAACAAAATATTTAGCTATGCGGTAAACTGGCCTCTGTTCTTAATGGAGAATCTCATGAAGTTAAAATGTGGGCTCTACAATTCTTTTAGAAGTTAAAATTACTTTTATATGATGAGGTATTTGTAATTTTAAAAACCTACCTGGAAAGACAAATGATTTAATCAATAAATATTAGCTGGATACTTTCTGTGGAAAACCCCTGAGATATAAAGTTCAAAAAGGATGCATTTATGACTCTCATATTTAATTTTTTAATTGTTTTCAGAGAAGAAGGGAGAGGGAGAGAGAGATAGAAACATCAATGATGGATTATTGACTAGCTGCCTCCTGCATGCCCCCTCCTGGGGATTGAGCCCGAAATCTCAGCATGTGCCCTTGTCTGGAATCAAACCTGAGACTCTTCAGTCTGCAGGCTGATGCTCTATCCACTGAGCCAAACCAGCTAGGGTGATTCTCACCTTTAGAAACACTGTTGGAGGAGGTCCTCAGGAGGACATGATAGCCAGCTAATCTGCAAACTGGACACGTGTCATTGGAGTCTCCTGACCCCCCCTCCCCGGCCCCCCATCCTTGGAATGTATGTTCCACCCACAGCGTCCACAGGGGGAACTGGCTTTGAGGACGCGGCCTCCAAAGAGCAAAATGTTGTTGAGAGCATCTGCACTGGGTATGTGACGGAAGTGAGGGAAGGCCTCTATAGACATGTTTAGTGTTCTGTTGGTGCATGGGGAGATCTACGTGTCTTACAGCTGCCCCAAACCAGCCTCATATGTGAGTTCCCTTGAGTATTAAACTTGCCCCATACCAATCTAAAGTTGCCTCTTTTCTTTAGTCTCTCTGTTCCCTCTGTGTATGGGTGCCAGTTGGTAAACCAACAGACTTCTGTGATTCAACTACTATAAAGCAGTAACTAAAAGTAAAGACTTTGGAAACATAACACTAAATTTCTGGTTTCTATAAAACAATATCATTTTCCACCATTTTCTGGCTGTGTTATTTTAAAAATTTTATTTAGCCTCACTCATCTTCAGTTTTCTCATCTGCAAAGTATAGATAATCATAGCTACTACACATGACTATTATAAATATTCAGTCTAATCATGGATGTCCAATTCATAGCACAGTGGCTGCTCCTTAAATATTGTTCTTTCCCATCAATGTTCAAGATCTCGTTTTTTTCCTTCTCATTCTTGATTATCTTCTCACTTTCATTATCCAATTAAATATTAATTCTTCAAATATGTTTAACAATATTTTAATCAATGAAAGATGGCAGACTTTGTACACTTCTCTAGGTGAAGAAAATGTTCGGATCACAGGAAGAATGTGGCTAGGGAATAAAATAAAACATATAGATGCTTACATCCCTAGATGATTTTTCTCAGTATTATTTTTTGCAGAGAATCTGAGGCTAAGAATAAAGGAAATGATGAAAAGTCACCATTAGGATAAATGAACCACGGATGCTGGTTATTTTTGTTTAAGACACAGGAGGGATAATTGTGGTTTTTCATTGGGTATCTTTTGGATAATGAAGCTTTAATGGGAGGATAAATAATCTGCAGGGATCAAGAAGGCCCCTGAGTGTTAATATTGTTCTTCTTTGTCTTTGTCTTTTGTGTGATGAGCCATTTGTAATTTTAAAAAAGATACCTGGAAGGACAAATGTAATCATGCCTCGAACCCCTACACAGAAAAGCCCCATATAATTACATCATTAAGATATTATCACCACAGTTCTGTCCTACAATTTAGTTACATACGGACAAATCTTTTTGTAGGCGACCCCGCTGACTACACTGTCTCTTCCCCTTCTGCTTAGAAGTGTGTAAGATGAGCTGAATATGGTCTCTCCACGAAGCTCCCTTTGGGAAGCAGCTGGATGAGGGGAACTTGACCTTTCTGAGCTGCGTATGCTGAAGGTGCAATAAAGATCTTAAAGGAAAGGAAAGGGAGCTAGAAATCGTCTCTTAAAGCCTTCGATAGCTTTGCTCACTGACTTTGTTCCAACTAGCATGGATTAAAATCTAAAATCTAGGACCATTTCTGTGAAAATGTATATATTTAAGACTAGAAGCCAGATGGCAATTGTGGGTTTTAGGAGATAAAGGTTGCTTGTTTGGGAAATATATTATTCAGCATGGCAATAAATATTAACGGAGTGAACTCTGCACTAATGATTGGGGACACAATGACAAGCAAAAGCTGGAGGTTATGGTCTGTCAGCTGGAGAGCCCCTTTCAGTTGTAATATCATAGTCATTCCAAGTGTCCCGAAGGAGTACCGCGTTGTGAGCATAGACAGCAGGTGTTCCAACCTCCTGGAGGGTGGTGGTTAGAGAAGGCCTTCCTGGAAGGATGTATGTGTAAGTCGATATTATCTTATTGTTTCTTGCAAAAGGCATTTTGCCATCAAATTATATTATTCTTTGTTCTCCAAGTGCCTGCTACAATAGGTTAAATAATGAGTGCTTAGCTACAAGACAAGGACAAGAGAAAGCACTTTACAGTGGAACCCTTGAGTTCCCCTCTCTAGCTTGCTAAAGAATTAAATATGTTGTGGTTAGGCATTACAAAGTATTAGTATAATTGGCTCAATGACAAGCAATTAAACTTTAACTCTTGAAGAATGTTATAAGGATTAGTTAGCTTGAATCCTGTCTTATTCTCTCACTCCTCCTCATGTGGTGAGTCCTAGAAAAATCAGGGTGGATGTTATTTTCACCTACTGGTTGCACATGAAGAATCAGTAGGACATGTTTCCTAAACAATTATCTGAATCTCTGCCCACATAAAAATAAAACAGAAGTGGTCTCAGGATTCTGACTAGCAATTTTTAGAATATGCCAGCAGTCCTTCAATGCCAACAGCTGTCTCTAGCGTGTAGACTGTGTTTCATGTTTCCTTGTGGGAAGAGGTTGGCATTGCCACTGGACTGGCTTATACGCAGCTGCAAATAGTGTTGTTCACTTCTGTTTCTGTCATTCAAAATATCTTTCTCGAGTTCTCCTTTACATTTTTAAAACAGGGCACATGAAAAATGCTATATAAAGTCCAATTCGTTTTTATAATCTCTTGATGGCATCTTCATCCTGTAAGTGCTATTCTGGGGTTTTGTAGCATAATACAAAGAACAGCAATCAACAGCAAAGTGCAATATGAGATCAGAATTTCTGGACCTGATCACTGAACGCCATAACTTCGTGGACCACATGCTTTGTGCCTTAAGACTGTCCATTTGCAGAGACTGCAAATAACTTTGTATGCCAGTGTGTCATCAGTCACTTGATTCTGCTTCTTTTTGTACTCCAGAGTTCAATCAGAAGTCCCGTAGATCAGCACGTTTGAGCTGAAATAGACCACTTCTGCTCAAACTTCACATGACAGACCTGTTCACATTTTTACTGAGGAAACTTTCAAAATGGTAATACCAATTATGTTGCTTGAAACTCGTATTCACACTTTGTTTATTAACGAAGTCCACATTTACAGCTAAAAGATGATAATTACCGTATTTTTTGGACCATAAGACGCACTTTTTTCCCCCCAGAAGTGGGGGGAAAAAGTCCCTGCGTCTTATGGTCCAAATATAGCCTGCACATATACTTTAAAAAAAAAGTTTTTTTACTTGCCCGGCTCTGTGTGGTCTCTGTGTGCTTGCCCGGCTCTAAAATGGTTCTAAATGCTGCTGTTTACTTTACAGGGTTGATTACATGTGTTTATGACTGTGATGTTGGGTTTAATGCACATAAAATATTTTAGGACACTATTTGTTTCAGAATCTTTTTTTCTTCATTTTCCTTCTCTAAAAACTGGTGCGTCTTATGGTCCGGAGCGTCTTATGGTCCGAAAAATACGGTAATTAAAAATAGGTAGCCATGATTAGTACTAAACAACTTTTGGAGGTGGCATAGGATTCTGGGGTCTCAAGCTACCCAAATGTTAAACTGCCTGTCAATTCCATGTCCTGTTTCTAGAAAGGATACCAAGATTAAATGATTTGCACGAGGTTGCAAAACAATATAGCATCAGGTCAGAGAAGATAGTTCAGTACCTCTCTTTTGAACAGTTCTAGCAGCATAGTCAGCTCTACTACCGCCCTGATAGACAAGGCTATCTCTTTTGTTGTCACCCAACGACTTTGTTGGACATAGTCTTCCTGAAGTTGGAAATAGTCCCATTAGAATAGGTTAGGAATGTTAAAATAATGCCCAAGATTTTCATGTTCTCTAGCATATTCTTTCTCCAAATCATTCATCCATTAATCTAGTCAATGAATATTTATTAAGAGATATCCTATTCTATATATTGTACTTGATACTAGTCAGATTTATAGCTCTTTATTAAGATATTCTTATGAATTTAAATCAAATGTATTTATACAGTGCATAATCGCATTTATTAGAAAAAAGAAATACAGAATTTTGGTTAACAGTCTTCAGACTAGATCTTTTTGACTCAAGGACTGAGAGATTTCAAGATTTTTCTTTTGTGCTTTGCCCTCTCTGTCCATGAAACAGCTTTCTTCTTTCCTGCGACTTCTGTCCCACAGTTGAGGGCTGTGTTCTGAGAATAAAAATTAACTATGAGATTTGCATGCATTCTCTCTGAATGAAATGGTATTAAATTTGTGGCAGCCAAGTAGATGGGAAGAAGGAACAAAAAGGTGATAGCTTG
The DNA here is from genome assembly GCF_014108245.1 of Pipistrellus kuhlii. Lineage (NCBI taxonomy): Eukaryota > Metazoa > Chordata > Mammalia > Chiroptera > Vespertilionidae > Pipistrellus > Pipistrellus kuhlii. Next base: position 4,806,066 of record NW_023425573.1, on the reverse strand, counting down.
TGAATGCTAGTGAATTATTCTTAACTGTTAAAATTTAACAAAATAAGTCAACCTATTCTTCTCAGGCCCCTCCCCATTAAAAATTAGTAATACAACCCATGATTCTATGATTCTGCTCCATGTTGCCTTTTGCAGATGTTAGGACAATACTAATATCCAATGATGAATTTCACTGTTGACCCTTCCAATAGTCCTCAGTCAGAGTTAATCACTCCCATTTTGCATTTTTGTATTAGTGAGTTTATTACTGCGTGCATAGTCCTATGGCTACTCTTATAACTGAATCATAAATATTTTCTTTGGGATGTATATTCATGTGTATTTCTTGACTAGATTCAAGATTTTTGAGAACTATCATTTTTCCCAGTCTTATTCTTCTCCTAATTACCAAGCCCTAGTACAATGCCTACCACATAACAATAACCAAAAATAATAATTAATTAAATTAAATGAGTTAAATTGATTTCAGCTCTCTTTAACATTTTCCTCAAGGTAAGAAAACCTTCAGTGTAAACACTACACCTTACAAGTAAGCTGTGGCAGTACATCAGTTGATGCTAGTACAAAGCTTTAGAAACTAGTAGTACATGTATTGTGCCTTCTATATTAATACTACCTTCTCTATTAATACTACCATTGCTGCCTGTGACCAGCCCTCCTTCTCTCAACAGATCTTTGTGAAGAATTGTTGAATGTGTAACTTACTTTGTTTTCAAATAAGTTGAAAGCTGAAAACCTGTTTCTCTGAATATTCCAGATTATTTGGGCGCATGACATAACGATTTGAGTCTTCAAAGAGGGGGGCAATTACATCATATTTTCTCACTCATCTCTGTGACAGATGTGAACTTGGTTCAGATTAGAGGAAGGGCATCAAGATTGAAAACTCAGAATGATATACTTCAATCTTATGGATCAGCCTCATCTCTTACTGCCACTGTGGCATCTGATGACTTTTAGTTCTTCCAGTTCTGCATTCTTCTCCTGTGACTAAGCCCCGGATTTCTCTCCTATTTCCCCAGCAATGAGCTTCTAGATTGTTTACCTATGGGCTCAATTACCTGCTTTGATATCCTAATGACCGCCTTAGCTCCTCTGGCTCTAGGGTCTTTCTTATACTCTCACAAGATCAGGTGTCCTTATAAGAATTTCATTTTTACTGACACTAGCTCTCCTGCTTGGACTTAAAACTCATAATCCTGTGCTCTGCTTAGGTAACACTATTTATGCCATTATGTACTATTATCCTCAAATATGGGCAGCAATCCACATTGACTATGCCATTTCCTTTCCTTACACCTTGACATCCTGGTGATCTCCTCAATACCTGTTATTTCAGATGTCTGCTCTCTGGATCCCAGCCATTTCTAGAAAGGTTAGTTCTGCTACTGACCTCACTTAATTAGCATGACCTGGTCCTAAAGTCATTCCCCAAAGACTACAGGGCTAGGTATTAGCCACTGGCTTCTCTGGTCACTCAGCTCCTCACCAGAGTGGATTTACGTGCAACTTGCAGGTAAATATCTCTACACCCAAGCTCAGAACTTTGCATAGAAAGATTTCAAAGATTTGTACTTTGACTCTCCTTATTCTGGCTGGAGTTGTGTAAATAATAAGAAATCATAATCTCCTGGAACTTAGAAATGTTAGATTTAGTATCCAATACTATCTACTTCTAAAGTCTCTGAGAGATAAAATGTCTTTCAAAATTCCTTTAGAAAATCATTTGGTATTTAGCTATTTCCAGTTATGATTTCATGTAGACTACCAAAATAATGTGTTTGCCTCCTTGGGACTTGTGCCTGTCAAGTAACTATAGTTGCTAATGTACCTCTTTGCTTGGTTACTGTTTGGTCAAGTGTTTTAGTTTTGCCTTATCTGTTAGTTTTCTCATAAAAAAAAAAAAATCTTTATTGTTTCTACTCATCTCTCAAATTCTCATTTGTTTTTTTATTTCCCTCAGAATAAACATAGTTCTATTAATGAGAGTCACAGAAAGTAGGGAGAAATTCTCTCAAGCAATTTATTTCAACTGTTATTTACCCAGTTGCTTACTGGAAATCATATATGTTTTATGTCTTGAAATCCATAAAGAGAAAATATTAGAGTAGTGAATCATACTCCCCACTGACACTAATGTTCTTCTCAGCAAGCATATGAGACAATGTTGAACATATGCATAAGCTCAGATATTGTGATATAACCGCTTGGGGAATTAGGCAGTCTTTTTTCATTAGGTCCTGTAAATAACACAAAAAAGGTAAAATGACTTTATCATTAAAAAGCACCCTCTGGTTCAAATCCCTTAAAAAAGGTCATTTTCCAAAGTTATAAAATTTCAAGTGATTTCTTTTATAAAGTATTGGTTTTTTATTGAAATTTAGCATGTCAATAAGCATCTAGTTTTTAAAATATCTAGTTAAGAAAGTTGGAGCATAGAATATACTCTGATTTATAAATCTGGGAAAAACTAACACTAAGCAGAGTGAAGTTTCACAGTATTTAACCTTTTAATTAAAATCTAATAATAAGGTATTATTGCAAATTTACTAGGTAATAGAAGCATACAATTTCAGATCCAGAATGTATCTATGTATATATATTTTTTCTAATGGAGATGAAAATGAGAATTATTCTATATGCCAAACATAGATAGTGAGTCCTTTAATAAGAAGGGACATTTTATATTTGAGTAGTGTTTCATATAATTAAAAATATTCAGTTATAGGATTATTATTTTGTAGTAAATAGATTAAAATTTATTTTATTTAGTGAATTTATGGTATTATACAGTAGCTTTCTAAAAACTGTCCTTTTTTGTTAAAATAGAAAGTTGGTAAACCTACAACTGATATATGAAATTCAAAAACATAGGAATTATTATAAAGAACCATAAAAAAGTGAGAAGACCATCATAGATTCATACTGAAATTTTAGAAACGAAGCTTATGATTATTTACAGTGCTCCCTATTTCTTATAAGAACTCCAGCAAACAACAACAAAAAAGGTATCCCTAGCAAAGCAATTGCATTGATAGGATTCTAGCAGATTTCATTTGCATTCGAATGGTATTATGGTATTATCCAAAAATATAATATTATATTAAGTATTAATGGAACATTTTACCCCTGTTATTGTTCATTGTCACTTCTATTAAACATTAACTTCCCAGTTGACACAAGAAAAGATGTAGATAAGAAATAGTGTTTTGTGATACAATATAGAGAATCTCAAATTATCACTTTAGCTCCCAAACACTGTTTATTGTGTAATGCTGGCAACTCAAAAGACTGAAACTATTCACATGGAGATGTCACCAACATGCCGCTTTGCTTACAATATTGTACTTCATTTCTATTGTTTCTTTAAAGATACAATTCTTGGAATGGATGCAATTATAATACAAAATAGAAAAAAAAATCAGAATAGAATATCTTTTTGCTTCCTTTTCTGGTGAAGTCAGAAAATAGAATAGAAATAGCCTTTTTTAATCAAGATTCACATAACTAAAAGAGCAGGACATTAGTTATGTAAGCTATGCCAGTAACAAAAGTCTTAAATGTGAAGATTCTTAGAATAATAACAATAAAATAATATATCTAAGAGTTTTACAACTCCAAACTTTACTTGTCTACCATTTTTACTTACAGTATTTTATTTGATCCTCATATTAGCTAAAAAATCAACAATATGTTTCAGCAGCCTTGGGCAGCTAAGCCCTCCATTGTGTAAAGAAAAAAAAAAAAACTGTGTCAGATCATTTAGCTTTTTATTAGCAGTATTACCTTCAATAGGTTTGGTTTTTTATTAACTTCTTAAAGCCTTGGCTTCTACATCTTTTGTGCTGCTATATCACAGAAATGGTCTGTGGATACGAAGTGATAACAGTATTTCCCAACCCAGTATCTAATAGTATTATAAGTTTTAAATAATGGAAACCGGATAATAATCAATTTATTTTTCACTCAAATTCTATATTTAATAGCATATTTTTAAATCCAGGAATGAGGGAGTATAGGATCTGTCATTTTCCCCTTCTATAATAAATTCTTAAATCGACAGTTTTAAAAGTTTGTATCCTCTACACAAAACAGATTACAAAAAGGATCACACTGAGGAAAGATGAGAACTCAAAAAAAAAAATCATATTCACTGTTTAAGCCAAGCAGGAACAAATCACATAGGAACTCTAGCTTCTATTTCTGCAAATGAGAATATTGCCACTCTGTCAAAAATAGACAAGTCCAACAATTCATTTTCCCCCCGCACTATAGCACGCTGCTGCTATTTATGAAAACGATGAACATTTTTAGGGTGAATGCAAAATATTGCATATCTTGATTAAGTCACATAAAATCCAGTATCCTTTGAGAAAAGGATATTTTATGACAGTCTATTCAATTATTTAACAGCTCTTTGTTGACTATCTTCCAAGTGCCAGTCACTGTTCTCATGTTGGGGCTATCTCAATAAAGTTATATAAAACCACCCCTTTACTGATTTTCATTTTGTTCGTAGTCTAAACCCAGCGGAAAATTTTAGTTCATATTCTGTTTAAACAGTTCTATTGCCTATTTTAGTGAGAAAGAAAACCTGTATGTCTCTACAGCCTTTATTAGTGATATATTTGTTTGACTGTGACAGTGAAACCACTGAGGACATTGTTTTGTAAGTGCCATAGCACTGGTATACCATTTTTTGTTTTAAAAAAAAACATTGTGGCTTTATTAGGCAAGCACTGATTGGGAAAGTCACCTTTGTTCTACTACTTATAACTCCCCTAAACCTTATGTCGCTCAATCATGGGCAATATTGTGCTTAGGAAAATATCTTATTAATTTTCCTATTAAGTCTTTTTTCTGCCTAGTCTATACTATTCTGATCAAACAAAAGAATCTTGTACAGTTGTAGTCTGAAACATGACCATCTTTCAAATTTAATAATTTGACAGCTACTGAAATAAGAGGAGGTGATAGTGTATTTTTAAAGCCAATAAAATAGTTATTTATATTTAATAGTTTTAAAGTTTTCTATTCTAATTGGATTTAGGTTTGGTGAGACATGCAATTTACATGATTATGAAATATAATAATTGAAAGGAAAATACTACTTTTAAACTACTCTTCCATATTTTCATGAACAAGTGAATTTACTGTTTTAAAATAAATGAGCATCAAACTGGAGATCACAATGATGAAGAATCCTTTAAAAAAAACTTGCTATTAAGTAATGTAAGCTGGGTCCAACAACATTACTGCATAAATATTTTTTTTTATTGATTTCAGAGAGGAATGAAGAGGAAGAGAGGGATAGAAACATCAATGATTTGAGAGAATAATTGATAAGCTGTCTTCTGCATGCCCCACACTGGGGACTGAGCCCACAACCAGGGCATGTGCCCTGACTAAAATCCAACCATGACCTCCTGGTTCGTAGGTTGACGCTCAACCACTGAGTCATGCTGGCCGGACCCAACTACATTTTTTAAGAAAACATTTACCATCCACATCGCATGCATTTTCCAGGACATTTATTTTAAATATCATATATGCCCAACATGGAGAAAAAAACATCATGGAAGATGATACTGGATACTTTTGTAAATGACATATTGTTAGAAGTTTAGAGTTTATTTTCTTTAACAGCAACTTGTCAAGGAGTGGACCCATCAGTCTCTTTTCTTTCTGAAGAATTATCCCTGAAAGGACCTGTTGAATGTGAAGCCCTAATTAAAGGCTTAATTTGTTGGCAAGCTTGTTAAATTATGTTTTGTAGAAGTGCAGGATGTTTAAGTGGAATTAATGATATGGGCAGTGCTACTTTTATCTACTATATGCAATTGTCTGGATAATTGCCTTTGCTCTCCTCTTGACCTTAATTGAATAGGGAAGCTACAACAGGCAGGTCCACAATCTCTGAAGAACCAGAAATGCTGACATAGCCTGTCCACATATAATATTTGCATTACACATCCTAAACTAACAGACGATGGTATTTACAAGGCTTCACTAAATGCTTAAATCTATTTTGTGGACAAAAGGAATTTTAAGTTAATTCATTTTGTGGAGAGAATAATTTAACCAAGTTAGCATTTTGTTGACAGAATTATGATGAAATTCATTTTGTCTATATAATTGATTGGACAGCTAGCAGAATGCATTTATTCCTAGAATGAAGCATCTGCAGAGGTTGTCAAATGGCATTTCCCCCTAGTCTCAAATAATTCTGTCAACAAAATGAATACAAGATCCAATTGTCTATAGTACTGATTGATGTAGGTGTTAATTGTTGGGGTATAGGCTGCAAATATCTATATCTAATCTGTGTACAAGGTAGGTGTATGGTTTGTTTACTTTGCAATCAAATGCTGCAGACATGAAATAAATATTTTGGCTAAAATGTAAATTGAATGAGAAACATCTTGAAACTATCAAGAGATATAATACAAAGAAGGTCATGGGTAGTACATGATAAAAAGTATTGAAAGCTACATGACAAGTTATCAACACTAGCTGTAAATTTACAAAGTTCTCCGGATGTACTTTTAATTGAATTGGATTGTTGTATTATAATTAAGTTAAACCTAGAGGATTGCACAGTGAAGACAAGGGTCTGTATTTGCATATCACCTTGTGCCAAAAGAGTGTGTGAATATTAAAAATAGATCCCTACAATATGGAGCAGCCTGGGCCACTCCTAGGATACATAATTATTGGAGATTCTTTTTCAGACAGCCTTGTTTTGAGCTTGACCCTCTCCATTCTGGATGGTAGAGCAAGAAAAAGAAATGGAATACATTTTGTAAGAAGAAAATATTTTTAGGGGTCCTTACCCAGAAGATGAATTAATGCACATTATATATTAAGAATCTCTGGTTATTTAGATTTATATTTTTTTTCCTGCATAAATAAATGTTATAGAAGCATTTCCTGTCAGTTCTCCACTCTGAATCCACTCCAAGAAAAATCTACAGCTTGTAAAATCTAACATGAATAGATGAATTATTCACTGTAGCTCTTTAAAGCTATCTAGATAATGGATATAATTTGGCTGCGAAGGCCAGATGTTAACTATTTTGAGACATAGGATTACTTCTGCCTCTGCATTTTGCGGGTTATCAGCAAACTTCTGCCAGCTACCACTTGTTTTGACATTAAAGACCAATGCCAATGCCAACCTTCAGGTGCAGTGGAACAAGTGTGGACAGAATCAGGCAGTTGTATTGGAAGTTGTCTTGGAATAAGCTGGCAAATGCTGCAGGCAGCTACAGACCAGTTGAAAGCAACTCACTGGGGACAGGTATAAATATTTGAACATAAAACTAGAACATATTTAGGAGGAAATAATATATTTCAGTAGGAAGGTTGGAGAAGTTGCATAACTGAAAAGGGAGAAATCACTGGTATAAAATTGAGCCATACTGTTGGATCTGTAAAATAAACTGTATTCTCCATCTCTAATTCCCTACCTGGCATTTTGCTGGAAAACATTTTGCCAAATATATTCTGTGTGTATTTAGAAATTGCTTCTTGCCCATCTGAAACCAGTTGGGTTTGGAAAAAGAACAAAGTACATTATGAAATTTCTCTATCCTAGCCGGGACCGGTTTAGCTCAATGGATAGAGCGTCGGCTTGGGGACTGAAGGGACCCGGGTTCGATTCCAGTCAAGGGCATGTACCTTGGTTGCGGGCATATCCCCAGTAGGGGGTGTGCAAGAGGCAACTGATCGATGACTCTCTCTTATCGATGTTTCTAACTCTCTATCTCTATCCCTTCCTCTCTGTACAAAATCAATAAAAATATATTAAAAAAAAAAAAAGAAATTTCTCTATCCTAAATTGATCACAATTAATTTTGGAATATATTACCCATAAGATTTATGTAGGAAATAATTTTTTAGGCAACATAATAAATGTATATAGTGATACATATATATTCATTAAAATACATGACCTAAAGTAAGGGTTTAGAAACACATATGAATAGAATTCTAATCAAAATTTGTACACTAAGCATGTTTCATTCATTAATTTGATATGAAACTAGATGCTGTTATTTTCCACCTCTTTTTCCTCCTTAACTTCCAGAACACAAGGTATTAGTCTTGATTCTCTCAGCAAGATATTTGAAGGTTGTTTTCTGGCAAATCTGTCCAGACCAAGTTTAACATCAAAGTTCCCCAGCTAACATGGTAGTCTAAGACATCCTACAGCAAAGCACACACTGCAAGCTGTGATCATGACCTTCTAAGCACTTGTTAGTGTTATATATAAACTAGTGCCAAAGACTCGTGCATATGTGAGGAAATCTTCTAACATTAAAAATGGAGGGGGAAATTGGAGAAAATTGAGCCTGCAGAGAGAAAAATAGTGAAAAAGGATTGCCACTAATATTCTCAGAGTGATGAAAACAGATTTTGCAGTCTTAATGAAACAAAAAGGAATAATATAATAAAGTTATATTCCAAAAATATTAGATTTGAGAGTTAAAGTTGAAGATAAAGTTGAAATAGAACAAAATGACAATGATAGATAGGAAAGAGAAAAATATAAGGAAATTATGGATTATTAATTCAGAAAATCTAATATCAAAACATAAGAATTTAGAAAGAAAAAAAGGAGAGGAAAATATTAATGAAACTATTTAAGAAGATTCTCCTACAAGAGAAGGAAGTAACTTTTCAGATTGAAAGAACCATTAAATGTCCAGCTATTAGGTTAAAATTGATATGCAACAAAGGCTATTGCAATACAAATCCTGAGGATTCAGGACAAGTTCCTACAAGTTCATTCAAAAGGTCAGGAATTATAATACTTTTGGACTTCTCAGCAGGAACAGTGAAAGCTAGAAGGCAGTGAAAGAATGCTTTCAATATTCTGAGAAAAAATATCATTTCCAAACTGAAATTATACACACAGCCAAACTATCAATCAAGCATTAGAGTACAATAAAGTATTTTGACAGGCAAGGTTCCAAAAGTTTACCTCCCTTGTATCCTTTCTCAAAATGGGCTCTAAGAAATTGGAGAATAACCCAAGGAAAGAAAAAAAAAATCAAGGGTTAGAGAAAGCACAGAATCCAACCCCAAGGACTGAAGGAGGGGCATTTCCAGGTGCTAGCTGCACTGCAGGCACAGTGACAGCCAGTTCAGACTGAGGTAAGTTAGAAGGTTCTGGGAGAGAATTCCTGGAGATGATAGAATTAGTAGTTTAAATGATACAGAGGATGTCTTGATCGTTTTTTAATATTTCTTGTTATAAATCTAAAGAATTGGTACAAGTGTAGGGGGCTGAATCAACAATGTTTGTTTCTTTTAAGGATCCCTGTCAGTTGCAAAGACACCCTGTCTCTAAAGGAAAAGGGATAAACTCCTAGTACCTTGGACATATAAGGAATAATACATTTCAAAAAGTATCCTATTGAAATAACCCTGAAAATTGTCTAACATGGAAACAGACAACATAAGCCACTTGTTTTGAGTAAGGTCAGTTTTATCTTAAGGTGATTATTGAGCAATGAGAATACACAAAAACAGAGCCCCAACTTATCTTAAGAACATAACAGACATATCTCCTAGTAATAACATCAAATAGATTTTTTGGTAAAATATATTGTTTTAGCACCCCCAAAAAATGCATTGTGTATTAGATTTCCCCTTTACTTCTAAGTTAAAGTCTACCACCATCCCCATCTTCTCTGTCGTAATTACTCTCCTTGTTAACACCTCATAATGAAGAAAAAGCAAATCAGTTGTGTCATTATGCCTTGCTGCTAAACAGAAGCAACACAGCTATTAATGACTTTAACATATGTTCATGTTTCCCTGGCCACTGGGAACTTCCTTCATCTGTTTCTCCTTGAGGCAAGGCATGTCTGTTAATAGCATGATTCTGAATTTATTTCTCTGGGAGTTAATATTCAGAACAAAATTTTCAGGTTCAACCTTACAGGTGAAGCGACTGAGAGAGAAGATGTCCATAAGGGGTGGAGGACTCTAGAAGCATCTGTTCCACATTCTCTCCCTCAGCCATATGCCTGTCTTCATTACAAATCAGCCCACTGGGTGGCGATATAAATATGTAACACTTCAAAAATAAGGCTTCAGGATCTTTCAAAAGAATGCAATGGGTTTGTAATTTTAATAAGAACACAGTATTGAGTAATTTACTAAGTATTTTGTCATTGAGTTGGAGAGTATGAATTTTAACCTTTTCTCAAGTATATTTGTATGGATTTCAGAGAGAAAGAGAAAGAGAGAAATATCAATGATGAGTGAGAATTCTGCCTTCTGCATGCCCTACACTGGGGATCGACCAGCCATCTGGGCATGTGCCCTGACTGGGAATGGAACTATGGTCTCTTGGTTCATAGATCGTTGCTCAACCACTGAGCCACACCAGCAGGGCTGAATTTTAATCTTACTTAGAACTGCAGTTTAAGTGACTACTAGCTAATTAGTTTAATCATTTAAACTCCTCACACCACATCCTCTCCCAAACCAAAGATGTGTTTTTAACCGTACATGAGTCATGAATCATTTAGCTATCTGTTTCAGTTCTCATTTTTTCACCTGTCAATTCAGTCTAGTCTTGGTCAAGTTACTTAACCTCTTCATATCTCGTTCCTTTGACTGGTGATCTACTGTGAAGAAGCACTAATAAAGGTAATTATAAAACACTTTGCAAATTTTAGTGCCAGAGACAACCACACTGCTTTGAAGTCACCAGAAGTGTGACACATGTTTGGACAAGTCCATAATTAAACTGTCCAAACTGCATTAGCTATTGATGGCATTTAACCAGGGCTGTCTCCACAGACTCTGAGTTTAAATTGTAACCACCTCTGTAAGTCCCCCAGAAAACCGGGCAGGGCATTGAAGTCTGAAAGTTTACCTTATCTTTAAAGGCAGCAATGAAAACATTATCAGATTGAAATCTCTTCAGTCTCCCCTTTTGTTTCCCATAGAAAAAAAAAAAAGGTAACTCTGTTAATTAGTTTTTAAGGAAAACGTTGAGTGGCATTACACATAATGACAAATCAATAACACTACCATTCAAAATGGAATGCCTTTTGTAACCTAATGTCCCAGCTTTCACCACTCCATGAGTATAATTAAAGACACATTAATATTTGTGCCTGAGTCTCACTGATACCAAGCTCTTACATGTGCACAGAGGAATTTTATTACTCCACAGTGTTTCTGAGAATTCTTGAGATGTGACTGAAATGCATCCTAAACTAAGCCTGATTATCCATCACTCCCCCTGGTATTGGGGCCTGATCCCTGAAGCTGTCAACATCCCCTACAGCAGTGTTTCCCAAACTTTTGACACATGTGCACCCCTTCTATAATTTTCTTAACGCTCAGTACCCCTCATACTCATGAGAACGAAGAATTAGGCTCAGCTAAGCACAGTGCAGTGCATATCCCCACCAAACTCTTCCCGTTCCCCTGGGGGTACGCGTAACACACTTTGGGAAACACTGCCCTATAGCATCCCCAAGGGGCCACTTATACAGACCTGCTTTGTTCCCTCTCATCTGAGGTATTATCACCCTGGTCAACTAAGGAAGTAGAAATCAATTCCATTATTAAAAAAAAAAAAGACATTTGATATATAGAAGTAGTTACTTAGGTAGAAGGTAGAAGGGCTGAGAATCCCAACAGATGATCATGAACAACCCTAAGATTAGCAGCGCGAAGCGAGTATGCACCTGAACTGGAGGGACAAGAAGGAAATGATGTCCAGAAACCAATAGGTAGAAGCTGCTACCACAGAAGGAGAGCCTAGGATGAAAGAGATGCAGCTATGTTCGAGAAGCTTCCAGAGCAGTGTTAGGTGGGAACTTCTTTCTCTCCCTCGGATCTCCCCCTGGGACTTTTCATTGACTTAACCCGATGGCAGCCAGCTCTCACAGAGTCCTGCAGGTTAGATACACAGTGTTGCTGTATAGAGTGGAGCAGGTCAAGAGTGAAAAAGGGACAGTAGGGTGCAAGCCTGAACAAGAGGACTGGCTGCAGCTGCTGGATGGATGGATGCTATCAGCTCCTCAGCTGTAGCTCAGACACCTCAGCTGGCTGACAGCTGCCTTGTGTCACCCACTCTGCTCTGAAGAATTAGGTCAGGAAGCTACTCGATGGTCTTGCTGTCTCAGTATTTGTTTTGTTTGGCCAAGTAGCCTTAAAGTGACACTAGCCCCTTCATACAAATGCACACCTTAGATAACAGCCCACAGACTCACAAACAAATGTGAGAACCTTATACATCTTCCCAATATACCTTGTGATCAACAGTCTTGCCCTTTTCCTTCTGCACCCCTTACAGAACTGCTTATCAAAACCCTACTCTTTAGTTTGAATTAACCAATCTGCCCTGAACTTGGGGACCCCACAACACTCCACCTACAGAACTTAATAACAGCATGTGCCCCAGGTCCCTTCTCTGTGTATAAGTGTGCATTCTATCTTGATCCCCTTGTATGCCCCTTGAGGGATGCCATATACCTCTTCATGGAGCAAACTATTTCCTGAGGACTTCCCTGACTAATATGCCAAACATGGCTCAATTTGCAAGAACAAATCCTTAGAGAAACCTCAGGTTATTTTTTTGTTGTTGGGAAAGGTCATTAGTTTTCTTTTTCTTTCTTTTTTCTTTTCTTTTTTGTTTGAGTAAGGGCAGGGACTCAGAAGCACCTGGTATTCTATGCTTATTTTCAAGATGGGTTTGTAAATCATCCTGTACACATTTGTGATCCTAGAATGATTGTAAAACAAATCATTATGATTCTAGAGCGATTGTTCTGGAGACAGAGAAGCCAGGTTTTAGAGCGGCTAAATGTTGAGCTGGAGTGGAGGAGATGCAGCTGAGTTCAATCATTTGCACGTGTTTGTTGGTAGGCTTCCCTGGTTCTTTTCACGACATCATATAAATTTAGGCTTAGGTACCTAGGCAGGACCCTGCAATCAATCAGATTCAATATAGGATGTTGGAGAAGCACTAAAAAGTCTGTAGAAATAAAAATGAAAGAAAATGGATCCATGGCCCAAAGAAATAGGCTGATTAGACTTATTACGGACTTGGTATTGATATATTATATATTTAAGACTCTGTCAAGAACAACAAACAAGTAAACAAGCAAAAAATCCACCATGATAGGTATTTTCTTCCTTTGGGCATTCTACAGGGAAAAGAATAGAATTTTCCAAGGTCTTAGCAGGGATTTAGGATACAACTATATATGAATTTTAAATGCAATCACATTAGGATGTATGCGTTAGCCTTGCACAAGGATGATCAGTGTGACTCAGTTTCTTTACTGAGACCTGCATATCCTGACAAAATAGATTTTCAGAGATCATGGTCAACTGCTCCCCATCAGTTAACTTTCTCCCTCTCTGAGCAGGAGCAGGTTTCCACTTGAGTAAGTCAAGTTGTAATCTGAATGTGTAACAATCAATATAAAAAGACAAAAATTTTTAAAGCAACTCTGATGGCAGAGCTTTGCCTGGCTATACAATGATAAATACAGGAAACTGAGAAGTAAAGGCATGAGGCTGGGGAAGAAGTTCCTAAGAATAAAAAAACAGGACATAAGGCAGAAAGGCAGGATTTATGAGAGCTCCATTCATGGGTGATATTGTATCAAATGAAATAGGAAAACTGTGAATGAGGCTATAAATGCATGTCAGGATTTGGAAGAATTTTATTGCCCACTAGAGTTACATTCTTCTATATTTTGATATTTCTAGGTCCTTTTCAGAGTAATATACACTATGAATTCCTCCCCAACCACATCAAGGCAGTATTCTGCACAATAGTTGCTACTATTCCAGAAGTTATAGTTTTTACTTTTATTTTTATTTTACTGAAGTCAGCAGTTTCTGAAAAGTAACCTAAAGCTCTTTTTAAAAAATCCATCTTTAATAGTCTACTTTTTAACCCTTTAGGGGGTGAAGGAGAGAAATATGAGGCCATATCTGAACATAAAACAATAATATCATAGATAATAAAAAAGAAATGTTGAGCCGAAACTGGTTTGGCTCAGTGGATAGCCAGTCAGCATGTAGACTGAAAGGTTTTAGGTTCGATTCTGGTCAAGGGCATGTACTTGGTTGCAGGCACATCCCCAATAGGGGGTGTGCAGGAGGCAGCTGATCAATGATACTCTCTCATCGATGTTTCTAACTCTCTGTCCCTCTCCCTTCCTCTCTGTAAAAAAAATCAAGAAAATTTATATTAAAAAAAAAGAATTGTTGATTTGTCCTTGTTTTCTGTCAGGAAATGGCAAATTTATAGCTTTTGTAGTGAGGACATGCTTTCTGAATATAGACTGTATGGCTTTTTGCATATTGTCATGTCACAGAATCTTTGACTCAGAATTTGGAAGGGCTAGTTCCTCTAGTTTTACAATACATTTACCACCCAACTGACAATCAGCTGGTCACAATCTCTGAGAGAAGCACAGAATCTGTTTCAAATGCCTCCAGAGATAAGAACACTCCAATTTCACAAGTTGAATCTCTACTGAGTTGCCTAGATAACCAGAAAGTTCTACCTTATATTGATCCAAATCTGTTTACTTGTGGCTAATGTACATCTTCCCTGTCACATTTATGAAACTATCCAGAATAATTCAACTTATAAACTATAGTCCTCCAACTATTAAGGCAGTTCAGAAGGGACATGCTGAATTTTTATTCCAGAACCTCTTAGAAATATATAACCTGGAGAAACCTTCCCAAACTATGTCTTAAATAAATTCGGTCTTTAAAAAGAAGCACATGTTAGATTACAATCAAATTTACTCTTTAAATGAAGGCTAACTCACTTAACTTATATATAATTTAAATGCCACTGTATCGTGTGTGTGTGTGTGTGTGTGTGTGTGTGTGTGTGTGTGTGTGTGTTTTACCATGGATTTTTATTAAATTTGTGCACAGATAGATCCTTTACATAGCAACTTAGTCTGCTGTGAGACAATCTTCACAATTAGTGTCACTGGGGGTATAATGGAGAGTGAAGAGAACAGGGAATGATAGATTTATTACTATATCTTATTCCATCTAACATGCCATTGGTTAAAAGATACACCTTATTTTATGGAGTGCTATGGATCAATGACTTGGTATTCATTAGTTTGAGATATAATGTAGCTATATGGAAGCTTAATCAGATAATTCCTTCTCTTTCTACCCTGGTCAAAGGGTAGGGATGGCTAATGATTGTAACAGGACCACATGAGGGCCTCTCCTCTCTATATTTGTGTTATTTATGCCAAAAACTTAAAGTCAATCTTGAGAGTGACTAGAGACATAGCCTAAGGGACAACATAAATATGCTCCATATTTTTTTAAAAAGTTGCATTATTTGAAGAGTAACTAAACAATTTTACAATTTCTTTATATTAACATGTTCTATACTCCTGGCATGTAGACAATAATGTGTACATTTAATAGAATGAATTCTATTTTTAGATATTATGCAAAGTAATGATGGCAGGATGAAAACAGACTGAGAACTTTGGGGTGGAGTACATAATCTGGAAACATAAAACTGGTCAAAAGGAGAAGCAAAGACATTCCGACCATTGATTTGCTTCACTAATGCTAGTCAATGACTTCCTCAGTGTGTTTAACTTATGAAGTTCAAAGAACAAGTTGACAATACCACAGGAAGGAGAATATAATAAAAACTAGACGGAAGAAGAAGAATGTGTAAGTGGAAGGACTTGCCAGTGATAGTAGCAGAAACCAATATTTTCAAATATTCTGCTGTTATTGGTTTTACACAACCTATTGATAAATAGTGTCATGCTTTAAAAACTTAGGCTTAGATTAGTTTAGCATGTACTCCATTGCCAAATCAATGCTGACAGTCTGGAGAGGGAATTTCACTACAGAAAAGTCCTTAGAGAAAATATAAATGGAATTTTATTTTTAAATAAAAAAGACTATAACTGAGAGCTACATGCTGCAATAGTTTAGTAACCCTTCACTGTATTAAGTAAATCAGGTCCTCTTAAAACTTTCTTGAGTCTTTATAAGAGAAGATTGTTTTACTAAACTTGTTTATTGACTTGAACATAGTCTATTATCCAGCAGTTAGGAATCATGACTTGAATTTGCTTAACTACCTTTACAAAATCACATACTCTCTTTTGAAATCCCTTGAAATGCAGAATGTTGACCTGGCTCAAAAGAAGCAATAAAATTATTTTAAAGGCTCACCTGATATATAAATGAAGAAACTCAAGCCCTGGGCAGAATCAGAAGTTTCATGTCCATTACAATGGGGAAGTGATCACTCCTACTCTTGTTTTTCCTTTTTCTCCCCTCATTTTTTTACCTTTAAATTTTATGAAGAACCATACAGCTTGCATTTTCTCTTAACACTTAGGGGGAAAACAAAACAAAACACATATTCATCATCTTTTCTCTTGGCTACTGATAAGAAACTCTGTAGATACCAAGACAAAACCAGAAATTATTGGCAGAGAATAAAAATAAAGATTTTTTTTTTTTTGCGCAACCACTGTGAATTTTGGGTAACAAAGGTGAGGAAAGCCATCACCAGCAATCCTAGTCTGCAGCACCTATCCAGTTATTTATTAAGAATTAAACTTGAAATTTGCTTCTAATGTTACCTTTGACACAAGCCTATATGTCTGTACATAACTGTCTCTGGAGATTAATAAATTATCCTTGTCTTTCACTTTCCAGATTTCTGGCAAGTGTCTTTCATTAGCTAATATCAATTTGCAACCAGCTGGAGAAGGGGATTCTGGGAAATCTATTTTCTAGCTTCTCTCAGTGATGCAGAAGTATCTTAGATGGGTCTGGTGATAAGACTAAGTTGACAAGAGAGAATCCAGCCCCTAACCATTCCTTGAGGTAGTGATACTAAATCTGATGTCCAAAGATTTTAAGGAAAAAAAAAAAGGCTCCATACGTAGGTAGGGAATGGAAGTGATATCTAAATATTGCATACATCTTGAAACCGGTTTGGCTCAGTGGATAGAGTGTCAGCCTGCGGACTGAAAGGTCCCAGGTTCAATTCCGGTCAAGGGCATGTGCCTTGGTTGCAGGCACATCCTCAGTAGAGGTGTGCAAGAGGCAGCTGATCGATGATTCTCTCTTATCGACGTTTCTAACTCTCTATCCTTCTCTCTTCCTCTCTAAAAAATCAATAAAATATATTTTAAATAAATAAATAAATATTAAATAAATAAATAAATATTGCATACATGTAAGTTTTTGAGAATTAAACCAGGAAAAGATTGAGTTGGGCATTCCTGTCATACTGTATAGGTATCAACAATTTGTTCTTCACAAGGGGCTGGCAGTTCTATTTTTCATTACATAGTTAAACTTTTTTCCTAAAACTTACAAGCTTTGGTAAGCTTGGCATCCTGTTTTCTGATCATGCAGTTTGTTAAATCATTTCTTCCTCAGTTTCTGGAGATAATGTGCAGTAATATTTGACCTTCTCTTACCAATTGCATAGAAAATATTTCTAATATTATTTCCATCATACTGCTTTGGTACTCCTTGGACAATAATGGAATTAATATTCTTTGTAAAAACCTCTAAAAAAATATGGCAAAATGCAATAATACTCTAGAGAGAGTAAAGAACTTAATTGACTAGTGTGCTTAGTGGTGGTGGGCAGATTGCACAGGTTTTAAAACTTGATAAGGTCAAAGTTCATGAAAAAGGAATATATATATATATATATATATATATATATATATATATATATATATTCATTTCAAGCAAAATAAAGGTCAGTTGTGTGGCAGGGAATAAGTGTCAAAAATTATGTTTACAAGATTTATTAAATGCCCAAAACAAGCTGGCCAGGTAAGTATTATTCCCATTATGTACTTGTTAGAGTTGAGGGCCAGCGAGGATAAATAATTAACCCCAAGTTTCACAATTTATAAAAGGCAGAGTGGAATTTAAACCTCTGATTCAAAACTGTGTGTTTTTCTTACTCCATCTCTCTGCCTCTACAAATGCGTTTTTCCGTGCACAAAGGCCTTGCTGTTCTGCAGGAGGAGAGTGCAGCTTTCTTTTCTATCTTGCTCTTAGCTTTGCAGGCCCCTCTACTGAATCTCAATGTGGAAGGGAAAGAAATTTAAAGAAATATAAAGCTTCAAATATAAAGCGCCTACCTTTCTTCTCACAATGATGATGAACAAAAGTTGCAAATGATATTGCATCTTGCCTGACCAGTTGTGCTCAGTGATTGAGCACTGACCTATGAACCAGGAGGACACAGTTCCATTCCTGGTCAGGGCATATGCCTGGGTTGTAGACTTGATCCCCTGTGTAGAGCATATAGGAGGCAGCCAAACAATGATTCTCTTTCATCTTTGATGTTTCTATCTCTCTCTCCTCCTTCTTCCCTGAAATCAATAAAATATATATTTTTTAAAAAATAAATTATATCTTACTTTACTGTAGAGGACTTTTTTTTTTTTCCAGTCCCCCAAGGATCTATTCTTTCTTCCTACCAGTGCATTGATTTCTTTTCAGAAGATTCCCACTGTCTTTCTGTGTGTATTCCTAGTGGAATGTTAAAACCTGGTGATTGCTTCCTATGGAAGTGGCAGATATATAAGTTCCCCACCCTAATTCATGGAGGGTATAGATATAGTGCTTTTAATTTTGAGTAAGGAATGGAAGTCACTCAGGCAATTTGGCTGTCCTATATAATAAAAGCCTAATATGCTAAGTGTCTGGTTGTCCAGTCATCTGTTCAACCAATCAAAGCATAATATGCTAATGATATGCTAAGGTCACTCAACCACTCGCTATGATATTCACTGACCACCAGAGGGCAGAAGCTCTGACTGGAAGGTTAGCTTATTGCTGGGTTCCAGGTGATCTGGACTAAGTGAGATGGGCTGGACATGCCCTGGAGCCCTCCCGAGGTCTCTTCTCAGTTGGCCAAGCTCCCGTATCCCTCCCTGTCCCCAATCATGAACCAGTGGGGTCCCTTGGCTTGGCCTGTACCCTCTCGCAATCTGGGACACCTTCGAGGATGTTGGAGAGCCAGATTCAGCCCAGTCTCACAGACCAAGCTGAGGGACCCCAATGGTGCATGAATTTGTGCACTGAGCCTCTAGTTATGTGATGAAAAGGCCAACTATTTCCCTCTGTAAAAATGACTTCTGCAGTCTCTATTTCATTGTTGGTTTAGTTTCTATCAACTTCCAAATAACAAACTTCCCTTAAATTCTACAATATAAATATAAATTGCTACAACACTTACTTTTCTTATTGAAGTTAGACACATTCAGTTTCTAGGTTTGCAATTAAAGAATTCAAGCATAATACCTGTAATTATTAATCCCTTCACCTTCCTTAACTCATTTGAAATGTAAATAGCAAATACTAAAATAAAAATAAACTAGAAAACTGGAAAAAATCACTTTCTTAATGTATAATGTGTATAACAATTAGTAATGCTTTCATTTGCAATTAGACGAAATAATTTCGATTGTATTTAAAAATTTTGAAAGAAAGTAAAAGAAAAAAGTGGGGATAACAAAGAAAAAATGGAGATGTGAATAATTATGGCACAACATTTATAATGTACACTAATAAAAGTGTACACTAATAAAAGTGTGCCTCCACTTTGATTAAGAGCTCTCTAGAAGTCTTAGAAAGAAGAAAATATTGTCAGTTGCATATGTTTGAAGATTCCTGAGAGAAAAACGAATCACTTGCTAAGAAGGACAATTTCTCCTCATACGAGGCCCAGAGAGAAAAATTCCATTCTTATGTTTTTATGTGGGAACTGTACCAAATGCAATAGTGTTTGCAAAAACACCTCGAGAGGAAACACTGAATTGTGATTCACAGACTGTTTTTAGTGCTGTTCCTTGTGGTATGTCAATAGTATCAGACCAGAGAGAAATGCACCAGAGGTGGTTCTGTGGGGGACACACATATGACCCGGGTGTGTAACTCTCTGCCCTGCCATGCTGCTGTTTTATCCACGACAGATCTTACGATGTTTAGAGGGATGGGTAAGCTATTGACATTCAGGAACTCCTCCAAAACTATTGTTCTCCTAACGTATCACTGAGAATGGAGTTTAAAGTTGCATGCTCAGCAGTTATTTGCTGGGCAGTGGTTATACGTCGGCAGTAGAGCAGATGGTTAATCTGGCCATTGTTAAATTGCAAGACAGAAGTATAAACAGAAACCGTTTTTCTGTTTGGAGAAAAGGAGATGCATTCATGAAGGAGAGACAAGATTATCCTTATGCAAGAATTAGGCAATTTAAATGAAGGACTAGCCCAGCCAGTGTGGCTCAGTGTCAACCTATGAACCTGGGCCGGCCAGCCTGAGGACCTGGCCCTCCAGTGCATGAATTTTCATGGACCGGGCCTCAAGTGTTTATATATTTCTTCACAGTTCAAAAAAATCCCCCTTTCAAAACAGACAAACCAACAAGCCCCTAGACCTAGATGAATTCACTGGTACAGTCTATAAAATATTTAAGAAAAAAACATAATATTATTCTATCACAAACTCAGAGTAAAATAGGAAGGGATATATCTTTCAGCTTCTTTTATATGCCCAGTAGTTTACTGATACCAAGATCTGGCAGAGATATCTCATGTAAAGAAAATTACAGGACCAAGTGCCATATGAACATAGATACGAACTAACAAAATACTAACAATTAGAATTAATGGTACATTAAAGGCATAAAGTGTTATGACCAAGTAGGTTTTAATTCAGAATCATCACTTGATTTAATGTTAGAAAAACAATGTAATGTTTCTGGAGACATAATAAAAAGAAGAAAACTATTGATTTTTTAGATGTATAAAATTTATTAATAAAATTTATCAGTTTTCATAAGAAATGTCTCTCCTCAAGCAAGAAATAAAAGGAAACGTTTTCAATCTGATAAAAGAATATTCACAGAAAGCCTACAGGTAATATCTGACTTGATTATGAAACTCTGAACACCTTTTCCCTAAGGTGAGGGAAAAAGAAAGATGTACATGATCACCGTTTTATTTCACATTGTATTAGGCCTGACTCAGGGAATAATGTGAAAGAAAGAAAAAAGGGACAGAGTTACCAAAACAGAGAAAGAGGGTCTGAGAGGGACAGAGAGAACCCTGAAGTGAAACTAAGAATTATAACTGTCATTGTACACAGACAGAAAATACAAGGAAATATACAAATTACAAGAGCTAGTTCATAAATTTAGCAAGACCTCAGGATACATAGTCAATTGCGTTTCTATTAATTAGCAACAAACAACAGGACATGAAATTTTTAAATGGCATTTACAATTTCATCAAAAACATAGAACATCTAAGAATAATACTAATAACCTACATGCATTTTTCCTGAAAACTACACATTTTAAAGATTCAGATATCTAAATGGAAAGATATGTCATGTGTATAGATTGAAACGCACTAAACTTCTATTTGTACATTTTATCTAAATAGAGTTGATGCAATCACAATAAAAATTCCTGCAAAATTTTTATGGATATTTTTGGACAATTTTAATAATTCTATGAAAATGTAAATGACATGCAGAGGCAAGACCAACCTAAAAGCTACCGTAGCATAAACAGTGTCCTATCTGAATTAGAATAGGTAAAAATTTAAAAGGAGAAGAAAGTCCAGAAATAAGCCACATATATACAGCCTCTTGATTTATAACAAAAAGCACCAATGCAATTCAATTAAAATAAATATTATAAATTTAATTAATGATAAGGTGAAAACATGATAAAATTTGGGAATAGCAAAACATTTCTCATCTTAAATGCACACTCATCTGCACTATCTGTTAAATTCAACCAAATATGACCATACCTGTAAATCAGTTGGCTAGTTATATATGTATTGTTTCTAATCCTTAAGTCCATCTTTCTATACTCTTTTCTTAGCCAGTAGTTAGAGTCTTCAAAATACATTCACTAGACTGTCTTGATATCTGCTTTTTTGTTAGGTTCTACCAGGAAGTACTCACAGGAGACTAGATCTCTGGGTAAAGGGCAAAGGAACTCTATTTCTGTTTCCACATCCTGTCAGCTTCTCTCTGGCTATGGCTTCAGCTTCCAGCTTCTCTTGACATAAGGGATAGCTGCTGTTGCCCTCCTCAGAGGGTCCAACCCAGAATTCTGGTAACTCCATCTCTTTCCTCCCAACCACAGGAGTAGTAGCTGCTTCCTGCAGTTAATAATATTGAGGTTACTCAGCATCCCTTTTTATTTTTTTCAGTTTCAAATCAATGTCTTGTATCAACTCACACTATTTTATAAATACCTGTTGTTTTTCACTTTTCTGGCTGGGACTTGAATCATACAAAGCCTATAATGCACAAGAAATGTTTATCTTGAGGCAACTACATAAAAGTTTAAGATATTCTTTTTGGGTTTAAATTTAGTTTTTAAAAAATTTAAACCCACCTTAACTTTCTCAGCAACTAATCTAACCAGTCAACTAATTAGTACTAATGTATTTCAGGTCAGTTAATGCAAGAATAAAAATAAGTAGAAGTGATTGTTTTCTACAATATTTAACATATCATTTTTAGAGAGAGGGATAAACATCAATTGGACTAATTATAATTTAATTTGTGATATAATAAAAAACTGCAACGTAGATTCTGCAGATTTTTCATACTTGCTACAATTTCTCACCACTGGTTTCTGTTTACAGGCTATTTTGGCAACATATTTCTCATTTAGGTTATGACAATTGTTCTTATGGCCAATAGCAAGTTAATCAATCATTACACAACAGCTGCAGATGGGATCCCAATATATCTGTTTCCAATCCCAGTATTCAAGACCCTAGAGACAGTTGGCTTGTAATGAACAAGCCAAAGTAAATTTTTCACATGTCCAAGCAGAAAATCTATTTTGTTAGGGAAAGGTAAGAGTTAAAATAAGCATGGTCAGATTTACTGGAAAAGAAAGCAACTCTTGAAAGAATCAAAATATCTAAGGACAAAATTCCTGCCTTCTAGCTGCCCAACTTCTTTCCCTTGACAACCAACAGATAAGAACTAAAATCAGGTAACTAGTTGAGGTGCATTTTAAATTTCATATATCTTATAGGATATACATTTTAAAATGTGTTCCAAGAGCCCTTCAGAATGTGATTACTGTAATTCTTCATCATATTATAGGAAGGAAATCTTAGTCATTGAAAGAAGTCCACTCCAGGGCATCTACCAACTATCCAGCTAATATAAATAGCCATTGCTGTATTAGTAATGACAGCCATATGTCAACAATTCTTCTCATTAAAGACCAAAAGCCATTTCTACTTCCATTAGGCATTCTTTCTTGATTTGTTTTTTGAGGCTTTTGTCTTTTCCTAGGTGAGTTCAGTCTTGAAGGAGCTGTTCATTAAGTAACTCTGTCCTCACAGAAATAAATAATGGACACATGACCCAAACTAAGTTAAGTGAACTCCTCCCAAGAACTTCGAATCTTGCTTGGAGAAATTCAATAGCAACAATACCCTAGTCAGATTCTCATATTTTCTAGACTACTAGCAAATACTGTTTTCTGTCTTCCTTGAACCTCAATTGCCAACATTTCCTTTGAGTCTCTAAGCTACTCAGCATCTATCCTCCCAGGTCATTGGTCATTTTCTGCTTAAAATATTTTATTACCTTGAGTACTGCATATTCTATTATTTATGTATCTTTATTGTTAAAAGCATTACAGACTTCCCTATTGTGGTTCCCCCCCCCCCCCCCCCCCCAGTGACTCCCTCCATCCTGCCCCTGCCCCTGCCAGGCCTTCACCACACTATTGTCTGTGTCAGCAAACTCATTAGCCAACAGAGCCAAATATCAGCAGTACAACGATTGAAATTTCTTTTGAGAGCCAAATGTTTTAAACTTAAACTTCTTCTAATGCCACGTCTTCAAAATAGACTCGCCCAGGCCATGGTATTTTGTGGAAGAGCCACACTGAAGGGGCCAAAGAGCCGCATGTGGCTCGCGAGCTGCAGTTTGCCGACCACGGGATGCATGTACGTGTATAAGTTCCTCAGTTAATCTCTCTCTACATGCTCTGCTTAAATGTATACAGAGCCAATTTCTGTAGTGTGCAAGAATTTTTTTTTTCTAAGGGGTAATCTCTTTTTATAAGTGAGAAAATTGATGTGTAGGGTGGTTAAGGAAATTGTCTAAGGTCAAACTGTTGGTAAAATGCAGAGCTGGGATCTTAACTCAGGTCCCTCTGATCTAATAAAGCCAGTCTTCTAGATAAAATGGATTTGTAACTGAAAAGCAAATTGTATTCTATTCAAGGTAGAATATGTTTTAGCTATTTTTAGAAGTCTGGGAGGCTACAAGCATTGGTCTGGTAATTCATATTGTGAGAGGAAGGCTTTACTATGAATGGATAAAGGTGGCCTCATGGCCCAGTTTCTTCCATGGTTGAGACAGAGTATAGCTAATCAGGCTGTATAATAATGAGTCAGACCCCATCCGGGGAACAGTATTCTGCTATGATTTGCTTAGACAAAAACCCCTAAATAATATAAGATTTTGGTGAGAGAAAATAGTGGCAGTTTAAAAGTATTTTGTGGTAAGCAGTTTGTCAGTTCTTAGAGAAGTTAAATAAAGAATCACCATAGATTTTCCAGCAATTCTACCCTAGTACTAGTATGCACCCAAATGAATTAAAAACAGAGTCTCAAACAGATACTTGTACAGTCATGTTCATAGACACACCATTCACAAAAGCCAAAAGGTAAAAGCCACCCAAATAATATACATCAATGGAATAACATGTAAACAAGAAGTGATATATATATATATATATATATATATATATATATATATATATATATATATATATAATAAACACTACTCAGGCACAAAAAGAATGCAGTACTGATATATGCTACAATGTGGATACACTTTCGGAGCATCACGTGAAGTGAAAGACCTCAGACACAAAAGGCCATATATCATATGATTCTATTTGTATAAAATATCTAGATAAATCTATAGAGACTAAAGCAGATTGGTAGTTTCTAGGGGCCGAGGGAAGGGGAGAATATAGAGTGATTGTTTAATGAAGATAGGGATCTATTTTGAGGTGAGGAAATGTTTTGGAACTAGGTAGAGGTGGTGGTTACTAAGTGCCATGGAATTATACAGTTTAAAATTATTGGTTTTATTTTATGTGAATTTTACCTTGATTCTAAGGCATACCTCCTATGTGCTAGGTACAGTTCTAAATACTTTATATATAATATGCATTTACTTACCAAAATGACCAGTCAGTGGTAATAGACAAGAGTCATCTTAGCATCATCTTGCTGAGAAGCAAGATGAAATAAACTTAGAATAAAATATTAGATGAGGGATATATATTGGAATAAGATACATTATTTTCTATAAAAGAATTGCTATAAATGTAGTTGCACACCTCAATGGTGCTTCATCCTATAAATATATTTTATAAGGTTCATTTCTATTTGTCTCTTCACCAAAGTTAAATTTATTTTTGTTTCCAGGCCCCAGTTGTCATGTTATTTGTTACATTTATTTGTTTGTTATGCCTATCTCTTCAGTACAAATAACCAGGATTGCCAAGGCAAAATAAACATTTTTCAGCCAAAAGTACCTCAGGCACACACCAGTGCACAATTTATAACCATGACTAAAATTATTCTTATAAAAGCAAAAACAAAAGATATTAACATAACCCTAAATCATAGCCAGTTGTGCTAATTTATCACAAATTAACCTTGCACCTTGCATATGTCAAATACAAATGAATTATTTCTATTTATTAAAAAATAACAGCATTTGAGTTATCATACCAGATATACACTAAACACTGAAATGCAACAGCAACCAACAGAGACAAACACTTTTGTCTCATATAGCTAGAAAAATAACATAGCAATTAATAGTTAATATTTATATGGAACTTAACATGTTTAAGTTGGGGAAACAACTATAGGAATAGTGTGTTTGTGGATAAAGATGGGATGTTCTATTTTGGGCATAATAAGTCTGAGGACCAAAAGATATATAAGCTTAGAAGTTGAATAAACACTATTAGGGAGGGGAAGGAGAACTATGGCAATAGCAGAGTAGGGTATTAAAAAAAAATGAGGCCAGAGAAAGAAAAAAAGGAGAGAGAGATGGATCAAGTAGGAGCTTATGAGTCATAATACAAATTTACTAGTTACTTTTTTTTTTTTTAATCTGAGAACCCATTAGTGTGTTTTGAGGAGGGAAATGATCAGAGTTAGATTCTATAAGACCAGTTGATCTAATGTGTTCGTTTTTTTGTTTGTTTGTTTGTTGTTATTTTTTTAAAGATACTGAATCCTAGCTGGTTTAGCTCAGTGGATAGAGACTCAAACTGAAGGGTCCTAGGTTTGATTTCTGTCAAGGGCACCTATCTTGGTGGCAGGCTCGATCCCTGGTTGGGGTGCAACCAATTGATATGTCGATATGTGTCTCTCACATCAATATTTCTCTCTCTGTGTCTCTCCCCCTTCCTTACATTCTCTTGAATGAGGGTTAACAAAATAAAACAAACAAAAAAATACCCTGGGAGACTGAATAAGAGTATGGGAACTTGTGACTTCTGTTAAAAATGCTAATGGATATTGACTGGAGTTTGAATAGTGACATTAAATATAGGTCTAGGTTTGAGGAGAAAGGTCTATCCTGGAGTACTAATTTGGGAATCATCAACATATACAGGATAACCTATGAGACAGGATGATATTTCTCAGTGAATAAGTGTAGGTTGAAAAGTGTGGAGGTCCAAATACTGAGCCCCGAAATCTTAAAACATTGAGAGGTTAAAGACATAAAGAGGGATTGATGAGGAAAGGCCAAATGAATACCAAGAAAGCAAGGCAAGTGTGACATCCCAGAAGGCAAGTGAAGCAAAACACTCCAGTCTCTATTAGTGGTTTTCTTGAAGCCCTCAGTGGGCTTGAGGTGGAGTAGGAGGTTAGGGGCATAGGAAGTGAGGTGGTAGGTGAGGGAAAAGGGCAGCTCCTTCCTCTTCCCAGGAATGGGAGGGACCCTATCTCAGCCCTTCCTAAAAAGGCAGATGGTTCTTTGCTCCTCTATACCCCAAATCCTAGACAAACGATGCAGGGCATTCCTCTCTCTCATGTCCTACAAGTCCTTCAGAATCTCTCTTAAGAATGTGAAATCATGTCCCCT
Organism: Pipistrellus kuhlii; assembly: GCF_014108245.1. Lineage (NCBI taxonomy): Eukaryota > Metazoa > Chordata > Mammalia > Chiroptera > Vespertilionidae > Pipistrellus > Pipistrellus kuhlii. The sequence goes on along the minus strand of NW_023425573.1, from coordinate 4,778,847 downwards.
ACGGGTTTGGGGTATCAGATAATAGTCACATTCAAATAGAACCTCTCAATTGCAATCCAGAAAATTCATTTTGTGCTCCTTTAACAAATGTTTATTGAGAGCTCACTGTTCTTGGCACAGAACGTGTCTAGGAGGATAGTCTTCGCTCTCCCCTAGGTACCTGTAGGGAATAGAGGCTGGGTTTTTACTTTCACTTTTCTCTCACACAAACCATACCATGGGAGTTTTTTCAGAATGGTAGAACATTTTTATTTCCTTTGCATGCATACTTTTAATTTCTTTACCTAATATAACCATTTCTTTACCTAATATAACTATTTTAAAGATGCAGGATGCTGGTCTTTTCCCTTAAGATCATGACACTATGTCCATTGGTTACAAGCTTTAGGAAAAGAAGAATCTCTGTTGTCCCACTGACTTGTTTTATTTAGTAAGTGTAATTGCTCCTCTATCAGGCATCAATTAAACTTTAGAAAGTAAAAGGTCAGATGTAGATTTATGCAAGATAAGACCACATGTTACTTGCCAGCCCATTCAAAAATGACATTGCTACTTGCCTTGTCCTTCTTTGTGTCCCTCAAAGATCTCGTTAGGATTTATAACCACTAATTGGAATGTATATCCTAGCTGCAATTAGCTTCTCTCAAAAGTCTCACTTATCTGGAGGAATTGGCTGTTTATTGCATCCCTAAAATCTATGAGAGATAGATCTTTTGCTTCAAATGTGGGAGTTATGAGAAGGAGGAAGAGGATAAACATCAAACACCGTGTAGGAAAGTATCAAATACCTATACATCAGCTGTCTATTGCAGTGTAACAAATTACTTCAAAACCCTATTAGCTGAAACATTACCGTTGTTTCTTATAACTTCTGTGAGCCAAGAATCTGAACATGACTGAGTTGGGTAGTTTTCTTTCAGGATCTCTCATAGTCTGCAGTCAAGATTTTGGCTAGCGTTGCATTCATCTTGAACAAGGGAAAGGTCTGTTTCCAAGCTCACTTACATGGTAGTTGGCAATTTTCACTGACTACTGTCCTCGGGCATCTGTTCTGGGCCATGTGCGTCTTAGGGATATGCACAACAAGGGGACTGGCTTCCCTCATACTAACAAATAGAAAAAGAGAAAATCATCATCCCTCAACATGGAAGCCACAGTTTTGATAAATCTAATCTTGAAAGTGATAGTTCATTGTTTTACTCTAGTCCAGTGGTCAGCAAACTCATTAGTCAACAGAGCCAAATATCAACAGTACAACGATTGAAATTTTGAGAGCCAAATTTTTTAAACGTAAACTATATAGGTAGGTACATTGTTATTAACTTAATTAGAGTACTCTTAAGCTGGCCTTTGCTAAACTCAAGGGGGCCAAAAAGCCTCAGTGGTTTGCTGACCACTGCTCTAGTCTGTTAGAAATAAGACTCTAAAATGAGCCCATCCTCAGAGAACATTACTATATTCTTCCTTATCTGCAGAGTCAGTAACGAATAATGCTGTACAAGGTTGTGGCTACTAGGAGGCTGAGATGTTTAGGGATAATTTTAAGGGCTGCCTACAACCTATTTGACATTTTTATTCTCTATCCTTGTCATCTTCACTGCCTCAAAGTTCCCATTCTCCACCAAACAGAATATGTCTCTCATTCTTTCCTTCCTAGGAAGTCTAAAATTCTCTTTGTTTTTTAATGTTACATCTCCTCAGCTAAGACACTCCACTTAACAAAGGAAAAATACAGTAAGTTAGCAGAATGTGGAAATTCTTGTTTCTTAAATATGCCCCTTGAGAGATCTCAGCAGTTTACATGGAACCATATAAACTTACTATAATGTTCTTCTTAGGATTAATTATTTCATATAACTACATAGCAATCAAGACTTCATTACTATAAAACACTGACAATAATCTCAACAATTGAATCTTTTAGAAAAGAGAAGCTATGCTCAACTGAATTCCATGTTATCATTGATCATATTTACAATGAGATTTCCCTAAATGAGTTGTGATTGTCAAAAGAGTTTTTCTTTTTTTCAAGTTAAGCTTTATTCAAGCAAAAATGCATGTATATTTCCAGCATCTCTCCTTATCGCTCTTCATGCGCCTCAAAGTAGTTCAATTACAGTAAAGAGGAGCACAAAGCTTTTGACATTTGGGCAAAGAACAATTCTGGTTATTAAACTCAGTCTTATCTTGGAACAAGCTGCCTCTCAGAGAACATTATTATATTTTTTCTTGTCTGCAGGGTCAATAACGAATAATGCTGTACAGCCATGAGTGCTCCGTGAACAAATGATACAGGCCTTTAAGGCTTAGTGGTTTCTTTTCCTTTGCTGTTGATACTATGATTCTTTGGTTTTGTTCTTGATTAAATTTAAGCTCTTTCCTAGGCTTGTCCAAATTTCAGAGGGAATAAACTTTTACATACAATAAGTCTCAGCCAGGCTTTTGCCTATTTTCAAATTTTCTCTAAACTTTGGAAATGGACCTCCCCCCCCCCCCCCCCCTCATCTTGGCAAAGAGAAATCACCCACAACCAATCAGCTAATGATCTATAATATAATAATAACATGACTTGAGTATCCTAGGATTCTCTTGCCCAGGAAGATGGAATCGCAAAAACTTTATTGGTTGTTTCAGTACTTTAAAAAAAATTCCACTGATCTGATCTCAGCCAGCTTTCATGAGGGGACTCAGGACAATATCAAATGACTGTTTGTTCTCAAGAGTCTTAATTTGGAACCATGAGTTCACTGCCCGTGATCTAATATTATTATATCATGGATTTTACCTCAGCCCCAAAAGACTTTCACAGTAAAAGACCTTCTTTAAGTAAGATTCCCCAAACCTCATAAATAGTTTGTCCTTTTGTTCCTTCCCATCTCTGGACAATATTCAGACTCTAATAATGGAATGATCTCTCTTCGTTTGGCAGAGAACAATCTTATCTACAATTTAGTTACTTTATCTGGCTTCATTAACAAGTTGTTGCAATTATTTTAAGGGAAAGGGTAGTTGACAGAAGCAACCAAGTTATGCCTAAAATGGGAAAGAATTTATGTGTTAATCGCTGTATATTCATTTCATATGAATCCTAATTTCTTCAGTGAGGGAAATAGCAATATACTCAAGTTGTATCATCTAAAGTGATGAAAGAAATATATGTAAGGAAAATAAAACAAATTACTTACGTGAACTTATATAAAGTTCTATAGTGATCATAGTGACATGTCATATTATCTAAGATGAAATATGAGACATTCAGGAGTTCAAGCAAACAATGAGTTGAGGAAGAAGTGACAAAGTATGTTTTATACATTATCTCCTTTCATCAGAGTTATGTAAAAAGGAAGTAATAGAAAGAGAAGATTTAAGAGAGAGCTTCTATACACATGCAAATTGCATGGTCCTGCAAGTAGGGTGCTTGTTTGAAGATAATTCTCATTAAGTGTGAACCTGAATGTCCAAGACTTCAAGAAGGCTCAACAAAATGTTTACTATTATAAAACTGAAAACATGAAAATAACATGTTGGTTAGAGTGATGTTTATAGATGTCAGGTGGATATAAGACACTGTCTCCTTAAGCACTGCTACTGGACATAAATTTCCCTTCTAGATACAGATATGCGTTTTCATTGTGCAAGTATCTCTAAGAACTCTGATGATCAATTTTCTGTCTAGTTCAATTAGAGAAGAAAGATATCACCTTGTCTCTCTGCTAAAGTTGTACTTGAACACTAAGCTCTTCTGGGTGGTCTTCCTGTCACTGGATTCCTGCCACCTTAGTAACCAACACTCCATCCACTCAGCATCGCATCGTGTTTTAAACCCAGTGGTCATCGCTGTCTCCAAAATAGAAGAACACTTGATGTTCTTATCAAGGAGTTCTTGTTTTCCTCAATGAAAAAACAGAATAATGGCAGACTGTAACACAAAAGGAGGCTTCAGGAAGGATTAAGTAGCCATTCAGTTGTCCCCATATTAATATTACATGAAGAAGTAAAATGAATACATCTTCTTGCTTGCTCCTTTTCTTCTTTGTTCTTTTACTTTAATAAAGAAAATGTACATGTGCAAGGTTATATATTGTTACTTGATGCTATAATATAAATTTTTAACTGTGTCATCCATTTGCTATTTTGTGAGATTAAGAAAATTAAAGCAGATAACTTGATAGACTACCAATGGCAAGTATCTTTTCTTTTTTATCTATACTTTAAGTTGATTATTATATTTTTAAATTTCTTTGTTGATTAAGGTATTATATATGTTTCCTCATCCCCCCTTTAATCCCCAACCCCTCTCCCCCACTCAGGCCCTCACCCTCCCGTTGTCTGTGTCCATTGGTTAGGCTTATGTGCATGCATATAAGTCCTTTGGTTGATCTTTCCCCCTTATCCTCCCCCTCCCTTACCTTCGCTCTAGCAGTTATCTTATATCAATATCAGGAATCAATGTAAAGTTTCCTTATAGAATTGTGGTAGCCTTCTTATTTTTGATGTTTACCATTTTTATTTGGAGTAATGTAGAGTTTTCACTTCATGATACCAATCTGTTCCTGAAAGTACTACTTGTCAAATTCATTTCCAATTCATGCAAGCATACTGAAATGCAATATTCAAATGAAAATACACGTACCTTTACCTATCACAAAATTTAGGGAAATAAAATGCATGTAAAGAATGCATACATATTTATAAAATTTGACTTTTTTTAATCTGAGAAAGACTTACCTTTTCTGATATTAGACTCCATTTTTAATTTATGTTGCAAATAGTATTCATAGATATTTTCAAAATCCCATGTTAATGAAAAAATCATTTCTAATTTCAACATTCTTTTTCTGGCACACATGAACATATCCAATTGGTCTTTTTTTTTTTTTTTTTTTTTTTTTAAATACCCTCTTCTAAATAAAAACCAACAAAATAATGATTGTTTTCTTGTCAAAGCCATATAAATGATTGGTTTTCTAGTGTTGCATAAAAAAATCACCCAAACACTTACTAGTTAGAAAGAACCACTACTTGCACATGTTTCTTTATGTTGAGCTGGGCTTAGATGGGGGCTGGTTAGGCAGGATTCTTTTTGGTCACCTGAGTATTAAGTTGGGGAGAGGACAGCTGAGGGGAGACGCATCCTGGATGGCCTTCTTTGTGTCTAGAACTTCCATAGGGACAGCTTGACACAGCTGACATGTCTGTCACATGAAAATAGCATCTTAGAGAGAAAGGGTAAAGCAGCAAGGCTTCTTGAGATCTTGTTCAGTCAGATAACATTCCTTGTCTCATTGTATTGACCAATCAAGTAAACCGAGGTTCAAAGGGTAAGGAAATACATTCTACATCTTGATAGAAGAGATTTCAAGAAATTGTGCCCATTTTCATTCCATCACAGTTAGTATCAGCAATGTTATATGAAAATCATATTATAAATTCACTTAAATATGAATAAAAATATGTGTATAAAGACTATATTTTCTCCTAAAGGAACACTATAATCAAAATATTATGATTTATTGCTGAAAGTTAAATCTTAAACACAAACAATAAAATTATTATTTTAATTGAATTTTAAAATGCCTGATCAGTTTTAAATATATGTGTTAGAATAAATATTCAGAATCTCCTATTAATATTGAACTTGAAAACAACATATTTATTTCAAAGTATTTAAATACAGTGATGAAAGACAACATAGGTAACTCATTTTAGAATTTATGACTGTTAAAACAGAAATCTGAAAATGTGACATATGTGTAACTCCTTAATATAAAAAAATACAGAATAATGTAATCAATTTGGTAAACTTGAATGATTCACCTCAGATTTTCCTTTTTTCACTACATTTTTCATAGATAGAAAAACAAACATAGATAAACACAGAAAAGCTGCAAAGAAAGAACAATAAGACGAGACCACTTTTATCAGGTGTTAAAATATACTATAAAATCTCTATAATTCAAAGCATATGGTACTAATGAATAGATAAAAGAATGTATTGGCTATATTTCCAGGAAAATCATATAAAAGAAAAAAAGAAAAATGATTTGTGACTTTGGGCAAAGGTTTTTTAATTAAGAAGCAAATAAAATATAAAAGTATAACTAATCCTACTTTTTTGAAAATTGAAATCATTTGTTTTTCAAAATAAACTACAAAGAGAATAAAAAGGCTATACAACTTGGAGAAAATATTTGCTAAGTAAATACCTGATGAAGGACTTGCATTTAGGTGATATAAAGTACTCTTATGACTCAATAATAAGAAAATAGCCCAGTTTAAGAAATGAGCTAAGATCAGACACTTTACAGAAGTAGATATGTGTCTAAATAAGCACAAAGATGCTCATCATCATTAGTCATCAAGGAAATATAAACTAAAACCACAATAAAACACTAACACACATCAAGGCAAGGGTTTAATAAATACATTTCAATTAAACAAAACTGTTTATAAAGATTATATCTTCATTTAATAAATTCTAGAGAACATACTTTATGAATATGGAGAGTGACTCAAAAGAATATTTGTTATGCAAGAAGGAGCAGTAAACAAACTCGTAAACATGAATAGAAATGTAAAGCAAGCAGTATAATGTAGAAGTATTACTTATTATAAAATGTAAATCAAAGGGTTAGAAAATCAAGGAGTCAAGAGGACGCAAAGGAATGAGCCCTAAAGCCAGGAGGGTGAAAGCTTAGGCTTCACTCCCTAGTTATTGATGCTCATGGCAAAATTCCTTTAAACTTTGTATCTGTAACTTTATATTTATATGTCTAACTCTCCTTCCCATTTTATAAAGTGGTTTTATGTATCAAAGCTAGTAATGAATACAAAGATTTTGATAATTGTTAAATATAGTGATTAAAATATCATGACTGTTATCCTAAATATTAAAGTGCTAATATGCAAATGGTTGTCATACTCTCAAGCCATCAGAACTGCTCAGACACTCAACAATGGGGAGAGAGGAACGGGGACCAGCCAGGCACAAATGAGCTTGAGAGAGAGGAATGGGGACCAACCAGGCTGCAGCCCTGGAGAGGGACAAGCTGCTCACCCCAGGTCCTGGGCACTTATGGCTATGGCCTATGTGAATCCGCCCGCCCACAGTACCTTGCCGCTGTGGCCGGCCCTGCCCTGGCAAAGCAAGCCTGGGTCCTGGGTCCCTGCAACTGGCCAGAGGAGGAGATCCTGGGTCCCAGGTTTGGGGCAAGGCGGTTAGGGCCAATCAGGCCAGCAGGGTATCAGTTAGGGGCAATCAGGCTGGTAGGGGAGCAGTTAGGGGAACAGGCAGACAGGCAGAGGTGGTTAGGGGTCAACAGGCAGGCAGGCAGGCGAGCATTTAGGTGCTAGTGGTCCTAGATTGCAAAAGTCGGTTGGACATCCCCTGAGGGGTCCTGGATTGGAGAGGGTGCAGGCTAAACTGAGGAACCCCCCCCCCTCCACCCCCTCCATGCACAAATTTTGTGTACCGGGCCTCTAGTTAAATCATAAAGTAACTAGAAAACACTTTTTAAAATCATTTATCTTTTCTTCTGTTAGGTGGGAAATAGAGAAAGGCTAAGTGGCATGTCATAGATTATATGTCCAGTTAGTGAGAATGCTTGTACTAAAATAAAATAGGTTCCCTGACTCCTAGTCCAGTACAGTTGTGTGCTGCTTATTGACTGGGTACATTCTGACAGATGTGTGGTTAGGCTGTTGGATCGCCTGTGGCTCTTAAGCTACAAGCCTGTACAGCATGTTACTGTGCAAAACAGCATGAGATTGAATCCAGCACAAGAAAAAATGATGTGATCAAGAGACTTGGTAAACAGGAGATATATGAGGTTGTTGGCAGTGTAACAGGGCATACTGTTTCACAGCAAACTTTTTTATAAGCCCAAAGACAACATTATAAATAATGATAACCTATAGTATACTAAATATATACACCAGTAACATAATTGTACATGCCATACTTCTATATACCTGGCAGCTCAGTAGGGTTTTTTTTTTTTTTTTTTATTCTCACAGGAGGATATTTTTCCACTAATTTTTTAGAGAGAATGGAAAGGAGGGGAAGAGCCAAAGAAAGAGAGAAACATCGATGTGAGAGAGAGACACATTGAATGGTTGCGTCCCACATGTGCCACAACTAGGAGATTGAGGAGCCTGCAACTGCGATATGTGCCCTTGACCAGAGTCAAGCCCCTGTTCAATCATGCACTGTTGTTCTCTGTACTTAGCCAAACCGGCTGGGGCACAGTAGGGTTGTTTATATCTCTGTCATCATGAACACATGAGTAATACATTGCTCTCTGACCTTATGGTGACTCTAACATTGGTACGGGGATAGGAATGTTTCAGCTCCATTATAATCCTGTGAAACCACTGTGGAATATGTGGTCTATTGTTGAACAAAATGTCATTATGTGGGCACATAACCAACTGTATATGGGTTTCCTTCTTTTAACATACAGATTTAAAGCACTAAGAGGAATGAACCATGATATGAAGTAGAAAGAGAATTGTTCCAACTACTGTTTTTTTGTTTGTTTGTGTGTTTTTTTTTCAGGCTGCTTCCATGCCTTTGTGAAGAAAAGATCACAGACACTTTGAGAACACAATGCAAAGGTCTTATGTAAGTATCTCAGCTTGTTTCTCTTAGGCCTATTATCTTTATAAAATCAAACTTATTATACAAATTTAGCTGAAATGCAATATCTTCATATAAAGATACCCTCCCACAGACATACACAAAATTACTCTTTGAAATTAGCCTAAGTGAGTACATTTGATGAGCTTATTAAGGCTAATCTGGTACCATTGCCTTCTTTATTATCATTTTTTTCTTCATTAAGCCTTTATCAGAGGACACTGAGGCTTTTTTTTTTTCTAGATGTGGTGCGAAGACAGATCCATTTCAGGCCAGGGAGCCAAGTCATTGAAAAGAATATGAAGTAGTGTTTTTTGAAAAGCCTTTGCTGTCACATGATGCTTTACACCCTTCCTGAGGAAAATAAACACACACATACATACATACACATGCATGCACACACACACACACACACACACCATGCACACTCACTCACACAAACTTTGAATAGATTGACAGGAGACCCGAGGGCCTAAAGTTAAGAGTTTGTGGTCTGGAGATGGGGGAGGGGGAGCAGCCTAGCATATGGCCGTTCTTTTAGGAAACATGGCTACGTTTCTGTGTCAGCAAGCACCCACCTCCAGATGGGAGTTCTATTCCCTCAAATAAAACAAACCCTCTCAACACACCATTCCCAGAAACTACAGCTGGCAATCTCAAATCTTCAGTATCCCTCTAACACCACCCCCCCCCCCCCCAGCCTCAAGTAGTATTCCATCTGAAGCTCAAAATCACTTTGTTCTCTAGTAACCTTCCTCTTTCTCTCTACCAACTTTCCTTCTCCCGGTTGTCTATTTGACATCATGTCTGTATCTATTTTTATTTATTTATTTATTTATTTATTTATTTATTTATTTATAATTTCCTTTAATGCACTCGGCTTTAGAAAAGAAACCCTAACGCTTCAGTGGCCCACAGAAAGCCAATGAGTCCCCTGCGTGCCTGGTGGAACTCGGAGCATTCCAAAAGTCTGCATGGTAGTGCCGAGAAGAAAATCACAAATGGTTAAAATATTGTAACCTTGAATAACCTGACCGCATGTGAACACAGGCAAATTGGCAGTGACCCTCTGTCATTCCTCCAGTCCTCCGTGTCCAGGTGTCAGGTGGGACCATTCATCATGAGGAGGATCCAGTGCTTGGTTGTTTTTCCCCCTCCGGTTGCACACAGTCTTGCAGGATTTTGTCTCAGGTTTTCCATGAAAGCGCTTCACTGCTTTCTGCTTTCCTTGCTGCTGTGACCAGATGGAAGCGTTACCTCCCCTTCCAGAAAGTCTATGAACAGGCAGAGTAAAGGTGACAGCTCATACAGAGCAGTGCCAGATGCTCTTGTTTATTCCAGAGTGGAAAGGGATATTTATTGGCAAAAGTTCAATGGTTTGGGGGAGAATTTTCCAAAGAGGTCCATTTTTGGCAGGTGGTGATGGTAAAAAGGTGCTTCTGTGTGCAGCCCCAATAAGAGAAACATACTAGACTTAGCTTTGTGTTTCTTGGTTTACATACTTTCCTTAAAATACAGGAAGGTTCTTAAAACCCGAGCATGTGTACTGCACAGGGATGCCATAGTCTTGTCAACTTGCTCTCTTTGAGAAAATTGAACATGGGAACTCAGAGTTGCAAATTTGCCCCTTACCATTCTTTTATTTTACTGAAAATTAGTCATAATTGTTTTGAATTGAAGGAAAGGTTATTTAAAAAATTGAATATGGAATAGTAAGTACCAACTGTTTATTTTACGATAAACTCAAAGGGTATTAAGACTGGGAAGAATAGCTATCCTGGTTTTGTTTAATGAACAAATGTCTCAGAGTACAACACAGGATGCAGTATTGTTATTGCTTATGAGTGTGGGCATTAGATTCCCATTTTGAAGCTTACTGGTATCTCCTTGGCAAGTTTATTTAACTCCTTTATTCCTCAATTTTCTCATATGTAAGATCATCATACACATATTGTAGTTCCCATCTCATAGGATCTTTTTGTTGGCTAAATGAGTTTTCTCATAAAACATGTTTCAGAAGGTACCTAACACATAATAAGTATTCAATAAATGTAAGCCAGTACTACCACCATTGTTATTATCATTAATATTAATATTCAGCCATTTTTGTTTGACTCATTACCTTATGAGATGTGTATACTTTTTTCTTTGGGTAACACCTGTTTTAGAAAAAATATGTCAAAAATACTCTAAGATGGCAAGAATCTCAAGAGATTTTCCAATCTCAGTTGTAACAAATAAATTACAGAAGAAAATGTTTATTCTTTGGGGGAGCATTCTCAAGACTCAAAATCAAAATTAACATTTCTTCCATGCTTTAAAAAAATTAAGCACCCTTCTGAGCAAAAAAGAATTGCATATATATATAGATATATATATATATATATATATATGCAATTTATATAGAGATGGGTTTTATATATATAAAACAATCCCATCTATTAATAAATAAAGCCAATTTTAAAATGAAATGTTAAATTACTTAAATTAAAAAAAATAAAAATAATTAAATGATATTTTTTAAACAAAAATGAGAAGCCTTTGAATTTTATTAAATGAGAAAGCCTTTACTAGTATAACTATTTTTTCACTTTGGAAGAAACCAATTTAGTCATATACATTTGCAGTTATATATAAAAGAAAAAATTTCATCAGATAAACTGTAATAAAAATATCTCTACCTATTCTCAATATTTGAATTTTAAAACCCAGGTGACTGATTTATAAAAAAGATTATTTAAAAAATGTTAATATAATCAATTATAGTGCTACAAATAATGGTTAAACGTGCTGAAGTTTGGGTAGCTTGTCAAAGTGAAGCAGTTTTCATAATGCTAGAATGCTTGTTTTGTTTTAAAAAATATGGATTGTTTCATAATGGTAAAATACAGCTGTTAAAAATGTAACTTTTGGCTGCATATACCATAAAAGAATGTGATGCCAACTTTGATTGTTTATATATAAATCATTTCTTTGACTCTCATTAACTCTGTTCCAAGATAATAATAAATACTTCTTGAAAGAATGAATCTAAAAGTGGAATTTGGAATGGAATCCACAAATCTCAGTTGTAGTGACACCAGTTATTGATGGCACCCCTTTTGCATAACTGCATAATGTGCAATTCCACCCGCATTTGTCCCTGGCTCTCGCCATATGGCAATTCTTCCTGAATGTGTTGGCTTCTCCCTTCCCTTTTGCTATCATTAGAGTTATTATGGCTTCATTCCCATCAATCCTGCCAGCTGGGAGGCAAAAAGAGTATTATTTTTGTCTCACTTTTTTTTGATCCCTATTTGAATATTCTTGGTTGTTTTAAACATGAACTTCAAACTGCTTTTATCTACAGTTTAAAGGATTCATAGCAACTGTTCTATTAGGTGAGTTTTAGGATCCATTTTTTCTTTAATGCACCTTATTGTTCAATTATCTTTTAAAGTGAGAGCTGTGGATGGAGACTTGAATTCCTTGGGGTATAAGTTCCTACAAATCATGTGTATACCAGTATGGTGGAGAAAAGCCTTGAATACATCCGTATTTTTATATGTTTTTGTTTGTTTGTGTTTTTGTTGTTGTTTGCTAATCCTTGAGGATATTTTTTCCATTGCTTCTCAGAAAAAGTGGAAGGGAGACAGGGAGGGGAGAGGGAAAGAGAGAAACAGAGACACATCAACTGGTTGCTTTTCATAGGTGCTCCAATCTGGGGGGAGCAAACCACAACCCAGGTATGTGCCCTTGACCGGGAATCCAACCCCCCCTATCCTTCAATGCGTAGGCTGATGCTCTAACCACTTCCCACCACTGGCCAGGGCGTCAATTATAACATGGCTTTCTGATTATAAATTCCATTGGGATTGGCTCATTATGGCCAAACGAATATTCCTTTATGGGTAACAAATTTGTAACTTGTTTTTTTTTGTTTGTTTTTTTCACAGCCATATATAACAATGCTGGTAGATTAGACAAATTGGAGATTACCCCATCTTAGAAAAAGTAATGTATAGCACTGCATTTTGTACTAAATATGAAAGTTTATTTCCTAAAAGCGTTAACCTGAGGCCAGCAGCAGTTGGCCAATGGCTTTTATTAAGAGTCAATAGGAACACAGGCCTCTGCTTAGTCATCACAACAAACCAGCTCACAGGAGCACGTGCGCACCTGGAGGGTTACCCGGTGAGTTCTTTCCTGCGGCCACAGAGCTGTCCATTAGCAAAGGAAACATCTGTAAAATGATGATCCTCAAAAGGAATTTCTTAACGAAGAATTCTAACCCCCAAACCAGAAAATGATCCACCATTTATTAAAATAAGGGACAGGGAAATAAAACAACTTTTTTGAGATGTATTTGGGGAAAAGATTTACAGTAATTCACATTTTACCGACCCTGGCTCACCGGGTGTTATGGATACTTTTATTATACAGGGCTGCACTTGTTTGATATTCACGACCTCCTCCAATTCCATATGGTCTCTGCAAGTTCCCAAAATGTGCTCTATGAAATTAATAGTTAACTAAAAATATGCCATAGGTCTAGTTGTATATTTTTTTATTTCTTTATCTGGAGGAAGGAGAACATTGGTTCAGGAAAATAGAATACATAGGAAATTGCCTGAATGATCATAAAATAGAAATTATACCATGCTTTAGGTTTCCAAGGATTCAAAAAAGTAATCCTTTCCCTGGTGATCAAATATTAAGCAATGCATGTATTTATTTAATAATCTATTTAGTGTAATATTTGTAATCTGCAACTTTTCATTAATGTTTTGAAGCCTGAATCTATTTCTATATGATCTTCCAGTCAAGAAATACAATATAAATGTTGTACTCCCAGAGGATATGTCAGATGCATGTTCTGTGGTAAAAATGGCCAGTCGATAAAGATCTAACAGTGTTATGAACAGAAATAGGTAATCACATCTTAGATTTTTCAATTATCAGAAGATCTTAACCAAGGGGAAAAAAGGTTAGAGTACTTACATTTTAAATGAGTCTATCATTCAGTAAAAATGTTTTTTGACTAGAATGTAATTTCATGCGCATGTATGAATTTCATCCATATTTTCACAGTGGTCACACTGTCCACATTTAACATGTGAAAACCCATAACCTCAGCTAATTGGGATAAACTTTAGCATACAGTATTTTTTTAATAATTGTTATTTTCAAGGAGCAGCACCCTCCACATTTATTCATTTGTTTGACATTTATTGACCACATAGAATATTGCCACTATAGAGATGCTCAATACAAAATTGAAAAAGACTCAATAATGGCTATCAGGGGGCTAATTGTCCAGTGGGAAAGAATCACATATGCTTTGAAGCTGCTCTGAGTGATGTGTCTTATAACAATGGTGTAGAGTTCAGTGAGAAGAGAAAAATGGGGATTCACATTGTAATTGTCATAAGAAGGCATCTCCTTTGAAAAAATGACCCTTATTTTAATTTCGAAGAATAGATAACAGAATATAACCAAGAAATGGAAATAACTCTACAAGTCATTTTATATTCTATATAAGACTGAATACACCATATCCCCTTACACACAACAGCAGTGAGGGTAAGAATAAGAGTAAGAAAATTAAAGAAGGGTGTATGTGCATGGGAGGGTGTGCTTGTCCATTGAGAGCTGGAGAGGAGGGAGATGGGAGAAGGCACACAGGATTTTGAGGAGGGATATTATGTAATAAATTAAGCTCTGTGCGTTCCTTTCTGAATGCTGTAGGGCAGCATCAAAGGATTTTAAAGAGGGGGGTAGTAGGATCAGGTTTGCATCTGTGATGCGGCAGTGAAAGCTTGTTTGAAGGATGCTAGGCATGTATTATGTACACTCTGGGCCTCATGTAAGTCAGCTTGTAGGGTAGCAGCTTGCATTAAGGCAGGAGGCAAGAACCAGGCGTTGTCCGTGAAACATATACCTTTTAGGACTCTTAGCTCTTTGGAGAGCAAAAGCATGTTTTCTTCTTAAGGGGAAAAAAATGAGGTTGTCCCTCTTTTCTCACAGAGTATATTATTTTTCTATTGCTGCTATAACAAATTACCACAAACAGTAGATGAAATAACACAAATTTATAATTTCATAGTTCTAGATGTCAGGAGTCTTAAATGGGCCTTGAAGGCTAGAATCATGCTGTCTGCAGAGCTGTGCTCCTTCCGGAGGCTCTAGGAGACCGTCTGTGTCCGGGCCTGTTTTAATTTCTAGAAGCTTCCTGTCCTTGGCTCTCGATCCCTTCTGCCTTCATCAAAGCGCTGTTTCTGTTATCATCAGCCAGTATCCTTTCTGGTATCCTTTCTCTGATGTTGACTCTCTTCCCTCCTTGGGATTGCAATAACCCAGCATAGTCTTCCCTTCTCAAAATCCTTAATTGCATCCAAGGTCCCTGTTGTCATGTAAGGTAAAATACTCACAGCTTTCAAGGATCAGAACTGACTACCACACTGAATATCACTGAAACCCCTCCCATAGTTGTGAAATAAGACTACATTTAGTGCTTTTCTCTATAAGACCGGACTGAGGATCTGCTGGAGTCTTATTCTGTCCTTCTTTAGCCCTCCGATATGCTCATTCATTGGTTTAGCATACAAAGAAAAAAAAGAAAAGAAAAAAGCTTATTTTTGCTACTAAAAAACCTTCTAACCCCCTTTGCCCACCCACACGGTAAATATGGATTGCTGTGTCAGATATGTGTCCTATGAGCAGCTTTCATTTATGTGTATTAGACCAGGGAAATGTTGAGGTGAAAGCATGTTAGTCACCGAACATGGTTCGCTTAATATATTCCCTAATTGAAGTTTGCCATGCCCATTGCTCCCAATTAAAAACCATGCCAAAAAGTTAGACTAGATGCTAGGAAATCATTTCTTTTTAATTCCTTATCTTTAAAAAATTACATTTAAAGAACACCTGAAGATTATCACTCTCCATAATGCAGTAGGGAATATTCATGCTCTCTATATATCTCTACTTTTCCGATGATATAATAGAGGAATTGATAAATTAAGATTCTGCTAATTGTAACACATACTGAATCAGTACAAAAAACATGCTGCGTTAACTAGCTCACTATTCTTTAAAACTTGAAAAAAAAATTTCATTTAACCTCTCCCCCTATAATAAATTCTTAACTGTACTACCTGACGATGCTACGTTCACTCAGAAAGGATTACTTGAACTTTCTTAACCATGAAAGCCTAAAAATATACTAGCAGTCCCTAAGGACATCCTCAATCCTGTGCAGGAGAAAGAGAAGATTTAGGTCTGAGCCTTTCAAAGTCATCGCTCTTCCTAAGTGCGTGTTTATCTGAAAATGAATATAATTTGGATCTGTTGGCTGTAATAAATATGAAAGATTTTATAGGTGATGTTATAAGGCAGGTACACTTTATGACTTACATTTTATAGGCTGTCCTC
This sequence comes from Pipistrellus kuhlii, assembly GCF_014108245.1. Classification (NCBI taxonomy): domain Eukaryota; kingdom Metazoa; phylum Chordata; class Mammalia; order Chiroptera; family Vespertilionidae; genus Pipistrellus; species Pipistrellus kuhlii. The sequence continues at coordinate 4,762,796 of NW_023425573.1, read as the reverse complement.
TGAGTCTTCTTATTCATTGAATAAAAAAGCCAGACACTTAGGTACAAGGTGAGGCAAACAGAGGCTTACAGTTGTGAGTATGCGAGACACAGAGTTTATTCTTGTGTTATTATTTGTTAATTATTATATTATTTTCCATGGGAACAACTGTAAACCTACCCTGCACACACATGCACAAACTTGCACACACATTGCCCCACCCTACACACACATGCACAAACAGGTATTTTTTGTCTTCTTTCAGCCTTGAAAAAGAGCAGTGAGCTTTTCCATCTTCACATGTGTTCAATCCGAACATTGGATTTCCTGGTTGCATTTATTATCTTGGTAAGCCTTCCCTTAAGTATGCCTAAGAGAACTGACTGATTCTAAGATATGCAATTTGTTTTCCTTATGTTGCCGCTCAGCATAGGAGTAAAATTAAATCCTAAAATCAGGAACATACATCTGTCATTGGCTTTGAGAAGGGCTGAAAGAATCTTTTCCTGGTAAATCATAATTGCTGATGACTGCTTATCCCATGCAAATTTCGACACATGTGGTACTATTAATGTGGCAGTGACCTCAATGAAATAGTACAGCTGCTGCTGAAAGGGCCAATTGTGAACAACATGGCATATCTCCATAGCATAGGTGGCCAAGTCAGCGACTGGAACACTCCCCTAGCACTGATTCCGTTCCACAGAAAAGAGCTTGATGAAAACAAAGCCACAACATTTTCTTAATTCTTATTTGGAATTAATTATGAATATTTTAAATCAGTTGACTTTAATTGTAAATGCATTTTGCAAAGGATTTTAGAATGCTTATGTCTGAAACTCTATTTTAAATAACCAACCTCTACAATTTTATATTAAGAAGAAACCAATACTGACTTCTCTATTCTATAAGCTTTCTGAAATATTTATCTAACTATGTAGTTGAATCTAAACTTGCCTGTGACTGTGTCTACTGCATTGTTGATGTCTTAGCACTAGAATAAAAAAGGATTGTGTGTGTGTGTGTGTGTGTGTGCATGCTTTAAACTTATGTTTAATTCTGTATTGGTAAGAATGCAAGATTAGTTGATTGATAGTTAAACTTATGTTTAACTGTATTGATAAGAATGTAAGATTAGTTGATTGATAGACAAATAACAACTATACATAAGATAGAAGTGAATATGTCTTGGTAATTGAACAAGTTTAAGAAATGTGTCATTGATTTTGTCATTGAAATGCTAAGGATCCAGGTTCTTTTTCTCTTGTTCTGCCATCCTTACCATACAGCTTCCATTTTATCCTTTAAATGGTTCCTCTAGCAATATCAACAGGAAGGAGAGAGGGACAATGGAAGGCACAAAGTTTCAGTTTAAAAGTATGACCAGGAAATTGCTCATTTCACTTCCTCTCCCCTTCACAGATAAGATCTTAAATATATTATCCATCTGGTTGCAAGAGAATCGTTAGCATAAGCTCTTTTAAAATTAGAATTTCTATTACTAACGGAAGAGAATGGATATTGATATCCAATCAGCAGCCCCTGTCATATACTCTAACATAACTTTGGAGTGCTTTGAAAATTACTATGTCAAAGAGATCCAGAGACAGAGAATTACACTAAGAAAATGTTATCATTGCAAATTTGACTGTCTTAAGTCAATTTTTCTTTTCTTGTTTCCTTCCTTTCCTTCTCTCTTTCTCCAAATTATGTCTTCTTATATTTTACTTTTTTATTATCATTTATATTTTAGATTATTATCTTATGCACTAAAGTCTAAAAGGTTTTCCCCACACACACACAGTCATATAATAGGGGAAAGCATTAAGATAGCACAATATGCTAAGTGTTATTTTAACAATACAATGCAGAGAACTAAATCTTAAGTGGATCAGGATAATATACCCATTAGGCAACATTGAAATTTGATCTCCAGAATGGAATATGAGTTTCTGCATGATGCTTAGCCCTGTTCTTTTCCTTTGCTTGGTTGAGCTCAAATCCTATCTAGAGACTTTATTGATCCCTAGAATGCTGATGTCTGGCATGAATGACACCACATTTCTCCCATTATTTCCAGTTTACCTCCTTCCAGGCATGAATTAGGATTGCCTTTACACCCTCCACTTTAGAAGTGGCCATGTGACTTCTGTCCAAAGACAGGTGAGTAGAGATGAGAAGTATTACAATATAATAATAAGCTCATACATTATTCTCTCTCTGGCCCTGCTGAGATGGTAGTAAAATTACAATTTGATGTGGAGGTAAAACTAAGCTATCACATGCAGAGCAGCAATCTTGGAAGTGCCAATACCTGAAGCTCAGTCCCACAGAAATACATGTTTGCTGCTTTAACACAGAGATTTGTGTTAAAGCAACATCATTGAACCTACTTTAATGAATACATCTAATCACCAATTCATCCTGCCATTGCTCTTCTCATGTGCTCTAACTTTCATGCTCATACTCTTTTGTACAATAATGAGGTGATAGTGGTGATATATGATTAAGAGCAGAAATTAGAAAATTCTGGATTTTCCTCAATGAAGTAAATTCTTATTTTAGTGAATGTTTTTATTAGCTAAACATGGTGATTCACTTGACTTTGTACAGGTCACTTGAGTTCATTTTAAATGGATAGATTTAAATTTATTCTAAAAGAAATAAGAAATAACATCTTGCCCTGGCCAGTGTGGCTCAGTTGGTTGGAATATTGCCCCATGCACCTAAAGGTCACCTGTTCAATTCCCCGTCAGGTTGTGGGTTCAGTCCTTGGTCAGGGTGCATATCCGAGGCAACTGATTGATGTTTCTCCCTCTCATCAATGTTTCTCTCTCTCCTTCTTCCTTCCCCTCTCTCTAAATTCAATAAAAACATATTTTAAAAAATATTTTATATCCAATAAGAAAGCAAAATATATGACATATACTCAAAACACAGTAAGTTTTCACAAGTGGAAGAGCAAGATAGATGCAATTTGTTTTTTGCTAAAAAGACATTGCAATATGCCATTCAATGTTATCAGTTCATGATAAAATCTGAGGTTTTTTTTTTAAATCTTTTATATTATTCACCCATTAAGATACAGTCTTCTCTGTTACCTACATAAAGCCTAAGTTATCAGGGCATGTAATTATTAAAATATGTAAGACATTATACTTTTGGGCCCAGCAGAAATATATATCAAACAGGGGAGCCCTCGAGGGGGTGCCCTTGGTAACTGAGCCTGAGAAAAAGATTCTCCATTCACTCACTCTGTGAGTAAGCATTGAGGAATGTGCTGGAACTCTCACTAGCTCCTTGACTCTGGAACTAAAGGCAAAGGGAGTCTTGAACTCTGCCAGGAGGAATCAGGAGAGTATTAGAAATAAAGAGCTGAGAGAATGGTAAAGAAGATGGAAGGGATAGCTCCAGATATGTCATGGGATGCTCTATTGGGACTTTAAAAGCCAAAGATGCTTCTCCTAACAGAGAGAATGCAGTTTCATCTTTACAGTTAACATTCAAAGTCAATGTTCATACTTGTGCCATTTGCTCATTTCTGTTTGTATCTCAACAATCGCCATCCCCTTACTGATAACTATCCACACAGAAGTCTCATATGACAACAATAGACAACACCTTTATGGAATTGCATAGGTGGAAACTTAATATTTACTTAATAGGAGGCTTATTTACATACTAGTAATATTCTGAATTTAAACAACATAAATGGTTTAGTCAATTTGATAGAGAAATATTTGATTTAGAAAAATCAGATATATGCATCTGTCATTTTTATGATTCATTAAAATGTTCAAGGTTAACATAATTGAATATAGCATAGGATGAAATATAAAAATCTATCAATGAAATGATATATGAAAAATTCAGCACAGGTAGTAGTAATGAGGATATGATTAGGAAGGAAAGGTTTCAATTATTAAAACTTTTTTTCTTTCTCAAGCTGGATTGAGAATTAGTACATACATTTTGTAATAATATTTCATGCCAGTTTGAATATCTGAAATGTTTTCTAATAACTGAAAAAAAATTCAATCTCATACTCTCATTATTCCCCTTAACCTATTTAATTTTTCAGACATTTTATTTTATTTTAAATATATTTTTATTGATTTGAAAAAGGGAGGAAGAGGGAAAGAGAGAAAAAAACATTAATAATGAGAATCGTTGATTAGCTGCCTCCTGCATGTCCCACACTGGTGATCTAGCCTGTAACCCAGGCTTGTTCCTTGACTAGGAACCAAACCATGAGCTCCTGGTTCATAGGCCAACACTCAACCACTGAGCCACACCAGTTGGGCCATTTTTCAGATATTTTAGAAGTTAAAAAGCATGAAGACAGTAAATCACTTTTAAAAATTATTCCAATCATTCATTTTCTTCTTATTTTGTTTGAATTCATTTGTTTACTCATCTTTTCAGCTACTTCTGAACCCATTTAATCAATTCTGATGTAAATACATTATTACTTTGTTGTTACTGTTGTGAACTACCAAGAATGTTACTTTACTTTGATAAAGTGAAACTAAAATATGCATTCTGGAATTATACTGATAATGTAGACAAAAATGTTTATTTGTGCTTTTATAGGAACTGTTGGAGTAAAGTAGTGATCTGAGGTTTAAGTAGTGATCTAGATTTTCTAAAAAACTGCAATAGCTGTCTTTTACTTTGCCGTTATAGATCAAAACAGCGAAACCACTAGTTCCAAAAGAGCATCTCATTTCTATTTTTATTTCATTGTTTTCATCTAGTCATCTATTCTCATCAGCAGAGAAGCCGTATAATAGGTTATGTTTTCTGATGGCGAAGAGATTATGTCCTGTGGGCTAAGATAAATGGGTCATGTTTTGAATATTTAAGGGGGAAAAAACACAGCTGTGCGGAAAGTGATACTTAAGTATGTTTTCTTGCATTGCGTTGTGATTTACAAAGTCTCATTATTAATATGGGGAAAAGGCATGCTGTTTCCATCTCGCTGTGTTTGTTTTTTAGGTACAACCTCACTTGCTCTGTTTATATTTTCTGTTCCTCAAAGTATGTCCTTCTCTAAGTTCAGGGATTTTGCAAGAGGGAAAGAAGGGTCAGAACTTGTCATAGAATGCAAGACATGTCAGATTTTAGACCATTTCTCCGAGTTTATCTTATGCAAAACACGCACGTTAATTTACATGCGACCTTTGTAAAACCAAACAAAGAAGGCGATGTGAGGGTAATTTCCTAAGCTTAGCTAATGAACTGTTCATCCCCAAAGCCCGGGAGTCTGAATTACAATGGAGACTGGAAAGTTCACTTCAAATCCTGAGGGGCAAATGAATCCCTGAAGGAGATTTTTAATAAGCAGTTTGTATATTACTCAGTGTTTTAATTGTTTGTTACCAAACCACCCAATACCAAGAGATCAATGTTTTCCCACGTAGAAGTATTGTCAAGGTTTCTAAAAGTTTAATTTATTTTTTATTATTTCTCTGGATATGACCTATGGCTCTTTATTGGCGGAGGAAAGAAAGTGACAGATTTTCTAGAATATATACAGTGAGACTAGAGTCCGAGTGTACAAGTTTGTGCAGGGGGCTGTGTCCCTCAGCCCAGCCTGCACCCTCTCCAATCTGGGACCCCTTGGGGGATGTCCGACTGCCAGTAGCTGGACATCCCTCTCACAATCTGGGACTGCTGGCTCCCAACTGCTCACCTGCCTCTGCCTGATTGCCCCTAGCTGCTTCTGCCTGCCAGCCTGATCACCCCCTAACCACTCCCCTGCCAGCCTGATCAAGGCCTAACTGTTCCATGGACAGCCCAATTGCCCCCAACGGCCCTCCCCTGCTGGCCCAGTCACCCCTAACTGCCATCCCCTGCTGGCATGGTCCTCTCCAACTGCCCTCCCCTGCTAACCTGGTCTCCCCCAACTGCCCTCCTCTGCTGGCCTGATCACACCTAACCACTCTCCCTGCTAGCCTGATTGCCCACAATGGCCCTTTCCTGCAGTCCTGGTTCCCCCAAACTGCCCTATCCTACAGGCACAGTCCCCTCCCCAGGCCTTCTCTGCAGTTTTCCCCCACCCCCACCCACCCAACTGCCTTCCCCTGCAGGCCTGGTTCCCCCCAACTGCTTCCCCTACAGGCCCCAGCCCACTGCCCTCCCTTGCTGGCCTGGTTTCCTCCAACTGCCCTCCTCTGCTGGCCTGGTCACCCCTAACTGCCCACACCTGCCCTCACCTTAGGCCATCTTGTGTCCACATGGGGGCAGGCATCTTTAACCACATGGGTGTGGACATCTTGTGTCTTAGAGTGATGGTCAAATTGCATATTATTAGATAGGATAAATTTACAGACATTTTTACTTAAGCTTTATTTGTTCTCTAGGGCAAACAAATTTGATGTATAAACAAATGAAAAATATTTGTATTATTTCACCACATATGTAATTTCTATACAAGCATATGGCATAATATTTCTAGATAGATATCTTAAGTGGTTGCCATGAAAATGATTTTGAGGGCATTCCAGTATATAAACATTCCCTATCATAGCAAATTCAAAAGAAGAGAACTGATTTACATTTGAGACTTTTAGACTTAATCGACACACTAAGGTTTTAAATTCATCTGAGTCTCCATGTTTAAGGTTTAAGGGTAATGTCTGAACCAGAGACAGTAATGTGTGGTAAAAAGGACATGTTTTCACATGCTTGCCAACTTAACACTGATGTTCACTAATTGATCAATATGTTGACTGATGTTAACATTAACTACTTATTTTTCTATGCACATTCCTGACACTTTACATTAATTAGCTGTGTTAACAACTGTATTAGCTGTTTCATTTAAATATTGGTCAGACTGGTCTACTTATACAATTACGGAGAAATCTTTCAAATAATTGATGCCTATGTTCCTAATATCATAAGACTTCCTTTCTCTGTGAGATACTGATCTAAGATCTGAGTGCCTCCGAAGTTCTCCCACTTTTCTAGGTAAAGGCATTAATTTAATATATATGACAATGTCATAATCAGAAGATGAAGCCTAGATTTTGAACTTCACTGAGTGCTTTTCCTATATCTATTAAGATTACTATATAGTTTTATATATTTAATTTTTTAATTTAATAAATTGCATTAATCATAATTAACATATTCTTATATTCCTGAATTAAATATTTATCACTTTTTATTGTTTGCTGGATTTGGCTTAACATTTTTTTTTTCCTTTTTTTTTTTTTTTGGAAGAGTTTGTATAAAACTGGAATCATCTTTTCCTTATTGTTCGTTAAACCTGATTTTGGGAAGTAGGATTTAATTTATTTTCATGTCATCAGTTTATTTACCATAGTTAATTCATTTGAACAGTAAGTTATATTTTTCTTAAAAATTATTCATTTTGTCTACTTTTCAAATTTATTTCATAATGTTCTTTATTTACTTTTGCTTTTATTTTTCCTTTATGGAATAAAAGAGTTAAGCTTTTGTTCAGATAATTCTTTTTTAATTCTTTTTCTATTAATTTCAGAGAGGAAGGGAGAGGGAGATAGATACATCAATGCTGAGAGAGAATCATTGATTGGCTGCCACCTGAAAACACCACATGTTGGAAATCGAACCCATATCCTGGGCATTTCCCTGTCAAGGAATCAAACCTTAACCTCCTAGTTCATAGATTGACACTCAATTACTTAGCCCCACCAGCCGGTCTCAGTTCATTTTTATACAATATTTCAGATCCTTTAACCTCAAAGTCTTGTGTAGTGAACAGCTCTAACTTCATGCAGGTTAAACCTCCCAGTGCCTTGATACCAAAACCCCTTGTCCCTTGCTCTGGGTCATCTTTTATGCTCAGTGGGAAGTCCATGGGGTCACAGGCAGGCCATATTCTATGATCACATTCCCTAATAAAAATGTAGTGCCTTGCTGAAACCGGTTTGTCTCAATGGATAGATCATTGGCCTGTGGACTGAGTGGTCCCAGGTTTGATTCAGGGCAAGGGCATGTACCTTGGTTGCAAGTACATCCCCAGTGGGGGGTGTGCAGGAGGCAGCTGATCCATGATTCTCTCTCATCCTCTCTCTTCCTCTCTATTAAAAAAAAAATCAATAAAATATTTACAAAATGTAGCACCTTACTCACTGTCTTAAGATTGCATTTAGGTTAGGACTAAATAGTTTTTTTTTAAAAACCACAACAAAAAAAATAGTTTCTGGCTTTGTTGAGCCTCTTCATTGTATTATTCTTTTGTGTATATAGTTATTTCAGTTCTTATATTATTTCTTTTCAATTTTCTTGAGTTTCATTCTTTGGTTTTTATTACAATGTTTGTAACTGTATACTTTGTTAATTTTAGTCTTTCTTATTTTCTAATATAGGAATATATTACTTTATTACCACTGACTTGTATTCCACAAGTTTTGGTATATAGTATTTCATGTTCAATTTGAAGTATTTCTGACTTCCACTTTAAATACTTCAAGTTAAGAAGTTATTTTATTTTCAAATATATGCTTTGTTTTGTTTTATATTTAATTGCTTATTGGTTTCCACTTTATCATATCACACCTATTGTATCTAATTTGTCTTTATGATACTAAGCTTTACAATTTGTTGAATTGTTTTATGGCATAGTCTGTGACAGTTTTCCAATATATTCCACATGTGTTCAGAAGATATTAATTTTCTAATTGTTGCCTGCAGGATACCACATATGTCCTTTAGATTAATGTTGTGCTGCTCACATCTTCTATATCATTATTAAGTTTATGTCTGCCTCATCTATCAGTTACTGAGAGAAATATATTAAAATCTTCCACTATGATGGTCAATTTCTATTATTTATGTACAAATGCACATACATAAATTTGAAGCAATGCTATTAGCTGCATCCATGTTTACAATTACGTATGTAGAATTCTAATGTAGCCTTTTATCGTATTCTCTATTTCTAAATCTTTTTTTTTTTTTTTTGCTTTAAGACTCATTTGTTGGACATTATTATAGCAACTTCTTAATTTTATAACTACTTGCTCTGCACACCTTTTCTATCCTTTTCATTTCAATATTTTCTGCCTTTTTAAAAATTTCCCTCTAACAAGCATCATATAGATGAAATTTAAAGAAGAAAGTTTAAATCTGTGATATTTTTATTTTAACTTGTGGACTTACAGCATAAGTTTATAAAATATGACTCTCAGACCAAATAAGGCAGACTGTCTGTTTTGGTAAATAAAGGTATCTTGGAACAGAGTCACACATGCTCATTTTACATGTTGTACATGGCTGATTTTGTGCCACACAATGGCATAGTGGAATTATCATGATAGAGATCATATGGCCAGCAAAGCCTAACATATTTACTATCTGTCCATTTGCAGAAAAAGGCTTCTGGCTAATGGAGGAGTGAATTGATATTCAAGATAATTACTTACATATTTGGATTTTGTGTTTCTTATTTGATTTGTCATTGTTATATGTTTCCTGTTTGTTTGTTTTTGCATTTGAAGTATATTGGAAAATTTTGGAAAAATGGAAATTTATAAAGTCTATTTTTAGTTTTTATTTGTCATATAACTCACAAAACAGCATTAAAGAATAGCTCAATCATTCTTCAGATCAGTAAAAGGATTTCAAAGTATTGTCATGTTATTACCTTATTCATATCATATATATAATTTGTTCCAAAATTTTAGTCCAATCTGTATTTTTCACAAAAGATAGACATTAATGACATATATTAGTATATATATTCTATTGGTTTATGATTATCTTTTGTTTATTTTTTTTTTTTTTTTGCTATCCATGCAACTTAACCAGGGCCATTTATCCTTTTTTTTTTTTTTTTATCGTCATTTATCCCCTCTTTACACCCATCCACTGCCACCCCCCCCACCCCCCCATCATTCTTTTTATGTATTTTCTTGATCAGTTTTGTTTTGTTTTCCCCCCTGTGGGTAAGTTCCTGCAGTGTTTTAAATGTATTTCTTTTTTATTCTTGTGTACTTACTAGTATGGTTTATATTTAGAAGAGAATGTACTTTAGTTTTTATCATAATTTTATCTTATGTTTTAGAAAATGTTAGAGGCCCAGTGCATAAAATTCATGCATTCAGGGAAGGAGGTCCCTCAGCCTGGCCTGTGCCCTCTCACAGTCCAGGACTCCTTGGGGGATGTCCATCTGCAGCCTTAGGCCCGCTCCCTGGGGGATCAAACATCCCTCTGGCAGCCCAGGAGCCTTCAGGGGATGTCCAACTGATAACTCAGGCCTGCTCTGCAGTCAAACATCCTTAGCACTGTCAAGAAGTGGGAGAGGCTCCTCCTGCCACCACTGCTCTTCTAGCCATTTGCCTGGCTTAGGGCTAAACAGAGCTCACAAAGTGGGAGCACACTGACCACCAGGGGGCAGCTCCTGTGTTGAACGTCTGCCCCCTGGTGGTCAGTGAGCATCATAGGAACTGGTCATTTCTGGTTGCTCTGCTATTAGGATCAATTTGCATATTACCCTTTTATTAGGATTCCTCTATTTCAGTATTTATTAATGCCCTCTAGAAAATTATTACTTCATAATGATCTTTTTTTAGTAGGCTGCTTTCTCTTTTCCATGGCTAAATTTAGGATCAGATTTTTTTGTCTTTTGTGTTCATCAATACCATTAAAATATGTATATGGGAATTTTTTTATTTTATGGTTCTGTGCTTAATAAATCTAAATATTTATGTAATTTATCTCATTATCCTCTTAGAGGTTCTCCATAGAAACTTTTTTTTACAAGAGAAATTTATATTAATCATATTGCTCTCCCTTGTTTTATCACTTAAAGATCCCTAGCACATCATAAAAATTTTGAAATTATCATAATGTTTAATCTTTTTATGCATGTTTAAATTACTTTTAGATTTTTGTTATAAGCCTTAAAATGAATAATTTTCTGCACATACCATTTTATATATGTAAGTATAATATTAAGATAAATTCCCATAAGTGGGCCTTTATTTGCAAGAGTATATATATATTTATTTAATTTTGATGGATATTTACAAATTCCCCTGTAAATACAATATATCAATTTACACTCTGACCAACAATGTAATTTCATACAAACTAGTGGTTTTAGGTCAGTAGAAGTGGTTGTGGTGTGTTTTTCAATTCCTGTTGTTTTCTATTTTCTTTTATTTCTGAAAGAAAGAAAAAAGCAGAGGTAATAGACTATAGCCCTTTCATATTTACACTATAATTCCTTTTATAAAACTTTAACTTGGAAACCAACTGTAGAAAAAGTCAAATTTAGTAAGGTAATTTGGAAACAAAATTATTTTTTAAGAAACATGAAAAACAGAGGAAAGTGATAGAGTCCAAAGTGGTAAGGTCACTGGTCACGGGAGATGCTGATAAAATATGCTTACACTTTATTTTTCCAGTGAGAAAAGGCAGTGAGCCAACTGGTCCCGAATCTTATTCACTACAAGGACAGCTGAGGCAGGGAATTTAAGAATCACAAACCTATGAAGCATTTCACTGGCTTTCTTAAGGAAGCTTGGAACCGCAGAAACTTTTGTGTAAGGACAGAAAAAAACAACCTTCATCATGATTTCAGTATGGACATAGACCTTGGTATGTAACATTTTTTACCTTGGAAAAAACCTAATTAGTCAAAGCAGTATTAATCTACTTAACCGATACATATTGTCTTTGCTTTGTCCCTTCTTGATGTTGAGGGTAATTTTATAAATGGGACCAGCTGGCCATCATCTTCCTCTGTTCTATGAAAATGCACTCATTGTAAAAGTTGCTCATAGAAAGGCTTTTCCTCTTAATCAGTACAGAAAAGACTACCGTGTAGGGGTATAAGTTTGAGTAATGACTCCTTCCTTCTAATGAATTTTGGCTCCTCTCTTGTTTCTATAAATTGCCCACACTTTAAACAAAGAAAGGTAATTGGAAGAACTAACCAAAGACTTAATTTTGTTCAGAAAATGAGAACTCATCAAGTATAGTTATATGATGCTCATTAACATCTAGTGTTATTCCTACAAGAGTAAAAGCTATTCACCTTGCATTATAATTAAAATATTATTACTATGGATGGTCTGAAAGGTTTATAATGCTGTACTTACTGGAACTCACAGCACCAATTTATTCATTTTCATCTCTGTAAAATGGAATGCAATTATTTATAAATGATAAGGTTCTTTCAGCTATCCTCTCTGAGCCAACACAATATTACAGGCAATGTGTGGTCAACAAAATGGCTAATGAGAAGCCCTAAAACTATGAACATGACTAAGTACCTTTTATGTCTATAAATCTGAAACTACTTTATAAGGCTTTAAAATGTATGAGTACTTTATCTATTATAAATTTTTATCAAATGTGGCCTTTAAAACTAAAGTTTTTATTCATATTATGTGTGGGGTTTTGTGTGTGTGTGTGTGTTGTTTTTTGTTTTTGTTTTTGTTTTTTGCACAGCTGACACCAATTCTATATAAACCTTTATTGTCAGAGAATACCTCATTTGATAACCATATATCCTGAAAACAATTTGAGCCTAGTTTAGGAGCAACTTGAATTGATCTATAATCATTAACTATACAACTTCCATGGGGAGGGGGGAAGAAAAGATGAAGCAAGGTCGTTTCCTACATATCCCTTGATGATTATCTTTTAATGGGTCTTTCTAAATCAACCCCCTTTGGAGACACATTGTTAGAATTCTTTTCTCTTCCAAGAAAGTTGGGGGGGAAAAGTAGAGCTAAGTTGGTGAATTTAAAAGTTGACTTTTATTAAATAAACTAAGTGATTTTTGCTATGTTTGGGCTTGTTCCTGTAGATTCTTCATGTAATATTTCATTTCTTCTCTTAGAAGACACAGCATTTCCTCATCCAGATTGTTTACATTTAATGTTATTTTTGATCTTGTGTCTATAAGAGGTGAAGGATGCTGAGGGGGCTCATTCATCTCAATATATGATCTAGCCAAGCCAGTGTGGCTCAGAGGTTGAGCATTGACCTATGAACCAGGACATCACAGTTCAATTCCAGGTCAGGGCACATGCCCAGGTTGTGGGGTCAATCCCCAGTGTGAGGTATGCAGGAGGCAGCTGATCAATGATTCTCTCTCATCATTGATGTTTCTCTCTCTCTCCCTCCCTTCCTCTCTGAAACATATATTTTAAAAAAGAATCAATATATGAACCACATTTTACTCAGTAACTTCTTAACGCCTTTTAATTTTTCAGTTGAGATCATCCACCAAATATGGTAATGATGTTTCTATAGAAGGAATTGTTTCCAGTTGCTGATTATATCAAAATCTCATTTTGAATGCCAGTAACACTAATTAATCACAATGAAAACAATAAATATTTTACTGTTACTCTGTTCTGAGATTATTTTGAGAATAACTAAATCAATTATGCCTTTAGAAATAATATATTTAGGTAAACAAGTCTACATTAGACTCCAGAGTTGGAGCAATGAATTTTAATGTGGAATGCTGTGGAACAACTCATTTAGAAAATGTCTGATTTTTGTCTTAAGATATGATTACTAGGAAATATATAATAATTTTGTAAGCTGAGTAATGTATACTGACTTTTGAAGTGTCTGCTTCTTCATAGGAGCTCAAGTTTGAAAGATGTTAGCTATGAAATATTACTGTAGATATAGTGAAGCAGTTTGAAAATTATATCTTGATTACTTGTGTAAGACACTATTTTGTTTGCTGTATTTCCAATAAGCATATGTTTGGAAGTATGAAAGGTGATTTCAACTTCAAATAATCTCACTCTTTGTATTAACCACCAATGATTCTGAAAATATGTGTTTTAGTTTGGGTCTATAAACATCTTTCTTCACACTTCTGTGTTGCATGTCCTACCAACCCTATCTTCCATGATAAGTTGAAAGTTTCAAGGAGAGCTAGACATTTGCTCTAAAAAATGTATTTCATCAACATGTGCTTTCATTATCTTTGTTTCCTATGGTTGAGGAAACAAAGATAATTAAAATCAATATATATAGAGAGATAGATAGATAGATAGATAGATAGATAGATAGATAGATAGATAGATATATAGATTTCAGAGAGGGAGAGAGAGATAGAAACTTCAGTGATGACAGAGAACCACTAATCAGCTTCCTCCTGCATGGCATCTACTGGAGATCAAGCCTGCTCAACCCAGACATGTGCCCTGGACCAGAATCAAATCAGGGGCCCTTCAGAGTGCAGGCCAGCGCTCTATCCAGTGAGCCAGAGTGGCTAGGGCTGGTTGAGCTTTCTTATTCTTTGATTCTTCTGATGTCTGATACCACTGGCTTTATTAACTCATTGGCTATGCTCTAGGCTTTAAAGTCTGGCTGTGTTTCTTGATTTCTGATCTTATCCAAGTCCTGTACCATAAAGAATTTGGGAATCACACTGTTGTTTAAAATGACTCAAAGTCCCAAGTACTGAGAATGTGTGTAGTAGCTCTTATTCAGTTCTGTACACAGACATATCCTGAGCATACACATTTGAAAAATCAGCATTAGAAAGAATTTTAATAAAATACAAAAGCATGAAAACTACACAAGGTCATAGCCTGAAGTTAAATTGCAATTATCCATGAAAATTCATGCATGTTTGCTTTTTAAAAAAAAATATATTTTATTGATTTTGTACAGAGAGGAAGGGAGAGAGATAGAGAACTAGAAACATCGATGAGAGAGAGTCATCGATCAGCTGCCTCTTGCACACCCCCTACTGGGGATATGCCCGCAACCAAGGTACATGCCCTTGACTGGAATCGAACCTGGGACCTTTCAGTCCCCAAGCCGACGCTCTATCCATTGAGCCAAACCGGTCTCGGCATGTTTGCTTTTTTATTAAGAAACAATGAGACCTGGTGAGACCCATCTGGAATGCCAGTTAAAAACCTTTTTTAAAGCGAAATACAATAAAAGAACAGCACTCTGCACCAGGGATAAAACAAATACTCATTACCAATACTACATCAAAATACTAAGAAAACAATGGCACTTAATTCTAGAACTATACCCTAGTTATATACATAGATTTTATAAATATACTGGCACATTTACATTTTATGATATTTTAATAACATATATAATCATATGTAATAAGAATATGTAAGTTTAATCTTTTCAACTAAATTTTAGTTTTGCTTAAAAAGTCACTGGTAAAATAAATATTTTGTATTTTTCCACAATGTATTTTTCTTGGTTTGGATTACCTGCACAGTTATCACTACCAAAGAATGCTTAACTCTGTAATCAAAATATTAACAAAGAATAACTTGTTATGACTACCCTCTACCTACTTGAACCTATAGGTTTGTGGGCTATGATACATATTACATTTGCATCAAAGCTAGCAGCAGCTTGGAATGAAATCTTTTTCATCAAGGACATCTTTAAGTATGTGAGGATTATGTAGATTTGTATGTATCTTGCATTATGTATTTCAATATTCCAGTTTTATTATTTTTCTCTTTCTAGTTTATTCTCATTCTCGGCAAGAATAAAAATATACCAGAAATCATACAGTAAATTGACTCTGAGCCTTAAAAAAAAAGTCACTGGTTATGAAAGATTTATTTTGGTATTTTAAAAAAAGAGGTTCTAGAGCAGAAACTTATAACCAACACTTGCCTGGGTTAATTCCTTTTTTTCATTGGGAAATAAAAGTGAACTATATCTCTCAAATAAAGATAATTTAACAGGGTAGGATAAGCTGAGAACATGTGCAAATTCAAAAGAGAGTTAAATTCCTAATTTTCCTACTTCTGAAGAATAGTACATCGGTATAGCCTTTGTTGATTAATTATAAACCAGTAACCTATACATTACATTTCCAAGACTAATGTTGAAGTGGTACACTTCTTATTGCTGCTTGGCTGGCAGCTCTTCTGGTTGACATTATCTCTGCCATACAGGCAATTAAACTTTTTTTTAATCCTCACCTGAGAATATTTTTCCATTGATTTTTTTTTTTTTTTTTAGAAAAGGTGGAAAAGAGAGGGAAAGACAGAGAAATATTTGATGTGAGAGAAATACCATTGATAGATTGCCTCCTAAACATGCCTTGACCAAGTCCCAAGACTGCAATTGAGGTGCATGCCCTTGACTGGAATAAAACCTAGCACCCTTTGGTCCACAGGATGATGCTCTGAGCCAAACCAGCTAGGGCCAGGCAATTAAACCTTTGGGTGTCACTCCTATAAGCCAAAAATTCCTTCTTATTGTATGCTCTCTTTAAAAAAGAATATATTCATATATATTGCAGTAATTCTTTATAATATCAGAAATTATAATTAAGGACATTTTGCCAAGATGTGTAGACATAAGAAGATTTTGATGTGAACAATTACATCGCATATGTTTTCGCTGGAAACTGAAACATCAAGTTACCAACTGCTCCCACCTGGAGCCTGGCTGGCCCACTGCTTTAAGAAAGGCACCGTTGGTAGTGTTCCCACAAACTAATACCCAGCCAGCCTTCAGGAATCCAGCCTGAGGACTCTATGGTACCGTTTTCCCAAAAAATAAGACAGTGTCTTATATTAATTTTTTCTCCCAAAGTTACGCTAGGTCTTATTTTCAGAGGATGTCTTATTTTCGGGGAAACATAGTATTAGCCCTTCAGATATGATTGTGCCCCTGAGGAACTGATTCACAGTGGCTAACTTCCCAAAAAAGAGGACAGATAAACTAGAATGACAATTTATGCATTCACAATGCACAGATTCCTGCCAGGATAAACAGCACCTGCCATTTTTCTGGATTCTCCTTCCTTATTGTAAATCATCTCAGGGCAAACATAGATCACAGGGTTGATCTGTGTGCCCAGGACTAAAACAACAACAAAAAGTCATATGTTTTAGAGATATTTAAGTATATGAATCATAATGTGATAAATATTGTTCTGCTTCAAATTTTTTTATCCAAATAACTGATCATTGTTCTCAAATTTTGTCACCCTTTTCCTGTTCTGAAATATAGAAATCTACACTAATAAAAGAGAAACATGCAAATTAGCCATCACTTTGCTACGGCTACCAGCCAATCAGGAGAGAAAATGCAAATTAGAAGGACAAAGATGGCATGGAGACAGATGTGGAGTGGCCAGGCAGGACTCCTGCTATGAGAGGGAGGGCAGGGGGCGAAGGGATCTACAGGAGAGTCACCCGGTGCAGCGAAGATGAAGAATGCAGACTCTGGAGTCTGCAGCAAAGACCAAGATGGCAGGCTCTGGCTAGAATCTGTAGCAGAGACAAAGACTGCAGACTCTGGCAGGAATCTGCAGCGAAGACAAAGATGGTAGTTTCTGTCCAGAACGAAGGCCTGGGTCCCTGGTGCTGGAAAAAAAGTGCTGGAAGCCAAGGAAAGGAATGCTTATTGCACAGATCTCTTTATGCAACAGGCTTCTAGGATGTATATATTCTATAATTTGGGTGAAATATACAAATATCCATATATTCTATTATTTGGTAAATGAAAATAATTATAGGCCATATAGGATATTTCGTTTCTTCTTAATTTTTAATTTTTATTTTTCTGCTTATAGTTACTTTGAATATGTTTTGATATATTTGAAAATATCTACCTTTTTTTTCTTCTTTCTTTTCTGGTATACACCTGATCTCAGGGCAGTCCTTTGTCAATGTGACTATGCTTGGGAGCAATTTGTATGTCTATTCAAGATTCATTGAGAAAACTCTTATTGCTTGACATCTTGGGCATTGACAGAAACAAAAATAGCCACTGCTGGCTTTCAGAAAGGTTAACAGTTCAGGGGAAAGAAAAGTTAATATACAAACACTTCTTATTTCCAATGATAATTACTACAATCTCTAGGACATATGGTACTATAGATTCACAAGAGAAAAGACAAAAACCAAAAACACTTGAGACTTAGAAAATAATTTCTAGAGAATGAAGAATTTGACCTGAGCTGAATCTGTCAATTGACTATTAGAAGGAATGTACTTTAGGCCATAGGTAAGATGATGTACAATGAAAAGGTTTTTGATTTATGAGAAACCCTCGCTTTCTTGATTGGAATTTAGAAATATTCCAATCTCAATAGCACCTCTATTCTAAACCTCTTAAGTAAACCTGTTCATTGAAATGAGAAATGTCATCTTTCATATTTATTAACTTTAACATCAGAGGGTGATTTTTTTTCAGTTCTGTAACATAATCCTCAAGGTTCACTTTATTTGGAGTTTTAGTCTATAGTGGAATCATTAAAACTAGAGAAACTCATATCTGACTCTTACTGGCTAATTGGAGAGTTTGATATTATTTGAATTCCACTTTATTGCTCTATCCAAGCAAATTCTGTACGGTTGGTAACACGTGCCTTCAGGCTATGAGAGCTAGAATAACCCAGCATTGATTTATTTGGTGTTGAGTATGCATATTTTAAATTTTATTAAAAATTCTGTATTTCTACTGTTTCACAATCCTTCATAACTTGGGTCAGGGTATTGCTAATTGTATGCTCTCTAACACTTTAATGTTTAGCCATACACAGCTTTCCCCTCTCTTCTTCACTTGCCAACTTCAACAGCAAAGCCTACATCATATCATTAGCCTGTTCTTCAAAGGAAAAATACAACTTTTAGAAAAATGTATAAATCCTCATAATGAAAAGACAGTTTACAGCTGAACTCCTGCAATACTTTCAGTAATCCTATGAAATTGATGCAATAGGCACTATAATCATCTCCATTTTGTGGATGTGGAAACTGAGGCATTGAGAGGTTATGTAATTTATTAAATGTCATACAGCCATTTAGTGACAGAGTTGGGGTGCTAACCAAGTGTTGACTGGTTCCTAAGTACCATACTTATACTATTTTCAGAAGAAAAAATAATCCTGGACCAAGGGATGAATGGAGGGAAAGGTTGAAGAAAATAGAAATCAGTAAGACTTGTGTCCATGACAACTTAGGTGGACAAGTGACCATGAGATACTGGGTTCCATCATGAATGTCTTCAGCACCAAAATGTTCCCCTTCTGCCAATACTTTGATGCTATGTGAAAAGCACCTTGTCTACTGAGACATGTTATTCTGCTGGGCTGTTGTTTTTTTTCTGAAACCCCAAAGTATTTGAAATTGAAAGGTAAATCAATATAGAAGAAAAGAAAATATATTTACTGCACATCCAAGTTTGTGGACCAAGATTTATTTAGTTTCTCTCCAAAGAGCAACAGGTGGCTCATTGAACAAATTAGCAAACTAAGTTACAGGATGGTTAAGTGGCTTACCTATGACCACTTAGTCCTTTTCAGTATATCAATCCAAGAGATGTGACAGGGACTTTTAAAATTAATGCTTAGAGAACTTGTATTTTTTCATACTTAAAATTAAAGTTGTAATTAAAGTTACCACACATATTTGTCATAGACTTTTTCGGAAATGCAGAAAAAAATTTTAAATGGTTTCTAAGTTTTTCCTCTTAGACCTCAGCATTTTGAAAACCATGTTGCATTTTCCCAGTCTTTTATTATGTTTTTGTGTATATGTATGAATGTGAGTGATCTTATAACATGTATATATAAACTTTTGAAAATTAGTTTTCTTTTTTGTTTATATACCCTTGACCTTAAATAATTTTAGATATATACTTCAAAGTATTGCACTGTGTCAAATCTATATGTAATATATCTAATATTTCTCTATATTCTTTCTAAATAAAACTCTAAATAAACAACTTTTAATTAATTTTTGATATTTTTTCAGATTAAAAACTTTGAAGTTATTAGAACAAGGGTCTAAGCATAAATGTAAGATTCTTGATATAAATTGTCAAACTGCCCTCCAAAAAAAGCTCTACTATTTTCCATTGAGTAGCTTTGTATAAATTTTAAAAACATATAAACAAAGTAAGTCCTGTTTCACCTCATTGAAAACAGGTGTTAGGTTTGCTATTAAATTTTATTTTTTTAGCTCTGAAAAAATCATAACATAACAAGCAAATTAAATAACTACAATATGGTTCAGTCAGTAAGCAAAAATCTTGCTTTATTCTCTATATTTTGAATCTGACTATGCTATGCGTATAGGACAAAGGTGAGTTTTGTTTTCTTGTATTGCTTTTGTTTCTGGTTACTGCATTTAAGCTCTATATTTTCACCTGGCTAGCTGAAATGGCCTTCTTTTTTTAAATAAAGGAGTAGTACCTTTAGGATTTCTATACAAAAATGAAGCAAAACAATTTAAGTTCTTAGTATTATACCAAACAAAAAATAGTATGTAATGGTTTATTTATGGTATATTTTACCTTTCAAAACAGTTTGATACATAGGAGCCTAACTGAAAGAATTAGGGACTAGTGTTAGGCCTGCAAGTTTAACCTAGCATTTATCTTTGCGTTAGGAATAAGGACCAATTTCCAAACACCCAACTGTAAGTTGTTAGATATTTCCAGTCTGGCTTCTCTATCTTTGTTGGTTTTTATTGCCTTGTTTCAAGATGTTCTTTCTGTGGAATTTAGGGCCTTTATCAGGAAAAGGCTTGCAGCAAGCTGCTAATTATTTCTGACCCTGACAATAGTGGGCCTGTTTTCTTGATCACAATCAGAGATGTTGGTGACTAAAAGGAAGGTGTAATTTCCCTGTACAAGTTGACTTTTAAAAGAAAGCACAAAAACTTATTCAATTCCTTCCTAAAGCGAGTGAATATAACACTTTTGAACTTCTAGACAGCCTTTCAAAATCAAAATATATTTTTGTTCTTCAAATTTCAGGGAAACTTGTTTTAAATTTCCACACATAATTTGCAAATGTTTTACACCCTAGTAGGTGGTATATTCACTTAGAGTTAAGGCTTTGGGTTTACTTATTGGTTGTTGGTTTTTATTGCCTTGTTTCTTTTTTTTTCTTCAACTCTTTGAATTAGAAGTATTCAGTTAGTTTTCAACAACTTAAATTTAAACACAAGCAAATAATAAATCTATAAACTATAATAACATCCTTGATTTTTTACTATTTTACTTATTGCCTGGTATAATTTGAACACCATGAATACAATGGCTTTAAGATAATTATTCTTCCTTAATCATAAGCAAAATAAAACTTATTACTCAAAATTTGCTTCAAAATACAAACTGTAAATTATAGAGATGAGATTAACTTTCATGTCTATGTATTGCAAAGTCTGAATCATTAATACAAGAATAGATATGATCTAAAACAATATTATTTGAAATAACATAAAAATTGTTTCATGAGCTAACAACTCATAAACAGTTCTGCTAAGTTTCCAAATGACAAAAACCACAAACTAAAACAAGAATGGCCAAGCATATTAGCTTACCTTTATGAGGTCATCTAAAAATAGTCAAATTCGTGAAATCAAAGGCTGGAGTGGTTGTTCCCAGGATCTGAGGGAAAAGGTAAGTAGGAACTTATTAATCAAGAGGCATAAAGTTCCAGTGAAATGGAAAAATAAGTTCTAGAGATCTGCTGTAAAATATTGAACTATAGTCAACAATAACGCATTGCATAGTTAAAATTTAAGTTTTCTTACCATAATAAAATTTTAAAAAGACACTATTATAAAATTTTATGGCAATAACATTAGTGATTCTGAGATAGTTATAACTTATTACAACCAACTCAAGAAGATTAGAAGCTTAAATTTCTTAAAACTAGAGGCCGGGTGCGCAGAATTCAGGGAGCGAGCCTAAGCCGTCAGGCTGACACCCTTAGCTCTGTGTCAGAGGTGGGAAAGGCTCCCACCACTGCTGCTGCATTTGCCAGCTGTGAGCCCAGTTTCTGGCTGAGGGGTGCTCCCCCTGTGGTAGTGCACTGACCACCAGGGGGCAGCTCCTGTGTTGAGCAAGATCAGGTCAAAACTGGCTCTCCAACATCGCCTGAGGGGTCCCTATTGTGAGAGCTGAGGCACCCCACCAGGACAAGACCAGGGCCAGAGGGACACGGGAGGTTGGCCAGCCAGGGAGGAACCACAGGAGGGCTCCAGGGCATGTCCGGCCCATCTTGTGCAGTCCCTATCAGCCAGACCCCAGCAGCAACCTAACCTAAACTGCCCCCTGGTGGTCAGTGTACATCATAGCGACTATTTAATAGGTCGACTGTCTGCCCCTAGTTGGTCGGTGCACGTCATAGTGAGTGGTTGAGCAGCCTTAGCATATCATTAGCATATTACACTTTGATTGGTTGAATGGATGACCGGATGACCGGACACTTAGTATATTAGGCTTTTATTATATAGAATAATTAAGAAATTAAAAATATTTAAACTCATTTACATCAATTGTTTGTGAATTGCACAAATCTACAATATTGTAACCACTTTGACAAATGACTTGATAGTATCTTGCAAATGAAAGCATATACCTACTCTGTGGCCCCCTGGACAAAGGGGCCACAAACCATGGAACACAGGCATCCACTAGAAGCTAAAGAGTCAGGGAAGTGTATTTTCCACTCAGAGCACCCAGAAGCAATCGGCCCTGCTGACACCTTGACTTTAGCTTAGAGAAATAAACATTTTAATTGTGGTCTCTAGAATCCTAGGAGAATAAATTTGTGTTGCTTATGCCATTAAGTTGTGGTAATTTTCATAGCAGCAGTAAGGAACTAATATAGCCTGATAAAACTATGTGATGATAAAGATCTATATTTTTATACTGAAGGAAGAAAAGTGAATTGATATTACCACTGTATAAATATCTTTAAAGTTCAACCCTTGTTTGCAATATAAGACCTAAGGGACCCAATCCTAAGTGGTTAGTCAGAGAAACCCTTAAATATGTAAAAAAGTAGATATGTAGAAAAGCTTCTACATTTTTTTTTGACTAGTAAATAACTCTGAACAAATAAAATAACCATAAATAGGAATATATATATATATATATATATATATATATATATATATATATATGGCTAAGTGACCATCCAATCATCCAACCAGTAACTATGACACACACTGACCACCACCAGGGAGCAGACACAACACAGGAGCTGCCAAACTGCAGTGACTTGTCCATGGCAGTTATCGGGTGATGCACTCAGGAACCAGAGAGGAGGGAGCCCAATTCTGGGGGGGCATCACCTGAGAACTACCCTCTCAAAATCTGGGACCCCTGAGGGATGTCAGAGAGCTGATTTTGGCCTGATCCCGCAGGCCAGGCTGAAGGACCCCACTCATTCTGCAGACGCACTTTGAGCCAGGGCACTGCCCCAGGTGCAGCTGGCAGGGGAGGGACTGTGGGAGGTTGGCTCCAGGGTGTGTCCAGACCATCTCGCCCAGCCCCACCCTGTTGGCCACCTTCTAATTAATTTCCTTTCAATGTGCATGAATCCAGGTGCTGGGTCACTAGTAGATAAATAAATGTTGATGCAGTAAAATAATCCAATAACACCTAGCATTAAAAATGTATGACAACAGACCTATTCAGTTTGACTCAGTGGGTAGAGCATTGGCCTGCGGACTGAAGGGTCCCAGGTTTGATTCCAAGCAAGGGCACATGCCTGGGTTGTAGGCTTGATCC
Source organism: Pipistrellus kuhlii (assembly GCF_014108245.1). NCBI lineage: Eukaryota > Metazoa > Chordata > Mammalia > Chiroptera > Vespertilionidae > Pipistrellus > Pipistrellus kuhlii. The sequence continues at coordinate 4,739,309 of NW_023425573.1, read as the reverse complement.
CCAGTGGGGGGCGTGCAGGAGGCAGCTGATCAGTGATTCTCATCATTGATGTTTCTCTTTTTCCCTCTTCCTCTCTTTCCTTCTCATTTCCTCTGTCATTCACTATATATATATATATATATATATATATATATATATATATATATATATATATATTGACAACAGCTATTCACACCAAAATGGTCTTAGAAATATGGAAAGTGAAAACCAGCATACTTGAAATAAATACACAGCATCACTTCAAAAGCAGGAGAATACTTTTAAAAACCTAACATGGTGGTTCAATATGATAGTTCTCTAAGGGAAAGCAGAAGCATATGAACAGGCAGGCGCTCAGAGAGAGCTTCAGGTTTGACAGTGATAGCTCTTAAGGAAGCAGGGAATTCACAGGTGTGATGGCTTTATTGAGGTGGCAACTTGGCAAGGCTCTAATCCCCCAGTTACTCAATCAAACACTGATGTAGGGATTGCCGTGGAGGCGTTTTGGAGACATAAACCCCATAATCAGGTGACTCTTAAGGGAAATTACTTTGGGTAGTCTGGGTGTACCCAACTGTATCTATTAGAAGGTTAAAATCAGGACCGAGGTTTCCTGGAAGAGAAGGAAAAAAAAAAAAAAAGTCTGCCTGTTGTGTAGGTTCCATTGTGCTCATTATCTTCCCATCTTTACTGTCTGTCCTGCATACACAGACTTGTTTGGACAACCCCCATAAGAATGTCAGCCAACTCTCTATAATAAATCATATAGTCATCCTATTAGCTTTACGTCTCTGGTGGAATCTTGACTGCTACAACAGATGCTGCTTTAATATTAATATTTACATAGTAGAGGCACAAAGTACAAAATTTGTGCAAGAGGCTTCATCCAAAAGGTCATTTGGATGGTCACCTGGAAGGTCGTTGGGTCATTCTGCTATTCAGTCTAACTGGCATATTAGCTCTTTATTATATAGGATGGAATCATAATCATTTTTTTGGAGCAGTGTAAAAGGTAGACTAAGGGGCTTCATTTTAAATATATATATTTTATTGATTTTTACAGAGAGGAAGAGAGAGAGAGAGAGAGCCAGAAACGTCGATGAGAGAGAAACATCGACCAGCCGCCTATTGCACCGCCCCTCCCCCCCGCCAAACTGGGATGTGCCCGCAACCAATGTACATGCCCTTGACCGGAATCGAACCTGGGACCCTTCAGTCCGCAGACGGACGCTCTACCACTGAGCCAAACCAGTTTCGGCATTTTTATCTTATGTATTATTAGTTTTTATAGACAACCAGATCATCAAAAATCTGCCACTCTTCGGAATGAAGGACTTACTATTGTTTTGTAATGATCGCTGATAAAACGTAAAAGGATTACATTTTCTAAATGAATTATCAATAGAATAATCTCATAATTCTGAAGGAACATGTAAACTAATTATGGTTTAGACCTACCGTGTTTCCACGAAAATAAGACATCCTTCGAAAATAAGACCTAGTGCATGGAAAGATAAGACATCTCCTGAAAAAAAGACCTAGCGCAACTTTGGGAGAAAAAATTAATATAAGACACTGTCTTATTTTCGGGGAAACGAGGTATAAAGTTACACAATATCCTCTGCAAATAAGCTCTCATTTTAACAAGTGGGGTTGTCTTAAAGCATTTATACATTGAGATTTTGCTAGTCTAACCTCACAATCCATTTAAATAAAGTATAGGAAGCAGACACACACACACACACACACACATACACAGAATTAAAAGTGGATTTTATTTTGGGTCACTATACTGCCCCTTCTTCTGTTTGCTGGGAGCACCTGTCACCTGTCTTATGTCGCCTGTCACCTGCTTTCAGGATGGGGCAAACTGATGTTGGGAGAATGCTAGTCTAGAAACACTCCAGAGGCTACAGTAGGCTGCTTTCATAGCTTTCCGAGAAGGAATAGAAAAGGAAGCCTGAATTACAAAAACAGCACTGAGAGGAGCAGCTTTTTTGTAGGATGGATGAGATGAATGAATGATTTTATTAACCAAAGGCAAACTTTCCCCAACAATCCCCTCTGCAGCAGGAAGAAGAAAGGGAAGGACTAGCATACATGGAAGAAACAGTAGGCGGAAAAAAGTGACTGTGCAGTGGGTGACCCCAGCATCGTCTCTCACATTCCCTGCATGTATGGCCTTGGATAATTCATCTCCTTAGACTCGGTCTCCCACTCTGCAAAGTGGGGCTGCTAGCAGAATCTACAATACAGGCAGTGGTGACTTGAGACTGTCTCTGTCGGAGGGTTTTGTGTGGCAACCTAATGACAAGCGGAGAAGATGGAGGGTTTTCTTAAAGCCCTAACAGCAAGCGCAGTATTTTACATTAGACTCTTTATTTACTGCGGGTGAAGGGGAAAGGTGCCGGGACTGCTAATAGGACTGCAGTGATGAATAATGAGATGATGCATGCAAGACAGGGAGCACACTCCTGGCCAATAATAAATACTTTTTAAATATGGCAGTAATTATTAAGATCATACTATTATACTTTCCTCCTCCTTTTCTTATTTCTATATTGAGGTTTGTTAATAATGTAATATCTGTAAGTGAGGTGATTGACTGTATTTAATCTTATTTTGACTATGTTATGTGACATAGCTAAATACATGAGAGCTGGTTAATATTTCTATTTAAAATATTTTATAATACATGCATAAATGTTTAACTTCTGTTATTTTATAGTGAAAAACAAAAAATCACAACTTATTTTAAAGCAAAATATCTTTGCTAACGTAAAAAAAATTAATGTTTTTAAAAGCAATTCTAAATCACTTTCACAATCTCCATTAGACATAATATACACACTAAAGGAGTCGGTATTGCACACTCAAAAAAGTCCAATTATTTATCCTAGGTATATGACAATGTTTTGCTGCTTTTTTGTCTACAATATTCCCTAGTGAACATAAATGATCATTTCATCAAATTAAAGTGTTGCTATTACTAACACTTTTTGCACATTCAATAAAATAATGAGACAAGCCAATACACATTACTTCTGGAAAATCATTTCAATAACATGCAAGCTCCTCAGATGTTGTTGAAGTTACCACTTATAACATAATAAACATACCAAAGCATTCTAAATTGAAAATGTTCAGAGAGGTAACTGTCATCAGAATAAACATATAATCTGAGTCCTAAAAGATGGGTCAGAGATACCTAAATGATGGAAAGGTGGAAGATGTATCAGGATAGAGGAATAAAGTGTGCCTGAATGTGTCCCAGGCTAGACAATGAATCTGCTTTACTGAATAGAGACAACCCCTTGAAAAGAAAATAAGCTTTGAGCAGAGCCCTAAAAAGCAACAGTTAAAATGTGGTTGCTGGTTTAAGAGGTGTCAAGAAACCGAGGACAAGGAAAGAAGAAATTTAGTAATGTGTGTTGCGATGAATATTAAGGAGAGAGAAGGTCGAAGAAGAAGAGAGTAGTCAGCAGTTCTGATGGCTGCTTGAAAATAAAGATTTAAAATTATCTGCTGGATTTAGTTACGTAGAAGCAATTGTTAAAATAAGTAAGGAAAATTCAATAGATTGGTGGGGATGGAAATCAAATGGAAGAAAGTTAAGGTGTAGATCTGAGGGACTATAAATGAAAAATAGAGGAAACTTGTTTTAGGAGATTTGATGATGAAAAGGATGTGAAATAAGTAGGTGATGACAAGGGAGAAGAGTTTTAATCCTATTACCATTGGCAGTTGTAATTTTGGAAGCCACTGTTGGATGGTTGACATGTGTAAATCAGTCTCTTTAAGTGGGCATGATACTGAAATTTGACTATTTTGTATACTTTGAGCCATTTTGTTTTATATCAGTGATCTTCAACTGTTTCAACCCAAAGAGCCACCCAAAACTGAAATGGCAAATACAATCCTTTGAAACACCACTCTTCAGGCGGCTATTCTAACGAGTAATGGATTTGGAACTTGTAACGGTACCTAAGGCTGAATTTGGACTCAACAAGAAAGAGTGCCATGATTGATTAGCCATGTCTGCCACTAGCTCAGAACCAGAGACTGATGCTGCCAGATGCTTGCTGACAGTAGCCTAGAAACTTCTCTTGACAGCATGAACTTCTTAAAGGACTGGTTTAGTTGATAGACAAGGAAAAATAATTATGATATAAACTTGAGGCCTGGTGCATGAAATTTGTGCATTAAGGGGGAGGACCTCTCAGCCTGGCCTGCACCCTCTCCCAGTCCAGGACCTCTCACTTCTTACCACTCACCTGCTCACTGCTCCTTACCATTCAGTCCTTAGCGCTGCTGTGGAGTCTCACCAGCCATGAGCCTGGCTTCTGGCTGAGCAGTGCTCCCCATGTGGAAATGCACTGACCACCAGGGGGCAGCTCCTGTGTTGAGCATCTGCCCCTTGGTGGTCAGTGCACTTCATAGCGACCAGTCTTTCCACTATTCGGTCAATTTGCATAATAGGCTTTTATTATATAGGATTCTATTTATGCCTCAAATCCTCTTTATGCTCAATGTAGGATACAATATATCTCAATGTAGGATACAATATATATTTCTAATACAGAACCTATCTTTTATTTATTTTTTTTTAATCTAATGGTATTGCCTCTTTATAATTTGACAATATATTTGCGCTCAGCTGTCTGGATTTATAATTATGTGGGGGGGAGGTTATTCTCTACATTTACATAGTGATTTAGATAGTTTACATGCAATAGTCCTATTAACATTAACTTCTAAATGTTAGCACATAAATGTTTATTTCTCAAAGAAATATGCCCCTTGTCTGGAAAACAGCTGATTGCCATATGTTCCATCTCAGCTCCAGTGCTGTCACTGGGGGAAATGCATCTTGGCGGTCCAGTGGAGATTTGTATGTGAACACAGACCTTGTCTGAACTGCAGATTACATCCACCTCATTGTCAGCGCTGCACAGGGGTCTGAACGTGTTGAGTTTTATTTCCCCACAAGTGAAGAATTATGGCAGCAAAAGAAAGGCAATAGAGAAATAAGCAAAGCATCAATTTTAAGGTGAAGCCTTCAGCCTGAGTGTTAAAACGGAAAGGATTGGGTCACAAAAGGAAGAAAGATGTGAGGACAGATCCCAAACTATTATTTGGGTGAGAATGTTCCTTTGCTGTGAAATGTACCCCAGGGGTCTTGTTTAGCTTCCCCAAACTGAACATCATTGGAAAGAAGACTGCTAGATAATTAGCGCACAATGGGGACCATTTATTTTCTGACCATGTCTCTACGGTGCCAGTCAGCCAAATGTCAGAGGAATAAGCTGACTGTTCAGTCCCTCTTCTGGTAGCTATCCCTATTTGGTAGCAGGCTTCTGTCAGCTAAATGTACCTCACCCCAACACTGAAATATTAGATTATGAAGAACACACTATGAAGTAAATACATTTTTAAGACTTATATTTTAAATATGTTAGAACAGAAACTCTCTCTCTAAATTGATTAAATAATTAATTCAAATGCTATTCAGACATTATCATAAATGAATGTTAGTCTTCAGATGGTTTTGGTTGATTTTACAGTTCCTAAGATCATTTCATGGTTTTGATTTTAATGAGAAGTGGATATTGAATAAAATGAGACTGTAATTTTAATTAGTGGTTGGCAAAACAAAACTGTAGGGAAACTGACTTAAAATGTGGGTAAAAACACCCAGGAAGTAAGGTTTCATTGAAATTTGAAGAACCGAATGATTCTAATGGGATAATGTAATTGAATGGATATAGGCCTAAGTAAAACTGATTTTATTCATACTCTGCTCTTGGTATTTTTTTATTGGCTTCAAAGGCATAGTCATAATGATAAAACCAGTACCTTTGAGTCCTATGAGCTGAGCCACCTTAATAGAAACCTATAAATAAATAGGATTCATAAGGCTTCTGTCTGCGCACACAGGGTTATTAGATTTGAGATCAATGAGCTTTCTTTCCCCACATCCACAAGTCATTTGTGACCACGGGGAAACTTAATTTTCTAAGGATGATCAATGTTTTCTTAATATGTAAGAGGCACCCATGTTAATGCAATAAAAGGAAATAACATTGAGAAAATAAAGTTCTTAGGAGAAATCTAGCGGCTAACTATTGAGAACATCAAAAATGTGTAATCTGACATTTTCTAATAAAAAAGTGTGAGGATGATTTGTTCTATAATTGTCCAGTAGAGAGTACTATCAAAAATATTTTACCTTCTGAAAACAAACAAAAAACCCAAAACATTTTGTTTACCCAAGAGAAAAATTTAGAGTGTGCTCTCCTAAATATATGCCTATATATATATCAAACTACTTTTCCTAGTAGCAAGAGAAATTATTAAATTATCAGTGTAAACTAAAGATACTATTATAGAAAAAAACTTGTTTTTTCCAAATATTTTTTTAAATTTAAAATTAGTTTAAAATTTATTTTATATATTGGTTTTAAATTATGGAAACCACTTGATTTATCAGAAAAGCAGCTTTTGATCTTTTCACTTTTTTATTCTTGGTTCAGTTATTTAAGTCTCAGAGTATGTACATAATTTTTCAGCTATAAATAATAAGGTAAAAATGCATTTTTGATAACCAATTGCAGAACCATTGTTGTGTAATATGGTGTGGAATCACCTACTAATTATAATATAACTCAGTCCAATTATTTTTATAATGAACAAGTTCTATTTACTTACATTCATCCTCATAAAATGTTCACAAATTGATTTTTCTAAGCACAACCCACTATTTAAAAACAAATCGCAGAAATGTCTTTGAATTTAAAAACTAATGGATCAAAAAAGAAAAGGAATAAAGTGATAGTGATTGAGTAACAAGTGCCTTTTGAATTTTGGAATAACTCATGATGAATTATATTCATCAAAGGCAATTGACTATCCTTAAATACTCTAGCACTGCTCACAATGTTCCATCAAAAGACACAGATAACAACGTGACTTGTTTGATTTGTAATTCAAAATGAAGGATGAACCAACATCTCAAAAGAATGTTATTCTTGAATTTATTCCACAGAATTACTTTCTGGGGAAGAATCACCGAAAAAGAGTCAAAAATCACCTGCCAATATGCATGCATCCAGTGGGGATCAAATAACTTTGAATCCATATTCTAAATCCAGGTTCTAAAAATCCGTGCTCTTTCTATGTGTCATACTTGATATCTCCCTTGTTTTCCTCACTTTGAGCTCTGCCATATCCGTGGCTTACCCTGACACTCAATATGCTGCTATTTAAGGTTATAGCCCAAGCACTGGTGAGAGGGCTTAGGCTTCCATTTTCACAGGAACATTAATAAATTCTAAAGGTAGAAAGAGAGATGCAAGAACAGTGCTCAATTTTATAAAACTGACAATCACGAATTTTATCACTGACTAGTTTTTTTTTTGTTGTTGTTGTTGTTGTTTCATAAGGCCCATTTCATCTAAATCTTAACCTTGGTGTTACTCCATTTTATTTCTTAGGCATTTCTCTTCTAAAGGAAAAATTGCCTCGTTGGACACAAGTATCTGAATCCGGAAATGGGTATTTCTGGAATGTAGTAGAATAGACCTGAGGTTGGATCAAGAGGGGCTTTCAGAGAAGATATGACTTCTTAGCAACATATGAAGTTGAGTGGAAACCAAAAGTAGATTACCATAGCTATAAAGAAAATACACTTATTTAAGGTCAAGGCATCAAAAGGGGATTAAGACCAGAAGAGATTGCCATTGTGCCTGTGTCAGGAAGAGAAGTCAGGATAGCTGATAGAAGCCCACAATGGGCTGAAGTCACAAAGGAGAACAGGGGAATACGGAGGAGTCAGTGTCCAAAAAGCATCCGACCCAACACACCCACGCCTGGGACTGCCCAGCTGGCTTCTGTTCCTGTGTTTTCAAGTTATGGATTCCACCCCAAAGGAATCTTTAAAGAGTTCTTGGTTCCTAACAATTACTTCAAGGACATGCTTTGAAGTAGACACAGATTAATTTTATAATTCTAATATTAGAAAATAAACAAACTGGGAGAAAGGAGGAGAGTGTGTCATCAGAAGATTACAATTCTAATCTGCATAAAAATTGAAGAAAACAGAGATCTTCATCAGAAAACTTCTAAGGAGAGGGCAGGGCCAGACTGGAGGGATCAATGGGGATATATCTGTATTACTTTCAACAATGAAGACAAATTAAAAAAAAAAAAATTACTGGGTTGGCGTGGCTCAATGGTTGAGCATTGACCTATGAACCAGAAGGTCATGGTTCAGCTCTCAATCAGGACACATGCCCAGGTTGCAGGCTCAGTTCCCAGTTTAGGGTGTGCAGGAGGCAGCTGATTTATGATTTTCTCTCATTGTTGAGGTTTCTCTCTCTCTCTTGCCCTCTCCTTTCCTTTCTGAAATCAATAAAAATATTTTTTAAAAGAAAACTTCTAAGGAAAACCAGAGGGAGTTTTGTATGTTTTCTCTCAGACTCTGTCTTTTTATTTTTTACCATCTTGAGAAAATTAATTCTAGAAAATATACAGTGTTAATTCTTTTGGAAAATATATTCATATGAATAGAAAGTATGTAATATTTATGTAAAGCAAATTGTCATTTTAAGGCTAATAAATAAAGCTCATTTTTTATTGAGAGAGATTTGTTGTTCCACTTATTTATGGTTCATTGGTTGATTCTTCTATGTGCCCTGATTGGGGATCAAACCCGCAACCATGGCGTGATGCTCTAACCCACAGAGCTACCCAACCTGGGCCTCCAGGCTAACTTGTGAAGTCCATTTGTTTGACTTCTGAGAATAAAATTTTATACTATAAACACCTACTTACACTTACCATTTAAAATAAAATCATTCCCTAAAATTATATTTCTTAAAATTCAAGCAATATTTGTGAATTCAGACCTTAACCCATCAGATATTTATTTGGATAATCTAGGGGCATCTTTTAAAAGTTAAATTATTCCTTTGTGTGAATGTTCCTAACTAATGAATTCCACCACGCTTTGGCCTACGGCTTCACTTTTTGGGGTCACTGACACATTTGTAAACTTTCTGTCCCTGGAAAAACACAGATGTGCTTATGCAAAAGATATTGCATTTCAGGGGCACTCGGAGTCTAAGGTTCAGAGTCTTTGGCTTACAACCATATTTAACTATGTCATCCCTTGGAGTAGGAGAATTTCTCAAGCAATGTTTTCTCTCCCAACCCCTATAAGATAATTTAAAGAAGACAGAAAGGAAAACTGTGTGTTTTCGCTCCGGGAGGGTAAACCAGTAAGATTATGCAGGCTGTGCCCTACACAAAAGCACCTGCAGAGCAAGTAGAGATTGAGTGAGGGTTGAAATCTCCAATCCATTAGCCCTGTCGCAGGGCTGTGGTCCCCCTGGAGACAGAAGCACACTTTTTCCATTTTGCCTAGCCAGAAGGGTGCCTTTTCCATTACGTTTTGTTAGTTGCTGCCCTGCTTTCCAGCTCTTCTCGTTTGGCTCCTCTTGTACAATGAGCATAGAGAAAGCCTGTGTGTAACAATGTGAGCGCACACAGGCACACACAACTTACCAAATCAAGGCAGTTTGGTCTTTAAAAATTGAAATATTTCATTTCTTTCCATCTCATTTCCACTCTTAGGAAATGATTCTTTTTTGTTGTTGTTCATGTTTTTAATTTGACATTGGCAATCAAGATATGACAAAAATCTATGTGTCCAGCCAGGCAGATTCTCTCTTCCTCACAGGTACAGTCTAACAGGGGAAGGTCATTTTTAGTTAATAGGAAAAGTCTTTTGTATTCCTCACAGCTGTAGGCACAAACTAGAAGAGAAAAAACACTGGGATCCCATAGGAGAGAAGGCTTTGATTTAACTGGTGTGTGTATGTCTGTGTGTGTGTGTGTGTTTGATGGCCTCGCTTCCATTGCCCACAGGGGGTTCTACCTAGCATGGCTCTCCCTCTTCAACTCCATTAGCTCTCCTGGATCAGTGCTTGTGGAAACACTGTTGGATGGTCCCTGAAACCACACTTAGGACGGCACACCTGTCCTCTCTGACTCTATACAGCCTCGGTCAACTCTATACAACCTGCAAGGATTCTAGATCCTCGTTTGCCTCCATTCTGAGGGATGGCATTCGGGTGGTTTCCATCAAAACGAAACTTGATGAGTGTGAACACCTCTTGCCACCTTATTCAACTCTCTACTCTAGCGGAGAGCCATCGCTGCTATCACACCCTGGGTGTATGCAGGGCCAAAGTCCTCTTCTCTCAAAAGACTCTTTCCCTCTGTGTCTTCAGTAGGTTTCCCTTCAACCCCAGAGAACCCTGGGTGATAGCAGGCTTGGAGGCCTTTTAGTCTTCAAGCAGGGAAGAAGGCTGTAGTGTTCTTTATGCATATTGTCTAAATTGGACGATGTTCTATATTACACATGTGTCAAACACAAGGCCCGCGGGCCAAATCCGTCCCGCCAGGCCTTGCACTGTGGCCCGCACTGCGCTGTCATCACTGCACTCCGCTGCGTTTCCATCACAATGACAGTTTATGACTGTTCAGTAAACCATTCGGCCCGCGATTTAGGCTGGATTTTAGATTTTGGCCCCTTCTCTGATTGAGTTCGACACCCCTATTCTATAATCAGACTGGGTGCAAAGTCAGTCTTGCTACCAGCGTGCTCAGTAAACATGCAATAGATATTTATTGCTGTGAATGAATGCAGGAGTGGGATTTGTCAGCGCCCGCTGTGATAGACAGCTGCAGAACTGGACGGAGTCCTTGTTGAGCCCAGCCCCATGTGCTGCAGGCTTCCAGAGAGCTCTCAGCCTGGCGGCTGCATGGCGCACTGCCCTCCATCCCAGATGTCAGGGCTTAACCCTCCTTGGCCGGTCATGAAGCACAGCTCAAGTTGTTGCAGATGCTTTCCATTGCTTTCCAACCCCATCCCTGCTGACCTGTCCCTGACCAGCATGCTCCTTGGGGCGGTACCACAATCTCATCTTGTTTAAGCTCTCCGCATTCCTGTTTATTTGTTTGCCAGTGGAGCTTGAACACTCAAACGAACATGGACAAAGCAACCTGCAAGGATTCTAGATCCTCATTTGCCTCCGTTCTGAGGGGTGGCATGCTCTTTTCAGGGCACTATTGTTTTAGATCAAAATTGCTCTCATGAAATGCCACATTCTCAATTTTAAATGCAGCTTCTGAGTGTGGAAGCAACAGCAACAGGTGTCCAGCTCCTTGGCTGCCCACATAGTTTCTCTCTGGTGAAGGGTTTATTTTCCTCGCGGGGCAAAGCGTCATGTGTAAATAAGAGAAACATATTTTCGGGATTGTCATTCAATAGTGCATGAAAGTGGTGTGATTTTTTTCTTCAGATATAAACAGCTTCTGAGCTACAAAATCCTCTTCTGCATGGTTTTTCTTGCACTATCTGGAGCAGTGGTCCTCAAACTTTTTAAAGTGGGGGCCAGATCATGGTCCCTCAGAGAGCTGGAGGGCCGGACTATATGAACTACTAATTCCTACTGTAACACCTCGGCTGCGCTCACTGCCCAAAAAACCTGGCGGGCCGGATCAGACTCCTCTGCGGGCCGCATGTGGCCCGCGGGCCATAGTTTGAAGATGCCTGATCTGGAGGTTCAGACAGATGGCCTCTAACAGGCAGGGCTGGAGGCAGGACAGCAATGCAAGGAAAAGGTAGAGAGAGTGAACTGCCTTTCATTCTAGCTCGGTGCTGTTCTATGGAAAACCTTCGGTAAGGTCCCTAAATTATAGCCTGTTTCCCTGTCTGAGCAATGGGTAATTTATTGTGGGAACAGAGGTTCTGACTCCTGGCTGTATGCCAGAGTCATCTCAGGAGCTTTTAAGATGTATTCATACCTGGATGCCATTCAGACTAACATAAACCAGCGCTTCTGGGCCTGGGGCCTCAGTGCTGCAATGACTAAATGCTCCCCAGACACCTGCAATTGCCTGGATGAACAGGATCTTCATAGAGACAAACTAACAAACCCCATTCTCGGCCTCACGCCTCACACAGAATGTCAGCATTAAAAGGTGCCTCGGAGTCTTGAGTTTTTCTGAAATTTGACATCATGCTCAGGTTTGCTTCTCCCTTGGTGTCCTCCTTGCAGTCACTGGCATTAAACGTTATCCTCTGCATATTTCTAGTATCTTGCTTCAAAAAGTTAGTCCCTATCCTGCCTGTGTGGCCCATGGACCAACAGGTCACTGGCTTGATTCCCAGTCAAGGCACATGCCCCGGGTTGTAGGCTTGATCACCAGTAGGGGGCATGCAGGAGGCACCTTCTCTGTTTCCCTCTCTTCAATGTTTCTATAGTTCTACCCCCTCCTTTCCTTTCTCTCTAAAAATAAATTTTAAAAATATTTTTTAAAATTAGTTCCAATTTCCTGTCTGCTCTTATTGCCTCATTTTAAAGGATTCTTACCTGTTTCCCCTGTTTACTAGTGTTTTAATGGTGTCTTGAGAAAGGGTAGAGATGTATTTAATCTGCTGTGTTTACCAGGCATATTTTCCTCTCTCAGTATCTGAGTTTCTCATTAGATTTGGTGGGAGCCTTGTTAAATGTCCTGCTTTCCCTGATATGCCAGCATCTAGAAAGCTCAATTGACACCCATCTGGAAAAAATATATGGTGCGCTTTCAACCCTCATTTTCCTCTGAGAGGCCAACTCATCTGTCATACAGCCTTAGTCATTTCTGGTGTCACAGGGAAGAGGGGGAACTTTCCACATTATCCCAGAAGCCTTCTCTTCACCTTGTACTTCTGTTCCACATTCCTAAATCTATCAACACCCTCCCTTTTTAGTGGTCTCCTTCACAAATCTTACTTCTATTTCCCCTAGTGAGAGATCTTTCAAACTCCTTGCATATAAACCAGTGCTACAACCAGCTTAAGAGAGAAATAATAACCATTCAAAAGTATTTTTGAAGACAATTAGATTAAAAAATTCTTTTTATACAGTGGTAGAAAACAAGTTTCTTTACCTTAAAAAAGTTACAAAGCCCTGACTGATTTGGTTCAGTGGATGGAGCATTGTTCAATTCTGGTCAAGGGTATGTACCTTGGTTGCGGGCACATCCTCAGTACGGGCTGTGCAGGAGGCAGCTGATCAATCATTCTCTCTCATCTATGTTTCTAACTCTGTCCCTCTCCCTTCCTCTCTGTAGAAAATTAATAAAATATATTTTTTAAAGTTATAAAGATTACTCACTTTGCAGCTTTTCTTTTTACTTTAATTTAACGTGGAAGTCTATAAGTAACTCCAATCTGCACTCCTGGCTGACTATGGTTCAATTTGATGACTATGGAAATGTCTAATAAGAACTAAATGGGGGAATTCCTGATCATCTTGAAGAAATACACAATATACCACCTATATGATATCTTTGAAAATCTAAATGTCTTTCTAAAAGGAAAATTTTGGCCTTAAACTTATACATTCCTTCTGTCTCAAATTATTCCTCACTGTTGCTCTAATTATAATTTTAATTCCCTGTCTCTTACTCTCATTTGTGCGTTAGCAATAATGGACAATTCAGATGGATTACTGATGCCACCCCTAGAGATATACCTGAATTCAGCTGAAAACAAAATCACCTTGATCTGTAAACACTTTAGTAAACACACCAAGGCTTAATGACTCCAACTGTTTCCATCATCATAGATGACCCTGAAAGCATGCCAATTTCATACATTTCACAACAGTAGCAAAAATAATTATTTTAGCTTCAATATATTGAAGCTCTGCCAATGTCAAAAACAAAAACAAGCTAAAAACAATCTATATGCTAAACCATATTTGCTAAGATTTGAAAGCCTGGTTTCTATTTTGCAAATTCATTATGATTTTATGCTGTGTGTCTATGTATCTATACATTTTATGCATATATATATATACACATATATATATGTGTGATATATATGTAATACAATTATATGGCATATGTTTCCCTATTTGTGTATGTGTGTACATACACATGCACACGCACCACTCCAGGCTTTAGAAAAATGGAATAGAAGATCACTGTAAAGTTGAATTATCTTTGAAAAGTATTCTCTAATTAGATATTAATTATATTATTCTTTCAGTACTTAAAAATCAATATATTCAGAAAAAAATTTTAATGTAAATATGATTCTGTCAAATTGGTGATTTTAAGAGCAGATTCGTATAAACCAGTGGAGTGGATGCTGACCAGAGGTCTGATTGTGTTGGATGTACGGTCCTACCCCTATCCTGTTCTTGAATGTTTTTCAGTAAATAGCTATTTTATATGGAACAATCTGTTCAGCTTAGTTGGCTGATATATGCAGTTAGGTTCTTATGAGGAAGTTTTGATTTCAATAAGATGATCCTAGACCAGCCCCTTTCACGTACAATTGCAACAACAAAAAAAGTGTTGAAACTATTAGACACTGAGAATTGCAAAAGAAAGCCTTTCTCCTCAAAATTCAGGAAACCATCTTGATGATCCAGAAACAAAAGGGGATATCAATGGTGGTCACATTATACAAACTAAACATTTCAGAGGTTAAATCACTTTAAAACTGTGCCACAGTTCAAGTCCATCAAATAGTTCTTAAACATCCTACCTGTGCCCAGAGCAGGACTAGACTCTGTGGGGAAACTACAGGAAGGAGTGCATTCCTCTCCTTTACAGTCTGAGCTGGTTGCAGAAATTAGATTCAAAATATAAATCCATTTGAGAACAAAATGCATTTCGTTTTTAACATTAGAATTACAAATTGTTGATTTCTATTATATCAATAGGTTCTCAAGGTGCTGGTGATAAAAACAAATAACAAATACAGGCAAAGTGTACACCCTTATGGAACTGATAGTACTTTGCTTTATCTCCTCTCTTTTCCCACTCCAGGATTTACCCACTTCATTTCCTGGAGTTTCCTTCTTGGACTCTCCACACAACCCTCCCCCAACATGTCTCCCTTCTTATAGGAGCAATCACACTCTAAGCCTGGGCAGATGGGCAGCGGGGGGTGGGGAAGTGGGGAGAGCAATCAAGGAAGGCATCACTCAGCTTGGTAGGTCAGAAGTGACCTGCAATAAATTGGGATTTTCCCCACTCCCTTATTGCCCTCCTTTATTTAACTCCACAGTTTGGTTGTTCTATGCATGTGATAGACACAAACCTAAGTATTCCTAAAAATGGACCCTTGCTTCTTTCTGGGCCACTGGTTGACAGTTAAATGCATCCAGGTAAGAATTTTGAAATGTGGACTCAGTATTTTTTCAAGAATAAGTCTATTGAGATCATAGAAAAAGGTTCAAACTTTAAACTCACCAAAGAAAGGAAATATAACAATTGAACAGTTGTGGTTATAAGACATAAGAATTAAATTTTAGGGGGAAAATCCCTTTCTTATCACTAGCCACATAGGAGTGATAGAACTTGATTTCTACTTGCACCGTGACTATGTTTGTTTCTTGTTGGTGCCGTGTTTGCAATGAAATCAGAAGTGATTAATTAACTCTATTAGGAAACTCAAGTATAAAATATTTCAATTCAACTTAAAGCGCATATTTGAAAATTACAAATGGTTCTAAACTTGAAAGCTAATCCGTCATCTTCCGCACAACTCTGTTTTCTCCAGTATTAATGTTGTCTCCAATTACGCACATTTTGCACATGACTGTTAACTACAGATTTCACAGTAAGAAAGTCTCAGATTCAAATTTTCAGTTTTAAGATGATTTATCCATTATTTCCCTTTATAGTTGTATAATCTATGCAATCTCCTCTCTCTCTCACTCTCTCTCTTTTTTTTTTTTTTTTGGCTTCAGTACTACCATTCTTTCTGGTTTCTCTCATATTTTTAAGCTCTTTCCTCTCATATCTTCCAGAAACGTTGCTTCAGGAGGAAGCCAAGATGACTGACAACCCTTTGATTCATCAACACATTTGGGCCAAGTTCATACTCCACTGGGCTGTTCTCTGTGAATGGTGGAGCATGGCAGGGGGACTCATGTCCACCCCATTTCTGCCTTCACAGGACTCATCCAGAAGATAACCTTTGCTTAAGGACCGTCTCTTGGTCTGGTCAAACATTTTTGAGAAACGTAGTGCAACATAAGCCTCTTCTTATCCAATCCTTCCTTCCCTCTCCCTTTTCCAGGTGTCAGGTCCACATCTTAGTGTGAAATCTCTCCCTTTCTACTGCTCATTCTCCCTTCTATCCTTCACAAATGTTTTCCCAGGTAAATCCCTTGCACATCTAAGTCCACTTCTTAGAAAACCCAAACTAACACATTCGTGTGTGCTTTTAAATATAATTTCCCTCAAATACCCTTTAAATGTTGATGTTTCCCAGGGTTCCATTATCTACTCTTTTTTTTATACTGTAACTCATTTTAGTTACACACACACACACGCTCCAGGTTTGGGGACTCTGGGTGCAGTAGAGGGCTGGGAGAGGTGCCATAAAACATAAAATAGTTATCATTTATTACTGCATCCCAAATCTTTATGGCACAACTCTCTTCCTGGACAACTAGAACTGTGTATATAGCTCACTATTAGACATCTTCACTTGGTAATATGTTGATTGTGGCACTGCAAAATCAACATATTATAAACTGTGGGCCTCAAAACCCACTCTTTCTCAATACCCAGCTTAGTAAGTTCTAACACCATCCAATGGGAAACAGTTACCCACGTTAAACAACTGTTATTTCTGTCTGATTTCTCTATTTTTCCATCCCCTCATCCAGTCACCATCATTTATTAATCCTTTCTTTATATCTCATTCATCTATTCTTTCATGCCTCCTATCAGCCAGCTATTGAATTAATGTCTACAGAGAATACCAAGTGACTATAAGCCGGACTCCAAGGAGAAGCAACACTACCATGAGGCAGAATTTCTGAAACATCTCAAGAATTGGAAACACCATTTATCTCTGACATTCTGTGTAAGATGTGGGGCTGAAAACAAAGGGATTGTTTAACAGCCTTTAAAAGGAATTTTAGATCCTGCACAGCCAGACAATTGCTGGCACCTGAAAGCTTCTTCAGAGGCAAACTGCATCAGACAAGTTCCAGGTTTGGGGACTCTGGGTGCAGTAGAAGGCTGGGAGAGGTACCATAATAAGAAGTGAGAGTCTTAAAAGGCAAGATCTTTTGTCCCTACTTCTGCTTAGCTCCAATAACTCTGCTTCATAGTCAGACCTAACATTTTCTGTTTTCCCCCTTCCTGAACATAAGACTCTTATGAGGGGAAACTGAACAGCTCACAAGAAAAAAACAGAACAATTGTCCTCATAGGAGCTTAGAGGGCTCCTGGAAGGACACCTTCAGTGGGTGAAGGTGAAAGAAGTTGAGGTAGAAAATCAAGCAAAGACTAATGTTTAGAGTAATTTGACAATTCTCTTAGATGGTTTGGGAAGAGTTACTGATGAAGCACAGGAAATGAAGCAAATGAAATGGCAATAATTAACTCCAGGAATTAAACAAACAAACAAGCAAACAAAAAACCTCTGGGAAATATCATAAAGCACAACCTAGAAGAGAACAATCTGAATATAATCACTGGGATAAAAGCTGTATATTTATTTAACAAAAAGTGTGATACTAAAAAGTAAAAGACTTGTGAAAATGAATTAACTACATTTATACAGTTATCTTAAGGGAAAAGCAATTTGTTATCAAATGTAAGTGGGCATCAGAATCAGCTGGAGTGTTTGTTGAAGTATCAATCCCTTGGTCACAGCTCCAGTAGGTCTGGTGGGACCCAGGAATGTGCATTTCTAACAGCTCCCCATGAGATGCTGCTGCTGTAGGTCTGGGGCCCGCACTTGCACAACCGCTGCCATGAGGTAGTGCACTTGCACTGTTACATCAGGTGGACCCTCCCTGGAAGCACAGCTTATTTTTAATAGATCTTCAATAACAGTTAGGATACGACAGACATCGTCAAAACGTAATCATCACAGCCTTACTCTCTCTCCCCCGTTGGTATCTGCTCCCTCCTTGCAATCCCTTGTTGTCTAATTAAGGGAAAGTTGCTTACCGAATGAAAAAGTGGCCCAGTTAATAATTCGCATAGGAAGAAGGGGCTTTGGAAAAAGATCACTAAAAAAGCAGTAGCCGGTTATGGTTATACTTGTATGAAATTTTATAGATGCAAGAAGAGAAATGAATTCCAATGCTATGTTCATTTTGGCTCCTTGTATACTGCTTTGAGAATACAGATGATTTAGACTTCTATGTATAAATTCCTCAATCTATTATTTACTTGAGAAATGATAAGTGATTACCCGGGAAAGTATGGTTTTTCCTGAATCATCTAACAGATGCTAAAAACAAAGAGCAAAGAATTCTGAAGCTGGAACTTTTATTCTCCCGAGAATTGAATCTTACCTAGTATCTAAGAGTAAGAAGTCAGAAAGGAGTACAGAGCCAGCAAAGAAGGGCTTTGTGTGAATTCATCGGTGCTTGATAGTTAAACCTGCGGAAGCAGTCATGGGTCACTCAGCCAGATGCAAATAGAATTAACCTGGATAAATCTCTGTGCTCCAAAGGGAAAAATCCTTAAATCCAATAAAAAAAAAATTTGGAAAAATAAAATTCAGGTAACCCTATTAAAGTATGACAATTCTTAATTGTAATACTCATCACTCTTAAATCATCCCTTACTTATATGCTCTCATTCAACAATGCATGATGTTACTACCAGTTTTCTGCATGCAAACTATAATGTAGAATGTATGGGAGGGAACAGAGTGATTGTTTCTGTCATAACGCTTCACATTTTTCTAGTGCTTTAACTACTTTTCCAAAGCACTTTCACATCTGTTATACCTATCATTTTAATCTTTAGAGCCAAGAAAAAATGCTTTGTTTTGGTTGCCTGGGGAATCTGTGGCTTACCATATTTTCTAAAATTGTGCAAGTTCACTGAAGGATAAGTCCCCAGTTCCCTTTTCCCATCTAGTTCCTTACATGAAGACCTCAAGGTTAATCTCCTCTAGCACTTAACTTTCCCTTGAGACAACTACAGAAGCTAGGAAAGGAGCTGGCCCAGGTTCTTTCACTACAGCGTGGTGAACCGCTGGCATTCTTCTCCCGCTTGTGCAAGTGTTGTAAAGAGTAAAGGCTAAACGTGAATCCTTTGGGACTTCACGTGGAGGTGATTGGAGGAAGTGCGGAAGGCAGTGGATGCTCATCACTACCTCTCAGCCAAAGCAGTTCTTCTCTTACAAAGCCACTCCTATGGGATGCTTCCGGGGAACTGTAAGTGGAAATAATCCCAACCTAGTAGTCAATAACGGAATGTATTATCCCGTCTATCATCTGGTTTTATTTCTCATAGCTTCTCAAACATGAGAGAGAAAGATGTGCATGGCATAGTGGTAGGGGGGTCATATTTTTTTACTTCTTTTTAATAGATGCAGTATGCATCCAGTGGTTCATAAATTTATTATTATTATTTAGTGTTTTGGTCAGAAGCCTTTTAAGAATCTAATTGAATCCATAGACCGCTTCCTCAAATAAATAATCTCCTAATCAAAGACAAGTCTGTGCATACAGTTTCAAGAGATTCATAAACTCTGTGAGGCTGCTTTCTGACGTTTCCTGAGAGTGAAGCACACACTAGCTTTGAAGTTAAAACAGGTTCAAGTCTCAGCCATGCCGCTGGTGGCCTCCTTAGCCTTGTCCAATTTGACCATCCAAGTTTGCAGAGCCTCCCCTTGGAGAACTGACACCTACAATTGTGACCTACTGTCTTCCTGGAGAACGAAGCGGAACTATTCCTACCGTAGTACAGCCAGCCCTCTGTATCCCCGGGGACTGGTTTCAGGACCAAAATCCACATGTGCTCAGGTCTTTTATGTAAAATGGTGTAGTATTTGCTTGTAATCTAGACACATCTTCTTGCATAACTTAAATCAACTCTGAACTAAATTGATCCTGAACAACGTGGATTCACTTATATTAACCCCCCCCCCAGTAAATACCTATAGAAAACACAAAATATTTAAGTAATGAAAGCACCCCCTTTGAATTGCAGTATGGGAAATTATGGTTCTATGGAAAAGATAGAGCTATCAGCTAAGACTTTAAAGATCTTACAACCTTGCCTATTTCTTTCCATAAGTATTTTATAATTTATGAAAACAGTGCTATTAATAAAGAGAATATCATTAAATTCCCCCAGGAGAGCCATCTCATCTCTCTCAATATCAGTTCCCTAAAGATGTTTGACTTTTCTTGACACATTAATTACAGTTTGTTATTAACAGTTTCTGGATTTATCTGATTCCAGTGATTTCTTTCTTGATGAAAAGAAAATGGCACTTTCTATGGTGAAATGAGTTGCACATATTGCCCCTGACTTCTGTGCCTATAAGATGGCAGCTACAGGGATAAGGATGGCATTATAGGAAAAGAGCGGATGATTCTGAGCAGTTGTTCATGGCAACCATTTCCCATGGTCCTACAAACCAAGTCATTTCAGGATTACCTCTTAAGGAAGGAATTATTTTACAAAGAATTCATAGACGATGATATTTCAGGCTATCCCAGCTTACTTTAAAGTCTGGTCATTTGAGCAGAGCAAATGTGTTTTCAGTGCTATTCCAAATTTTCTTCTTGGCTTCTCATTTCTCCTACCACTGCCCCTCCCCTGCCACACTCACAGAAAAATGAACATTTGCAAGTTATAGTTTTCTGAATCAATTTGTTAAAATCTATAGACCTAAATATGAAGAAGAGGTTGAAAGCAATGCATCACAATATTACACATATTTTTTTTAGGACTCACTCAGTATACAGAAAAAGATTATATGTACATTACTTTAGTTTCACTTTCTTGGGCCCTAACAGTAACAGTTAAAAAAATAAAAGCATTTGGTTAGCCTAGATAAGGATATTCAAAGACTCAAAATAATCAGGGTGACCCAAATTAATACTGAGAAAAATAAAGACAAGGTAACATACACTGTCTAAGGCACATTTCTAAAGAAAATGGAATAAGGATTCTACCAGAAACATCAGTGTTGGCTTATTTTAAACCTAATTCCTTCTGATGCTTATTTTCTATCTGCTATTCTAAGACTCTCTCTCTCTCTCTCTCTCTCTCTCTCTCTCTCTCTCTCTCTCTCATCTTTTTTTGATGAGCAGTACTGCAATATTCCCACGTCCATGTTTTTCTTTCTTTTTCCCCCCAGTATTCATTCTGTATGGGAATAAGTGAGCATATTTGGTTTTGCTGTTTGTTTTTTTTACAAACCTGTCAATATTGCTGATTGCTCTAGTAATTAAGAAACACATACTCTAAAGCAAGCAGTGATTTTCCACTGGTTATGGAAGGAAGAAAAAAAATAGCTGAACACATGGCAGCATTTTCTAACTACGCAGAAAATTTCCCTTAAAGGTTATTATTTGACTATAAGTAAACATGGAATAACAGGCATCTTTCCTGCCTTCATTACTTTTTGCCCAGAAACGGAACTGGCAGATGGGAAGTGTGTGGGGGAGGAGGAGAGCCAATATCACCTGTCTTCCCAGACCAAGAAATGCCACTGGCAAATCCAATGTTTATCAAACGAATAGACCCTGTTCTCAAGAGCATTGGGGAAGTAGGATAATTGAGAACTCTCCTCTGCATATGACATGAACCCATTACATTTTGAATGCTTCTTTAAGTCAGAGAGAATAAAAAACATTGCTATAAACACAATAGGAACTCACTGTCATAAAAGTTGCTTTAAAAGCCCATGCCACTCTAACCTCCACACTATCTCGTGTTCCCAACTCAGTGGTTCTCAAGAGAAAACAATAGATATCTAATGGAATGAACCCAACAAAGATTAAAATGCTCCTTCTCTCTGAAGAACGATGGTTGTGGTAAATGCATTTGTGTTTGTATTTCTCAATCACATTAAAATTCTTCAAATTTTCTACACAAGTTTTGAAAACACCAAAGCTGGAATTTCAAACATGAGCTCAAATTCTTGATCTTCCACCAAATGGCATGTAACTCTGGATACTTTAGTTAGTTTCTCTAATAGAAAATCCATCTCCTCATCGATAAAATTAGAATAATTATTTTATTATAGCAACTGTACAAATTATACACTCAATAATAAGTGATAGCTATCATTTTTACATAAAATTAGATCTGTAGGATATTGACCAATTAGTCAATGTAAAGTTAAATATGTGTTTCATTCCAGAAAAAGTTGTTTATTTAATTACAAAGTTAATTCAAAATAAACTAACACAAGTGCTTAATTTGGCAATTATCTATAAATTATTCTAGATTTGTCACTAAAGAAAGTCTAAACTAAGTGATAAAGGAATTAATTCTGATTGTGAATTTTCTTTTCTATTTTAGCACATTTTCATGAGATAAAAAAGAATAAAATTTCACCATTGTACCCTAGAACTTAAAAATTTAATTCAATAATTTGTTCAGATTATTGGGTTTGTGTTTTGTTTACTTGGGGGACAATTTGTCAGTACAAAATGTTAGTATACAATTAAGAATTACCACTTCCCCCAATGTGCTGAAATTTATGAAATGTAACATATTCAGAGAAGAAAAATAAGCCAAGTATATATTAAGGAGACATATATTAAGAAGACAACTTTTCTAGGGAAAGTAAAAATTATTTTAAAAGCAGAAGAAAACACAAATAGAAATGATCCTGGATTAAAAGTGAGGAGGCCTGGGAGTTCTTTCTTGGCTACTAATATGGCATAAGGCTTGAGGCACTACTTTATAAAACATCATGCTTTTTTCTTCAGTTTTGTTGAAAAATTATTCACATGTATTATTATATAATTTTAAAGTATAGAGTAGTTCCATTAGTTTCATTACATGGTATGGTCTATTTCTCATCAGCCAGTTTGCTATTCTCTGAACATGATCCACTTTTCCTATGATCCTTTTAAAAGAAAATCCTTAGATTAGAAAATAAGACTTAAACACGGAAACAATAAAACACGGTTTTACTGAGTATTATATTTCTTAATGTTCATTAGTTACTTTTTTTTTTAATTTCACAGTGGATTCATGGTGTCTCTGATGCTTGTTCAGAAGTGTCATATGTTCATGATACTGAGTGCAAATTTGCAAACTGAAACAATTTGTAAGAGAGATATGATGAAATGATGATAGGTAAATTGACTTTCAATTTTATACTGTCATATCCTCTTCAACTACCTCTCTTCCTTTTTCCTCTTAGCACTTTTATTCCTACATCCCAGAAATGCCCAAGCCTGGTTCCTCTTTCAAGGTTAATTTATTTGACAAATATGTATTAAATGACTACCTAGTGCCTGAATGGAGAGTACTGCTGGTAAAAAGCTTTATTGTCCTTTATTCTTCAAGCCACTGGCATCTTCCCAATTCTACATTTCTTTTACCCCATAAATTCTCTAAACTTAATATCCCATGTTTGCCTTTAATGGATTCAGTTAATATAAGGAGATATGAATCCAATAGAAGCCTTGAGTTAGAGACAGCCTTTTGAAAGATAATCCAGAGGATCTCAACCACAGGGATTCTGCCCGCAGGGTGCATGGCTGGAGGCATAGTTGGCTGCCACAACTGGAGCAGTGTATACTACTGACACCTAGTGGTAGAGGCTAGGGACACTGCTACTTGTCTTATGCACAGGACAGCTGCCCCCGTAACAAAGAAGTAGCCAGTCCAGTGTCAGTAGTGCAGAGGTTGAAAAATCTTGAGCATAATTAAGGGAAACCTTAATCTACATCTTTATATGGATGGGTCAAACAGACAGGTGAAATATCAATTTGAATTTTAACTAAATTTGTTTAAAAAGCTTAAATTCGGAGAGAATGTTTAGCTAAAAAAACTTCCTGACTCTAACTTCTTTTAGCAAATATTCAGAGTACTTAGGCATTTTTCTGGAATGGTTGCAAGTATATTTCTGCCTAAAACCACTAGATAAAATGTGAGGACATTTAATGATGTTTACAATATTACTAACATTCTGTGAAAAACAGATTGACCTGTTCTCCAAATAAACAAGCTAAATCCAAAAAGCAGGCCACTGCTTTGCAACTTTGTCCTGGTTTTCTTTTACTACTGGTGGTTATCAAATTATCTTCTTCATGTATCAGTATGATATCTTCAGTCTCATCACCGCAGGTTATAATATCTGATATTACCAGAAAAATAGCCTGATTGACAATAAAAAAAATCTTAGCTCATTTTTACCAAATCCATATTTGTATTATCTCTGTGGTAAATAGCTGCAATTGCTATACTATTTGAAGTTTATTTGCACTCAACTATTTGAAGTTGATTTTGTATTTTTCAACATTTTAACAATAAATTGTCCTTTCAGTTGATAGCTATTTTAACACAAAACACATACAAATGCAATTCTGTAATAGTTCTGATGGATGTAGGCTCCCTCTCATTTTTTAAAAACAGAGCTCCTCCTGTGCTATGTAGATTTTCTGTTCATCGTGTTGTTTGTGCTTGTTTTTACAAAAAATGACATTTCAGAGATTGTAAATAAGAAAATTCAGGTAACTTACACTTAATGTTAAAAGAGGGTTGATTTTTCACAATTATAATTTTAAATGCTTTAAATTACAGGAACTTTCTCCAGCCTATATAATAAAAGCCCAATATAATAAGTGTCCAGTTGTCCATTCAACCAATCAAAGTGTAATATGCTAATGTATGCTCAGGCCACGCAACCACTTGCTATGACCTGCATTAACCACCATGGGGCAAATGGTACGTTAGCTTGCTGCTGGGGTTCAGTCAATTGGGGCTAAGAAAGATGGGCCCTCCTGTGTCCCTCCCCAGCCCTGATGTGCACTGGTGGCATCCCTCAGTCTGGCCTGCACTCTCTCACAATCCAGGACCCCTCAGAAGATGGAGAGCCAGTCTTGGCAGGAACCCTCAGGCCAGGCTGAGGGACCTCACTGGTACACAAATTCTCATGCACTAGGCCTTTAGTTCAATTATATTTTGGCATTCCTTGACTATTTGGAGAGCCCATTTTGAGTGGTTTTGATAGACTCTATTTTTTTCCAGGTATTAGTGATCTCTATGTTCACTTATTTACCTTGCTTCAGGGGAGAATAGATTCTTCTATCTTGGATTATAGCTATGTATATACATATTTTCTTTATATATATATATATATTTTTTTTTTTTAATTTATTTATTTATTTATTTATTTTTTTCACAGAGAGGAAGGGAGAGGGACAGAGAGTTAGAAACATCAATGAGAGAGAAACACCGATCAGCTGCATCCTGCACACCCCCTACTGGGGATGTGCCGGCAACCAAGGTACATGGCCTTGACCGGAATCAAACCTGGGGCCTTTCAGTCCGCAGGCCGCTGCTCTATCCACTGAGCCAAACCAGTTTCGGCTCTTCTTTCCTTTTAAATTATAAACTTCAGAGACAAAAAAGTGCTCTTCTTAACCTTATATCTTCTAAACACTCAACCAAATTTCAAGAAAATAGATTTTCATACTGATGCATAAGTCTCTCTCTCTCTCTCTTTCTCACACACACACACACACACACACACACACAAACATATATGTGATGTGTCTCTTCTATATCTACTAGTGACCTGTGCATGGATTCGTGCACATTGAAAGGAAATTAATTAGGAGGCGGCCAGTGGAGTGGGACTGGGCAGACAGGCCAGTCACACCCTAGAGCCAACCTCCTGCAGTCCCTCCTCGGCCAGCCCCACCTGGGTGGCACTGCCGCTTGAAGGGTATCTGAAGAGCGAGTGGGATCCCTCTGGAGGTGGGGTCCCTCAGGCTGGCCTGTGGAGATTGGGCCAAAACAGGCTCTCTAACATCCCCTGAGGGGTCCCATCTTGGCAGCTCCTGCCCTGAGCATCTTCTCCCTGCTGGTCAGTGTACATCATAGCTACTGACCGTTTGGATGGTCAGATGGTCGCTTTGCCTTTTATATAAGTAGATAATTAAAGATAAACTGAAATGATACTCTAAGGTAATAGAAAAAAAACGCAATTGTAAGTCAAACGTTTGATATGGCTCTGGCATTAATGAGCCATGTACCCGAAGCAGCTCATCTAATCTTTTGGGGCATCAAATCTTCTAATCCATGTTTGTTTGTTTTTTATTGCCTGTCCACCTAAATATAAAGTGACCAATAATATATCTTCCCATTTTGTCTTAGTGAGTAGAAATGAGATGAAAGATCAACCGAGATAGAATCAGAGCCAGAATGACTGGGAGCTAAATGTCCAGGGTCTGAAGAGAAACATCCTTAAATTCCTCATATGATACTATTTTGGTCTGACTGAGGTAGCAGCTGAGCACACACGTTGGAAAAAACAGTGATAGTAGTAGTTTAGTTGGACTAATTCACAACTCAATAATATACTTTGATCTTTAGTAATTTACTTCTCCATGTATTTGTTTCCTTATCTATCAAGAAGAGATAATAAAAGGTTCTACCTCATAAGATTGTTGTGAGGATAAAATACCCTGGTTCATGTAAGTTATTTGGAATAGTAGTATTATATGTTATTCCTATTATTACTATTACAATGAATTTTAGAGTATTGTATAATATGCATATACATTTATAAGGATTCATATACAGTTACTATTATACTAAGTAGTTTGTATTAATTATCGCACACTAGTCATGTGTGACTATTTTTAGGCCCATTTTAGGGGTTAAAAAATGAGGCTCAAAAATCATATAATTAGGAAGATGTGGTTCAAGCCAAGTATTGTAGTATGACTACCTAAGAGAGGTCACATCCAATGGGGGACAATTATTGGCCCAGATGACTATACATAATGCTTAATCTCTTAACATTAACTTAATTTTCTTAAGGTCCCAGCCCAGACTAGTTTGTGCATAGCTGACAGCTCTTTATTGGTAGTTTTGTTGAGCATGGGATATTTTCATTAGTTTACATTTTGCAGCTTTTATTCCCATGAGATAGCATTTTCCTGGAAGATGGTAAAGGGTTAGGCTCCATTTAATTAGGGTCAAAGGGATCATCTGTGTAAGAACTGATATTTAAATGATGTTGTCCTTTGGAACAACAGTTTGAAGACACTTTAGTTGAGAACTACCAGAACAAATAAGAAGACAAGACTTTGAGCCTCCCTGAATAAAAAGTGGTCCTTTTCTTTCTTTTTTTTTTTTCTTTTTTTTTTTTAGCAAAGGTAACAATACATCTTGGAAACTTTTGAAAATTTTGGAGATATTTGAAAATGGCATGCAAGTTGTAATACAGAAGTGGTAGAACCTTAAAAATGTAAGAAAATATGCCCTAGCCAGTTTGAATCAGTGAATAGAGCATTGGCCTTCATATTAAAGGGTCCCAGGTTCAATTCTAGTCAAGGGCTCAATTTCAGGCTCAATTCTCAGTAGGGGGGTTGCAGGAGGCAGCTGATTAAAGATCTTCTCTCATTATTGATGTTTCTATCTCACCCTCTCCCTTCCTCTCTGAAATCAATTAATATATATATATATTTTAAATGTAAGAAAATAAGTCCCAGGACCATAGAACTTTCCATTTAGGTTTCACCTAAAAGTTTATATCATTTGGCCACTTGTGCCTTGTATCAGTCAGAGATGTTATAAAGTTAATCCATAACACTTTGCAATGATTTTCCAAGAAGAGATTGCATAGTGTATCTCAGAGTCTATTTTCTTAGGTTGTGGTTTGAATAACAAGAGACCCTCCAGTTCATGAGCTCAAGGATCACCAACATTTTCAAACAGAGAAAAATATAGTTTACATGACCTTTTCCAATCATTAAAAAAGCTTGCATTCTTAGCCAAAATGCAAAA
This sequence comes from Pipistrellus kuhlii, assembly GCF_014108245.1. Lineage (NCBI taxonomy): Eukaryota > Metazoa > Chordata > Mammalia > Chiroptera > Vespertilionidae > Pipistrellus > Pipistrellus kuhlii. Next base: position 4,711,505 of record NW_023425573.1, on the reverse strand, counting down.
CTATGAATAATCTTTAGGAACATACTGCTATTATTTTTTACAGTTCTTAATTTAATAGATACTTAAAATAATGGCTTATTTTTCTTTCTATCATCATGAGAAAAGGCAGAGAACCTTATTATATAGACTGAATAATGATCAAGTTGATACCAAAAATCTTGAATGACATACCTTCATCTCAAATTTAATGGGCACCTACTGGTACTTTCTCAGATATTATGTTAGGATGGTGTGGGGTTTGAGAATAAGAATAAAAATTTTGGTACTTATGAATAAACTAGTCATCTGGTGCATGAAATTTTTGCATGGCAAGGGGGTGCCCCTCAGCCCTGCCTGCATCCTCACCAATCTGGGACCCCTGTAGGATTGGACCTAAACAGGCAGTCGGACATCCCTCTCGCAATCTGGGACTGCTGGCTCCTAACTGCTCCCCTGCCAGCCTTATTGATGCCTAACTGCTCCCCTGCTGGCCTGATAGCCCCCAATTGCGCTCCCCACTGCTGGCCTGATCACCCCCACCTGTCTTCCCTACCGGGCCTGACCGCCCCTAACCACTTCTGCCTGGGCCCCACCACCATGGCTTTGTCCAGAAGGTTCATCTGCAGGTCTCCTGGTCTAATTATTATAGCGTATTACCCTTTTATTGGTATAGATTTAGGGAACCATATTTATCGATGTATGGGTAAAATATGTATGGTGAAAGAAACTGAAGTTCATTTTTTGTCCACATTCATAAGTTTGAATGTTTGAGCAGTAAATGTGCTATGTTTATATAAACAACTGAGATATTCTAAAAGTTTTCCAGAATAAATAAAATTAAAATATCTGGGTGATAAAGAATTAATTCATATTGTGTCTGTATGTTTTACTCTTTATCACATTTAAGTACTGCATAAAGCCCATCCATGCACAATCCCAACAGCCTCATCTTTTAAGACCAAACAGTCCTCAACAAGAAGTCCAGATAAGAATTCTTTGAAGAACAATATATAAAGGAGTTATTGTTAGAAAGGTGAGTGAGATATATAAGAAAAGCAAGACTACGTGTGCAAACCAAAACCACTTAAAATTTCAATATCTTCCAAAACCTAAAAATAATCACACAAATGAAAATAAATGTAAATTCAAAAATAAACTTTGCAAGTTGACAATAAATCACTTGCTACTTATAGTCAAGGCAGAAGTTTTAAAGCTAAAGAGAAAATTGCTCTTCCAGCAATAAAAGATGCTTATCAGAATGTGATAGGACAGGGGTTACACATTCAAATGCACCAAGATTAGGCTTTGGATTCCCAAAGTGGGAAGGACTTGTTCAGCAGAAATGGTTTTTATATTGCCTGTTAGACTGCTTTAGAATCAATTCTATTTATCTTGGCAGCAGATGTTTTTCTGAGACTGGAGACTTTTAGTAAAATAAATAAATAAATAAATAAAAATTAAAAAAAATCAGACATACTCAATTCTAGAATTTTCTTGATAATCAAAATGCAATGTGACATGCTTTTTATTATTCACAGATGACTTCAACTTAATAACTTTTAGTGAAATTATAAGATATAATTTTAAAATTGCATTTTCAATGTTTATATTAAATATTAGAGGAGTGCATGAAATTCATGCATGGGGTGGGGTGTCCCTCAGTCCAGCATGTACCCTCTCCAATCTGGGACCCCTCTCATAATTCAGGACTGCTGGCTCCCAACTTTTTGCCTGCCAGCCTTCCTGATTGCCCTAAGCACTTCTGCCTGCCAGACTTATCACCCGCTAACCACTCCCCTGCCAGCCTGATTGATGCCTAACTGCTCCCTGCCAGTCATTTCCCCCTAACTGCCCTCCCCTGCCAGCCTGATCACCCCTAACTGCCCTCCCCTGCAGGCCTGGTCCCCCCAACATACTCACTCCTGATTTGCTGAGACTGGAGACTTTTAGTTAAAAAAAAAAAAAATCAGACATACTCAATTCTAGAATTTTCTGGCTTGTGGGCTTGGTTTGTGGGCATAGTGGAGGTACTGTCAATTTGCATGTTTCTCTTTTATTAGAGAGGATGTTTTGGATATATCATCTCTGCTAGGTATTGCCTAGTGTTCTGCATTCTTGGAAAATCAACTTTGGATTCTGCTTATTAAAAGTCTCACATTCCTCTATCTTCAATAATAAAAACTTTGAGTAATAGCTCGCGCGCTCGCTCGCTCTCTCTCTCTCTCGCTCTCTCTCTCTCTCTCTCTCTCTCTCTCTCTCTTTCTCCATCAGGTCATGATGTGGAGATGACCACAGAAGGCTGTCAGCTGCACAGTAGGAGGCACTGACAGAGGAAGTATTAGAAGACTGCTTGACTGCATTCTCAATCTATGTTGAATCAGTTTATCTAGGGTGGATCAACAGAGTGACTAATCATGCCAAATTTGTGAAGAGAAAGAGATGGCAAATTTCCTTTTTAAAAGTAGAAGTTGACAAAGTAGTATAATTATCCAAACTCTTTCAAAAATAGCACTAGAGGACTGATGCTTGATTATGCTAATCATCAATGATTTTTCTAGGTTTGAATTGAATTCAGAAATAACACTAAGTAAGAGTGATTTGCACATTCATCTTCTTGCGGAAATTGGCCTAACTTCCTAGGCTGGAATTCAAGGCCCTCAAAAAAGGTGAAAATCTATATTTGATTTTGATCTATGATTATTTCTGTAATAAAGTTGCCTTCACATGAAAGCATCATGTAATCTCTCTGTCATTCCTCATTCTTACAAAACTGTCCACCCTTTAGGGCAAAGATTGGGATCAAACTGGTTGTACATACAGTGTTTGACACTGACACTATATAAACACAATAGATATTTTTGTTGAATAAATGAATACTTATTGTTTATCCTTATCTTGGAGTTTAGTTTTGTTAGGAACATTTCATGTCTAGAATATGATAATGACAATCATCCCTAGCTTGAGGGAATTAAGGCACAACATCATATTAATATATTTTTATTTATTTTTTTAAAAATATATATTTTATTGATTTTGTACAGAGAGGAAGGGAGAGAGATAGCGAGTTAGAAACATCCATGAGAGAGTCATCGATCAGCTGCCTCTTCTTGCACACCCCCTACTGGGGATATGCCTGCAACCAAGGTACATGCCCTTGACCGGAATCGAACCTGGGACCCTTCAGTCCCCAAGCTGACGCTCTATCCAGTGAGCCAAACCGGTTTCGGCAAGGCACAACATCATATTAAAGGAATTTCACTGCCGAAGCCAGTTTGGCTCAGTGGTAGAGCCTCGGTCTGCAGACTGAAAGGTCCCAGGTTCGATTCCGGTCAAGGGCATGTACCCTGGTTGCGGGCAAATCCCCGGTAGGGGGTGTGCAAGAGGCAGCTGGTCTATCTCTCTCCCTTCCTCTGTTAAAAATCAATAAAATATATTTAAAAAAAAATAAAGGAATTTCACTAATGTCTACTGGTGCATGGATATTCTACTTATGTATTAATATTCCTCTCTGAGGGAGGCTTCAGAAAGATACCCTAGGCTATTCCAAAAATGGTAAGAATAGCTGACACGTGAGATGGGGGCTTTTCTCATATGTCTGAATGCCATTTTATTCCGCTTAACTGTTCATAGATTCTGTGTACAAGGAAACGGAATGCTAGAGCATTGGCTTTGGGATCAGACAGACAGGTACAGATCTTCCAGGCTTGTGATCCCGGCAAGGGACCCAAAGTTTTAAAGCCTCATTTTATTTTCACCTGTAAAATACAAATAATGATATTGATATATACCTCAGTGAGTCCCAAGTATTAAGTAAATAGGCTGGTAAAATCTTTTAACACACTGCCTAGCACATAATAAGTCTTCAGTAAATGTTTGACTTCTACTTTCTAGAGGCATGAAGTAAAATACCCAGTTTAAACTTGTATGGTGATGTACTGACATAATATGTTGAATGTTTTCAAGGTAAACTTTAAAAAAACACAGACGTTATATATTCCAACAACTTAATCCATACTAGTAAAAGTATAATACACTAATTAGACCAGACAGCCAAACAACCTTCCGGTTGCCATTCTGGACATCCTTCCAGACAAGCTGCAGTGGCAGGGGCTGAAGCAGAGGTGGTTAGGGGTGATCAAGTCAGCAGGGGACCGGTTAGGGGCAATCAGGGAAGAAGGGAAGCAATTAAGGAGCAATTAGACCTCAGGGGAACAGTTAGGGGTGATCAGGCCAGCAGGGGAGCAGCTAGGGGAGAATAGGCAGGTAGGCAGGCAGAGGTGCTTAGGACAATCAGGCAGGGGAGCAGGTAATCAGGCAGGCAGGGGAGCAGCCAGGGACAACAGGCAGCTAGGCAGAGGTGGTTAGGGGCAATTAGGCAGGCAGGAAGAGTGGTTAGGGGCAATCAGGCAGGCAGGCAGAGTGGTTAGGGGCAATCAGGCAGGCAAGGAAGGCAAGAGGCTAGGAGCCAGTGGTCCCAGATTGAGAGAGGGATCCCATATGAGAGAGGGTACAGGCCAGGCTGAGGGACCTCCTATACCCCATGCATGAATTTCATGCACTGGGCCTCTAATTTTACATAATAAGGCAGAGAGAGTTGAAGTAACATAGGTTAACTGATGGCACTTCATTGTGATATGCTATATTTTTAAAAAGTTTTCTTTTATTATTTACTTGAAAAGTGCATGCACAAACAGAGTTTTTACTCTAGGTAACCTTCACTTTAATTTTACAAATAAAGTATTGTAAGAGCAACTGGTTAAGAGTGTCTATTGAGTTTGATTTAAAACTTATCTGGCTATTTCAGGCATTATAGTGCTAAACAAGAAATGTAGTTTTAACTTAAAATGGGGGCAGCCCAGAATAGAATCTCTCACTATCAATAAAAATAGGAAAAAAGCATTTATAGGAAAAAATAAATGGAATTGTAGTGGATATTGTAGACAATTTTGATTTATTCTGGTGTCTATGGTTGGTAAAAATTTGTAGAGCAGTCAAAGTTCATGTGGGATGGAATTTAAAGTTATGTTTAATTAAGACCTCTAATAACAGAACATTCAAACCACCCCTAAAAGGCCAAAGCCTTCAGCGGTATGGCTAACTCAGATAATATAGGTCAATATGATTTGTTGCAGAATCTTAAGATATTTTATTGGCCTCATTTAACCCTCAGCCTCACTGCAACAGGTCTTAGAAATCTTACACCTAGTCTATGTGGATATAGAGCAAAACACACATAAATTAAAAAGCATTATTCAATGGTAATAACTAAAATACTTAACACTTCAAAAATATTTCCCTCTATCTCAAATTATTTTATTTCAACCATCTCCATTAGTTAGGCATTATCATTCCCATCTTATGTATGAAGAAATTTAGGCTTGAGAAGGTAAGGACATTGCTCAAGGTCATATAGCAAACTAGAGGACCGATGGCTAAAGATTTGTGCAAGAATGAGCCTTCCACCGAAACTGGTTTGGCTCAGTGGATAGAGCTTCGGCCTGAGGACTGAAAGGTGCTAGGTTCAATTCCGGTCAAGGGCATGTACCTTGGTTGCGGGCACATCCCCAGTAGGGGGTGTGCAAGAGGCAGCTGATCGATGTTTCTCTCTATCCCTCTCTTCCTCTCTGTGAAAAATCAATAAAATAAAAAATATAATGGGCCTTCCTTGCCCTGGCTGCTGCCATCACCTTTGCTTCAGCCCAGAGAAACCTTCCCACACTGCCCAGAGCCCGGAGTCGGTGGGGCAGTGCAGAATGCCTGCATCATCTCCATGGCAATGACAAGAGCGTCCTGCCCTGCCCACAGCTGCTCAACTCCTATCTATGCCAATTCACCCACCATCTTTGTTGGGTTAATTTTCATACTCATTCCTGATTGGCTGGTGAATGTCACCAAGGTATGGTCAATTTACAACGTAATCTTTTATTAGTGTAGATTAGGGGTGTTGAACTCAATCAGAGAAGGGGCCAAAATCTAAAATCCAGCCTAAATCGCGGGCCGAATGGTTTACTGAACAGTCATAAACTGTCATTGTGATGGAAACGCAGCGGAGGTGCAGTGATGACAGCGCGGTGCGGGCCACATTGCAAGGCCTGGCGGGACGGATTTGGCCTGCAGGCCTTGTGTTTGACACATGTGGTGTAGATGATCAATGCAATCAAGTCTTGAACTGAGGTACCCTGCCTCCAGAGCTTGAAGTTCTATCTTACAAAACTGAACCAAATCTTAGTTATCATTCAGTTTATGTCTCTTCTCACATTAGTACTAGTATAATTGCCAAAATTTTGGCAAGATGTGGAGGAAAAGGGAACCTTCTCCAGATTGATGAATCACTATGGAAAGGAAAGAAGTATGGTGTTACCTCAAAAAATTAAAATTGGAACTTCCTATGACCTAGTGATTCCACTTCTTGGAATATATCCAAGAAACCCAAAATACTGACTTCAAAGAATATATGGGTCTCTATGTTCATTGAAGAATTATTTACAATAGCCAATATTTGGAAGCACCAAAAGTGTCCATCACTAGATGAGGGGATAAAAAAGCTGTGGCATATTTACACAATATAATACAACTTGGCTGTAAAAACAAAAGGAAAGCTTATCTTTTGGTACAGCATGGATGGGCTTAGTGGATATTATGCTAAATGAAATAAGCCAGTCAGTGAGGCAAGTGTCACATGATTTCTCTTATAAGTGGAATATAATGAACAAAATAACACACAAAATAGAAATGGACTCAGATATAGAGAACAGACTGACATCTGTCTGAAGGGAGTGGTTTGGGGGAAGAGTAAAAATGGTGAAGGGATTAAGCAAAAAACACACACAAATAAACAAAAACAAAGATCATAGAGAGGCAATAGTTCTCTGATTACCAGAGGGAAAGAGGGGTCAGGGGAGGTGGAAGAAGGTATACAGGGGAATTAAATGGTGATAAAAAGAGACTGGACTTGGAGTGGTAAAACATAATACAACATGCAGATAATGAGTTACAGAATTGTACACCTGACACTGTCATAGCTTAAAGACAGTGCTCTCTGCATTAACACAAATTACAGAGGGACAATACAAGAACCTTTAAGAAGCTGAATAGAAGTATTTACAACTCACATCTGTTCATGGCTGTCTGAACAGTTTTGCTTAGATTTCATATTTCACATTTTATGGCTGGTTTGATGAAGTCTTAAGTGAATAATATCATTTTGTAGCTTTTCATGATGCTATTGTACTCTCCAATAAACTGTATATTCTTCATTTAGATATGCTAAACAGTTTTTTCCTTTTTTAATAATAGAAAAAAAATCTCTTTATATGGTGTTCTGAATGAAAATTAATATTAATGTTAATGTTGTTCCCTTCTGGGTTTGTAAAATGAATTTCAATATCTTCAGCTGGGGAAGGAAAAAGATGTTGCAATAAGTGGACAAGGTTTGGGTGAGTTTTAAAGGTGATAATGATTTACAGTGAAAGTTGTTTTTATTAATTTAATAATATAAAGTACTTTTGTCATAAGAAAATCACATTTGCAAAATCAAGTAAGTTGAATTACTTCTACTAACTGTGTTCAATTTAAATGAGCATTGCTCACATAATCCTGAGTCTTACATGTCAAAATTCATTCGGATCAGAATGAACTCTAGAGAGGACAGTTAACATAGTTGATTTCCCATGTTTTGTTTTGGTCTTTAAAGAAAACTAATATCAAATACCTAGTAAAGCACCTTCCATAATTTGCTTCCTTCTCTGTCTCTGTATCCCAGCTGTAAGATCTAATATTTAAGCAACACTTCCCAGTTAAATGTGAGCCCCTTAAGCCATCATAATAATCAGTAGTCCTCTATCTTAACAAAAGGTCAAAAGAAAAGCATTAAATATCCAGAAATTTTGTATGTACTTTGTCCAAGACTTTGAACTTAGATTTTTATAAATATCATTCTCATTTTGCTGGGCATGTTTACCAGATTCATTTATTCTAACCAATTTTTTTGTGAGCATTATCCTATAACGTATATATGGAATATAAGTGTGTGATCACTAATAAAAAATTCATTTTTAATTATAATAGTTAATATTGACTGCTTGTTGTCCAGATGTTGGGCAGTATTAAATATTTTATATGTATTAATCTTTATAACAAACTTGTGAAGTACATAACATTATTATCTTTATTTTATAGAACAGAAAACCGAAGTACAGAGAACCTAAGCAACTTGCTCAAGGTCACACAACCCATTAATTTTATGTGTTTTTTAATTAAAGTCCTGAAGATGTTTGTCAACTCCTCCCTTCCCCTCTCTGCCACAGTCATTTATTGTCATGATGGCTTACATCCAACATACAAATACACATACTAAATTTTAAGGTTTTTCAGTACAAATTATATGTTTTCAAGTGATATGTATTGTTAAAAGTAAAAAATCAGTCCTTCTTTAGTAGAGCAAATTTCATTGCACAGCCTTGTACCTGGCATACTTGATCCAAGTATATGGAAGCTCAGACTTGATGTCGATTTTGGCACTGTGGCTTCAAGCATTGCCTATGCCAAGGCTCAAGGGAAGTATCCCCATTTTTAATTCTGTCACATCAATTTGAATTTTTTACCCCCCAAATTAATCAGATCCAATTCTGTTGTGTTTGCTTCCCATGGGAATGTGCCTCCTTCATTCTTGGCTCTAATCTAATACATATATGTATATTGATTAAATGCCTTTTTTTTGCATCAAAGATTATATATATAGAATTTAGTGATACTTCCATGAATGCACAGTTATAATCCCTCTAAAATGTTTTCAACAAATTATTCTACTTTTTAATCTTTCATTTAATAGGAAATGGAGTTGCACGTGCACACACATTCACCCATGGGCGCGCGCGCGTGCGCGCACACACACACACACAGTTTCTTTACAAGTATGGCTCTGTGGCACTTTCCTTGGTGAGGATATTTTGTCCAGGCTCCAATTTTCCCCTAAAATGCTGTGGAAAGTAAACATTTTCTGAGTAAGCTCCTGACTGAGTCAGAGGCTTTACTGCAGGAACTTAGGTTTCCTCTGCCTCTCAGTGGATCCAGCTCAAGGACCCCAGTGGGTACCAAACAGCTCAGTGGAAATAAACATTCACTTCTTCCTTGTTACAACAAAATACAGTATGTGTTAGTTCGTAAAAAATAGCAATATATTAAGGAAAGGTGAATTTTGCAGAAGTTAGAATGTTTTCTTCACAGGTTGGTGATGTTGAAAAATATAAAGAAGGAAATGGAGCCTTGCTTTTAGAACTTGGATAAAAATCCAAAGGGGAAAAAGTTAATTTGGGAAACATGACTTGATAGGATAGTGAAAGTAGACAAATAAAAATATCAGAAAGAAGATGAACTAGGCAACCTAATGAGATAACTTTGACAATGCAGCCCAAATTTGAAGATAAATAGGAAAGGAGGAAGTAAAATTAAAAAAAAAGAAAACAAAACAAAACAAAACCACTTTTCCTCAAGGGCAGGCCAGATTCTTGTTAGAATATCACATTTTTTGAAATATGGAGAGCTTCAACATGTTAAAAAAAAAAAAAAAGAGAATTAAATGCCTCAATATTTGGCAAATCAGAGTGCTTAGGCAGGGGTTCTTTACCAGCCTTCGTACTCTGGACATTTTAGACCAGGTTACTCTTTGTTGTGGTAGCTGTGATTTGTAAGAAGTTTCACAGCACCCCTCACCTCTGCCCACTAACTGCAACAGAACCCCGTCTCCCATTTAGATAACAAGAGGTCTCAAGACATCGAAAACCATTTCCTCAGAGAGACAAAATTGCCTCCTAGTTGATAACAGGCTTAAGGAAGCCACAATCATTAATTTAGGCCGCAGGTGAAGAAAAAAAAAAAAAAACTGGATTGTAATGGATTCTTATATAGAATGTACTATTAACTGGTTTTCTATTCCACCAAATCATAGATGAAAGCAAATAGAATTTTTTAAATGGGAAAGTAGATCTTTGGGGAATGTACAACGTGTTTCAATGGACGGATTTCTAATAGGAATACACAGTTAAGTAAATTTTGCCCAATAGTGGAGCAGAATTACTTACTGTGGCTTTATGCCATTAATATTTTATTAATTAATTTATTTTATTAATTACTTTATTTTATTATTTTATGAAATTATTAAATACTAAGTAATTCAAACATGTACTAGACAATAAGAAAATATGTAATATAAATATACAACCCACTTAGATTTAACAATACTTGGTCATATTTGCTTCAGATATATTTATTTTTTGGTTCTTTTGCTTTTGCTTACTTTTTGATGTAGTTATGTCTAGAACATGCCTTTGCCTTATCTTCACATGGTTCCTTCATACCTAGGGGTAGGTAACCAATATCCTGAAGACAGTAGGTATTCTTTCTGGGTATGTATTCATTTTACATCTTGATTATGTATAATTGTGCCCATGACAGCATAGGGTGCTGCATTCTTAGTATTTATGTGTGTATTTACATAAATAACATCTCTCTATTTGTAACATTGCATATTCTATTTTTCATTCAATTTTGTATTTGCAAGATTATTTATCTTGTCATATATAGACATTTGCATTTACAGCTACAAAGAAATACTGTGAAGCAATTAAAATGAATGAGCTAGTTTAATCATTTATAAATAACACAGCTATAGACAAAAGAAAAATACACCAGGCTGTTTAGTTCACCCATACACTACATTTGGCAGCTAGCTAAAGCATGAGGATTCCAAAGTTGAAAAAACCTGATCTATGACCTGACATGTACAGGAAGAAGAACTCGGGCATAATCAGGAATATATTCAGCCTTTTTTTGTTTTGTTTTCCGAGGGGAAAACATTCTCCTCGTAGAATCTGAGCTAGCAACAGCAGTCAGAAAGCCAAAGCACCTGGGTGGGCAGAAAAGCCAGTCTCTTCTCCTAAGACAGTGGTCGGCAGACTCACTAGTCAACAGAGTCAAATATCAACAGGACAACGATTGAAATTTCTTTTGAGAGCCAAAATTTTAAACTTAAACTTCTTCTAATGCCTCTTCTTCAAAATAGACTCTCCCAGGCTGTGGTATTTTGTGGAAGAGCCACACTCAAGGGGCAAAAGAGCCGCATGTGGCTGGAGATCCGCAGTTTGCTGACCACTGAACTAGTGGGTACCTAGGTGGAAAGAGTGATACTCCTGGTACAACTGAAATGAAGAGCCCTCTAATGACTAGAGGTATTCCAAGACAAATTCACTTTTATGGAATTTACAGATCAATTTCAAGTTACAAAAATGTGATTATTGATTTTGGTTAAAGGCCAAATATCAATAGGTATCTGAAAAATTTAAGTTAAAAAACTGTTATCTTGAAATGGAACATTTTATTTTTCTCTTGTTCAATCTAAAATAATCTTTCAAAAGAGCCTATCACTTTTGGTTGGAGATTTTTGGTTTTGGAAGGGGCAAAAAGTGGTGGGAGTATTAAGTTAATTTTGGTAAATATTACAAAAGAGCATTATGTGAAAAATTTGAACAGGCTTATCAGGAATAATTTTTTCAGGATTGGCAATCAGACTCCAGATGAATAAAGTAGATCTTATCTTGAACCAAGGGCATTCAGAAGCTGAGTCTGTCCAATTATCATCAGCAATGTTCAGAGTGAGAGAGAAGTCTGAAAATACTAAGATAAAATTTTACAGTTATATTCTGAAAATTCAACTTTCAACAGGTAGAGAGAATCACACTGTGCATTTTCTTCCCATAAGACACCTGTGATCCAAGAGATGTAGTTCCGGAATGCAGATGGATGTACCCCAGAGTCCAGCCTGCTGCCCAGGCTGATGTAGAAGTGGTTCAGTACAATTTATCAGGGGAGGAAAGAGAAAAATGGAAAGGAAGTAAAATGAGCTCCTTCAGCTACACTTAAATAGTGCTGAATGATGATGCTAAGTTTTGTTGCTAGCCTAGCAAGTACGCTGATCAATATTGTACACAACCCAATGTGGTAGCCTCTAAGTCAAATGCTATTTCAGAATACTTCATCATTTTTGCCCGCCTTGTGCTGTGCTCAACATGGGAAGTGTTTTGTTTTTTTTATGATCTCAGATATAGTGGTTTTTCTTGGACTTTGAGTATAACTGAGAATTCTAGGAAAAGTGAAAAGCCTGGGAAATTCATCTCGAAATTGTCATCATAGAAGATAAAAGTCGCTAACTTTCTCATGTGGAGCTAGCTCATTAAAGTAGAAATTAAACCAGTTCTTAGATTATTTTATTATTTTAGTTGGCTTTAAAGGAATGGGTGTACACAGCGATGCATTAAAACAGCACCGGTTTTCAATCGTATAGTAAATTCTGTAGATTAATTACTGGAATCTTAAACATAGTATTTAAACTATACTCATTAAACCAGTAATAGTCAAAATGCATCATGCCTGTGACCAAATAGATCTACTATTAAAATGAAGAACACAGGCCTTTTTAGTTGTAATATCTTCTCATACAAATAAATGCCAGCATATATTGCATAGGATACAATTCATATCTTTTACATTATACTTCTAATTATACTTATGTCACCATTAACTTTTTTTTTTCTCTCCATCATGACTTTCTATCTGATTTTCAATAGAAAGGTGTTTTATTTTAAGTTGATATTTAATTTTAATAAAAGACTTTCAAGACATTGAATATATGCTAGTAATTTTGAGAGACTGAAACTCTATTGCAGGCATACTGTTCACGGAATGGCTAATATCAGATAGAAATATACAGCCTGAAAATCTGTTACTATATCTTTCTTATACGAGTCTTTACCTTGCACATCCCTACTCATTTAGTAGCTTCTTTAAATTGGGGGATTCAGTATGTTTCCTTCCTCAGGGAAAATGAGGCGTGATTTAATTTGCAAAGAATTGAAATAACATTGTTTTATAAAAATTGATACATTTAACTTTTTGCTTTACTTTTACTTAGGTGCTTTATCCAAATGGCATCACCACTAACACGCTATTCTATTTGGAAATGCTAAATTCCAGGTTACTAAAAAATCAAGACTGATAGAATAAGATACTTGAAAAACTAAAAATATTTTAAATAATGTAAGAATAGGGGAAAAAATGCCATGCTGAAGATGTGCTGTTTTCCATCCAGCCTTAGCATTCAGACAGAGGAAGGCATCACGGAACTTGGAGTTTATTTTTCCAAATGTCAAACTGAAAACTTATAAGTGTGCCTGGACAGCATGGCTCAGTGGTTTAGCATGATCCTGTAAACCAGGAGGTCATCTTTCTATTCCTGTTCAGGGAGCATGCTGGGATGCTGACTTAATCCTCATTAAGGGGTATGCAGGCGGCAAGACAATGAGTGATTCTCTCATCATTGATGTTTCTATCTCTCTCTTCCTCACCCTTCCTCTCTGAAATCAATAAAAATATATTAATAAAAATAAAAATTCTCACAGGTGTATTTTAAAATACCCATAGCATTCTAAATTAATAATTAGGATTGCTTTCCAAAAATATTTTCTAAACCCATTTATATCCCAGTAGTAGTACTAGCAGTTGTCGCTGTTGTTATTCCACATATTCTGGCTGGCAGAAATTTTTATATATATTCCCTTCTATTACTGCTAAAAACCAAGTGTCTTTGTTAACAATTCCTCTGGTACAGATCCAAGGCCTAACAGAGGAAAGATTTTACCTTGTTTTTCCCCTGTGTTGTGTGCTTAGAAAAACAGATATTTTTGCTTTGGTTTTCTTTATTGGGGTTAGGGGATGAAGAAAAGGTCATGCTTAAAGAGTTTACCTAAAGAGCCCCTTAAAAAGCAGTCAGGGCCTATTGAACGGGGATGATCTGGAAGAGCTATCCCCCAAATTTATACCTAGCACTTTTACTAATCCCCAAGCTTCTACTCTAGATGTATGAAGCTCCACAGATCAGTGAGGAGATCAGTGAGGATTAACAAGTACAAGTATGTTGGACAAGTTCCCAGAAGACACATTTAGTCTTCTTTAGTCACACCCTGTTAAGATAAAAAGAACTAACAGCAAGGAGTTTTAACACAATTTGTTGGCAAGATGTGCTATATATAGACAGAATATATTTGGAGAATTTGCAGAAACCTATGGAAACATTGATTACTGCTTTACCACAAATTTGTCAAAAACCTAAAACAAATAAAAGAATAAAGTAAAAAAAATGCTGAGTTAAGTTCTCCATATCCCCAATATGCAAATTATATTCTTAAATTTTAAAATATATTTGCAATTAAAAACATACAGATGACAGAGTGATAAATGTAGCTAGATATTAAGGAGTTACTGAAAGCAGACAACTATGTAATTTATATCGAATGGTAAATCTTTTTCTAAGCTATTAACAATAAACAAAGAGCCTCTGGCCATAGACAATATTGCTACAAAATATAGTATTTCCATGATATCTAGAGTGATACAGTGGACACCAGAACAGAGGATTTGCAAACTGAATAGCAGTGAATTCTGTGTTAAGCAATTTCTCCCTCCTTTTCCATTACCAGCCTCCATCTATGGACTCCTATGGAATCCCAAGACCCAAGACCAAGAGATGAATAAACTGGTAAGCTTATAAGACATTTGAGAGTCAAAATTGATTCTTGCAGTAATTCTCGGAAATATTTGTCACTAAGATTTTATGGCATAGGGTCTATATTTGCTTAGAATATGATCTGAGTCTATTTAATAGTATAAGATCATAGCACTCTATCTCAAAAAGCTTGTGGCTATATTAAAATATAAGGTAAGCCTTTCAAAGAAAGTTTAAATAATAGATTATAAATATGGATAATTAATTTACAGACAACCCATTTAGGCTGTGCCTATGGAAAAAATGCTTTCAACATATATACTTGAAGGTGCACTCATGGACAAAATAAAGATACCCAATTGAATATTCTAGCCTAAATATTAGTTGGCATATGGCATATTGCAAAGACTTGACTACTCTTGCTGACTGGGGGTGGTAAACACAGAAAGCAATATTCAGATGATGTATTATAGAATTGTACACCTGAAATCTACATAATTTTACTAACTAATATCATCCTGATAAATTCAATAAAAAATACCTTCTCAACTTTTGAATCTATTATACAATAGTAAAAATAAGATGACAGACTGGTGGTCTTTTTCATATAAAGCAACTAAGAAGCCACCAAACATCCCTTATATGCCTACTTATGTGCTAAGAAATTAATGTAGCTGAACATATTTATTTGATTATTCTTCATCCTTCTTTTTCTGAGGAATAGTGTTTAATTTTTTCTTCGCTTAAGTAACTTTAACATAAACAATGAAATATTGTACTGTAAATGCATATTTACTTCTCTCCCTGAATTTTACATTTAGCCATAGTTAATTATTTTGCCTTTAAATCCCTTTTGGATGGTGCAATTTGTTGTGAGTGCCTTACTTTCCTCCTCAGTCACACAGCTGGAACATGAGGACTCCATGGAGCACGTTTCTCTGGGTGAACGTTTAAAAAAAAAAAATCACAACTAGTAGGCAAAAAGCCATTTCCTCTAGTCAGACTGTAGTTATCTTGATCTAGCATGACAAATTGGTGTTCCCAGTGTGGCTGCAAAGTAATCAGACTGTGACAAATGGTTTACTTATAGCAATTTGTTTCCATTTTACCCGAAAATTTCCACAGTCTTAAAAAAATAAAAAGGTTTTTAATGGTATTTGAGCATGGTTGAAATTGAACTGCTTGAAATGGCCAAAGCTAGACTCTAGAATTATTGTGGTGATCTTCCATGCGATCTGACCAGAAACAGGACTTCTTGAGTCGTGGATTACTAGAAGGAAATCATACTTTCATCCACTGGGGACAGTACTGAGTGACCCTCAATCTTAGGTAGAGCCCTTTAAGACTGTGCCTTCATCCTAAAGGGTTGGTGGTGTTTAATTCGGCACAATTTATCTTCGTTAAGGGTCTGCCTCATGCCTGGAAAGGTCTGCTCTTGTTGGAATAAAGAAATGTCCATTTGGGCTTGGATTTCCCACCTACTAGTCCCCTTTTATGGCCATATCCCAGATGACATATACTGGTCTTTCCTCAAGTTCTCCTTTTGTCCCTGATTGAACCCTGCATGGTGACTCACAGACTGTTTCATCCTATGTCTGATTGATCTCCTTCCTGGCTAAACCCCTCTTTTGTCTCTCTCTCACTTCACTAACTCTTTGGATGGTCTTCAAGTGATCATCTCCAGGTCTTTAAGGAGGCCTCTCCCTTCTGCTTTACTTTTTAAAGGGGATGTTGGGATGGGGCATAGAAAGAGCAAAGTTTGCAGTTGAGTTCGCTTTGTGCCAGGCAGACATCAGGTTGGGTGGTTTGCCTATGTTATCCCATTGCACCCCATGTGGTCAGCATTATTCTCCCCAATCTATAAGTAAAGGTGACTCAGAAAGATGAAGGGAAAGGGTTAGAGATTAAGAATTTCTGAAGTCTTCTTCCTGTTTACCCTCAATATCATGCCTTACACATATTTCTCAATCCATCAGTAGCATAAGGCATTCTTCCTTTCCCATTGGTCTGTATTATAAGTTATTACTGAAAAAAGTGAAAAAAACTATCCATGAGTTAGTAAAAAAAAAAATAGTTAATAATGTAGAAACTCAAATAGGAAAAAAAAAACAAAAAATAATTTCTTAAAGCCATTACAATGTTAAGCTTCAATTCATACATATCCCATGTAAAGCCACTTTCTTAACTCTGCACCTATTGGTTATTTTTACATTATATTATTTTTTACTTATGTTGTTCCCACTGTTATCTAAATAAGCACTGAAAAAGAAAAGTTTCTAAACAAGAAATAATGCGATATTATTTACTTCAAAATCTAAGAAAGGCTTTGAGATATACACATAACTCTGTTTTGTCCACAGAAGGAAAAAGAGAGTTATTTAATTTTATTTAAATAAAAATGTATTTTTTCTCCCTTTTAAGTGAAGCAAAAATTAGGTATAAATATTTTACATAAAACATGGTTCAAACAACCCATTGTCTATATAATCACAGCCCCCTTGCTCAAATACCATTATTAATATGATTGTATTTACAATTTTTCTTATATTTCAAAATATTCTTTCCAGTCTAACATAATTTAATTTGATTGTTATAAGAATGTAGGACAAATAATTAAAGAACAGATTTATGAAAATGTGTAAATAATATGTAAAGAAAATCAATGATTTTCTTAATTTGCCAGAATTTCAATAAAAATCTAGAAATAAAATTTAAGGAATTGTTGTCCCTTGATTTTTAAGATATGGACTTTACATTTATCAGTAGATTATATATCTAAATTTTACTTTTACTTTCATTTATACCTTCAATAAAATTCCTTTGTACTATATCACATAACTGACTTTTGGAGGAATTCTCTAATTATTCAAAAATTAGAAAGAATTTACTCTGTTTGAAGTCATCATGTTATTATCGATTTAACTTGACTTGGGGTTTGATGACAAAGTCATAGTAGGAACTTACTATATATACGGTATTATCCTTTTAATGCTTTGGGAAAGTTTGATTAGATATGGTACTGGAAGATTTTGGGAGGGAAAGATTTTTGGCTTTGCCTATGAATTTTAATATAATATCAGGCTACAGCATAAATATTAGTTAAATAATGTAACATTTATTTATTTTTCTAGAAAACTATATACTGAACATGACTAATGCAGGTTGATGGTTACTTAGTGCAGGGGAAGAGATTCTCTATGTTACTCCCCTCTCAGTATGGATTGAGTGGATATTTAGAATCTCCTTGATCCTTTGCAGTGACCCAGAGCCTTCTATTCACTTTGAATCACTTTGATTTCATTAAGATGAGGTGATGTGATTCCTAATGGAATACTAGACTCAAAGCATGTCTTCCAGCCTCTACCAACATGCTCCAAGTGAATCTAGTAAAGGTTAAACTAATTAAAAATTATGAGCTCCAGCTCTAGTTGGTTTGGCTCAGTGGATAGAGCGATGGCCCGTGGACTGAAAGGTTCCCAGTTTGATTCCAGTCAAGGACACATACCAGTAGTGGAGGCATGTGGAAAGCAACCAATCGGTGTCTCTCTCTCACATTAATGTTTCTCTCTGTCTCTCTCTTCTTTCCCACTCTCTAAAAATCAATGGTGAGGATTAATAATGATGATGATGATGATGATGAGGATGGGCTCCAAACTCAATTAGAGCGTGAACTTTTGAAGATCTAATTTATATTATTTCCAAATATCTTGGAGAGAGTTTATTGAAGAGCCATTCTGTAAACCTGACATATCTCTTTAGAAATATTTCTGGATCCTTTTTTTTAAAATATATTTTATTGATTTTTTACAGATAGGAAGAGAGAGGGATAGAGAGTTAGAAGCATCAATGAGAGAGAATCATTGATCAGCTGTCTCTTGCATAACCCCTACTGGGGATGTGCCTGCAACCAAGGTACATACCCTTGATCGGAATCGAACCTGGGACCTTTCAGTCCACAGGCCAATGCTCTATCCACTGAGCCACACTGGTTTTGGCTATTTCTGGATTCTGTAGTTCCTATAGTTCTTCCTTCTTATGTGTCCATAGAGAATTCTCTTGAAACATAAATGCCCAATCAATCCATTTGAATAGTCAACAAAGACCACTGCTTACTATTCTTATCAAAGTAATTACCTTGAGAAAAATTACTTCAATTATGCCTCTCTTCCCTCTCATGCTTAGCCACCAACCCAAATTCAAAGCCCTTCTGTTAATTATCCACTCAGTGTCATATTGCATAATTAAGCTCTCCAGTTCAATTCCTCCTTTCACAAATGGCTTTTCCTTTTTACCAGTGGCTGCTGGAACCTTCATGCTCTTACTATACTGCCTGGTATCCTTAATCTATTCACAGGAAAATCCTGATCCCTAGTTATTGATGTGAAGTCTAGATCTCCCATGAAAATACATATTTCCTTATATCCCAGTTGAGTGAGAGCTTTTTATTCTTCCAAACCCAAAGAACATATGGTTTAGAGTTATTACTGGTAATTTCCTTGCTCCCAAATATTTTTTATCCTATAGCAAAAATCATTCTTTGTTGCTGTTAATCCTCACCTGGGGATATTTTCCCCATTAATTTTAGAGAGAGTGGAAGGGAGCACAAGGGGAGTAGAGAGGGAGAGAAAGAATGAGAGAGAAAGAGAGAGAGTGGGAGAAAGAGTGGGGGAGAGAGGGAGAGAGAAAGAGGGAGGAGGGAGGGAGGGAGGGAGGGAGGGAGGGAGGGAGGGAGGGAGAGAGAGAGAGAGAGAGAGAGAGAGAGAGAGAGAGAGAGAGAGAGAGAGAGAGAGAGACACGTATCTGTGAGAGAGACACATTGATTGGTTGCCTCCCAGGGTGCCCCTTGTCAGAGGCAGGGATCAAATCTGCAACCCAAATATGTGACCTTGACCAGGAATCGAACTTTGGTTTCTGGGCCAATGCTCTAAGCACTGAACAACACTGGCCAGGGCAAAAATCATTATTTTTTAAAGTTTATGATAACTGAGTATGCCATCATTTGCCCCTCTTTATTGATGCCATGCTCTGCAATTTTGACTACCTTTATTCATTCATGACTCTGAAACCTAGCTCTCAGTCATCTTTATTTTCACAGTAATATCAACCATTGTCAACTAGGTAACTTCTACATGTAGGTAAATCTTTCTAACCAATAGTTTCAGATGCTTTACTTCAATATCAACATTCCTACCCCAGTTCCCTTTCCCCTAAACAACCACCAAAACAATACTATGGACCTCATCACTCAAAATGTATGAAAGCTTAAAATCCAAAATGTCATCATCCTAACCAATCTCCTGTACTTTTTTGGTCTCTCACTCTTATTCTTTTTATTTTTGAAAAACTATGGATTCTGTTTCCCTTCTACTTATTCACAGTTTATCACCCCCCATAGTTTTATTTTATTTTCTCTTCTTGCTTGGCACCTTAGCAGTGTGTATCAACACTTTTTTGTTGTTGTTAATATCTGAACACTCTCATTCCTGCAAATTACAATTCTGAAAATGTTCAGATCATCTATCTGAACACATTGGTATTGGGCAGTTACAAGTCATGTTTATTGAATAGCTATTTTCTGAATTACATGTGCTATAGCTGTTTCTTTCCAACTTAAAAATTAAATCTCACCAAGTTTCAAAAGAAAGTTTTATTTTATTTTTTGTATTTAATAACATTCCTCACTCCTGAGAGCTTTAGGGTTTTTTAGGACATGTAAAATCTTACAACTTTGTGGTAGCTGTTAGTTATATAATGTGCCTGAAATTCAACATTTTAATTTTATTTATCTGTATATGGCATTTGGCTGAATATCAACAGCTGAGTGATGTGAATCCATCATCAATCTATGTAATGAAGAAGTATATGGTATTAAAATACCCAGAGAAAAAAGTTATTAGTCATTTAAATTAAATTTATCCAAGTCCGTCTTTAATGTATTTAATATTATTTACTGCTATTTTGACTTAAATTATAGCCAATTATATTATCAGTCATATTAGTATGAGGAGTTCTCCAGTTTAAATCTATAGAATGCTGGAAAACCTTTTTTGCAGAACTAGCTTGTTAGCTCACTTTCCTGTTGCAAGTATAATTGAACACTACTTCTCATTCCTTCCACTTAAATATATCACAAGCTCCTCTATTTCTTTTCATTTCTATCAGTTTCCTATTCTTAATGTAACAAATTATCACAAACTTTGCGCCTTAGAACAACACATTATTATTATTATTATTTTATAGTTCTGGAGGTCAGAAGTCCAAAATAGGTCTCACTGGACCAAAAATCAAGGTGTCAACGAGGCTATATTTCTCTTGGAGACTCTGGGGAAGCATTCAAGACTTCCTTTATTTCTCAGTGAAGTTCCCCTTACCTCCATCTTCAAAGTCAGCAGTATAACACCTTCAAATCTCTGAGTCCATTTAAAGGAGTGTTGTGTCTACATTGGACATACCCAGGTAATCTATGTGACTGTAAAAAAGGGAGCACTTTCCCTTTGAGGCAGCATGGATGGACCTGGAGATTGTTATGCTACTTATGGGAATCAGATTAACTATCTTCCCTGTCTTTTTCAGCCTCAATGCCTTCACACACAAAAATGGAAGGAGACAGCATAATAATGACCAATTACATCTACTAAATACTTAATGTGTCTCATTAGTTCCTGACAATAATCAATTCGTGTTGATCTGACTATGAATCCCATTTTATATTTTTTGATAAAAAACTTATGCTTAGAGAAGTTAAGGAATTTACTAAAGATAAAAATTACCTCAAAGTAAGCAGAAGTTCAGAGTATTGAGAAGCAGGGATTTGCTCTAAATATTATTTCTCTCTTTTTTTGTTTTTTCCCAAAAACAGATAGGAGCAATGAAAAGGATAATAATTGGGGTTCTTTCCACTGTGTCCTCCTTGAAAAACTATGGATTCTGTTTCCCTTCTACTTATTCACAGTTTATCACCCCCCCCATAGTTTTATTTTATTTTCTCTTCTTGCTTAGCAAGGAATGTTGATATTGAAGTAAAGCATCTGAAACTAGTGAGTGTAGTTTAAAAACTGTGTGTGTGTGTGTGTGTGTGTGTGTGTGTGTGTGTGTAAGTGTGCATATATATGCATAATGGATGGAAGATAAAATGAAGAATGGATTATTATTACGTCATTATCATTGAGGAAAACTTACAATATGTTTTTCTTTGACATTCTAGCCATCTTAACTTCAATATTAGAAAAATATGCTATAGATTTAACAGAAATTTGTGTTTGGGGGGTGTGTGATTATGAAAGTCTTCCATGGATTCCTGATCCATAGTTAATAACGGTACATGATTTATCAGTTTTAGACAGAAATCACTCCCATTGTGACAAAACAAAACAAAATAAAACAAACAAAAATAAAATTAAAAAACCCTCTTGGTTGGGGGCATCCCTGGGGAGCACCTGATGACTCTATGAGGTCAGTACAACTCTATTGACAGCCCGCCTACTGAAATCACTGTTTTTGCCCAGAGAACTAAGGAGTTGGCATTTCTCAGGACGCTGCAATTACTATCCAAATGTGAAACAGTGGCCTCCAGACCTTGAGGCTAGCCTGGTTTTTCACTGTGCCTTTCACATTTCCAAAAGTAGCTCACCCACCCCTTTAAGCGAACTGAACTCCCTTTCTTGGGGGCTGCCTGGGTTTTGCTTTTGAAGTTTAAACCTGGGAGCAGTTATCTGCCAGCTGTGATAAGCACTCCCAGGGCTTCCACGGGCAGCAGTCCTAACAAAGAAGGGATAAGACCTCTGAGTGCACTTTGCCATCTACCAACCTGCAGCAGAAAAGAGAGCAATCAGGGTTCTTTTCATGGGATGCTCCAAGAGCGAATCCCATCAAATCAGAAGAAAGTCAAAGAGAAAAGAGAAAATAGCTTCAAAAGAGAACCCACAGCTATGGACTTGCCTGTCCATCAGCAGGAGCCACAAGCCAATCAGAGGTGAAGTAAAACATTGTTCGAAATGAAATACATTAGAATCAGTGCATTTCACCAGAATAGGGAAAAGAGGAAAACAGAAACCAACTGGTACAGGGTGCAGATAATACTGATAATCTGTACATCTAAATGCATCAGTAGAAGTCAGACGTGCCTAGATGACAGCAGGATTTCTCTGTGTCCAGCCATGATTTTGCCATCCTCACAGGCTATTTATAGTCTCACAAAGCTAGAGGAACCAACAGCATTAACAAAATTCTTAAGCTAATTTGTTAGGCAAATTTAATTTAGTAATTTGTGTAATTCTTTTCCCCCTTGACTCATGTAGGAGAGTGTTTACCCATCTGTAAAAAGCAGCTAAATCCTGGTGTTCCTAAATATAAGGAGTTCTTATATTTTTTTGTTTAAAAAAAAAAGTGGCCACAGTAGAATTTTTTAGGCAATACCATGCAATCTTGTTCAGAAAACATCAGATTCATTTAAGCACTGGTGCTGGGTAACCTGTGAGTAGGAGGGCAATGAAAGCTTGGAATGGCCAGAAGTGGCAAGACCAGACAAGACAGGTTAGCGTGCTGAAATGGGGAGATGATGAACTGCAGGGGTTGAGGTGGGCTCAATTTTTACAAGGGACATTAAAAATGGGAGACAGAAGTGTTAGAGTTAGAGAAGGTGATGTGAGAACAGAAGCAGAAGTGAAAAAGAGAGAGAGAGAGAGAGAGAGAGAGAGAGAGAGAGAGAGAGAGAGAGAGAGAGAGAGAGAGAGAGAGTTGGAAATGTTACATTGTCGGCTTTGAAGGTAGAAGAAACCATAAGGCAAGAAATGCCATTGACCTCTAAGAGATAGAGACAGATTTTCTTAGAAATACCCTGCCAAAACATTTTGAATTTCTAAATTCCAGAACTATAAAGTAACATACAGTATTTTTGCTATTTTAAGTCAATAAATTTGTAGCTATTTGTTACAGCAGCAATGGAAACTAATACTGGCATTTTTTTAATTTAGGTATTCTTATACAGACCATGACTCCAGGAAATACTTTTGCAGCTTTTAAAAGTATATACATACATACATATGCAGAAAGACGTGGGTATGTCTTACATAAACACAGTGCTGAGTGACTATTATAACAATAGAGTCTATTATTCAATATATATTATAAAATGGTACCACATAATTTGCTATTTTGCATACCAAAAGCAGTTTTTGGTGAAGGGGACAAATACGGGGGTAAGGGAAAAAATGGGAATATGAAGGAAACAATCAACCAACTATTCAAGAAAGTATGCGTATCTCTACTTTTTGCACATCAGTTTCAAACATTTGAAAAGGAAAAGTTAAAAATATACTATTTGTCCAATATATTTTCATATGGGAATTTGAACTATGTCTATGTAATAGTAAATATATGAAGGGACATGACATCAAATTCAAAACCTAAAAGAAATTATAATTTGTCCCATCAAGCACACTACTTAATGGAAAATTACCAAATTTAATTGAATCAATGAACATTTTGTCTACAATAATAAAAAATGTCACTCAATTATTCTTCACTAGGCATTTATCATTGCTGTTGAAATGAACATCCAATGCTCTACATCTATCACATTCTCTGCATTTTCTTATAAAAAATGAAATGTCATTGACTATTTTGTAAAAGTAACAATAACTCACTAAGCAAAATTTCTCTGTTGTCTTAATATGATCTAGACTTTCATAAAGGAGATCAGATTGACATTTGGGATCTACCAATTTCCAAGTCACAGATTGACCTGATGACAACTAGGAAGAATCCCCTGAACCCACTTGCAAGTAAGACCTGTAAAAAGAAAAGACTGAAGGCCCAGCTGGCATGGATTAGTGGCTGGGCGTCAACGAATGGACCAGGAGGTCATAGCTTGATTCCTGGTTGGGGCACATGCCTGGGTTGCTGGCTCCATCTCTAGTGTGGGGCATGCAGGTCACAGGGAATCAATGATTCTCTGTAATCATTGCTGTTTCTATCTCTCTCTTCCTCTCCCTTCCTCTCTGAAATCAATAAAAATATATTTTTAAAAAAGATTGGAGAGAGGAAGAAGAAGGAAGGGAAGAAAAGAGGAAATAGAAACATATTTTAAGCCAAGAGTATTTTTTAAAAAGCACAATATAAGAATGGAATACTTTATAGATCATATCTGAGTTGTAATTATTAAATATGATATAAAGCTAAGGAAAACCTTGAGTACTGGGAAAAATGCATCTTAGAGGAAGAGGGAAGGAAAGATGGAGAGAAACATTGATGTGAGAGAAACACATCCATTCGTTGCCTCCTATACACGCCCTGACCAGGGACTGAGCTGGGGACAAGAATAATTCAAATAAAAGTCATCTTCATGTCTGTGCATATGTGTGGTTGTGTTCTCTTATGATAGTTTTAATACTAACTACAAAAAGGTTTCTCAAGAAATTAGCATTGGATTTCCTAAAGAAAAGTCAGTTTTACCCAAACATTACACAAGGGTTGTAGTGGTATCAATAAAATTTTGAAAATATTTTATTTTAATTTTAGGAAAAAATAGGCAATTTATCTGAAAATATGTGTAATATGCAAATTTCTTGGCAATAATTTGGAAACTTTAAATATAAAATGGATCCTGTGATGAATCAGTTGCCTGTAGAATAAAAATGGTGATACTGACAACTCTTCTCTTTTTTCTTTTATATCTGACTAGTGCCCTGTTGCATGGACTGATCCATGCACATTGATAGGAAATTAATTGGAAGGTGGCCAGCAGGGCGGGACTGGACAAGATGGGCTGGACATGCCCTGGAGCCAACCTCCTGCGGTCCCTCCCTGACCAGCCACACTTGGGGTGGCACAGCAGCTCAAAGGGTGTCTGTAGAGTGAGCGTGGTCCCTCTGGCAGATGGGATCCCTTGGCCAAGCCTACAGGAATCAGGCCAAAACTGGCTCTCCAACATCCTGTCAGTGGTCCCAAAATGAGAGAGGGCAGTTCTCAGGTGACACACCCCATAATTGGCCTCCCTCCTATCTGGTTCCCGTGTGCATTACCCAAGATCTGCCACTGCCAAGTCACCGCAGCTCAGCAGCTCCTATGTTGAGCGTTTGCTCCCTGGTGGTCAATGCATGTCATACCTACTGGCGGATCAGATGGTCGGGTGGTCGGATGTTCACTTAGCCTTTTTTTATATATAGATAGTTGAAATGTTGCTATTTCCTCCCCCCCAAAAAAAAATAGTTAACACATATTTTGCCTAAGAAAGACATTGAGAATATCCTATATAATAAAGAGCTGATATGCTAATTAGACAAAACAGCAGAATAACCATGCAGACGACCTTCCAGACAACTGTTGGGACAACCTTCCAAACAAATCTGGAGCTGTGAGGGCACAGGCAGAGGGCTGCGAGGGCTGAGCCCCTTGCATGAATTCCATGCATTGGGCCTCTAGTAGAGAAAGTAAGATTCCTCCTGTGATCCCAGAGGTGGCACAAGTAAATACTACCAAGTAAGAAATAAAAATAAAAATAGCTGCTTGTTTTCATTCTCTATATTTTCTAAGCAACTAAAACATAAAATTTAGCACCTAAATTGGCTTTGAAAAAATAGGTATATCCTGGGAGAAAAATGGATATATGATGCTAGATTGAAGGCTTTTTAATTCCTCAGTGGAGTCACAGTCATTTCTTCCAATTTTTAACAGAATATAATTACTTTTTTTGAAAAGTAATTTAATTTCCCAACATAAGCTGTTTTTGTTCTCTGGTGAAGATGATACTCCTCAAACAAAATGAATCAAATTGCTCATCAACTATGAAAAGTATTCACAAAAACATTCTAACAAAAGAGAGTTATGTTTCAATTATTACCAGTCACGCTCCTGCCCAGAGAACTGACCTTAACTATCTTGAAGGACTAACTAAAAACAAAAAATCCTTTTGAAATGCTTGTTATTGTTTTAAAAATGAAATAACAGGCTGCTGCCTTCCTTTGTTTGGACCGGCATTCTAGTTGAGCATGCTTTCCTACTGTACAGATTTTATTTCTTCACAATCAAATTCAACCCCAGTAGTTCCTGGCCTCTTTCAATGAGGGCCAGCACAAAATGGTGGTGTACACATGCTTGAATTATTTTCTAGAACATATCAAAATGACCTTAATAGCTCCCTTGATTCAGTGCTTCTTTTGCATTTGAGCTCTTTCCTGGTTAGTGATAATAAACTATTACATTTGATTTTGATTAAACGTATTTTATCTAAATAATGTGCAATGAATTTAAAGATCTCAGAAATTTATAGTGAACAATATAGTCAAAATTGTGTGGGAAAAGAGTTTCAATAATTTTGTTTCAATAATTTTTTGGTAAGATTGATTTGAACAACTTGTATGATTTGAATGATATAAATATTTTACCAGTTTAGAATTTTATGCTGTTAACATGTGTTGACAAATCAGAAATGGGGTTTATTGAAGATACGTTTCAAATGAAAAACGGGCCAGGCAAGAGAGAGTGAGAAAGAGATCCCTCATATGTAGAATCTAATGCTTTAGATCTTGGGCTGCTTTAGATCACTCATACATAGAACCTAATGAACAAAATGAACTAAGAAGCAATATAGAAACAAACTCATAGATAGATCAGCTGTCAGTGAGTGGGAGGGGGGAGGGTTGGCAGTTGGGGAGGGTGGAAAGATTGAGAGAAAAAAAAGAATATTAAGAAGTGGAATAGCTTTTAAAGTAATTACAGTGGAAAGAATATTTTGTTGTGAAAACTGTGCACTGTCATCTTTATGAAACTCAAGTCCTACTTTTCTTTTTCTAAAAGAAGCTTCAGTGATGTGGTCAGGAGGATTTTTAGCCATAAACATAAGTGAATTCTTTGTTCCCTGGACTCCTTCTATCCTATCCTCATGTACCCAATACTTACTTCCAGTAGCATTTGATTCTATTCTGGCTTGTCATGAGACACTCAACTCTCTGGAAAGTGGGGGAGCCACACATGCAATAGAAAGTAGTATGCTTAATAACAGACACATAAATCTTCAGAAAATAAATACACATATACACACATATATGCATTAAGAATATTTCCGCATTTAATTCTCATCTCAATAGGTTCAATCATTCTAGAATGAGCAAATTTCTAGTGTTATTTCTGCTTTTCGGGGCTTTTACTAAATAACCGGAGACCAATGCATGACATTCATGCAAGAGGCTCAGGCCTTGCAGCCCCAGCTTCGTCCAGAAGGTCCTCGGGAAGGACGCCTGGAAGGTTGTTCAGCTGTCTGGTCTAATTAGCACATTAGCTTTTATTATTATAGATAATTAAAGAAACAGTACGTATTTAGCCGAAACCGGTTTGGCTCAGTGGATAGAGTGTTGGCCTGCGGACTGAAAGGTCCAGGGTTCGATTCCGGTCAAGGGCATGTACATTGGTTGTGGGCACATCCCCAGTCGGGGGTGGGCAAAAGGCAGATGGTCAATGTTTCTCTCTCATCGACGTTTCTAACTCTATCCCTCTCAATTCCTCTCTGTGTAAAATCAATAAAATATATATTTTTTAAAAAAACAGTACATATTTATGTGATGAAAATCACACTAATTTAGAAAATAAATAGAAACAGATGTATCATATGGATGATATGGAATTCTGTTCTTCCGTTTTAAAAAAACCTACCAATTAGAAACAGCAACAATAAAAGCACATTTACCGTAGAAACAAGCCATAGGATAATCCAGTACATCAAGCATGTCAAACTCAAGGCTAACACGGGCCAAAGAAACAAGGTTTAAGTTTATGTGGGCCACAATGAAACAAAAGCTTCAATTTTCACAGAAAGGTTTTTTTCTATAGAGACCTGCTGAATACAAAGGGCTGAAATAACTGAGTCATCGTTAACAAAATGATAGAACATTTTATTAAAGATTAATATATTTTCTTGAACATTAACTTATCAGACACTGAATAACTGCGCAAATTAATAAGCATAGTACAAATAAACCTATTTTTCGTGTTCCCTGAAAGTGAAATATTTCCTGTTGCGCACACCAAATAAGTCAGTCCAAGACTAATGACATGGCAATTGGTTGCTAAAATATTCCCTGCTAGTATTAGTGGAGAGAAATTGTGTACATGTGCATAAAGCGTGTAAGGGAAATGAATGCAATGATTGCAGTAATCAGTCATTAACAAATGTTGTAGTTCATTATTAATAATTATGTAAAATTAAGTTACAAAATTTTTATTAAAACGTTTCTTACAGCCTTAGCTGGTTTGGATTAGAAGACAGAGCATCAGCCTGCAGAGTGAAGGGTCCTGGGTTCGATTTCAGTCAAGGGCATATGCATGGGTTGCAGGCTCAATTTCCAGTGGGGGGATGTGCAGGAGGCGGCCAATCAATGATACTCTCTCATCATTGATGTTTCTATCTCTCTCTTCCTCTCACTTCCTCTATGAAATAAATAAAAATATATTTTAAAAACGCGTTTTTTACATACCTTTATATTGGGTGGGCTGCAAAAATACTCGCTGTGTGGCATAAGGAAGGCCAAGAGACATATGAAAACATGCTCAAAGTCACTAATAATCTGAGAGATGCAAATTAAAATGGCAAGGAGGTACCATCTCACACCTGTCAGAATAGCTATCATCAACAAATTACAATTGCTGGCGAGGATGCGGATAAAAAGGAACCCTCGTGCACTGCTGGTGGGAATGCAGACTGGTGCAGCCACTGTGGAGAACAGTATGGAGTTTCCTCAAAAAACAGAAAACGGAACTCTCATTTGACTCAGTGATCCCACTTCTAGGAATATATCCCTACAAATACCAATCAGAAAGGATATATGCACCCCTATGTTCATAGAGGCACAATTAACCATAGCTAAGATTTGGAAATAGCCTAAGTGCCCATCAGCAGATGAGTGGATTAGAAAACTGTGGTACATCTACATAATGGAATACTTCGCTGCTATAAAAAAGAAGGAACTCTTACCATTTGCAATAGCATGGATGGAGCTGGAGAGCATTATGCTAAGCGAAGTCAGTCAGTCAGTCAGAGAAATATAAATATCACATGATCTCACTCTTTTGTGGTTTATAATGAACAACATAAACTGATGAACAAAAACATATCCAGAGACAAGGAAGCATTGATCAGAGGCTCAAACCTCAGAGGAAAAGTAGGAGAGGGTGGGGGTAAGGGGGAGAGATCAATCAAAGGTCTTGTATACATGCACATAAGCATAACCACTGGAAACAGACACCAGGGGGGTGAGGCCATGAACAGGAGTGAAGTGGGGGGCAGATGGGGGTAAGGACACATATGTAACACCTTAGTCAATAAAGGAAAGAAAAATACTCGTGTGGGTCACATGCTACCCAAGGGCTGCAAGTCTGACATGCTTGATATAGACGTTTAAACTTTGCAATTAAGAGACATTTTATCTGGGTTTTACTTAATCAAAAAAGCTATTCCCTCCCTAAAAGAAATGTTTACCAAACTCTTAGGACATCTAACACAAAATATAATCAGGTTTTAAAAGCTTTTAATCCTTACTATTGAAATAGATGTAAATATATAGATAACTCTGTGTGTGTGTGTGTGTGTGTGTGTGTGTGTGCGCGCGCGCTCTAAAAAGATATACTTCCAAGTGTTTATGAAACTTATCTCTGGTGGTAAAATTAGATATTTGAGGGAGTTGGTGGTATGGTGCCCAATTTTTAAGGCTTTAAATTTACCTGAATATGTTTTAGTAATAAATAGGCAGTGGGTAATTTTTAAGTTAAAATATAGATAATTCAAAGATAAATTAGGAAGCATCTTGGACAAACTAAAATAGGATCATTCCGACTTTTGAAAAATAGATGTTTCCAGTGGCAAAAGAGAATCTGGGCCCAGAAATCGCTCTCCTGTGGATCAATAGAGAAATCAGTGGTCTCTCTCTCCCTTAGTACTCAATGTTTCCCCCGTTAGCAAATCCGACAAGTGCAGAGCTTCTCTGTCCCATGCAGTAGCCATGTGGCGATTGAGCACTGCAAATGTGACTGGTGCAACTGAGAAACTGAACTTTTAGATTCATTTGATTATAATTAATTTTAGTTTAAAACATGGTGAAAGTACAATACTTTAGATATTTTGGGCTAAGTAAAATACATCATACATACTCATTTCACTGGTTAAAATTACATGAGTGGCTCACATTATGCTTCTAGTTTAAACCGTGTATTCAATTTAGTTATAAGAAAACTTAAGGATATTTTTAAAAATTGGGTTCTATGAATCAGCCTTTTCAATTGTACATTTTCTGGAACCTAAATGCAGATAAAATATTTCCCAAAAAAACTTGCTATCTGAATTAAGATGTATTGTAAGTATAAAACGCATGCCAAATTTTGAAGATGAAGTATAACAAAAGAATATCTGATCAATATACTTCATATTAATTACACGTTGTAAGTACAATACTTTAGATATGTTGCATTAAGTAAAATACTCCCTTCATATACATTTCCCTGGTTACAATCACATGAGTGGTTCACAGTATGCTTCTAATGAACAGTGCTGCACTAAGACAAAGGCAGAACGTAGTGCGGAAGGCACACACTGGCAGAAAACACTGAGAGTACAGACTGCTGATGTTTGCCCATGGAATCTTTTTAATATTTGTAACTGGATGCCAGCATTTTTATATATAAAATATATAGAGAGAGATATAGATAGATATATAAAGATATATATATGTGTGTATATATATATATGTATATGTAATTTTTATCTTAATACATAATTTTTGAAAAATCATGATATCTGTCTTCTGAAACATTACTGGAGCTGACAATGGCTAACCCCCTAGCGAGGTGAGAGCTCTTCATTCTGCAGATCCCGGCTGCCAGTGAAACATAAGATGGCTCTGCTAGACCTCTGAAGATGTTTGCCTTCCAAACCCTTGAGGTGCATGACAGGATGATGTAAAAGAAGTGAGGATTTTACCCATTAAATTTGTTTTTACAAATGCTGTCTGCATTGGGGCCGTTTCCCAACCCCCCCTTTTTTTAGCTACAAAAATTGATCAACATTTTACAAGGTGAGAATGCCATTGAGCATTGTAACAGCTGCTCATAAATCAGGTGACAAGGCCAGAATGCAGCCACATCTCGCACTGTGGTACAGAACACCGTGGTTATATTTAATACAAAGCCTGCTCCTTTAAATCCCAGGAACCTCCCAGGTCCTCTCTGCACTATTGGCCTATATGACAGGCTTTAATTAGCACAGATTTTTCACGTTCGTGGACAGATTGGAAATTTGGAAGTGCTTAATGAAAAAGGTCTGTTACCTTGACCACTCTGAAATTGCAGTTAGAGGACATTTGCTTGCTCAAAGGCTGACTGCATACAAATATATGAATATTAACACTATGTGTACAAAAATAAAATTTTAGAATTTTAAATCTAAAGGAATCATCATTTCAATCCACTATTAATAATCCTGAGAAATGAGTGGCATTTGTGTAATATGTGTTTTTTTGTCATGTAGTCAGGCATTAGAGCTTTCTTTTGCCTGTTGAATTAAAACACAAAAACGAGGTGAAAAAAATCCTGTTATTCATCTTGTACTTTAGCTTGCTTCCCATCTACAGCTCACAGTCTAATAGGACACAGAGAGTAATAGGAACTCAAATACATACATACGGAGTGATTCAGAATCAGTTCCCCTAAAATGGCACACCACATCTTTGTTTACTAAACATTAAATCTCTTTATCTCCCTGTGAACTGCCTTACTTCCATTTGAAGTCTAAGACGCTCCTTCTATTTAGTCCACCATGATACTAGAAGATAAAGGGTAATTAGGAAAGACCTCTTTGGAGGAGTAAAATTTGAGATACTATTATTGCTGGGTTGTCCTCTGTGTCCCCACCTAGTACTGTTGGCAGTGGAGTACTTGGGGTACTGTGAGAACAAGAATTCCCCAAGGGCCCCCAGGAAGCCTGAGGTATTGTGGGAAATTTTATTTATGATGTAACATCGAGGGAGTTCCCTTCCAAGGTCCCATCTCCCTCTGTTCCACATGTAAAAAGTCCCATCTCACCCTCAGCAGAGCCAGAAGGAAAGCCACTGCCCAGAGTCTTCTATCCATATGACAGCATAGACCAGTCCAGCATCAGACTAGCTAAGCCTGTGTTCCCAGCCACAGCCCATGGCATGCGGGGTCTGCATGACCATGTGGGAAGGATGGGTGAGTACGGATCACACAGCAAAATAATGCAAGGAAGTGCCTTCCCTACATCACCCCGACTGCACTGTGCATGAGCCCACCTTCACCTTGGTTGGACCCTTTCCCGATGGTTTGCTGGGAGTGGACTGATGGTGTCCTGGAGAGCATGAAGCTGCCTAGAAGACCGTGCATATAACGTCTGGCCTCCCCTTGGCTCTCTTCCTAATTTCACATTGGCTAGCTAATTATGATGATAATAGGAAGACCTGGAGAAAGAGACATCTAGAGCAACGCGAAGAGCAGAAGAATGTTCCAAGCTGAGGGAGGAGCATGTACAAAGCCTTGAGACAGGCATGTTTCTTTTTAAAACTGGGAAAAGGCCAATATGGCTGTGATACACCCAGACCTGGCCACCCACCTCGAGGGCCATGGAGCAGGCCTCATTGGGCACCCTCATCCTAGCTCTGGCACAGCACCTTCTTCACAGAGGCAGCTGGACACACCACCTCTGGCAGGCTCTTCACATACTCAGCATGAGCCACTCAGCCCCCAGTACTGCCCTAAACCAGTGGTCAGCAACCGTGGCTCTTGAGTCACATGCGGCTCTTTGGCCCCTTGAGTGTGGCTCTTCCACAAAATACCATGTGTGGGTGCGCACGTACAATGCAATTGAAACTTCATGGCCCTTATGCAGAAGTCGGTTTTCGGCTCTCAAAAGAAATTTTAATCCTTGTACTGTTGATATTTGGCTCTGTTGACTAATGAGTTTACTGACCACCAAACCTACATGTAATGATCCAACCAACAGTACTAGAGACATTTCTCTCCTTAGATGGATTCACGTGTTCCCCTTTTTTGTTTTTTTACTTTAAAAGACCTACCCACTATCCCCTTGTCCAACTTCCTCACCCAGAGTCAAGACTTGTGCTAAATTGGACTCCTTGCTGGACAGTCAAACTTCTCTAGTCTCTGCTCATTCTTTGGTCTCCTAGCCTTTCATTTATTTCTTTAATATTTGAAAAGTAGAAGCTAGAGAGCAGTGTAGATGAATTGGAGAAGTAGAAGTCAAAGAAGATAATTTGAATTTACTTTTAAGAGTAAAGTCAGACTAATGAAGAGTATGAAGTAAGGGATATGACAAATCCTAATTATAATTTAAGATGATTATTCTTACTGGTATGCAAAAAATGTTTGAAGATGAGTAAGAATGGGATCATAAGAACATTAGGAAATAAGGTGTGTAAGGGTGTAGAAGTCACTGTGAACTGAATGGATGTGAGATCAACATATTGAATTAATATTTACTGTCATGCTAACAGTAAATGTTGGCAATTTCAACAACTGATGGGGAGAAAAATCAATGTTTATTGAGTACCAGCTACTTTATTTGGTTTCTACATCAAATCCTTGCACAAGTCTATGAGTATGTTATCGAGCTCATTTTAGTTAAGAAAATGCAGACTCAGCTAGGTAGCCTAAAGTCACACAGCAAGTAGCTGAGATCTGAACCAAACTATAGAATTACTGAGCTTGCACTATAACAGATGTAAATTTAAATAATTAACAAACATTGCTGAGAGGCTGTTGTTTGCATTACTCAATAAAAGGAAAACAAATGAACACTGAAAAAAATTTAAGTCTTTGATTAATTGTTATATAATAAATGAATGAGAATTATTTTTTCATTACAAATACAGAAATATAAATTATAATTCATAAGTCTCAAGTTTTTAACTTCTATTATTATCAACTAGAGGCCTGATGCACAAAATTCATGCAAGGGGCTCCACCCTCATAAGCCCCAGAAGCTTGCCTCCACCCTCGCAGCCCCAGCTTTGTCTGGAAGGTTATTCAGAAGCACATCTGGAAGGTCCTTTGACAGTGTAGTCTAATTAGCATATTTATTATTATAGATGGGACTTTTAAAGGTGTAATTTAGTCCTATATCCATTTTTAGTAAAAATACTCACCTGAAGATACTTTTAGAGAAAAGGAGGGAGGGAGGGAGGGAGGGAGGGAGAGAGAGAGAGAGAGAGAGAGAGAGAGAGAGAGAGAGAGAGAGAGAGATCAATTGCCTTCTGTATGTGCCCTCACCTGGAATCAAATATGCAAACTTTTGGTTTTCATGATGATGCTCCAACCAACTGAGCAACTAACTACAAGGGACTGTTCTAGATCTTAAAGATAGCTTTAAGTTTTACATAAAATTAATGAAGGAAGCCATGTTTGTATATCCTTTAAAAACCTGTAATTAGTGGATTTAGTCCTTTTCAAAGGTGGAAATGGATAGGAGATAGTGAAGGAAATCAAGCCATGGTCTAAATAAAAAGCTATTGATTTGTTAGTAGCTTTGCTACTTGTTGGGTGACTAAACAACTCAGGTGCAAGTCAGGAAGATGGATTATTGTACTAAATAAAGTCATGGTTATACAAACAAGTCACCTTCCAGCTCAAATCAGGAACATTCACTTCTATGTACCTCACCACTTTGTCCCTTACCCAACCTTGTTGGGTGTGAGTGAGGAAGGGAATTTTGTTCTGGGTCCTAATCATACCCTATTAGCACTTATTTTACTCCGCATATCCTTGCTTTTTGTTTGCTTTTCTATTTCAGTACCAACTTTTGGGTATCTGTATCATTTTAATTCAAGCTAGTCATTTAACAAGGCAAACTATTAGCATTAGAATGGAAAAAACAAGCACATTTTGCTTTCTAAGACCTTCCACTGAGGCACACGGATGGTCCATTGGCTCTAAAAGTATCATTGTTTAAAGTGGTATATTGGAGTATGCAAGCCCACCTGCTCAAAAACAAAGCTTTTGGTATCCCTGCGTTTCACCTGGCTTTTCTACTTCCTGCCCCTGCTCACACCCTGTTCTGGGAAGAGAGCCCCAGGCCCTGTGGAACTGTTTTCTTTTTTTTATCAAACCCCCCCCCCCCCAACTTCCATGAAATTAATTAAATGATGTCATGCTTCATTTTATCTGATTTGGAAGCAATTCATCACCCTTTTGCTGGTTGCATTAGTCCAATGATCAGCATATTAATTCATTCGTGAGAATAAGCTCAAGGGTAATTACAGTGAGGAGGTTTAATGCTTAAATGTGTTAATGTCTGTAATCAAAAGTATTTTCTCAGTGCAGAACAATTGTTAGACAATTACTGTTGGATATGATTGCCCTGGTAGACAACAGACACAGTGTCAAGAGGGAAATAGCAGGAGCTTGTTTTGCAAGTCCTGTATTATCAGCAAGTTCTCTCTTTTTCCCCCAACAATATTTTCTACTTTGTTCAGCTCATGTATAACCCATCCTAGTGTTTATTCTTTATAATGTTAAGTGGAAAAGTTGTATTTGTTATGTAAAAGAATCATAGAAGACAGATTGGTGCTTCCTGAAAGTCTTAACCTTTTCTTATTCTCTCTCTTCTGGTGCTTTGAGTTCCTTTGGCATAAATTTACCAACTTAATAGCTTCCCTTTATTTCCCAATATGCCCCAGAGTCCCCATTACTTAATTTTTTTTTCCTGTACTAAGAAGATTCTTAGGTCTAACTGAATATCAAGATCCAAACACTTTTAACAGAGGGCAGTCCCTCTCGATTAGCAAGTTGCAGTGAATTGGATAAACACACTGGGGAAACTTGATTATTGATTAACACTCATTACTCTGCTGGAGTGAATTTGAATTTAATCTCCATTACTTTTCATTTCCTTTTTACTCAAAGCTTTATGATATAATTAAAGATGGAAATGCAATCATAGTTTCCTTTTTACATGGTACTGCTTTCCTGGACCTCTTTTAGAAATGTATGGGATTGTATCTAGTTGCAAAAATCAGAAAAGGAGCTCAACTAGTCCTTTGCAATAACACATGAAGAGAATATATTACCTCGTGTAATTGAAACATCCCAAAGTGAAGGAGGTTTAAGCATGTTTAAGCAGGGACTCTAGTTTCATTTACTCTAATTTTATGATTGCCACACTGCACTCTATGTCAAAATATTTTTAATGTTCTCACTACCCAGGTTAAAAAAATTTTTTCAGGGATGATGGTATTGAAATTGGGCCAATCCTGGCAAATTTTTTGCCACAAAGTGGGAATGGAAACCAAGTATATTGCCCTCAGTAACTATTATAAATCCTTTTAGTAAAACAGAATGACTTAGGTATTGTAAACAGTTTGATAAGAGAAGATAGATGAGAATTTCATAACTCAATTCCCACAAAAAGTGTAATAATAACAGCTATTTTTTAGATAATAATTATAACTTTTAATAAATAAATAGAATCACACAGGGATACAAATGGGAGAGGATTAGAAAAGAATGAGAAAAAAGGTAGAAATGATGTTGGAACTCAGATAATGGCATGTATCAGTGAGAATCAGAAACTCAAAATATCATATGCTTAGTACAGATGAACTGGGAACATGAAATGATTTAAATGTCCATTTATAATAACCCAACACCATTCTAATAATATCTTTAGAATTTATTTTTATTTAAAATTATTTGGGCCCAACCAGCGGGGCTCAATGGTTGAGCATCTACCTATGAAACAGGAGATCGCGGTTCGATTCCTGGTCAGGGCAAATGCCCAGGTTGTCGGTTTTGGCCTCCCATCCGCAGAAGGGGACATGAAGGAGGAAGTTGATCAATGATTCTCTCTCATCATTGATATTTCTATCTCTTTCTCCCTCTCCCTTTCTCTAAAATCAAATATATTTAATTTTTTAAAAAATAATTATTTGACATTACATTAAAGTTGTGCAATATAGTAATTTATGTGAAAGGCATGTAATGAAACTGCTCCAGTCCATTTAATTCCTACTATCATTTTGAAGAGCCTTATTCAACTGTTTTCATGTAAGAAACCTGTTTTCTTCCTATTTTTTACTTTTATGCTCTTCAATTTTAAGGTGCTTTTTTCCATTGAATGCTGTGTCTACATGACACTACTATTTGCAAATAACAAATCTATTTAACTCTTATAATCATGGTTACTTGTGAATAATTGTTACAACAGCATATCCTAGAAAAAGAAAACAAGTTTCAATCCATCATTTGAATCAGTGAGAGGTTCTACTATTTTAAAATAAATAAGAGGGAATAATTATGGGTTTCATAAAACTTAGAGTTAATGTTGCTTTAAATAAACAAGCAACAACAAGAGTGGAGGAAAAAATAAGATTTCATACCTAAAAATAAACAAACAAGCAAAATACTAAGCAATTTTAGGGGGAAAGTAATTGTCCATTGGCCAAGAAGAACCCAAGAAAAGAAAAAGTATAATCATGTACAGAATCTGCCATAATAGCTCATTAGTACATAGAATAAAATTTCCCCTGGTAAAATAACTGACTAGGGTGCATTGACATTCTTTTGAGAGTTTGAACCCATATGGCAAGACTGACTGACCTACTAAATTCCATATCAAAGATCTTTTATTCTTTTTATACTCCTTGGTTGTATTATGCTAACTTACCCTGAGATTTATAATTCCATATTCCTTTGGTGGATATTATTGAAATTAGTTCATTTTCAATAAAAATCTTACAGCTTAAATTTAAAGGAAAAGAAATGTTAAAATTCTTCATGGTCTCTCATATACATACCCACCAGATGGGTGAGATGTCTTCAAACCAAAATCTGACATGTTAGGATTTTTTACTAATATTTCTTAAATCTGAAAAATGCTTTCCTGACTGCAGTGTAAAACCATCTTTGAAATGTTCACAGAAGCCTTCTTCATTACAACATTATTTCTGAATTTATCATTTGCTGCCATGGGCTGTTCACGTTTTCTGCATCCATTTATTACTTCCAGACAGCTTGCTTTAGTAAATTGAAGTCATTGTATGAAAATATTTATCTAGTTATGAATATCTAGCCTTGATGTTATCCAAACTTTCCTAAAAAGCTGAGAAACTAAGGAAAGGAAGTAGAATTTTTCTTCAGGAATGGCATTAAAGACACAGACTGGCTTTTGTGATTTTTTATGTGCTAGCCAGTCAATGTTTTCATGGCTCAGTGTTAAGATGTCAAGAACCATTAAAAAGAGTTGTCTTGTAATCCTCCTATCTTCTGGCCAACTTGACCTTTAAAATTCTTTCCTTTGCAGTTATTCTGTAGTGATAGGCAGAGTCGCTGCCCAGTCAAACAATGTGCTTTGGCATATGTGTTAGAGACCTTAGTATAGACTAGAGAATTGTTATGTCTTCATTGGCACATTTACCTTCCCTCTCAAGTGCATTCTCCTTCCTCACATTTTTTCTCATCTACCTCATGTTTTCTGGTGAGCATTTTCATAATAGTCTTTACCATTATTGTAAACTCTCATTATTTTATGGGTGTGTTTTTTTCAACTTGTCTGGAAAAAACACACATCTTCGAATGGATCCAGTGACCCTATTTCTCCACACATAACATCTGAATAAGCATCACTACTGAAACCAGATCAGAGTGATTCCAGTAAACATTTTTTAAATATATATTTTATTGATTTTTTTACAGAGAGGAAGAGAGAGGGATAAAGAGTTAGAAACACCAATGAGAGAGAATCATCATTCAGCTGCCTCTTGCACACTCCCCACTGGGGATGTTCCCGCAACCAAGGTACATGTCTTTGACTGGAATAGAACCTGGGATCTTTCAGTCTTCAGGCAACACTCTATCCATTGAGCCAAACCAGTCTCGGCTCCACTGAACATTTATTATCTTACCACCTGTACTGAGACTTCCACAAGCTTTATTTCTAGGTCTCCCACTTCTCTCAGTCTTAACTTAGCAGGAGATCCCATTCCACCTATCACTTCAACTGCCACATATGAATGAACTGTCCTTGCATTGCATCCTCCAAGCACTCAACTGGCATGATGAAATGCATGAACAACACCTCAAGGGTGCCTCCAAAGCATTCGCTACAAAACCGAACTTATGATGATCTGTCCCAAGCAATAAAGTTCTTGAATTTCTTTCTATTTGAGACAAAGGCAAAACCATTTATCTAGTTATGATAATCAGCCCTAGCCAGTTTGCCTCAGTAGATAGAGCATTGCCTCTCGAACTGAAGGGTCCTGGGTTTGATTCCCCAGCTGTGGTTGGGGTGTGTACAGGAGGCAACCAATAAATGTGTGTCTCTGTCTCTCTCTCTCCTTTCCACTCTCGCTAAAAATCAATGGAGAAATATCCTCAGGTAAGAATAAAAAAATAGTTATGATAACCATAAATTTAGGAATCATCCTTTATATCTTTTTAACAAATCCAGCTTTATAATATCTATATCTTTTTACCCATATCATCTGTATCCATATCATTTTTCATTTCTTATATCACCATTCCCACTTCTAGTCTAAGCTGTCATCTCTCAGCTGAACCACTGCAAACAGTCTCCTAACTAGCCCCAGCCTCTACTTTGGCACTCTTCAAACTATTTTTCTCACTGCGAACAGATAGAGTAATAGATTGCGAATGAGATTATGATCATTAGGTCATCTGATTACACCCTTCAATAAGTTCCCAATATTCATAGGAGAAAAATCAAAATCCCTAATATGATCTCTAATGGGCTGGGAAGTCTGAGTTTTATTTATTTTCTAGCATGATCTTAAACTTCTCTTTGTTTTCTTCTCATTGTACAAAAACCTATCCTTTCTCTGCCCTGAGTCCTTTGGTCTTGCCTTTACATATTCAGGTTTTTTCCTCACAAATAAGCCCTTTTATCCCCTCTTTGTTCAAATTATTACAACTTATCTCTTTATATCCTAGCTCAAGTGTCAATTCCTTGAGATCCTTCCCTGGCCATTCTGACTGGCTCTAAAATTTCTCATTACAGGGTTTCATAGCACAAGATAACTCTTTTTTATTATGCTTAGCACTCTTGAAAATTGACTTTCATTTGTGTGTCTTTCTACTAGTCCATAGTTCTATAGCAGAAGGAGATATATCAGTTGTATACAGCATTAGTTTTCACTCTCGGATCTCTAACATATTATTGTTTAGTTAGCACCTCTCTAAGGTGTGTGTGTGTGTGTGTGTGTGCGCGTGCGCGCGTGTGTGGAGAAAGAATTGTTGAAGGTATTTCTCATCACTGTCGTCGTCATCATCATCATCCAGTAATATTCTCTGCAAGCTTACCATGTGCCAATCATTATCCTAAGAACTTTGCATGCATTAATCAATGTGTTATCTCATTTGACCCATTTTTCTAGGGAGAAACTGAATTTCAACAAAGATAAGGCATCCAGGTGGAGTTGTAAACTTCAATTCAAGGTTTGGTGATTCCTGAACCTGAGCCCATATCATTTCCCAATTTCCCAAGTCTAACTTAACCTTTACCTTCTCCAGGGGATTATCTTAAGTTTTATCCATGAAAATTAATGTATGTTCAATCTTCACTCTGATTCTACAAGCTGATACTTTTGTATAGCACTTATTTATTTATCCCTTTTATTACAGTTAATTGTTTATAACTTTCTTTCTCTTTGAAGCAGTTGCTAAGTCTTGACCCTCTATCCTCAAACAGTGCACACAGAATAGTGAATATTTAAACATGGCAGATAGTCAAATACGTTAAAGTGTTACATAACCATGCTTATTAAGCTGGGATTGGGTATGAAAAAAAATAACGATTCTTAAATAAATCCATATTCCTGGGCTCAACTAGCAGAAAATTACTATGAAATCAGAATGAGATACAGCTCAGGCATTATGCTTTTATAAAGCTTCTGAGGTGATCCTAAGCATAGTAATTTTGGCAGTTTGAGGGAGAGGGGAGTGTTCATTGAAACATGACAGGACTCTACCAGCCCTGAGATAACATGAGGCTACCATGTGGACATGTGGATGCATTCCTGACACATGAATCAGTGTTTATTTTTAAAATCTTTATTGTTGAAAGTATTACATATGTCCACTTTATCCCTCTTCTAGCCTGCCCCCACTCCCCCACCCCCCAGGCCTTCACCAACCTATTGTCTGTGTCCATGGGTTATGCATATATGCATACACATTCTTTGATCTCTTCACCTCTTCCCCCTGACCCACCCACCCACCACCTCTGCCTTCCCTCCAAGAATGAATCAGTATTTAACCATAAAATTGTGTAGACTAGAGAAAGGGACAGAGAGGCAAACGAGGACCCTTTTGTTTCAGTCTGGGGGATTTGCTTTCACTGTTTAATGTACACCCTCTGTGTACTTTATATGACAGCTATAATTAAAGGTAATATAAAGATTTTATCTACATAGTCTATTCCCAAATTTGAAATTATTCTAAAGATAATGTCTGAGGGTGCATTCCTTTTTTAAACAATGTTCTTTTAAAAGTCAAAGATTAATTTGCATAAGTTAGCATTGAAATTCTAACTTTAAGTAATGTCCCATAGCATCTGATCCAGCTATCGGTGTCTTTTTATCAGAGTCCACCCATTCCTCTATGATGCTTGTGTTTAAATATGACATGAAAATACAAAATTTTAATCTCTTAAAAGTTTTGGAAGTGATACCCTATAAACAGTGCATTTGCTTTCTAATTTCAAATGTCTAATTGTTGATATCACACATGATCGCATACTTAGAGCCTTAAATAACACATTCATTATCTTACAGTTATGAAGGTGAGAAGTCCTTAAGCAGGTCTAACAGGCTAATGGAAGGTGTCAGCAGGGCTGGGCTCTTTCTGGAGGCTCCAAGGGAGAATCTGTTCCTTGCTTCATTTACAATAGTTTACAGATGCCACCTGCATCCTTCTAGCTCTCGGTTCCTTCCAGCCACGACATCACTCTGACCTCTGCTTCCGTCATCACATCTCTGTCTCTGACACTAAACCCCCCGCCTCTATTTTATAAAAACTCTTATGATTGTAGTAGGCTCATCTAGATAATAGAGGATAGCCTCTCCATCACAAAAATCCTTAATTTATAAAGTTAAATATTTACAGATTCTGGGGATGAGGATGTGGACATTTTTTGGGAGGCCATCACTCAGCCTACCAGGGACAGTATCTCACCTACAGACTACCTAATGCCTGAAACTTCATATAAAAACAAGAAAGTCTAGCTTTCAACTTATTGCATTTAATGATCTTTTGAATGTAAGTATATTTCGTAGGTAGGCAAAAGATACTGTAATGCTGCAATTATAACAAAAATATACATTTGGTCTTTATCTCTGTTCCTGGCAAAGAGTTTCTAAAATCCTTGGGATCTCCTAAATGAGAACTATACAAGTGTCTTGTTATTCATAACAAATGCCTTTCAACCATATCTGAATTCATATTAATGAGGTAACTTTCTGAAAGCATCTAAGAATGTGGGAATTTACCATATGATTACAGGGTTGGAACTTTTAGTCCAAAGGACCCTGACCTTCTGTTAATGGAAGAGAGGCTGCAGGTCCAATCTATTGACAATAGATAATGATTAAATCAAGTGAGCTTAGGTAACAAAGCCTTCACAGAAACCCAAAGTGCTGAAGTTCGGAGAACTTTTGGGTTGAACACGTAGAGACTGGAGGCAGTGGTGCACTCAGGGAGCATGAGGGCTCCATGCGCCTTCCCCATACCTTGCCCAATGCATTTCTCCCAACGGACTGTTCCTGAATTACATCCTTTCATAATAAACACATAATCAAGTCAGCAAATTGTCTCTCTGAATTCTGTGAGCCATCTAGTAAATTGATGGAACCTAAGGAGAAGATCATTGACACCTCCAATCTATGGCAGGTGGTCAGAAGCACGGGGACACTAGACTTTCCTCTGAAAGGCAGGTGGGCAGTCTTAGTGGGATGAGCACTTAACCTTGGGATCTGATGTTATGTGCAGGTAGATAGTGTCAGAATTGAGTTGAATTATAGGACACCCAGCTGGTAAACAAGAATTGCTTGGTGGTATTAAAAAAAACAAAACCAAAATACAAAAAAACCACATATATTGGCATTTAGTGCAGAATATTAGATGGCTAGATAAATGGATGGATAGGTAGATGGATGGATGGATGCATACATAGAGTTTATAAATTTCCCAAATTAACTGGTAAATCACATAGAACTCTGAGGGATTAGAAAAGTTTCAATCAAAATGATAGTTGAGACTTAAGAAATCTCATGAGAGAGGCTCTCTGTGAGAACACAAAGAACTTGTTCCCACAGAGGCAGGGGCTCCCTATTACACACACACACACACACACACACACACACACACACACAAACACACACACACACACACACACTTCATAACATTAGGAAAATTACCTTCATAGACGTCTGCTTTTCATTCTAAAGCACAGTTTCTTTATAACAGGTGTGGAAAACAGTAACATATCTCCCAATTTGTAAAGTCACTAAGGATCCTTCAAAAGAAATCAGAAATCATTGAGAAAACCATTTTTCTCATTGTACCCTCAATTGGCTGTGACTACAGTTTTAGTCTTCAACTCATATTGTTTCTGTTTTTTAAAATA
This sequence comes from Pipistrellus kuhlii, assembly GCF_014108245.1. Classification (NCBI taxonomy): domain Eukaryota; kingdom Metazoa; phylum Chordata; class Mammalia; order Chiroptera; family Vespertilionidae; genus Pipistrellus; species Pipistrellus kuhlii. The sequence goes on along the minus strand of NW_023425573.1, from coordinate 4,667,325 downwards.
TGTTTAAATGTAATGGATTTCTAACTTTTTTTTCACCACTTCCCTAAAAAGCCTGTGAGTTTGAAAAACAGATGGTGAGGGTGGTAAGAAAGGCCTGGATGTCACTGTGCTCATAAATGTTCTTTCTTTTCTCCCCTTTAGCTTTAATTTTTTTCCTTTATTTTTTTGGAAGACAATTATATTTTTGAGAAGTGGTGGGGCAGAGCTGTCCTCTAATGTTTTATCAATTTTAGGGAATATAAGTTTTTAAACAAACCAGTTAGTGTCCTGAAATTCAGACTCAACTATATGCAACAATGCTCACTGAAGTTCCCTTGACTTAACTAAAATGGGAGACTGATTATTTGCTTGGTTACTTGCCTATTTTATTATAAAAGACAAAGCTTGAATTTTTCTTTTCCTGACCAAAGCATGTTGTGGAAATTTAGACTAGTCCCTGAAAAGCAGAGTATTCATCATTCTGACAAGTTCTAAACTCATCGTCTGTTTTCTGGGGAACATGTAAAGAACAGTCCTTCTGTAAGTACAAACAATTGTATAGTGTTTCTTGCTAAAGGTATGTTTATTGACGGCAGACTCGCAGGGGTCCTCAAACTTTTTAAAGTGGGGGCCAGATCACGGTCCCTCAGAGAGCTGGAGGGCCGGACTATATGAACTACTAATTCCTACTGTAACACCTCGGCTGCGCTCACTGCCCAAGAAACCTGGCGGGCCGGATCAGACTCCTCTGCGGGCCGCATGTGGCCCGCGGGCCGTAGTTTGAAGACGCCTGGCAGAGAGTAACCGAATTTTAAACCAGTTAGGCTACCTCCTCCCTGCCTTCCTCAGAATGCCAAGCACCTGCCTCCTGGGCCACACCTGCCACCGATGGCTCTGCACTTTGGTCCGGCATCAATGACAGCTGGTTCCTAACTTTCCCTCACAGACAAACATGCAAACTGCGTGCCCACAGCAGAATCCATTTATTGGAAATTCCCAAAGTATGTAGCTTATTCTGCATTTGCAATTTCCCGTGCCTTAAAAAACAATCGCTTGGAGATTGATGGATATGAAGAAAGAAAACCCTATAATGAATTGTGTTTGTATCATTGTTTCTGTGAGATGATATGTATCAAGCAAAATTAATGAGAAAAACATTTAAAATGGGTCTGTGAGCAGCACTCCACCTGCAAGTCTTTCAAACAGTCACTTTTTTTACCCTTTTAAAATAATTGTCTTTTCAAAAAACAAACACAGCTTTCCATTTCTTGTGCTTCTGACCCACCTGCCTTAGATTGGAGGTGTCAATGATCGTCTCATTAATTTACTAGATGGCTCACAGAATTCAGAGAGACAATTTACTGACTTGATTACGTATTTATTATGAAAGGATGTAATTCAGAAACAGTCAGTTGGGAGAAATGCATTGGGCAAGAAAGAGAAACCTGCGTTTGTTCTTTGAAAAGACAATTACCCACAATTTTAGGATTTATAAGTGTACTGTAAAAATTTATTTTATTTTTACTTGAACTCCCAATAAAATAAGCTGGCCTTTAGGAAATATTATTAGAGCATTACATACTTAAAATTCTTCTAAGCTAAAGAAACAAAAGTGCTTTATCATTTCCACAAACTTCTCTAAAGTTATACCTCTACATATCTGGACAGGAAAACAACAAAGGAGCCTGAAGAGTTCATAGCAGGTCCCTTTGCTCCCAATCACCTGAGACAGAAGAGGTGACAGCCAAGGCCAGCCCTGACCCTCATGGAGGTGAATTCACCAGAAGTTACAGTTTCCCTGTAACTTCTGGTGAATTGTTTCTGTTATTTAGTTTTGTTTCTGTTTGTTTCTACCATTGTTTTGTTTCTACCATTGTTTCTGTTATTTAGTTTTCACAAAGGCTTTCATACATTATTAAGTATGTAGTAGCCATGCATAATAAACTATTAGAGATCTTTGTTGCAAAACGAATCACATATGTCTTCTACTGATGCATCATAGTTCAGGTATTCGCCTCCATAAGAAGTAAAAAACAAACAAAAATACACAAAAAACATGTTTTAAAGTACTATCAGAATTTTTTTTAAATCTTTTTTTAAAAACAAATTATAATGAAACATGATCAAGTGAGAGGATGCTCTTTTCCTAGGGAAGGAACCCATCAATCCAAGTTACCACAATTTACAAAACCTGCCTTTGAATTGTCAGGGGTAGCTTGTAGTTGAATATTAATTAGTCATCATGTATTCTCATTAGTGAAGGCTTGATATGATATTTTGCAAGGTAACTCAAGCCTACCATTGTTTCTGTTATTTATTTTTAATGATTTGATTGTTTGTTTCTTTTGTTCCGTGAAACTACACCTGGGATTTCTGGGATATCTATCCTTGCAAAGACAATAGCAAAATTCAAATCTAAGATTGTGGATTACTTACATTTAAACAATGAAGTGAGGATGGTACCAAGACGTGTTAATGATATATGTGGTACACAGGATTTTTACACATTCCACTTTTGTTCCTTATCACACAAAAGAAACATAATCCAACAACAATCTTCATGTCTATATGCATGCTTATATGTATAGGAGCTCATCCAGCAAAAAAAAAAAAAAGTTATTTTAGTGAAGTCAGACATAGACATATTTACTTATGTGTTTTATATTTTATTTGTTTTGGACAAGTTAAATAATAGTGTGAGCACCAACATTGACCAGGCCTACCAAATAGTATCTTGCAGAGGTCTGATGTGAATGGGTGTACCAAGAACAATAACAGAACAATATTCTTTGGCAATGGCACTAAAACCTAACACCCAGTCACATGCTCCCTGTCTGTGTGAATTACAAGTCAACCAGGAGTGTTACCCTGGATATCACTGATGGAGAGCAGATCCCAGGGAGCCATGGTCTCCTAGAACATCTGGGAGGAAAGTCAGGAACAATGAAGCCATCAGCTGGTTTTTCCAAAATTCAACCATGAGTCAGGGACAAGAGTTTAAAACAGCAGCAGCAACAATTCTAACTTCTGAACTTTCAGCCACACAAAATAAAAACACAATTATCCTCTCAGTAAGACCAACAAAGATGCAAACTACGGCCTGTCCATCTTGAATGGTGTCGAAGAATATCATTAAAAGCGTATGGAATTCACCAATTTTAGAGGTTGGAGCCAAAGGCAAATCAGGATAACCCCTTGCAATTAAGTCATTAAAATAAGCTGTTGCCTTTTAGGTACGGTTTTGAAGGTTTTTACCTATCCTAAATGAACAGTGAATTTCCCTGGCCAGTGTGGCTCCTTGGTTGAGAATTGGAATATAAACCAGGAGATCATGGTTCAAATCACATTAGGGCACAAGCCTGGTTTGTGGGGCTGATTCCCAAAAGGGGGCATGCAGAAGGCAGCCATTGATTCTCTCTCATCATTGATCCTATCTCTCTTCCTCTCCCTTCCTTTCTCTGAAATCAATAAAATAAACCACAACACAAAATTTTTAAAAAAACCAAAAAACTTTCTCTCATGTTCATGATAGAAGGTCATTTTACAACTTGGAGCAAGAGTATCTGCTAAAGCCAAAACCAGTTTGGCTCAGTTGATAGAGTGTTAGTTTGTTGACTGAAAGGTCCCAGGTTTGATTCCTGTCAAGGGCATGTACTTTGGTTGCTGGCACATCCCCAGTAGGGATGTGCAGGAGGCAGCTGGTCGATGTCTCTCTGTCATCAATGTTTCTAGCTCTCTATCCCTTTCCCTACCTCTCTGTGAAAAATCAATAAAATATATTTTTTTAAAAAGAGTGTCTGCTCAGGTTAGGCTCCTGTCTTCCCACAGAGTACAGGAGAGAGAATCTGTGAGATAAAACTCTCTATCCCAGTGATCTTCACACTTTTTTTTTTTTTAATATCATGGCACACATAAACTAATTAGTAAAATTCTGCAACACACACAAAATATATTTTTTTGCCAGTCTGACAAAAGAAAGGTATGTTTTTTATTCATTCACAACGAACAGCTATTATTTGGTTACTCCTTGTCAGTTTTTCTTTGACAATCTAGGACAGGGATGGGAACTTTTTTTCTGCCAAGGGCCATTTGGATATTTATAACATCATTCGCAGTCCATGCAAAATTATCAGCTTAAAAATGAGCCTGCAGTATTTGGTAAAACATTTCATTAACTCAGCCCTAATGCCTCGGCAGGGCCAGAGCAAATGATTTTTAAGGCCTTACATGGCCGGCCAGAGGTTTTCCACCTCTACAGGGATAAGAGGTCAGTGTCCCTAACTAAACAGGCTATGCATGTTGTGGTTTTTTTAAAAATATATTTTTACTGATTTCAGAAAGGAAGAAAGAGGGAGTTAGAAACATCAATGATGAGAGAGAATCACTGATTGGCTGCCACCTTCTGGGGATTGAGCCCACAACCCAGGCTGTAAACTAAACCTTGACCTCCTGGTTCATAGGTCAACAAACAACCACTGTGCTACACGGGCCAGGCATTGCTTGTTTTAAACATGATTGAAGTACACCAGTTGAAAATCACTAATCTCCCCTAATGATTGCGTTTCAACAGGATGGTTCTCAGATCCTTGAGGAAGATAAAGATTTACACCTTAAAAAAAAACCAAAACAAACAAACAAACAAAAAAAAAACTGCAGAGAACGAATTTGTAATGAAAGTTTTCTAAAGTAAATGCTCTAAAGAGAAGGTGATAAGGGGTCTAGAGGTAGGGATTAACCTTCCTAAAGTTTGGCCAAGCTAAGGGAAACATTAAAGTCATTTTAGTCACCTATCACTTTCCAAAAATTAAACAAAAACCAATAAGTTCCCATTTTCTTAGAAACTTACAAAGAAAGTATCAAGAAGCTGGAAAGACACATTTGGCCTCTCCATGTTTGCTGCATTGACTGGCTTTTTATACCCAAAATCATGTTTTCTAAGGGTAAGAACTTAGGGTTCCAGGGCTGGAAACAGGATGTTGGTTGGGTCAGGCCTTACAGCTAAGGATGGGCTGAGGGGGACTCTGTGAAGACTTCAGTCCCTGGAGGATGAGTGAGTGCTCATGGCAGGGATTACTCAGAGGTAGACTAGTGCATAGCCACAGCTGGTGGTCATTATGTGAAAGGATATTTGAACAGGAGTCATACGGTAGAAATTTAAACAAAAAAAAATCAGTATGAGGAAAAAAATGGCTAATAGTAAGTTTTTATTATTAAAAAATAAAAAACCCTGTAAATCTCTCTATATTTATATATTTTTTATATTTCTACTTTTAAGATAAATCATTACTCTAATATGTAGCAACTTCTCTAAATCACCCTTCCCAAGATAAACAAGGTATTAAACACTCCAGTCATCTCAAAGAAGATAACTTCTATCTAACCTGGGGATTCTGGTTAAAAATGCGTTTCCTGCTCAGCTGGCATGGCTCCATGGTTGAGCAGTGACTTGTGAACTAGGAGGTCATGGTTCAATTTCTGGTCAGGGGGTACATGTGGGCTTAGTCACCAGTGTGGAGCATGCACCTTAAACGAATAATGTCAACTGTAATAAAAAATTTAAAAAATTAAAACAAAAACAACAAAAAAATAATGATATGGGAATCATCCAGGTCATTAAATATTCTTCAGTCTAATGAACTTAATTAGCTCAGAACTTCTGAAAGACCCAGAAAAAACTAGCTTCCCATTTTCCATGTGTTGGAGGCAAATAATTCTTCAAAAATATTATCTTTTTTAAAAAAAATAACAAGCAGGGAATGTTTGCATTGTATTTACATCATAAGATGACTTACTTTGGAGAGAGATTTTTCCCCCTAGAAGTTTGCTAAAATCTTATAAATAAAATAATAATATTTATAATAAAGGAGGAATAGAGAGGAGGAAAAAGCATGGGGCATTCTGAGCCTTCAGCAAATTTAAATGGAATACCACAGATGAAACATTTATTTGCCAGGGGTAAAAACCAGGAATTAGAAGGTCAGAGAGAAATAGAGAAAAGAAAAATGGGAGGGAATAAGGCAATTTTTTTTCTTCAATTTTCCTCATTACCAGCTCTTCTAATGAGGTTTAGTTTGTAAAAGATTTACCAGGAAATATTATGTCCATATTTGAATAACTCTGTATATATATAAAAAAAAGTGCAGTTTCTTTATCAAAGATAAAAAGAAGATAATTTTATTATTTACTGAGGAAAAATAGACCCACTGTAAAAATATAAAGCACAAAGGACATAAACAGCAGTTAACTCAATAAATGAATGGTATAACTCTACTTAAATTTAATCAGAAGTGCCAATATACACTAGTACATTTCCAGTTAAAAGTATTTGTGCACCGCTTCTAAAATTTTTATGTACATTAAGTATTCCAATTGTGTGTGTATGTTTTGCTTTGCAAATGTGTGTTAGTAAGATCTTTCCAGTTCCAAGTGTTAGAACACAACTCTCCCAGCCTGAGAGAGTGAGAGGCAGGAGAAAGGAAACACCCACTAACAGTGGCCACTGCCCAGGAGAAAGCCATTCTCCTAATGATACTGAATTCAGAGTGCTTTTAATATGGAATTGTGCTTGATTTTCACAACAATTCTGTGAGGCAGAAATGAAAAGGATCTTTGTGAAGAGCTGAAAAACTGAGTAACTGGGAGCTTATCCCACTTGGGAGTGGTGGAACTGACGACATTAGAGCCTGTTTTCTTTCTCTTTTTTTCGTTTTAAATGTGTTTTATTGACTTCAGAGAGAAAGGGAGAGGAAGAGAGAGTTAGAAACATCAATGATGAGAGATAATCATTGATTGGCTGCCTCCTGGGCATTGAGCCCGCAACCCGGGCATGTGCCCTTGACCGGAATTGAACCCAGGACCCTTTAATCTGCAGGCCTAGGCTCTATCCACTAAGACAAACCAACTAGGACTTGTTTTCTTTTCTTCTTTTTAAAAAATATATTTTATTGATTTTTTACAGAGAGGAAGAGAGAGGAATAGAGAGTTAGAAACATCGATGAGAGAGAATCATGGATCAGCTGTTTCTTGCACACATCCACTGGGGATGTGCCAGCAACCAAAGTACATGCCCTTGACAGGAATCTAACCTGGGACCTTTCAGTCCACAGACCTACGCTCTACCACTGAGCCAAACCAGTTTCGGCAAGGGCTTGTTTTCTTAATTGGTCACTATTTTGTCTTCCGTAGCTCAATCCCAATGCCACCTCAATTCCTTCATACCTGGAGGACTTTACAAAGACCCTTAGAAGAGTAAGTATATTTAAATTATATTAAAAAAAATTGACATTAGAGCTTGTGGTATGGGATATGGTCAGAAATGACATATCTGAGAACTTAATGTACTGATTGAACTGATGTTTAGCAAGATTATATTAATGTTTAGCAAGATTATATTAACAAGTAATTGAGGAACGACCAAGTAAACCTTCCTAGGAAGTAATGAGACATTTGCCTAGTGTTGGGTTTTCCAGCTTTGTCCTGGCAGAGGTACCTGCAAAATGAAGCACTATTCTCTCTTCTGCCTCAGCCCACAGTGCAAAGAGTTGCATGTCTAGGCATTGATTCAGCCTTCAACTGGCATCTTCTAAACTACTTGTAAAAGAACAAAACAAGAAAGAAAGAAAAGGTTTGTGTCTTTGGAATGGCTCTGGTGAGACCCTAACTTTGTGCTTATTGATTTTATGTCATTGTTCCTGATTATGGACTGTGAATTAAAAACAACACACTTTTAAGATGACTAGCAAAAGAGAAAGACAGGAGAAAATTCTATCACCATATCCCATACCACCTTCACTAGCTTCTTTTTATTTTTTATGTAAAACTATAAACAATTTGAAAAAACCCCACAGTATATAAAAACCCAAAATATGTCACAGAAACGCACAAAGAAATTCTAAAATACAAGGGGTCTGAGGAAGGAAGAGCCTCCATGCCCCGTTCAGAGGGAGGTGAGCCAGAGAGGACATGAACCTTTTCCTTCTCAAAAGAACGTGAACTTGATGATCAATAACAAATTCCAGTCAAGAGGAAGGAGTGGTGATTCTGCTTTCATATACCCAGTCCTTTAATGAAGCATCAGGTCTCAAAAACTTAATTATATCATTGCAGACAGCTGGGATATGAGGTGTTGAGTTGCTGCTCCTTTGCAAAGAATTAGAGTTCATGAGTCATTTTAATTATGGCTCTTTGACGATTTAGTCCAACTTAAATATACTAGAGGCCCACTGCACAAAGATTCACGTAAGAAGGGGCCTTCCTTCCCCTGGCTGCTGGCACTGCCTTCACTCTGGCCTGGAGCTGTCTTTCCACCCTCCCACCCTGCCCAGAGGCCTGGAGTGGCTGGGGTGGTGCAGGTGTTGTCACCATGGCAACAATGCAAGCATCCTGCCACACCCCCAGCTGTGCCTTCATAAGCAAATTAACTGACCATCTTTGTTGGGTGAATTTGTGTACTCACTCTTGATTGGCTGGTGGGCTTCACAAGGGTACAGTCTATTTGCATCTTACTCTTTTATTAGTGTAGATAGTTCACATTTTCTTAGAAATTTTCTCATAAAGAGAGTATGAAGCTGGAAAGATACATTTAGCCCAAGCATGTCAAACTCAAATTCTAATTTGACAAATAGTTTCCTGAAAAATATGAAGATAGGGAGAAATCAAATGATCTCAATGTATACATTAAATAATTGGTTTTATGCTTTAAAGGGAATACCAACTTCTAAGAAGATTCTCTGCTAAATAAAAGCACTGCCATTTAATTAAAAATTCTGGGAGGTTTTATTAGAGTAATAAGCTCTTAGAACAACCATGATTGCCCCAGGACTCAGTTTATGATTGGAAAGGGAAGACTCAGTCTTTTCAATCAGTACATTAAGTTCTAGGAAATGTCATTTCTGACCTCATGGGCAGTGAGGATCAAGTGAAAAGCCACAAAAAAATAAAAGCTTGAAAAGCAACATGAGCCCAAGGGATAGTGGAATTACCAGCTGTAAGATTTAGAAATTGAGACACTAATAATGAACACTTACTATTAAAAAAAGAAATGTGAGGAGTATTGAAACTTCAGAATGAACCCTGCCAACTGCCTTGGGGGCGGGGGGGAGTTCTTTTTAAGGCAAATACTGTATGCATAGAAGTGAATGTGCTAATTTAGACAAGTCTAGTTTATTTCGTAGGTATAGACTACATCACAGAACTCCATATCACACGTGGCCTGTATGGTATGTTCGGAGAAGCTTTCTGGGCTTTCTCTAGTGTGAATGTTGATGTGTATATGACACCTAATACATTTATCCTGCAGGAAAGTGTTATTCTCAGGGTTTACTATGAACAGCTGTAATTCTGAGACCTTAGTTAACGACTCTAACAACACTGCCTTAACTGTCAGTTGCCCTGGAGCCTGGGGCTTGGGTAAAGTTCAAGACTGTCAGGGTCCACCCAAGAGAAGCAAAATGAAAATTCTGTTTTGCTTGTTTGTTTGTTTTTTAATCAAAGACTAATGCATCCCTCACACCTGCAAAGAAATCTCCACAAGTGGTCAATCTTCCTGGAATAAGGAATTTCTTCTTTTCCTCTTTTCTTCTTACAATTTCAACTGCCAGTAGGATACCCTTAGATCTTCAGTGTGCCTTTGTTCATTCATTTATTTGTTCAACAAATGAGTCTAGGATGGTAGTGTAGGAGACCCGCTGGCTATGGGTCATATTGGGTGCATTTGACTGCAAACAGGAGATGGGAAGATTTTCAAAGGATTCCTGAGGTTTTGTTAATGAGAGCAGGTTTTGGCTTCCCCACTGTCCTCCCAATTATTTCTTAAGCCTCAGTTGCTTGAGGACCCTGCTTTGGTGTCTTCCAACTCTACCCCCACCTGGTGTGAGCTTTGGTCTGAGTGAGGGAGGAAGATCAAAGAAGAGCCTTCTCTGCACTCGCTGTCTTTCCTCCACATTCTGGGACACTTCCTGTCTTTCCTCCACATTCTGGGACACTTCCTGTCTTTCCTCCACATTCTGGGACACTCCTGGGCTTTCCTGCACATTCTGGGACAACACCTGCGGCCCATGCCTGGGGTACAGCTCCTCCTGTGACAAGGAAGGAATATCAGACACCGATGGGCCCAGGTTCACCTTGGGTTTAATCGTTCTATTAAAAACTTCATTAATATTGCCTTTTTTTTTTTTTTTTTTTTTTTACTAGGATGATAATCCAAAGTTTTATTACACGATGGTATATTTTTCTTAAAAATCTGCTATGTGAACACAATGATTTGCTGTCCCTTCAATGTTAAGAAAGTATTTAATCAAAGACTTTACCTTAGCATTTACTTAAAAACAATTTTACCTTATGTAGATGCAATCCTAAATGATAAAAGGCTAATATTCAAGGCTAATATTCAAACCAACCGAATGGCGGAAGGACCAGTAGCTATGATGTCCTGTGGGGAGCGTGCAATGACAAAGAAATAAAAGGGAACTTGAAAGAGGAACCTTCCTTCCTACTCTGTCAGCTGGTTATCGTTGTGCTGTTCCCTAGATCCTTTGTGTCTCTCATGTCTCCTCTCTATCTCCAGTAAAGAAACACTTAATGGCTTCTGTCTGGACAGCTTCGCTCAGTCAATGTCTCCTGCGAGTGAGCCAAAGGCTCCTGACAGGGAGAGGAGGAGCTGAGGCGGAGGAGATTGAACTCAGAATCTGAAACCCCATTCCTGCTTCTGCATCTCAGTAGCTGAGACTGTGCAGTCATTTAACATCTTTTCACAAATCTTATTAGTAGTCTATAATAATAATAATAATAATAATGATAATAAAAGAGCAATATGTTAATTAGACTGGACAGCCGAACGATCTTCTGGACAAAGCCACAGCTGCAAGAGCAGGGCCCCTCGCACGAATTTTGTGCATCAGGCTTCTGGTACTATTAATAATGCTTGTATGCTGGATATTAGAGGCTGGTCACAGTGATCATTGCTATATACTGTATAAGTACTTGGTAAAATAGCATGTCAGTAAAAGAATTAACCATAGAATTAAAATAAGATACATCTGGATGGATACATTTTGGCTAATAGCCCCAGGCATTTTCAAAGTTCTCAAACAAAATAATCCTGAGAAGATCAAGTCAGGAAAGACAATTTTGAGATAAGCCTTGAACAAATGTTACCATGAGATTCAGAGGAGGCTACTTGGTGAGGATGTGCCTCCTGTGGTGGAATCATTTTTTGAGACAATTTCTGTGTTTGTGTCCCACTATTTTCCTTTTTTTCATTTAGGCAAATAGGAGGCTAGGTGATTTCTTGCCTCAGGGGTGGGCTGTGGCTAAAACATTACTTTTTGGACTTCAAAACCTAAACTCCCTGAAAGGATTATGTAAAATAATCTTCGGAAGAGCTAGTACCTCTGAAGAAGGCACAATTCCTTTTAATGGATTCCTGGAGGCCAGCAAGGGGCCAGAGGTCTGAGAAAGCAGAAGACTGACACTTGATTCTAGCATCATATTGGCAAGTGCCAAGAGCTCAGAGATAGCTGCCTGGTCCCCCAGCTTTTCAGAGAGAGTCTTCCTCAAGCATGTGCAAAAGCTGCAGAGCCAGGGACCTGGGATCATCATGTGAACTGAAACAATAAATACCTGTCAATAAGGTGTTGATTGCCAGCTACAAGGACCTCCTCAGAGCCTAAGATCTTGAGATTTATCTATTCCTCCAAGGGACAGCCCCAGTTTATTGCATTTGTCTTCTTGACCAGCATAATCAGCACTATTGTCAAAATTATATTGATGGTACAAAAGTGTTTATGCTTGCCACCTGAATTATGAGTTTTCATAAAACACAAGTAAAATAATAATAAGGAAGCCAACTTAATTGGCAAATATATCTCTTTTTGCTTGCCAAAAACTAAGCTACAATCTGATTGTTTTCTCTGATTTAATTATTATTAATTGGTCAATCAAATCTATTTAAGATATCATACCTGTCATTCAACTAATATCTACTGAGCACCCTCCATAAACATATTACCAAGCATGGGAATAATGTAGTTATTCCATGGTAACTGAATTAATTCTGTAATACAAATAGTTCTTAGTCTTATGCTTCCTTCACATTCTGGCAGCTATGTGCCTGAATAAAGCGAATTTCAAAACCAGGCCTGCATCAATCATCATTCCCCAAACAACATTTTAAGTACTGTTATTAAAAAGTAACAGTATGAATTATATTGAATCTGTTCTTTTCATGTAAAATTATGGAATCTTAAAGCTGAAAGTGACCTTTGAGAGTATAATTCCTACTTTGTTCCATCTCTTCTCTTTAACAAATATGAACACTGAACCAAAACCTTAACTAATCTATCTAAAGTCACAAAGCTAAGTAGTGACAGAAGAAGGGTTAGAATTTATAATTTCTGACTTCTGGCCTTCATTCTTCCTTGTACATTGTGAACTTATGTACCCTCTTTAAAACGTTTACCTTACTCAGAGAAATTATACCTGAAGAAAAACTAGCATTGAATGATAACATTACTATCAGAACCCTTACTGAGTTTTTACTGTATTCCAGGCACAATTCTGTATGAATTTTTTCTCATCACATTTTAAAAACAATCCTAAAAGGCAGGTAACATTAGTGCTGTAATTTTACATGTTAAACTAAATTGAGCTTAAAAGCCAAATGGAAGGAGTCAAGTCAAATGTCTCATAAGTGAAGGATTTTCTATTTGAACACAGGCAGTCAGACACCAGACCTCAACCTGAGAGACAGTTCCTCAAATTATAGAAAATTGACCAAATTGATGTTAATAGTTTACTCACTTTGGAAGTGTTTAAGTCAAATAGTTAAGACTAATATGCACCAGGCTCTGATCCAGGCACTGGAGATAGACAGCAAATGAGAAGAATGAAGTCTCTGAACTGATAGATTTTGTATTCAGATACTTGTCAGGAGTTTTTAGAATGCAAGCAATTAAACCATATTTGGTTATCTCAATTGATAGGCAGTTCAGTTAAAGAAAACATGGGAGGTAAGACATACCAGGAAGCAGGCCACACAGCTATGTAGCTAGGCTTCCAGAGTATGCAGGCCCCAGGAAAACTCTGGAGCCCTCAGGCACTCTGGGAATATGATGAGGTGTCCCCTGAGCTAGTGGTCGGAGATTTTGACGATTCAGCATAGTCGCCTCTCTGCTCTGATCATTTACTCATCTCTGGATGGTTCTCAACATTCTGAAGAGTATCTGAGGAGATCAGCTGTCATTGTGTCACACAGAGCAGGCCTGGTGGGCAGAGTCCCTGCGTCAGGTCACCTCCTGGTCAGTGGCCCACTTATGGATGGCTGCATTCTAGGAGGTGCCAGCTCTTGTTAAGCCAACTCTGGCCAAGGTGCAGGATCATGATAGGCAACATAAAGTGAGTCAGGGGAGGATGGGACTCAGAGAGCCATGTCCTTCCTAATAGCAATATTCCAATTCTATAAATTGAGGACTCATGATTATTTTGGCTATTTTCTTTTAAAGACAAACACTTGTTGAGAGTTAGATTAGCCTTGGTAGGTGGCATTGCATGAAAAACACTTTATATGCAAACAAAAATAAAACTTATCTTGACCAGATTCATTTAACTGCAAGATAAAATGTAAAGCTTCACACAATTTGTTTTTTTCTGACCTGAACAGAATCTTCCCTGATAAATCTCTCTTTTCACAAATATAGTTCTTTTCTTAAGAATTGAAGATGAAAATTTAATGATAAAAAAGACATAGTTCTCTTCCCAAAGATGCATAAGGAAGTCAGGCAAGAAAATAAACACGAGTTACACCTAAGATAACAATTCACTCTAGACACTAAGAGAATCCATGGCAAAGGTATCTTCTGGGGCTCCAGCAGGGAGTATGGAGAGGTTTGAAGAGGCTTCCCAATGAAGAAGAGACAGGGGTGAATCAGATGAGCATTTATTCCAATATTCAGGCAGTATGGAGGTCATCCATAAAAATCTGTTCCACCCCTCCCATATGCCAGCTGCTTACATTGGGTAGAAGGGCAAACGTTACGTGGAAAAGTAAGAATTACAGGCATGGAAAGCAGGCAGGGTATGATGGTGACAAGCCCTATAATGGCTTTAGGCAATAGGGCTGGGTTATAGATTATGGGCAATGGGGGCTTGAAGGTGCAAAGAGAGGCAATGTGCCTCTGGGACTAGATGGTTCCAGCCCCAGGGATGTAAATCTTTCCATACAATAGGCAGTCATTGTGAAAGGAGGATGGACTGCATTCCTTCCAATGTTACCTCCCACATACCAGTTCACACAACTCACAGCCAGGTTAGAATGTGCTTTCTCTAATCAGAACAGAACTATCATGGTTAACATGTTACAGAAAACCAAAGAAGAACAAAGCAATACTTAGAGAGATGGAGTTACATTTCCAGAGGAAAATGTATCTCAAATTCTGGGCCCCAACATGCAGGAATTCTCCCTATTTATATGATCCTACCCTCTTTGTCTCCCAAATATGGAGTGTTTCTGGCCCCCTTTTGCAAGTTCTTAAAGAGCCAGTGTGTATCCCCAGCACTGATGACCTTGTCTGGGGAAGGTTAAATCCACAGAAGCCAAATAGCAGGGTTAAAATTTCAAACAGCAGTTTTCATACAAGATGGATGCTTCAAACAGAGCATGATTCATATTTCTTATAATTATAGCTGGTCCCCAATATTCTATTTCTGCCCCTAACAGTTACAAGTGTTGCATAGCATGTGGAGGAGGAGGAGTCATGAGAACTATGTCTGATGGTGCAGATTGAGCCCATATTGAGGAGTTTAGGAGTTTGGACTTATCCTGTAGGCAATGAAGAGAAAAATTAAACAGAGTACTTTGTGATGTCATTCTTTCACCTGATTACATGGTGTTATTAATAATAATTGAACATCTCTTTCTCTCTCTCTCTCTCTCTCTCTCTCTCTCTCTCTCTCTCTCATACACACACACACACACACACACACACACACACACACACACACCAGGTACCATGAATGTGCATTGTACATCCTGCAACTTCTCCAGCATATAGCCTACAAGATAGTTGGGCAATTTTTCTTTTGTTGTTATTGTTGTTTTTATTTATTTTTAGAGAGAGAGGAAGCAAGAGGGACAAAGAGATAGAAACATTGATGAGAAAGGAACATCACAAATCAGCTGCCTCCTGAATGCTCCACACTGGGGACTGAACCTGCAACCTGGGCATATGCCCTGACTGGGAATCCTATAAGCATTTCTGGGGAGACACTCAATGATTAAGCCACACCTGCCCAGCAGGAGTTGTTTATTCACATGATTTAATACAAGAGCATTTCAGCTCATCCTGGAGAAATGCTGAGTTCTGCCCTCTCCAAGACAGGCACTGGTGGACATAGTCAGAAAAATCATGTGATAGCCTCAGACTGGATAATTTTAGCATCCTTGAATTTAGAAAGACGTTTGTCATGGCTAGTCTGGTTGATTGTGAAAATTACCAGCTTCTGGAGACCTAAGAGAAATCAGTCACTAACTAACATAACAAGTAAGGCCTTTTAAAAGATTTTTGCTTCTAAAAATAAATTCTTGATGACATAAGATATTTTTCCCATGGATACTAAAAAGTGCCAAAGTCTTTTTTTTTTTTTTTTAAATCTTTATTGTTGAAAATACTGCCCTCTCCCTAGCTAGGGGTGTCGAACTCAATCAGAGAAGGTGACAAAATCTAAAATCCAGCCTAAATCGCGGGCCGAATGGTTTACTGAACAGTCATAAACTGTCATTGTGATGGAAACGCAGCGGAATGCAGTGATGACAGCACGGTGTGGGCCACAGTGCAAGGCCTGGAGGGATGGATTTGGCCCGCGGGCCTTGTGTTTGACACATGTGCCCTAGACCTTCACCACACTATTGTCGGTATCCAGGGGTTATGCATACATGCATATAAACTGCTCCTCCCCTCAATCATCTTTCCCCACCTACTCCCCCACCCTCCACCTCACCTTCTCTCTGATGTTCCTCAGTCTGTACCATGCCTATGTGTCTCTGGACCTATTTTGTTCTTGAAGTTAAAGAGATGTGGTTTAAAATCTCAGCATCATCATTGACTGGTTGTTGCCCTTATAAAACTGTATTTTACTACCTTAATTTAGTATCTCCACATGCAAATTGGATCTCTTTACCCTCCAGTTAATTCTGAAGTTCCCCGAGTGTGAGAGCTGAAGATAATGAGGTAGGTCCTTTGGCTCAGTAGGTAGAGTGCCAGCCAAAGGGAGCCAGGTTTAATGCTGGTCAAGGGCATGTACCTTGGTTGCAGGCTCCTCCCAGGTGGGTCCTGGTCCGGGCACCGCAGGAGGCAATCAATCCAGGGACTTTAAGTATGAAGGGTCAATAGATGGGAGTTGGATGTGTATTTGAATAACAAAGAAATTGATCAGGAAAGATCTAGTGAATCTAGTGACCTAGTAAATCTCCAAAGATTTTTTTTTTTTTAACAAGGTAACTGTCATGTGTCCAAAATGGAAACCATCCCCACAAACCACAATATTTTGAATTCAAAAAATCAATTTGCAATGAATATTATACAAATAAATATATCACTCACAATTCGGGCGTTCTTGAATATTTCCAGCTGAAGAGTCTCACGAAAAATGATTTTAAAGTTGGTCAGGGCTGCCACCTAGAGAAAACATTTTTTTTATTTTTTTATAGATGCGATGGTGTGTGGGGAAGGTCCGCCGTTTGTGACTTCAGGTACAGAAGATCATCAGGAAGGAAAACCCAGGGTGCCTAGCAACAGACAATAGTAGGGTGGGACCTGGCCCCCAGGGTGGCCTTTCCTCTCTAGCACACTACTGGTCACGTGGCTTGGACCCCTGACCTCTCCCTGGAGAGAACATCCAGGCCTCCGTTGTACAATATTTCAGCTCCAGTTCCAGATAAGCAACAAAATCAGCCGCAGCTGACCATCAGGACCAGCTGCATCGAATAATTATCCCCCTGCCCTGGTGCTGGCCAGTCAGTCAATGGAGACTTAGACCCTGAAATGAAAACCGCTGCATTGCCTTGCTGGTGTAGCTCAGTGGCTGGAGTCCTGGGTTGGATAGGCAGTCCGGGCACAGGCCCGGGTTGCAGGCTAGATCCCTAGGAGAGGGTGTGCAGCAGACAGCTGATGGATGTGCCTCTCTCATCCAGGTTTCCATCTCTCTCTCCTTCTCCCTTTCTCTCTGAAATAAAAAAAATATTTAAAAAATAAAAAAGCTGCTGAATATTCTATTGAGATCTTCCATTGGGACTTCCCCCCAAATCTCCACCCTTAAAACCCTTAAGACTGAGCACCCAGCTTGCTCTCCCTCCGCAGAGCACCCCTTCACTTTCCTCTTTCTCTCTCCCTTCCCCATGCCCCCACTTCCCCTTCACCTACAAGCACATACCCTTAGCTTCCTCTCGCTGAAGCTCCCAGGGCCCTTCATTTTCTACTTTTTCTACCTCTGCAATTTACTAAGTAAATGTTCTCCTATAGTTCAGATCTTGGCTTTGAATTCTTTCCTAGCCAGGATCTAAGTACCAAGGTTGCTGAACTCAGGTGCCACGTGACCCCACCAGGTCCTGCAACATACAACAGAGTGAAAAGAGAAAAACAAACACACACATAAGGTCATTAATGTATTAACCTTACCTTAGTCCAGCGGCCGGCAAACCGCAGCTCCTGAGTGCGGCTCTTCCACAAAATACCACTTGTGGGCGCGCAGGCGCAGTGCAGTTGAAACGTCACGGCCCATGCGCAGAAGTCGGTTTTCAGCCTGGGCAGGTGTTTTGAATAGTAACTGGTGTTAGGACACTCAAGGATCCAAAGAACAGCATGTGGCTCGAGAGCATTTGCCGACCACTGCCCTAGTTGGCTCTGCTCAGTGGATAGAGCCGAGGCCTGTGGACTGAAGGCGCTTGGTTCCATTCTGATCAAGGGCACATGCCTGGGGTTTGGGCTTGATCCCCAGTAGGGGGTGTGCAGGAGGCAGCCAATCAATGATTCTTTCTCATCATTGGTGTTTCTATCTCTCTCTCCCTCTCCCTTCCTCTCTGAAATCAATAA
The DNA here is from genome assembly GCF_014108245.1 of Pipistrellus kuhlii. Taxonomy (NCBI): domain Eukaryota; kingdom Metazoa; phylum Chordata; class Mammalia; order Chiroptera; family Vespertilionidae; genus Pipistrellus; species Pipistrellus kuhlii. Next base: position 4,649,263 of record NW_023425573.1, on the reverse strand, counting down.
AAATATATTTTACACACACACACACACACACATAGTAACCTCATGTATACATGGGATATATTTAGGAAAAAGTGAGTAACTCCAAGGTGGCTTAGAATTCAGGCCATCTTAATAGGGAAGGGGGAGGGGAGATGTAAGCCTCTGAGGGGAGAATAAATGCTTTTTGGGAAAGACAAACAGACCCTTGGAAGAATAGATGGCAAGTTTGTGACAAAGTTTGTCCGGGTATGGTATCTCTTTCCTTTGCTGTTTTCAGTCAGTCTCCCCTGGTAGATGAAATTCTGGGGAGTATATTTACAACAGTTGAGTTCAGCAAACAAGGGGAGATCAAAGAGTGCCTCCCTCAATTTTTGTTTTTAAGTGCCTACATACCAAAATAGCCAATATGCTGAAACGGGTTTGGCTCAGTGGATACAGCGTCAGCCTGTGGACTGAAAGGTCCCGGGTTCGATTCCAGTTAAGGGCGTGTACCTTGGTTGCAGGCACATCCCCAGTAGAGGGTGTGCAGGAGGTGGCTGATCAATGATTCTCTCTCATCAATGTTTCTAGCTCTCTATTCCTCTCCCTTCCTCTCTGTAAAGAGTATATTTTTTTAAAAAGTCAATATACCAACCTGGCATATGTTGGGGTTTGTGTGCTCTGAACTCTTTAAGTCATATTTTGCTACTCTTCTTCAGGAAACTGAGACTTAACAAGGTTAAATGACTTCCTAAATATCAGAGTCTAAGCAGGAATTAGAACCAAGATTGCTGAAATACGTTGAAGTCAGGGAAACAACCTTGAAAGCTATATCATTACAGGTCAACTCTTCAGGTCAGAGTCGCTGAGAATGATGAAAATAGGATTGGGAAAGAGGAATGGGGATTATTTAGAATTTATATGATTTTTTCTAAGAAGACAATTCTCCATAAGCCTCCGTCAGGTTAGAAATGAATTAAAATGTTATATTTAAGAATTTTCGTACAACAACCCTCCACCCAAATAACATTATTGCTATTGGGAAGAGAAAAATAATTGCAAAGACTAAGATCATCTTGATATAAATTATACTCCAAAATTGAAGATCCCAATATGGATTAGAGGGGATCTATTTCTCCTACAAATTGAAAAGAATAAATATTAATGACTGGACTGATGCCAAATAAATTTTTTATCTGAAAATGGTGAGGAAGAAAGGGGTTCTTCTTAAAAAACAAAAACAAAAACAAAAACACACACAAACAAACAAAAAAACCACACACACACACACACACACACACACAAACAAACACAAGAGCAGCTCTAGCTGATTTGGCTCAGTGGATAGAGCATTGGCCTGTGGACTGAAGGGTCTTGGGTTCAATTCCAGGCGAGGGTATGTACCTCGGTTACATGCTGGATCCCCTGCTCCGGTCAGGGTGTGCGTGGGAGGCAACCAATCAACATCTCTCTCTCACATTGATGTTCCTCCCCCTTCCGTCCACTCTCTCTAACAAAATCAATGGAAAAATATCGTCAGGTGAGGATTAAGAACAACAACAACAACAAATCAATCAACAAACAAATGAACACGATCAGTAGCAATGCCCCAGGCAGCCCAGATCCTCAGAGCATGGGCCATGCTTTGCCCTTTAATAACCATGGCCAATGCAGGTCAGCTGGAGGGGCAGTAAGGGCAGAGCTTAAGGAGAGATGGGCCAAAATACCAGCAGGAAAACATAAATCTTCAGCCTAATAAAGTGCAAACTAACAGGAGTGAGGGGGCAAAAAGAAAAGAGGCAGCACCCGCCAGGCAACCTAATGAGAAGGCCTGCAAGAAAAGAAACCAGGCTCAGATGAAACAGGAGAGAAGGAAGCCACATCTGACTCCCTCAGCACTGTTAACTGTGCTGCCTGTTCCTCCCTCACGTACAATCTAGAACAGTGGTTCTCGACCTTTCTAATGCCTCGACCCTTTAATACAGTTCCTCATGTTGTGGTGACCCCCAACCATAACATTATTTTCGCTGCTTCTTCATAACTATAATTTTGCTACAGTTAATGAATCATAATATACATATCTGTGTTTTCCCATGGTCTTAGGCAACCCTGCTAGCGGTTCTCAACCTGTGGGTCAAAAATACCCACAGGTTGAGAACCTCTGCTGTAGAGCCTAAGACCATCAGAAAACACAGATATGTACATCACGATTCATTAACAGTAGCAAAATTAGTTATGAAGTAGCAACAAAAATAATTTTATGGTTGGGGGTCACCACAACATGAGGAACTGTATTAAAGGGTCAGGGCATTAGAAAGGTCGAGAACCACTGTTCTAGAAGAATATTTTTACCACTTACTTTGTAAGTACAAAATTTTAAAGCTATAGAAATACAATTTTAAAAAGGGTGACTCTCATCCTACTTTTAAAAAGATGTTTTAAAAAACACAGTGTACTAGTAAGTGCATTAAATAAGTGAAATCTTGTGCTGATCGGCATTTTTGTTCACGAAAATCTAAAACATGTTGTTTGGGATATGGATTTAATGCAGGTTTGTTTTTGTTTTTTTTCATGTGTGTCAACATTTCAATGACGAATGAAACAAAATTTGAAAACCAGTGTTTGCCAGGGAGAACTATAAAGACATGGAAAGCAGGGGAAAATGTCATCCAACATACAACCCAGGGCTGTGAACTTACTCTGTGAAAGTTAGTGCACATCTATTTCTGACATGTTATATGCAAGTTAACATAATCTTATATTCCAAATAAACAATGAGAAACATGGACATTTCCAGTAAAGAGGATTAAATGACCTTTCCAGGATAGTGAGTGTAAAATATCGAAGGTATTAAAAAAAACAAATAGTTGGCACCTAGGGAAATTGGAATATTTAAAAATATGCCTTGAAGAGCTAAATGACCTTTACTTTTTCAAACTAAATATAAAATGCTCACCTGCGTCCAGATTACACATTTATCTATTGAGAGAGTTTGATTTGAGTTAGTCAAGCATTTACAGAGAGGGCATTTGACTTGCCAACACTCAGAGCATTAAAATAAAAGGGAGTTTTCCCGGGAAGATTTTATCTGTATAGCTAGAGCCCTGGGAGAAACATAAATGGAAATTCGCTGTGATATAGTACTTGGAGCTAAAACACAAAGCAACCACCACCTTCACTTGCAAAACAGCTTTGCAGTTAAAAGCTTTAGTTTCCCCCTTTTCTCTAATTTGGCCAGGGAATTAGGGGTTTCTATCAGGCTTAACAGCTATTGTGGTGTTTCTATCTTCTTAACAGCATACTCTAACAATCAGGTAATTAGAGACACTTCTCTGGTACTTCTATTCTAGGGCAGTAGACTGTTTAATAAGCATTTAATCTCTCATGCCATAAAATGATCATTCCTCATTTCTATGCTAAACTAAATCATGCCTGCTCAATAACCAGGAAGAAAAGTTAGCCTGGCCGGCATGGCTATGAGGTTGAGCATTGACCAATGAACCAGGAGGTCACGGTTCTGTTCTTGATGAGGGCACATGCCTGGGTTGCGGGCCGGATCCCCTGAGTGGGGGCTGTGCCAGAGGCAGCCAATCAATGGTTCTCTCTCATCACTGATGTTCTATCTCTTGCTCCCTCTCCCTTCCTCTCTGAAACCAATAAAAATATCTTTTATGAAAAAGTTAAAACTTTAAAAAATTATTATAAATACTTAATTTCCCTTTGCCTTCTTGGGAAAGGATCTCTATAGAGCTTGAGAAGCTCCCCCATGATCCAGGGTCTTGCTTTCTCTAGGTTTTTTTGGTTTTTTTGTTTCAAAGCTCTTTTGGTACAGACCATTAGTGGAAATACCCACATGATTTAGATCATTTGGAAATTTCTCTTCTTAAATTCTTCAACGGATGGTATTTTTATTGCATTCAAAGCAAGGTTATCAACGTGAAAAATAGATACAAAAATAGTAGCAGCGGCCATTATTGGGTAAAGGTAGGTAATGGAATGGAAGCAGTTTTAGTGGTAGCTTGAATGGGGGTGAGTTTGACCTCAAATCCCTTCAAAATGGTATCAGGGTCTCACTGGTATTTCAAGTCTACATTATCACTTTTTATGTGAACTTGATTTTTTTGTTGAAAATAATTGATATTACTTCTCGAAGAGTTTTAAGCCACTAAGACTGTTAGAGGAAAAGTGATGGTATTTGCATAATATGTGCAGTTTTATTTTTAAAATGTATAAGGAAGTGTAAGAACCTGGTCTTTAAAGTGCAGCTATTAAAACCCTATGCTTTTTAAAGCAGAAAATTAAATATAATCTGTTATCGTTTTTGACTTGCTGCAGCAGCCATGGCATCCTTAATGGAGAAAGAATGGGGGAGGAGGAGGAAGAAAGAATGGATCCCAGCACAAAGTAGCAGCAATGCCAGCTGGCTTATCTGAGAGCTGCCAAATGAATGCTGAAGGAATCTGCTTCAAATCCCGTAAGGTTATATCACAAAACGAATGCAACTCTTCACGGTTCAGGAGGACGTAATTCAAATTAGGAAAAGACATCTCTATGGCTTCATAACCAGTGTCCTGCTCAATGGACTCCTGTGTTAAAGACCGTTTTATACGGAAGGACAATTCGGCCTCTGATCTCAGATCAATTTTCTCTTGCCTGGCAACCCATCCCTGCTCACTTCTCTACTAGAATATAATCAAACATATTGTCCCTTGGGTAAAATATTGCCAGAGAAGATGAGGGAGCTTCCTGAAATAGAGAAATCCTCGATGTCCTATTTTATGTCAAACAAACAAACAAGTAAATAAATAAATAAATAAAATTACACACACACACACACACACACACACACACACACACACGACAAGATACTGTGAGAGGAAGCTGGAAGGCAATACCTTTAGCCACACTGATGCAGAGTTCTGAGACTTGAATAGGCAAACGTGGTACCCTGTGGGTTATTTGGATAAATGACCCTACATTTGTCCAGAAAGTTTCCCCCAAAAGCCAGACATGCAAATCACAGCAAATTAAAACATTCTTTCATAGTTTGTGAAAAAATGTGCACATTGATTGACTCCAGAATTCTACTTTAAGAGTTTGTCTGAAGAAAATAATGTATGATGTAGGTGAAAGACCAGAGAAATGCAGATGTCATCAATAAAAAATTTGGTTAAAAATTTAATATATCCAGACAATGGAATATGCAAATATCATTAACAAACTTTTCAAAAAGAATGTTTATGAATTTGAGGAATGGTTATGATATATTTTAAAGGAGGAAAATAAGTTAATAAATCATATATACCCTGTTTCCCCAAAAATAAGACAGTGTCTTATATTAATTTTTCTCCCAAAGTTGCGCTAGGTCTTATTTTCAGGGGATGTCTTATCTTTCCATGCACTAGGTCTTATTTCGGAGGATGTCTTATTTTCGGGGAAATACAGTAGCAAATAATCCCATATTTGCAAAATATTCTATGTGGATTATTTTAAAATTTAATATAACATTTCACAAGTGCTGTATTGACCCAGTTTTGAAAGCATGGTTAAAAACTCAATGCTCATTGTGGGAAGTTTGCCAAGTCTACACTCTGACACCTTCCCCCTTATCAGGCTCAACAATCCTGGGTTACAATGCACACATCTAACTAACTGCAAGAGGCCCCAGATGCCAAATATCTAGGATGGCCTCTTGTTAGGTCAGCAGAACTATTCAAAAGGATACTATTGTAATTAGCTACTTATTAATAATAGGAAAGAGTAAGGAGAAGCCACACATTATAGTGACCACTTCCCATAGATCACTGGGGAAATAGATACATGCACAAGGAATAAAGATCATTGGCTGCAATGGACAGGGACAGTGCAAACCCTGGAAAATTTAGGAATACATAATCCCCTACCAGGCGTCTTCAAACTACGGCCCGCGGGCCACATGCGGCCCGCAGAGGAGTCTGATCGGGCGCGCCAGGTTTTTTGGGCAGTGAGCGCAGCCGAGGTGTTACAGTAGGAATTAGTAGTTCATATAGTCCGGCCCTCCAGCTCTCTGAGGGACCGTGATCTGGCCCCCACTTTAAAAAGTTTGAGGACCCCTGCAACCCATGGTCAGCAGACCGGCTCACAAGCCACATGCGGCTCTTTGGCCCCTTGAGTGTGGCTCTTCCACAAAATACCATAGCCTGGGCAAGTCTATTTTGAAGAAGTGGCCTTAGAAGAAATTTAAGTTTAAAAAATTTGGCTCTCAAAAGAAATTTCAATCATTGTATTGTTGACATTTGGCTCTGTTGACTAATGAGTTTGCCGACCACTGCCCTAAACAAAGAAGCTTGCTTCCTTGGTGCTCTTGGCTTTGGCTCTCTTGACTTTCGTGGCTTCCTTGCCTTTGCCTGGTTCCTCCATAGCCATGTGCACCCACATCTAATAGACTGATGGATTGCAATTGGGAACAAGAACTAAGAGCTGGACGGAACACAGCTCCAATATGGAGTGACATTTCTGGACACTGCATTTGATTCTACCTCTGAGGAAGCCACTGCTATATTTGTTCAATGGGAAATGAGAACTTGGAAACTCAGGCAATTAATTTCACAGAAATAAAGCTTTCTACACCACCTTATCCTCCCATGAGGGCCTCTGAAAATTCTTATTTCAGGTGTTCCCCAAGAATCCCCCTTGCACAGTTAACAAAAATAATAAATTGACATGAAATCTAAGAAACATACCAAACTTTGCCCAGTATGCCATTCATAAGCTGACTCCTGCATTTCCACCAGGCCATTACCGTTTCCCAAGGTACAACTGCCTGTGTGGCCTTGCCTGGCAGCCTTTCACCCACTGACAGAGCTGTAATCAATAAACAATTCTGCTTTTCATTTCTGTAGAGGTAATTTACTATGTCCCACCATCATCAGAAATCAACAACTGTTAAAATACAGCTCTTACCTTATAATTTATAAAGATGAAGGGAGATAATGTATATGATTTCCTTAGCGCAATACCTATCATGTAGGTTGAGTTCCCCCCATTCCTACATTTTTATTTATTTTTTAACGCTTTGAGGAACACTTCTTCAAGATATAAGATAGGAGACCTTCGTGATACTATGGGGAACAGAATTGGAAAACAAAAATCTTGGCCTTTCAATTCACCATTTAGAAAAATATTGATTAGAGAGAAACAGTGCTTATCTTTCCCCACCAATCCCACTTTGCAATCTTTAAAAATCCTTAGATGTTAAGAAGGAAAACCTAAGATAAAGAAGAAAATGACATATTGTGGTGGATTTCCATGAATAAAATCTGATTCTATCCATAGAAATGTAATTTTGTCTTACACCCTCCCTCAGGTTAAATTTAGAAATGAAAATAGTTACCCACGTGAATGTAGAGAAGGAGCCAAACAAATTTTACTTGCCCTTGGATTGGATGTAACAGGGTAGATGTATCAGCCTGGTGAGCTTCAGGTAGTATGGGGAAGCATATCTTAATGTTTCCTCTAGAAAGGTCTGGGATTTGCAAGAGTCTATAGATGCTGGTCACATTAAGGGCATATGACAGTGGAATTTGCATTAGGTCAAATGACACAATACTAGGTGGGAAAGTAGACATCTCAGTGGAAGACAGAGTAAAAGAATGACCATTACAAACAACCAGACCTATAGAGAATATCCTTAACACATACCATCATAGATTTGGCTAAGGGCTAGACAGTACCCTTCAATATCATAATCCTACATTAGCAATGTCTCGGAAAAATTATATTCACTCAATATCTATGTACTCCACAGCTCCCTTGAACCTGGGCAGGACCAAGTGACTAGTTTTTACCAATGAACTATGAGCAGAAGAGATATGTATTTTCTGGGCTGTGGCAGTAAAAAGTCTTTGTTCAAACTCCCTAATACTTGCTTCTCTGTTTTGGCAATCATAGAAGTAACATGTTGAGATAGATGAGACGCAAGATAAAGGTAATCTGGTCTCCTAAGGCATCATTTGAGATAAAGCAGTTTGACTCAACACAGAAATTAGCTTTTAAATGATAAGCCAAGGATATTTCCCAGTTATTTATCATGGCTACAGAATCTTGTAAATGTTTACCAATATAGGCCTCCAGAATGAAAAGTAACCCCCGTTAGGAAATGATGGGGAAACTTTAAATTGGCTGAGTATATTTTGAATTAATTCTGAACATATTTTAATTGGTCACTTTATGTTTTCTACTTCTAGATAAAATGGAAATTTGTGAAAGACACTAAGGAAATTAAATTTATTACGTAACTGAGTTTAAATATATAAGGAAAAACCATACCTCCTACACCATTATTAATATTATAGTCATATACAGTTGACCCTTGAAAAAATAGGAGCTTAGGAATAGTGAACCCCCATGAGATTGAAAATTTGCTTATAAATTTTGACACCCCCCCAAACAAAAAAACACAAAAAAATCTTAACTTATCTCTTGGTATCCATGGGGGTTTGGTTCAGGACCTGCTGAGGATATCAAAATCTACAATGCTTGAGTCCCCTGTATACAAAGATATAGATCAATACATACATTTGATTCTCCATGTCCTCAAACTCCCAACTGTATGTGTTAAACAGAAAAGTTATTTATTAGAAAACAAATTAGTGTAAAAGTATTTTGATAGCACATGGCTTTATGTCCCAGTGATGTCACTTTTTGGGTGGCTTTGGATAAACTTTTTTTTTTTTTTTAATCTTTCTAATATTTTACTTTTCTCATTTGTGAAAAGAGAAAACTAATGTAACATAAGGTTGAACGGAACATTAAATTGAGACAATAAGCATAAAGTTCTTAACAGAGAATCATATTATACATATAGGGAGTCTTTAATCAATACCTATTACTATTTTAATATGGTTATTATTGTAATAGCTAGAAATCCACACTAATATAATAACTTTGCATATAGTTAAAGTCAAGATGATTCAATAATTCCCTGTATTACATGGAAGACAATGATATAAGAAGGAATTTAAAGTAACTAGAATGAAAAATTAAGGATTTATCTTCAAGATATTGTAGGCTATGTTTATGCCTCTTGCAATAGGAACTGGTGAGCAGTTAACAGAATATGTCTTTAAAGCTAGAAATCTTTATTTTACTGTTTCTAAAAGAGGCAGAAAACATGGATTATATTATTTTGTAGAACAGTCTACTCATCTTGGAATTATAAGTAAGTAGAAACAGGTTTGCAAGATGGGTAGTTTTCTTTTAAAAATCTATGGGTAACCTGCCAGAGCAGGAATTTCAATGTTCACATCTCATGTGTACCATTTGGTTTATAATCTCCTGATTGCTATCTTGTAGTGAACTGTGCTGTTTATGGCTCTAAAAGTGCTATCTGGGTGACAGTCTTCAGTTTCTAATCTTAAGATGGTTGTCCGGTGGCTTTGATCCCAATGGCTCCTCATGCAGCCTGATAGCACTGTGAAGGGAAATACAATTAGCTAACCATGCACCTGTTCAGTTTAGAATTTTATGAGTGTAACTTATAATATGATTGACATCTTGGGGCTTGTAATCCTTAAAATGGAAATTCTGTATGAATTTCTGAAACCTAAATATATGTAAATATTTTGTGGAATATATTCTCTCTCTCTTTATAATATATAAACCTTTTCAAAGAGCTTAAAAAAGTTTAACAATTATGAATTGTGAATTCACAAAAATTAGAAGAGAATACTTTGAATTTTTACATTCATTTTAGTTTTTAACCATCTATTCTATTGTATACCTCACAGCTTCTTCATAATCATTTTCCTCTTAACATCATCATTTTAATTGAAATTTGGATATTGTTCCAGGATCATATTATTTTATTTAAGCATTTCCAACATTGTATCCTGTAGTCATGTATCATGTAATAAACTCTAGACAATTTATTTATAATTTAAGTACTTCCTGAGAGGTTTGACTTCTGTTATCAGTAATGTCAATTTAAAATATTGCTAAAGATTAGCATATTGGTATACTAAAATCTCTGAAATATGTAGGAGCCCAGTGGTTCTTTTACAGAACAGATTTATAAGACCCTGAGAAAAGGCCACATCCAGTAGACCATATAGTAATTTTGTAGAGAGGAGGGAGGAAAAAAGTGGAAAGGAGAAAGAGAGAAATAGTAACATGAGAGAGACACATTGATTAGTTTCCTCCCTCACATACCTGGCTGGGGCTGGGATCAAACCTGCAACCCAGGGAGTGCCCTTGACTGGGAATCTAACCCCAAAACTCTTCTGTGCGAGGGCTGATGCTCTATGGCTGAGTTACACCAGCCAGGGATCTACAGAATTATTTAAAAAATATTTTTACTTGCGATGTTAAAATTTTCTTTCTTTAATGAAATAAACCTGACTATCCATCATAAGTGAGTTTCTGTTGGGTAGTTCGAGGAGCTGAAGTGAAGTGTTCAGTAGTATCAGAAGAACATTTGTCAAGGATCTAATGAAGACCACTGGTACTTTTAAAATAAGTCAGTGTGTTAGCATAAAGCATGCTTCTATCAGACTAAAGTTCTTTTTTTTAGCAGAGGGATAAAGAGAAATGTTAATTAATTAGAGGAAGAAATATATTTCTTTATCAGAAGATAAAGTTTTGAGGGTGAGAACCACCTCTTGGTAATGGTCACATAATTATAGATTTGTCTTATTTTTCTTATCTGGATGAGTAGGATTATTCCAACAAAAATTGTATAGTAAGTCAAATGAACCAACATATGCAGAATGAGTTTATACCTGATAAAGCAGTATTAATTAGTAAGTCTTACGACTGCTATGAATTAACATGGTGCTATTGGAAATGTCAACTGTGCCTTAAAGCATTAGTAACACAAGTGATTTCTTCCTCTTCCTCAATTCATCAACAGCTTAAAACACAGAGCGCTTTGACATATGTTACTGTGAATACTATGAAATGTTCTCAGATAGCCAGGATCGGTTTGGCGTTGGCCTGTGGACTGAAAGGTCCTGGGTTCGATTCCGGGCAATGGCATGTACCTTGGTTGTGGGCACGTCCCCAGTGGGGGCTGTGCAAGAGGCAGCTGATCAATGATTCTCTCTCATCGATGTTTCTAACTCTCTATTCCTCTCTCTTCCTCTCTGTGAAAAATGAATAAAAATATATATTAAAAAAAATGTTCTCAGATAAACGGGCCTAAACATCTAAGGGAGAGAATGTGTGCATGTCCATGCAAATAGCAGGCAGTGTGATCAACAGACTATTATCAATACCTGATCTTTAATGCCAATACCAATATTGCTGAAAAACAGTTGCTACCCACTGACTCAGTTGATACCATATATAATAAAATAACCATTCCAAACAGTAATATATTCCTAAATGAGAAGTTATTGAAAACTTAAAGTTCTTATTGTGTGGAAGTATGAAGGGGTAAGAAACAGTATTAAAAATAAGAAAATTGGAATAAGAGAGTGCTGAGAGGTCTTGTTCATGTCATCAATGTCTCTGAAATCACTCCCACACATGTCTGTGGGCTTGTCTCAAGTCACCAGTCACCAGTTACCAAACAGTGACAGACTCATAGATAGAGAGCAGCTTGACAGCTCAAGAGGGTGTGGGTGAGGGCTGAAAGGGAGAGGGATTAAGCAAAAAGAAAGAAAGAAAGAAATCATGGAAGGGATAACAGCGTGGTACCTGTGGGGTTAGAGAGGTGTGGGTGGGTAGAGGAGGGTGTAAGGGAGATAAATGGTGATAAAAAATAAACTAATTTTTATTTAATAAAAATAAAATAGAGGTTTAACCCTGAAAAAAAAAAATTAATGGATTTTGGATACAACCTACCCAATATTTGTTGTTTTATTTTTTAAAATTTCTAAAGAAACAAACCAACCACAGTTAATTAAGCATGCAGATGAGTAGTCTATACACATCAGTAGGCATTTGCACTAGGTGGTAAAAACATATGGAATGTATCACATTTCAAACAACCAAAGGGTTCCTAGGAATAATGAATGAGATTCATAACTATGAACAAAAATACGCTCATCACACATCTTCAGATTATTAAACCAAGAACAAACCTTCCTCTCCCCAATTGTTTTTTCTTAGAACAAATTTCTGACACCGAAGAGAAAATTTGTTTCATATTTTATTGAATTTCATTTATATTAAATTAAAAATATATTTCTGACAGATTCATGTAACAAAAAAGCAGAACAGTTTTCAAATTGTTCAGCTGGGATGATCAGTACGGAATGAGGCAAAGCAGGTCGCATTCTATAATTGCCTTGAACAGGTACAATTCTTTCCCAAGAGCCTAAAAAGGATCCTTGAGAACTAACTGAGAAGCCTTTACAGAAATGTAAAAGACAGTGTGTCTCTCATTTTCAAATAACAACACAAGTAGGGAGAAGAGGAAAACAAGGGGGGTGAAGGGTTACAGAAGAAAAAAGATTAAGGGAAATTATACTAAAAATATACCTAACATTAAAAAAGTTAGTATGAGTTAAGTGCATAATCCTTCATAGACAAAATAGAAAAAAAAATCAAAATAACATTTTACAGCACACAATTGTCATATCCTATTGTGTAAGCGAGCGCAGAGGTTGAACATGTCACAATAGTGCTGAACACAGAATCACAAGTAATGTCAAAATTATAACTTCCAACCAAAAGAAACAACCACAAGCTGGTTACTTATATACAAATCAACCCTAAGGACAATTATGTTCCAAATGAAGAAGTCCACAAAAGAAAGTCAAAGCGACATTATCCTTATTTACAAATGCAACTAGCCATGTCTTTAACAAGCTATAAAAATACTATTCACATTTTCAAACATACAGTAGTATTTTTTGTTTATTTCCAAAGGCAGCTAACTTTGAACACTGGGGTTTAAATGAAACACTGATGGCTTACGAACTAGGTGTTGTTGCACCCTGTCCTTTGAAGGAACTTCATAAGAGAGGGGGCTTGTTTTCTCTTTACACGTGAAGAACACAGGAAATGAATACAAACGTATAAAATGCCTTAAGCCTCTGTCTTTTTGGTAGCGTCTCCCATGAATACCTGAACTGATCTTAGTCACTATGTTGATATGTGTATGAGATGAGTGTCTGAAAGAAGATACAACAGGACTTTTTTTTGTGTGTGCTATGAATTGCCTTACAGATTGGTCTCGTTTCATTTGATCATGTTACCATGGTGCTCAAGAAAGACATGAACCACCAGTAGTACCGTGAGACAATGCGGTTTTGACATGCAGTGATGCAAGTCCCTGCAGCTCCTCACAACATGAGATGTAGACGCAATAGCCAGTGAGATGTGCATTCAAAGTTAGCTGCCCCTGCACAGCTGCTCAGCTTAGTAATCGACCCATTTAACAGCAGTACCCATTTATGCTACATATGTCAAAGTACCTTGCTTGAAAAGAACAGCTCACGTATTTACATTGAGAAAATAACTTTCGTAGCTGATTACTGTATAATCCCGAAAGGGTTCTTGGAGTGCTATGGTGCAGACCCTCCACTCCCTCTTCCCAGCCCCTGAGAGATCCAGAATATACAGGAAAACGACTTCCACGAGAGGGAAAAAAAAGCACAACCCTTCCTCAACGGAAAAATCTGGAAATGGGATCCAAAAATCAGGTTATGTCAATATATAGGATGTATGATTTGCTTTCCTTCAAAAGGCTACAGGCTGGGGCAAACTTTACACAGCAAGGGTAAAAATAGTAGTCAAGGCAAAGTGGCTTGGGCCAGTTAGACTATCGCCTACAGGAATGAGACGTTGTTTTCTTACATTTGTGTAGCTGTACAAATATAACCATGCCTCACGATATGGGTCAAACTCATTAGAGTCTTGAAAGAAAAAATGTCCTTGGAGAGCATAAGCAGAGGAAGAATGGCAACCTCGCAGACAATGTGACTTTCCATTACAGTGAAATTGCACTCATTACATATTTCTTAGATGGATGCATGAACTAACAAAAGATTATGGGACATTCTCAAAGCTGAATAGCCTTTCCCTTTTAGGATACTAAGACTCTTCATTTGTGTGTGTGTGTGTGTGTGGTGGGGGGGGGATATAGCAGCTCTACAACATTTGCCATCAGGAATAAAATAAGATGAAGTAAATAAGTTAATGTGCTGGCAAAACTAACTTCTCAGGGATATGCAAGGTTTTCCTGAAAAGATGAAATCGAAGACCCTACCCAGGGCAGGTGTCCCTATGTGAGTTTCAAGATTCATCACGGGGCTGACTCGTCTCAAATCCTACAGAGAAGGACATAGTAAAGGAATCCGTCTTCATGGAAAGACACGAAGCAAAAATTAATATCACCAAGTATACTATGTGCAGTGGTTTATTTGTACATAGTTCAAATCATGTCCAAATCGCTGGGGTCTTTTATGAAGAAGCCAGGCATGCCGGAGCAGAGGCTAAGTCACTATTTCACAAAGCAGGGTGCGGGACTGCGGAGATCCACTATGGCTTAAGAGAGGAACAGCATCCAGGCGACCACTCCAAACTAGAGTGGGGCGGGGGGTGGGGGGGGGGGGGGAGTGAAGACAATGCAGGTGGTTGTGCCAATGGGGAAGGGAAAGGAAAGTATTTTCCTCGAAGGTCCAGAGAGAAATGAGCATTTCTGTGATACCTACCAAGACAATCAATCACTTCTAAAACGGAGGGTCAAAGGGCATTTTCCAGGGAAAGCAGGGGAACACCCCGAAATGGGGGCTTAGAGCCTTTCCAGCTCATGACCAGAGAAGTATTCTCTTCTGCCCAAATATCACCTGGCCGGGAAGGTGAGGCAGGGGCCCGCAAATGTGGCACAGCCTACATTTTTGCAAAATCAGGGGGATTTGAACAGAGTGTCTGAATTTTCTTCTTTTTTTTTTTTTTTTTTAAATGGGGCCTTCTCTGTTATTGAACATAACAAAGCAGCCTGTGGTGTTAAAAGCCACTTGCCCACACAAAGACAAGGTTTTCCTGACCCAACAAGGTGCCCACAACAGCTTTATGGTTGTAACTGTAGAGACAACTGCAGAGACATCATGGGGTTAGAATATTGTATTAATTCTACCCAGAAATATAAAACCTGGCCCCACTGTAATATCTGTAATAGTAAGGCCTCCACTGATCTCAGTATGTTAAATTATGCCCAATCTATTTTTCTAGTGCTATTCTTTCTTAAACAAATGGCAATTAGAAGACATGAGTCTGCCTTTATGTATCGACATGGGTTCAAGGCGGTCCTTCAAAATTCCATATGCACCAGAGGCCCAGCCGAATTCTCTGTCCATAGCATCTATAGGGGTGAATTTATCTGATGATTTTTTTTTTTAAACAACTAGCGGCTTACACACCTGGATTTCTGGTTTGCTGTACTACAAATAATCAGTCTAATAACTGGAGTTCAAAATAATGGAGATGCAGCAGTTGGAAATGGTTTTAGCATTTCTTCATTAGAATATTGTTAACTAATTCCTGTTTGTTTTAGGAAACTGGAGGTATCAAGGAAAAAGAAAGGACATGTCACAAATTAAATGTTTTGTTTGCTTGGTAAATGGCACCGCTCATTCTTTGTCTCTGCCTAAGGCAACAGAACATTTACATTTCCCAGACTTCATTCGGAAACCTCTCACTTCAAGTCATATTAACAGGTTTGCCTGTTAAACTCTTCAAGGTGGTGCTCTCAAAACACATTTTAACAATGCCTCTTTACACTTAGTACCTTTTTAAAAAGGTAAAGGAGTAAGGGTATGAGGAAAAAAATAAAGTGTAGTTCTTTAAAGCCGTTTTACACGTGGAACCAGCTCTCTACATGCCTACTTTCAGATATACCTAACAAACAGCAATTTTAAGGGATAAACTTATTTTTTACTTTGCAAAATCCATCCTACACTCTCATATCCTGCGTTTTATTTTGTTACATTGTATTATGTGGTCAGTTTTCTATCTTAATGTACTTAATAATATTAAACTCATTTAATGTCTGATGACCTAACTAAATCTACACCTTACAGCATTTTTCACGGACTGGCCAGTTATATACATGCTTTCGTGATCACCCTTCCTAATACCTTATGAACTACATACACTAGTTAAATAATCAACATTTATAGATGGATGGAGAATTCAAGTTTTAAATAAAGGTTAGATAGCTAGAAAAAACTTGTATTTACATCCTTCCCTGTCGGGCTTAAAGAATTAAATTTTTCTTGTTACTTTCAACACCTCCAGAAGCACACCGATAGTCCCTCTCACTTCAGATAGCAGCAGACCTCACAGTCCTTTAGGGTCTGTCCTTGGCATTGGGGATAGTCCTAACCTTCATGCCATGTCCGGCCTTTAGAAGCTATTAGCACACATTATAACACGTCTTAGAAGGATACTCTTTCTTCTCTGAAGCTACAGAGACTCATTCTTCTTGATATACTAAGAGAGAGTCCCCTGTTTTTACTTTGCATCTTTTAATATAATAGGAGTATTTCCTTTTTTTAATGCTATTTCAAAATTATTACTTAAGAGCTCTCATCCTAACCTGTGCCACTACCATTTGGAAAACCAGCCGCTGCTCAGCAGCCCAAGCACCTCCGCATGGTGTGGTTCTGTGTCTACCCTGGTTTACAGAACATCTTTGCTCACCTGTCTAAGCACTGCTTTCAACAACCTTGCCATTATACCGCTTTTCATACTTGAAAATAAGATTCCCTAAAGTAGGTATAAACTACAAAACTGGGTGATTTAAAAAAATATAGTTTATGCAACTTTAATAGTCATTTTCTTCAAATTTACTGAATTGATTCTGCATATTAGCACGGATACATCTGGCCTCAGGAACATGATATTCCAATGCACCGTTCAGGCTCTGATTGGCATTGGAACATTACGCTCCACTGGGCTCACCAACTTATTCTTTGGAACAAATGGAATTTTTCTTCTCCTTCTCATCCACTCTGAAATATGTTTTCCAAGGGGAACAAATATCTAACAAAAGGAAAACCCTAAAACATCTGAAATCAAGGATGTGCTACACAAAGCACTCAAAAGGAACAAGGGCGTGGAGCCCTCATGAAACACGTTGGGTCATTTTAGGCTATACTCACATCTATCTCCAGTTATTAGTGGAAGATTACCTGGTGTCCAAGGGTCTCATGTTCTTAGGATAAAGATTACACTCACTGGATACATTTCTATTACCTTAAGAGTTAAAAAAAATATATCGTTCTATCCTTCCACAAAATAAATGATTGTGCTTTCCATATCACAAAAAAACAACATATAAATACTGTAAATCAAAAGAAAAAAAATCAAGCTCTAGAATTCAACAAGCATGCTGTCAATGCCAAGTTGGTACAGATTTATCCAGAAGTTGGAGGCTTATATTTAAATTTTGATAAGTACTGAAGTGAGGTCCCCTTTTCCTGGAGATTCCTCTGAATGGGTGAGAGTGCTCTAAGCTGTCAAGCTGTGGCATCTGAGTTATTCTTGGGAAATTTATGGCTGAACTTTTCCAGAAGGATCTCAGAAATCCCTTCCTTGCTTTTCCTCACGCTTTTAGCTTACCTCTCTTTTCATAACGTAGAACAAAACTGATCCGAATGCCTCCAACGTTCTTGGCCAAAGACCAACATCGACTGCTGATGTAATGATCAAGTTAGAATCCAGGCAGGCCAGCAGGCCAGTGATGCAACATCCTTCTAGACCGGTTTGTGCTTAGATGATAGCATTGAAACTATCCTATTCGTATATTTCAGTAACTTGTAGGATCTTTCATTTGTGTCTCAAATGAATTCACTAGAGATCTTTTAACTAACAGCTGATTTTATGATGACTACTCACAAAAAGTTCATGCAATCTTATTCTTTAAATTTATTAAGAAATTCAAGTGTCATCCCAAATATATCTAGACTAAAATGTTTAAGTTAGGTACAATATTACATTTATCTCAGTATTTACCCCATAACACAGTGCTTTTAATAGACTCTAAATAAATATTAATTGAAAAAAAAAATAAGTTGAAGGTATTAATGGATTTACATTTTCAAAATAAGCAGAAACCTATATATATTTTTTTCTTTTGCATCCCCCCTCCCCTCCCAAACTCTCTGTTTTAACATTTGGAGATTTTTAGTCTAATTGTTTCTTATAATAAAGTCAAATTTGATCCCACAATGCCAACATTAGAAAAAAATTAAATCTAAATGACTTGGGATGGATTTTCCTAGAAAAGAGACATATCCAATTCTCCTGATAACTGACCTGAGGTTCCCTTTTCTGGAGACTCATTCCTACCAATTGTTCCCATTACTCGTCTTAACGCAGCAGTGTTCTCGTGAAACAGTATATAATAAAGATGGTCCTAGAACTAGGATGCTGTGTTTGAGGAAAGGAGTTATTATATAAAGTATCAAAAGATTAGTATGTGGGATATTAAAATAATCACATGAGAATATTCTTCAGGTTTATTTACAAGTTTTGACCCAAGGACCTATCTATTGTATAAACTGTGAATGCTTGTCTTTCTTTTTTGTTATACCAATTTATGTGCAAAGAGTTACCTTCCCCTTATTATAAATAGAGTCTCATACTAGACATTCCATGGAATTCAAGCCCATCCTTGCTTGCATTTCTTAATTTCCAATATACAAAATGGACAACTTTCCTTGCGTAGCAAATGTGATATCACGTGTACATCATGTGCCGTCCCTGTCACCATAATCCCTGGGTACTGTTCCAAAGTCCTCATTTGCTTGGTTTGGTATTTCCAGTCTTTCTTTCTTTAAGCACTTTTTTTTTTTTAAAAAATGTACTTAAAGTAGCTATTTTGCTGGTTGCTTCCATATTGCTTCATTCAAAATCCAAAATGGAGTTCAGAAAGAGAACAAATAAAATTAGAGTTTAAGTGCAAACTACGTTTCTGAGTATCTGCCCAGGTAGACATACCCAATCCAGTGTGTTTCTTCCAGTTCAATGGATTCCCCATGGGATCACCCCTGAAAATATCAGTAGTTTTCATAAACCACACAGAACTGTCTCTTAGTTTCCCTTCTTCTTCTTCTTCTTTTTTTTTTTTTTTTTTTTTTTTTTTTAACAATTACCAACTGCCTATCAAGTACTGTCATTTATATAGGAGAAGAACACATTGAAAGATGAAAATGAATGGGGTTGGTGGTACATGTTCAATAGTGTAAAACTCAAAAGTGAGATCTGATGCTATATTTGATTAACATTTGGCCTCCTTTTCTAATTTTAAAAAGACAATATCTTTTAAATAGTGGCCATTCCACTTCCTTTCCTAAATTCTGCCAATTTATATCAATGTATAAAAAATTTGCAATTAGAAATTAAAGCCAAAAATAGGGGAGAAAGTAGTAATATGAAGGACTAGAGCAAAGCAAAAACAAAAAGGAAAATAATAAATAAGGACACAAGAAAGCCCTCCAAACGTAATTAAATTATAACTCTGATGTAGGTTCAGAAATGAAAGCTAAGTTAGCCACTCCTGCTTGTCAGGATAGAAACAGTGGGAGAAAGCAATTGGGAGTCTCCATGTGTTATATTACACGTTGTAGAAAAGGTTATGTTTTTTCTTATTCTAATGGAAAGGTTATTTGGGCTTTCAGGGATGCTGAAACTGGTACACAGCAGTTCCTGTAGACAGGAACAGATAGCATGGATCTTTGAAGACTCTGCATTTCAAAAAAGATAGAAAGAAATTTGAAAAAAAGAAAAAAATTGGAACACTAGTTTGACAGTTGGCAGTATTGCCTTGCATATGCTGGTTCTGTCTCCTGACCAGCCCATGCAGAGAAATGAAGAAACAGTGTGGTCTTTCCTGTCTTTCTCTTTTAGTCCTTCCTTCTCATGTTCAAGTTAGATAAGCACATAACTAGCATTGCATCTCTACAGCTTCCCCTGGGAAGTTGCAAATCTACTGGCCTTGGGAGAAGGGAGGCCATAAGAGAAAGAGCGGTGGCAGGGACATTGGAGTGGGCATATCTTTCCACCTTGAAACCACTGCTGAGTCTACACCACAGTATTCCGGTGTCTGTAGGGCGGAGGAGGCAGCACAGTGCCTGGCTTCAATGAGAACTCAGAGAGGTATTCGGGATTCTCTGCCACGATGGGCCGGATCCGTCCATTCTGCTTATAAAAATACTTTGTGCTGTACTCCTGCAGGTAGTCTGGGTGCTGGAAGGTGCTCCGAGGGGGCAGGCTGTGGTTCCAGTAGTCAGGGTTGTCGAACGCTTTCTTGGCCTTCTCCGGCACAGACAGTCCGGTGCCCTTCAGATACTCGGCGTTCCCCAACGTGTTGGCGAAGGTGTTGAGGTACAGCGGCTCGTTCACATACTCCTCCTCTGCCTTCGGGGGGCCAGTGGAAGCATTGTGATATTCGGGGTTATCCAGAGCTTGAACGTCTCCGTTTTTTCTCCGAGAAACAAAGGGGTTCTCCTCTACAGGGTTCAGATATTCTGACGGAATACGAAAATATCAGTTAACATCTACTGCCTGGAAAAGGTTAATCAGAGCAAGGTTATACAGAACGGTTAGCTTCTTTGTTCAGAACAGGAAAGCCATGAATTCTTATAAAAGTTTGAACCGTATAAAACGTCTCTATTTTGTAGGTTGGAAATGATCCATTAGTGGCTATTTTGTGTAATTTAATCCAATAAATTATCTAAAATAGGTACTGGCCCAGAATTCTTTTTAAAAATGCTGCTAATTAATGTCGTTCTCCTCAAGTTTAATTTCTCTATATTATGACTATATATATAGACATGTACTCAAATATACAGATCATGGTTTTGTCTTGACTTTTAGTATATACATAAAAGTGACACAAGATATTCTTACTTTGCTAAAATGCGAACATTCTGAAATAAACTCTCTATCCCCCATACTTAGTTTGACATGTAGAGAAAAAAGTCTCATCCACTCAGGGTTATTTCCCCCTGGATATAGGCATACTCGATGTCACTCAGGGTTATTTCCCCCTGGATATAGGCATACTCGATGTCACTCAGGGTTATTTCCCCCTGGATATAGGCATACTCGATGTACTTAAGTATTTAGCATCATGTGCAAGTTAAAAGATGGTAATGAATATCTCATCATCATATACTACACGAATTACAGTTCAATAACGTACAAGGTACTCTCATTTCATCCTGCATCAATCCTGTGGAAAAAGAGGTGCAAGCTGTATTTTTCCAGCTTTATAGGCAGAAAGCAGAGATTCAATAATGCATGAAGGATACAATTAGCAATGAACTAAACTTCAGGTCTTCCTACTCCTCCCGAGCAATCATCTTGTTCTTCTGCACTGTTTTCATTATTGCCCCTACAGGAGCAGGGTGAACTGTACCTTTGATAAAATGTTTTAATTTGAAAAGGGCTCAAAGCTACTGTCATTTTAAGAAAAAATATATGAATAAACTTTTTTTAAAAAGCAGAAATTGCTTTCCCCCCCCCCTCCCCAGATTTCTGAACTGCTTCTTTAAGAGTATAGGGATGTCTACACTAAAATGCTCTGGTCTCTCAGAACTACTAGTAAGCATCCCTTCTACAGAAATCTGGTCTCTTAGTACTCAGAGGCAGAATCTGAGGATGTTCTATAGTGAGTCTATACCTTTGCCTTTCTCTTTGAATATTTTTGTTACTTTTTCTCTATACAGTCTACTTATTATCCTAATATAAAACACATAACCAACCATGTGGTTATACATGGAGGAGTCACTCTGTGGTAAAATTGAGAATCTTTCCAGAGAATATTCTACTTTCAGGGGGGATCTGACAAAGCCTCTAAAACCTATATTTGTGTCACTACTGGGTTATAAAAAAAAAACACATTATATAAAAGAAATAAATCTATATATCTAGGTATATACACTGAGTGGCCAGATTGTTATGATCAATGAATGCATAATTATTTGGCTACTCAGTGTGTGTGTGTGTGTGTGTGTGTGTGTGTGTGTGTGTATGTGTGTGTATTAGAGGTCTGGTGCATTAATTCGTGCATGGTGGGATCCAGCCAGCCTGGCCAGGGGGAGGGGACATGGGCAGTTGGCTGGCCTGCCTGCTGGTAGAACTCCTGGTCAAGGGGACAAATTGCATATTAGCCTTTTATTATATAGGATATACACTGAGTGGCCAGCTTATTATGCGTTCAGAGATCATAATAACCTGGCCACTCAATGTATATGTATATTTTAATAGACTATTTACAACGTGTATTTCACATTTTATAAAAGTGAATATAGCCATAGATTGCAGGACATAATGGGCCTCATACAGAGTTGTAAAATACAGTTTACTATTGATACTGAAGATGCTGAGACAGGATCATCAGTTTTGAATAACAATCATCTATTTTCTTTTTTGTGATGCTTTTAATGTAGAAGAAAATAGGCTTTTGCAAAATGGAAATGTTGCTTGATTTGGGAGTTTAACATTTCCACCGCTAACACGGTATACTAGTCTCCCCTCACCCATGGGAGTTATGTCCCAAGACCCCCCCAGTGGATGCCTGAATGTGCGGATCGTATAGATGAAACCTGTAGCTACACAGCTTCTCACTTACAGAAAGCATTGTATGGCTTTTCATTGGCATCCAAATCGCCAGCCTTCCTACTCTTGCACTTTGTAGAAATTATTAAGTAAATAAGGGATGCTTGAGCACCATCACTGATATCGTCGATCCATCAGAAAACCTAGTGGCTACTAAGTGAGCAATGAGCTGAGAGTGTGCACAACATGGACACACATCCTGAGTGGGTCAGAGCAGGGCGGCCTGAGACTTCGTCACGCTGCTCAGACAGCTCACACTTTAAAACACAAACTGTTTATTTCCGTCATTCTCCATTTGATCGTTTCAGACTGTGGTTCACCATGGCTAACTAAAAACATGGAAGATAAAACAGTAGATAAGAGGGAACCACTAGGGTGCTTTATGAAACCACAAAGTATGGATACTTTTAAGACGC
This sequence comes from Pipistrellus kuhlii, assembly GCF_014108245.1. Taxonomy (NCBI): domain Eukaryota; kingdom Metazoa; phylum Chordata; class Mammalia; order Chiroptera; family Vespertilionidae; genus Pipistrellus; species Pipistrellus kuhlii. Next base: position 4,626,335 of record NW_023425573.1, on the reverse strand, counting down.
AACGGTGTATGTGTAAGTATATGCAGGGCTAGGACTTCAATGTTAGAAACGTGTCAGAAGAAATCATAATTTTCTGTAATAAACTGGGTCATTTAAATGACACCATTTTTAAAGAATCCACCAAATCTTTCACTGGTGCCATTAAAATCTCTGGACACTTTTGCCAACAATCCCAATCTTTACGATCGCCACAGTAAGTCCAATAAAACAGTGGTTCTGAAATATTGTGATATGCTACCTCATTCCAATATTTCAAGAACGATCCATTTCGGTGAGTGTTCCTCAGACTTGACCATGTTAAAATAATACCTTGGGATCTTGTTAGAATTCAGGCTCTTACCCAGGCAGGGCCTGAGGTCCTGCTTTCTAAAAAGCCATCCCTGCCTCGGATGCTGCTGGTTCAGACACCACAGCCTGGATGGCAGCCGCCCAGGTCTGTTTCTGGGTCACAAAGGATGCACAGTCCAGGGCTTGGGCCGTACCCCTTGTATACTTGGCTTATTGTGATGAATGTGAGTGCAGAACGGCCATCATTTCTGAACACCCAGTCTGTACCTTGTTTGGGTTTGTCTCTCATCGGCGTCATGTAGCCTTCTTCATCCAGCTCCCCTCGTGGGCTGCGTTCCGGGGCGAACACGGTGGGGTCGGCACTGTACCTCTGGGTGCTGCTATCCTCTTGGATGTGGGGGGCCACTGGCTTGCGGAGGGTGCCGTTGCAGCAGGCGTCATCAAACATCTCGGCCGTGGCCCCCTGAGCCACGGGAGCTTCTGGGATGGTGCTGGTCGTGGCTCTGTAGGGCATGGGCACCCCCTGTTCCGCAGCGAAACCCCCATCTCGGTACACAAACTGGTTCTGTCAACGGTAGAGACACATTTGGACAACAGTCGTGGTTAGGAACAGTTGTACAAAATGAAAGTGAAAAGCTAAAGGATATGGAAGCCCCTCTTTCAGAAACATGTCAGGTTTTGTTTGTTGGTTGGTTTTCATGTACCTTATTTTTCCCTAGTGGCGTGACAGACTCATCTCACCTAGAATTCCAATTTTTCTCAAAATTTAAGTCATGGTAAACAATGTGGAACTATAGCCAGCCTTTTAATATTACTAAGCACCTACCACCACATGATCTCATAAAACATATTTCACATCCCCCCCCCCCCCCCACACACACAATTGTCCGTTTTTGATAGAAAATCGGAACTGAATTTTCATGACATATAGCAACATAGTTAGTTACAGACAGCTGCCATTAATGACAGAAGCACATTTTGGGGCCATCTGAATGGTGGTGTTTCCTTAGTGCATTCCACTCCGTAGTTACTGTGACTGTGAGTCTCCAGTACCGAACCTGAGAATCAGCACTGAGACTCTGACTTTGTAGCACACAACCTAGCATCATGGTACTCAAGAGTGGTAGTCAAGATAAACTCCTCACTAGAGATATAACTTATGAGCCCAGGTAACAATCAAAAGCTACTGTGGATGCATATTATCTTCATTTTGGATTATCTACTGAAATCATAAATATCTAAAAAGGCTGCTTCATAATCTACAGCAAATTCTTAACTTACTGTTGGCAAAGGTAACATGAGGAGATTATGGGGAGACCAGAGAGAGGAAATATGGTAAACAAAGACCAAACATCCTAACAGATGAAGGTTGATTGTGAGATACTTACTCCTGACATGGGGGTGTAGGCGGGAGGAGGGCTGTGTCCAATTTCACTCTAATGGGAAAGAAAAATGGAATGATGGATATAATAAGAGGTGATATGAATGAAAAACAAAAAAAAGAAAGAAAAAGAAAAGCCACACGAGTCGTATGAACCAGAGAGGAAACCATGCCCAACAGTGAAGTTTGCTAAAGGGCAACATACTATGCGCTTTGACTACAAGCAAGTTTATTGGTGTGTTTTGAGGATATTATTGATAAATATTTTAACGCAGTCCCTAAATAGGAAAATTTTGTAGAAAAAGCAAAATTTTTAAATGGATTAAAAATTAAGTGGACAATGGTTACTCCTCTGATTAGCCCTAGGAGAAAGGGAAAAACAGTAAGTGATAAACTGTAATTTTAAACGAGGAAGAGTTTTCTTCATTAATGTTAATAACTGAAATGGCCTCATAGCATAGCATAAACTTTTCTCTTATAAATGACATTTCTCTCAAAAAGGTATTTAGAAAATGCTTACCTCTTCTACATCACTTTAAATATAGGTATTTTTTGCTAACCTTTAGAAAGATATGAAATAAAATATATTGTTCATATAATTTGGGAAAGGAATTTTGTATATAGTCCAGTGATGTAAAAAATAGATGGATAGTATGAGAAATACAATTGCTTGGTGGAACTTTATTGTATTTCAACCCTTGGTTTTACCTTATCATGAAACCCTCATCATCTAGCAAGCATTTAATGAAGATTTATTAAGACTCTAGAATAAAAGCACAGGAATGGTGGAAGATGCTGGAGGCGTCAAGATGCACTAAGAAACACCTGGTCACTGGCCTTTTGCAATTTACACTGAACTATCAAACATTACCTGAGATTAGAAGAAAAGGCGAGAAGGAAATGAGGCAGCAGCAGATTTATTTCAGTTACGTGATTACATATTGGAAGACAGGGTGTAACAAAATATTAGTAATTACCAGTGTCCCTTTCACCGCTTACTTTGCAAGAGTCGCTGTGCTAGGCGATGTCTGATGGGAATCATGCTGAGGAAACAGCCTTGATTCTTCATCAGGAAACACTTTAATATCTATATTCATGATCCGGGCCTGACCATCTTCAGTTGTAAAGGCATCATATTAACAGCTGGAGGCCTGTTGCATGATTTGTGCAATAGGCCTTCCTTCCCCTTGCTGCCTGAACCAGTTTTCCTCAGGCACCCGGGACCCAGGCCTTCGCTCTGGCTGCCGCCTTCCATCTTTGCTCTACCAACTGTCTTCAGTGTTCGCTCTGGCTAGAGCCTTCAGTCTTCTCTGCTCTGGACAGAGTGCCGCTCCTGTAGCTCTCTCCGCCGCCCTCCCTCCCTCTCATAGCAGGCATCCCTCCCTGCCAGGCCACTCCGAACCTGCAAATACAAATTAACCTGCCATCTTTGTTGCGTTAATTTGCATACACACTCCTGATTGGCTGGTGGGGGGGTCACAGAGGTATGGTCAAATTGCATATTTCTCTTTTATTAGTGTAGATAAGTAGCCCTCACACCTAGTCTGTTCAGACACAGGAAGTGAGGGGATGCCCTGTTAGAATGTACCCACTGTCCCTGCCCTGACAAGTCTTTTTGTGATCAAATCTATCAGGATCGACTGCCAGATACCATCACAGGAATAGGAGCCTCTTCATGCTTTTGCTGCTTTTAAATGCTTTTTGTTACATTAAAATAGAAAAAATGCTAAGCAAAGCCCCTTTAGCACCCATTGTTTAGTAGAGTTATTGGCTGCTTTTTATATTTGTGCTTCCATTTCTTCCCTTTTCTCTCTTTTCTCATTACCGTGATGAAAAGCACCTCATTCATTTCCCCCTGGAAGGGCAGTGCAGCTACAAGGGAACATCTGTGAGGCCAATTAGCTGGGCTGGGAATGTGATATAATTGTTCTTTAAATATATTTAAATTACATGTTAATCGCTATGTCATAATTTATGGGCTTTGAAAATAACTTCTTGTACTGGAGAGCCAAGCCAGATTTTACTTGTTTTTTTTGTTGCTGTTTTTAGTTTTCGTAGCAAGCTCTTCTCATTGCCTGCCACCCCCGCCCTCCAATCCCCCACACTGGAAGAGCTGAACTTTAATAGTGGAGAGAATGACAGCTGCAAGTAAATTGGTTGAGAAGAAATTAAGATCCCCACAGTCAGAATGAGCTGGAGTGACCTTAACGTCCTGCCCAGAACAAAGTGGGCCCCCGTGAAAGGCCTTTGTTTTCCGTTGTGCCACTTTCTGCTGTCCGTCAAAGCCAGGCCTTATAAGCTTTCAGGAAGCAGTCTGGGTGCATCTGTTCCATCAGCTGGTGGGGGAGCTGCTGTCAGCAGCGTGGAGAGAGTGGAGGTGGTTATTAGCTGCCAGGTGATGGGGAGCATTGTTTTCCTGGTGTGGCATTGGTAAGGGTGATGAAGGGAGTTAAGTTTAATTTTGTTGCCATATCTCTGGGACATTGTATGATGAACTTGGACTCAAATGCCAGAGGGTACAGAGAAGGCAAATGTCAGCACTTATCAAACCCAGTGCGAAAAGCACTTTTACATGCAACATGTCCTAAAATTTACTTTTTAGTTGAATGATCGAGATTTGAACCTGTCTTATTACATGCACTGTGTTTCTCATATTTATTGTTTTAATTAAAATGTTGTTTATTTACTATTGTTCTTGGGAAATTTTGAATTCTTAACCAGATGAACTGTGTCTTATGATTTTTTTTTAAAAAAATATATCATACAAATCTATCTGTTCATGAAACAAAAACACAGCTTAATGCCTGTCTTCCATCTAAATTAAGCATGTTCTTAATGAGAGCCAGTTTTTTAAAATCTTCAGATAATTATTTCTATCAATATTAACCATAGGATTAACGTTTTAGGGCCAAGAAACACTCCAATCCTTTTAACTAAAATAAAATGTGCTAATGCATCACTACTTACTTATTACATAGACACTTCCCAGATAGTAACTTTTAAGGGTTCTCTCTTTTATCCTCTCCGACATATATTCTTAACACTTTGGCGGACATTTTTTACATTCTCTCAGGCCAGGTAGTTGGCAGATTTAATGTTTTTTTCTATTATGTACAATTCCATGGCTCTATCTTTTTCCCTACTGAGTTCAACATATGAGTGTTTGAGACACCTAGATTAAGAATCTTCTTTTTTCATAGGTCAATCAGAAGAAAAAACAAAACAACAAAATATAGCTATATACAAAACACCAGTAAGGACTGGGGTAAGCTTATTGAATCTAGGTATCTGGCATAGACACACACACACACACACACACACACACACTACACAAACACATAATGTCTTTTAACTATTTGTGTTTATTTACTAATGTATTTATTTATCTATTTGGTTTAATTATGCATAACACTGATTTTTTTTTTTTTACAGAAACTAGGTTTTTACTCGATAGACAAAAATAGGTAAGTTAATATTAATAATATATAAAAATATAGTAATGATATAATATTGCAAAAAAATTTTAGCAAAAAGATAATAATGACCTAATGATCCATCTAGAGAAATATTAACTTGGGCTCTTAGTACCTTTTTTCACTTTTCACTAACCCTAAAACATTTGATTGTTTCTCAGATGTCTCATCCACCCTCTTCCTGAAAACTATTTCTAATAAAGGAAAGGTCTGAAAGGTATCAGTAAATATAAATGGGAGTCAGTGTATTTTACAAGTTATGTGGACATGGTGCCTTTTATAAACATTAATAATTGTAGAAGGCCCCTTAGGAATGCACATGGATGACCTTTAATTATCATCAGCTGAACTCAAGGCATAGGCAGAGCCACGCCCTAGGGACATGTTTCCCTAAATGTCAGAGAGTGTAATCAGCACCAATTTCTTATCTTTATCCTTGTGCTTGGAATGAGGAACAAAGAGGACCTTGACTTACCCAGGTCTGGATATGCTAAATCCCAGGAATGAGGGAATGAATAGGACCTGGGCACACCCAAAACTTCTATAATCGTAACCCCCCTCTGGAAATCAATAAATGCGCTGTGCTGTCTGTGGTGGGAGGTTGACTGTCTCTCCATCAGAGTGGCAGCCCCCACCCGGATCCCAGCTTGAATCTATTTTTCTCTTTTTTTCTTTAATTTCTTAATCCCTAGCTCCTCCACTTTTTGCCACAAAACTTAGTGGCCATTAACAAATTCCTTAATCTCTTGGGCCCTTACTTTATTTAACTCTGAAAAGAGGAATGGGGCAATTCACTTCCAACTATCAAATTATTTGTATGTAAAATGAATATTTTGCCTTAAGCCCACAAAACTGATTGTAAAATATTATAAAATGGTATTAGAATTAAAGCAAAAACATCTACAATTTTTTTTTTGCATTGATGTAGTTTACAAAGTACAGAAATCACTCCCCCGCCTCTTTTTCTAAATGGAATATCTATGAAGTATCTTAGCCTATATGCAAAATATAGTTGTATGTTTTAGAAGTCAAGAGTATGTCCAGCTGGTGACTTATAAAAATATAATTTTTAAATAAAGTGATTGAATTTAAAGTTTAAATTTTATAGATGGAGATACCAATGTTAAGAGGGCAGGTTACGCCGAGACCGGTTTGGCTCAATGGATAGAGCGTTGGCTTGGGGACTGAAGGGTCCTGGGTTCGATTCCAGTCAAGGGCATGTACCTTGGTTGCAGGCATATCCCCAGTGAGGGGTGTGCAAGAGGCAGCTGATCGATGACTCTCTCTCATCGATGTTTCTAACTCTCTATCTCTCTCCTTTCCTCTCTGTACAAAATCAATAAAATATATTAAAAAAAAAAAAAAGAGGGCAGGTTAATTTTCAAGGCTTAGGAATGACCATACTAGAGACAGGATTCCCTGAGTCCCCATGTTGTGTGCATCCCATTATACATTACAGCTTCCAACTGGCATTTAGTAAATGATAAAAAGTCATTTTTGGAGTTTCTGAGACACATTTTTTTATGTTTTTAAGGAAAATTTTTTTTTTACTATACCTGATAGGACTGGCCTTATCCCCTATAGTATTTGTTTTTAATTGAAAAACACATTGATATGCTTTTATAGTGAATTCAATGGAGCTTCTTTTTAAGACAGATATCAATTTTTCTTATTCAATAGGTTATAAGTTTATTAGATAAAAGTAATGCCTTAATAATACTAAATACTATATATTAAAGTTATCTATACACAAATTAATTAAAAGCATAATTTGTTAAAATACTTTATTTACAAAACAGATTGCCTTCCATAGAGAGGGAGTATGTTATTTAAATATCTCTATATATAAAAGCCTAAGAGACCATTTCGACAGAATGACCGGTTACTACAACCACACTGAGCAGGCAGGCAGGTGAGTGGGTAGGAACGAGCAGTCCTGATTGAGAGAGGGATGTCTGACTGTCGTATGTCCCACTGCAAGGATTGGGCCTAAACTCGTAGTTGGACATACCTTGAGGGTTTCCAGATTGCAGTGGGGGGGCACAAGCCAGGCTGAAAGACACGCCCCCCCCCCATGAATTTTGTGCACTGGGCCTCTAGTTCTACCTATAAAAGCCAGTTATTTAAAACAATAGATATATCCATTTTTACTTTAATGTTGAATGGTATTTATGTCTATCTAAAACTATAAAATCAGAGGAGGTATGGGGATTATAGAAATAGTTTTAAAAATAAGGAAACTATAGGGCAGGTTTAAAAAGGGAAACAAGAAAACAAAAACATTCTGAATTTGAATGACATTACTTTAGAATTTAAAATGCTATGCCTTGGCCTGAGGATAATATAGGGTGGGCAAAAATAGATTTATAGTTGTTCATATGGAAAATAATACAATGATTAATAAATAATAATACAAGAATAAACTTTATGCTTTATGTACTCACAACTATAAAGCTAAATCTACATTTGCCCATCATGTAAGTTTTCTTTTGTTCTACTGGTAAAGACTTATTGAGCCTGGCCAGCAAGGCTCAGTGGTTGAGGTCAACCTATGAACAAGGAATCACTTTTGATTTTAGGTCTGGCACATATCTGGGTTGTGACTCAAGCGCAGGAGGCAGCCAATCAATGATTCTCCCACCTCATTGATGTTTCTTTCTCTCTCTCCCTTTCCCTTTTTTTTTTTTTTATGAAATCAATAAAAATATTTTTTAAAAGACATTTAAATCACAATTTTAGGCTTTGTGTGTGTGTGCATTTGTGTGTACACATATGTGTATGTATTATGTATTATACACACACTGAGAAAATTAATAGCTTAAATCCAGGTAGCAAAGGTATATTTAAACTACTCAAACTAAGACATTTTCTTTTAAAGGCTGTTAGCCCATTTGTGAGCTTGTATTTGCTTTGTTTTTCCATTCTTCACATGTGGATATTATTTATCAGCGAATGACTCTTGTTCACTAAAACACTATGTATGAGAGTGTTCAACTTAGAAGTATTTCTTTAGTGGTTATTTGTAGCCATTTTATTTACTTGCAAGTAATAAGGCAAGAGTAAAATGTTTCATATTTTAACCTCCCCCTTAGCAATAACCTAAGCTCGAGAAGTTTTATTGTATTTTCAAAATAACAATGACAGTTTTTAGACTAACCTAAATTAAGAGAATGTAAAAATTATTAGGAGCATAGTTTGTGTAATGAGAGATAGAAAATAAATAATATAGAAAATAGAGTTGCAAATTTTATAAGACAAAATTTGGCATTTAAATTGATTCTGTGTTTTATGTGATAGGTGTTGGCAACAAGCAAACCATTTAACATAGTACAGACAAGGTTTTCAGTGTTCATGTCATTTCAGTATGGACCAGACTGGAAATACCTTCAGTTATGATAGTTTTATGAAAATTGTTTACCAGATAAAAAGTTAATTTGTAACAATGGCTGATTCATCTAACTACTGCTCTTTAAGCTACCAGGTGGCACAGCTGTTGATGTAAGTAGCAAGATTTCTAGCAGTCCACCTGGAATTAGGACAGCTGGTTGGGGTGAGCTGATCCAAATAATATACTGTGGATACTTGGGTACAGCTACTGACAGAGCAAACAGCACGTGGCTGTCCCATCAGCTCAGAGCAAACACCAGTTACATTTCACAGAAACAGGCTGCTATTTACAACTGATTTCAGCCAAAATGAATATCGGATTGAAGGAAGCAGCCCAAGAGGAAAAAGCTCTTCCCAACGCCCCCACGTATCATTCTGCTGCTTATAAAAAGGAAAAAGAAAAGACACAAAGCCCTCCTTCATCTGTTTGTAAAACACTTTGGACTTTCCTAAAATACAATAAAGAATTAACAACACTTTCTTAGTTTTCTATTTATATTCTAGATTAGCCAAGACCATGGTAATAATAATTTCCCTTTAAGTTCTAAAATGCCTAAAACTTTAATAAAGAAATATAAAGGAGGCAAGGTATAAAATAGACCTGAAATAAGAGAATCCAGTTTAAATCTAACATGGATGCCAGAAATCACTGAATCACATTCTATTTTCAGCTAAGAAAATAGAGATGACAAGTAGTTTTTTTTTTTCCTCAAGATCACACAGAAATCAATAGGCTTTATTAGAAAAAAAAATTATGGTTTATTATGGCTAGGAAACAAATCTACTTGATATAACTAGATTAACTTTGCTTAACTGAGTAAAGGGCAACCCAGGTGAAACTCTAAAGCAGGTGAAGGCTGACTCAACATTTCCTCTCCATGGGTGACTTCTCAGATGGAGGCCCATGAGTCTTAACTTATTCCTAACAACTCTAGAGCCTACTTATTGCTGCCCTAGTTCTACAGGAAATGTGACTATATCTATTATTGTCTTCCTACCAACAATGGGACATTTTGAGTCAGTAACTCACTTCAAAATGGTCCTCGCTTACTACACACTTATCCTTCAGGGATTTGCCTCTAGCTGGCCACAGGACATCCAGTTAGTCGGATTCATTTGGGGAATATTTCTCATCTTGGTGTTAGTAGATCATAATAGCCCTGAATCAGGGAACGCTGAACAACTGAATATCAATTTTTACCCATATAATTAACTGTTGGCTTGACTTCTCTTTTTTTAAAAAAAATTTTATTGATTTTTTACAGAGAGGAAGGGAGAGAGAGAGACGATTAGAAATAGTGATGAGAGAGAAACATTGACCAGCTGCCTCCTGCACACCCCCTACCAGGGATGTGCCGGCAACCAAGGCACATGCCCTTGACCGGAATTGAACCTGGGACCTTTCAGTCCTCAGGCCGATGCTCTAGCCACTGAGCCAAACCGGTTTCAGCTGGCTTGACTTCTCAATTGGAATGTTCCATAGCATTTCAAGTGTCATATTTCCAAAACTAAAATGAACATCTCTTTTCCTTACACCAAATCTAATTCTCTTATCTTTCTTGGTTTGGTGAATGGTATCAACCACTTATCTACCTGTACTAGTCAAATATCCTAGTCTCATCTTTGACTCCTCCATTTCACTCTTCCTTACTAAGCATCCACTGTCTACCCCTTTGAATGTCGTTAACACCTTGAGAACCCAGCCATTCTCTCCATCTACATTCACACTATCTCAGTTGAGGCTAAAGTGTTATATAATTTATTATGCTAACAGTAATACTCTGAGTGTAAAAAAGTGCTACTAATGATTAAACCAGGATAATAGGAGCAAACCAGGACTCTAGCAACAACAAGCACGTGTGATAAACTTCATTATGACATAATTTCTTAACTAGAGTATTTTAATAGCTGTTCAACGGGTCTCCTCAACGCTGCTCTTTCTCTGCACTCCATTCTAATATGCACACTTCATTCTCCTGCTTTAAAAGCTGTAATCCTTTATTGCCTCAGGCTAAATCAAGTCTCAATTTCTTATGGCATTGGAGGCATTGAATAGCTAGTGTCTTCATCAGTTTCTCCAGCCTCCCCTTGGGCTCCCTCAGTTCCCTCTGTGGTCCATTACCTCTTTCACCTCCAGGCCTATGCCCAAGATGGTTTCCCCAATGCTTTTTCTAGCTTGTCTGCCTTCATTGTAGGTTTATGCTATCAAAAATTATCATTGCAGCGATAACATTTCACTATTGCTTCAAAAATATTTATCAAGAACGTATGTGTCCCATATAAGTAATGTATCTACTATATTTGAATTGCTCGTTTACTTCATTAGTATGTCTTTTTGTCTTTAGACTGTCAACCTTCTTAAAAGAGGACTTTCTCTAATTTCTCATCATATCCTTCCTTGATACTTAGCACAGGCCAGAGACATGGGCATGGTGAATGTCCAGTAAAGGTCTCTGAATCAAAGGGTGGACATATAGGAAGATAGATTAAACCCAAGAGTGTCTCTATTGATGTGAATCTCAGGGACTCAATTGAACCATTCAGATATGTTTTAAAGAATATATTATTTTTGCACTCCTCAAATTATATATTACACAGGTCTTACTCTTCAGATAACTCAGGGGAGTCCTAAGTTGAAACTGAACCCCAAAACAATGATCTGAATATTACATCTCATGTAGTATACTCACTCTTCCTATCACCTGGTATCTAGGCACTATTTAAAATATTAATTCTAATAGCAAAAAAATAAAAACGAAAAACTATTCCTACAAACAGTGAATGTTTCCAAATACAACGGGCACTTCACATCCAGTTATAAAACTCCAGGATTCTATCACGAGCATGGCAGTACTCCCTTGAGACATCTGTGTGTTTTCTGCGGCTTCGGAGGTCTAGAAAGCTCAGGCTTCAGCCTGAAGAACATAAATTGTTAACTACGCTCAAAAGGAAAGACAGACCTTGAGGATAAATTGCCTGTAGGCAGATGAAAAATGTAGTCTGGGCTCATAAAATTAAACATAAATCCTTACAAGCATCTTTTTAAAGTGGTACATACCACCCATCTATATTTCTACACCAAGGAGAATTACTACAGACACCTATAGGGAAGATTCACTTAAAATTTTTCCAAAAAGCATTTTTAAGATAACCGTGGCAGAAGAGTATAGTTATAAGTAATAGAAATTCTAAGTAAAAATTATAGAGTGTGGGCCTCCAGAAAGAGAAGAAGCTGTACTGCCTCCCAACAGCTCTGCCCTGTAGATAAGTTTTCCTCAAAGCGAAGTGTTCTCATCTGTAAAATGGGCATACTGTCTGTCCTGCCTGCTTTATGAGTTTCATAGGTTCCTGTTCTTGTTAAATAACATAAAATAATGTATTATGTGCATGTGCAACATGGTACTATTTCTAGTCAGTTAAAGAAAATACAGCTGGATCCTAACTTGTCCGATATTCATACAAACCATACTAAATGCTACAAACCAAATAAGCATACATTTCTTAAATACCAGACTAACATTATTTTTTTCTTATATACCAGAATAAAAGTGTTCATTCAGCTACATATTTGTGTGTAATGATAGAGGTTTTTGAAAATGTAGAATTGCATTTCATTTGAAACAAGTGTCAGAAGTGTTTAGTATTATGGAAGTAAATAAAATAATGGGAAATAATTTACAAGTTTTATTTGAACGTGTATGAATTACTACATCTAAAAGACATTGTAAAACATTCCTTTGAAGATTAAAAATAATGATATGCTTTTCTTTGTGCATCAGTAAATCAAAGCAAGACCCTTTAGAATTCTTTTTCCACTTAGTCTCAGAAAGGTACATATTAAATGTCCAATGATAAAATCCTTAACCAACTAAAATAAATTAACTGAACAACCTAACAGTAGAGATTATGATAAACTGAAATAAAATTTTCATGACTTTTGCTTTTTTTAGAAGAAGACGGTGAGAGTCAATGAAACACAAACATTAGAAATTCATATTTCTGCAGTGTATGTGTTGGCCTTGATTTTCTTGAATCACTTCTACTGAACACTTGAATGCACCCAGACAGACTCCTAATAAGAAATGTCTCAGAATTCATGCTGAGGCATTGTCAACAGGCCAAGGAGAAATCCTCAGTGCTGAACATGTGCTTAGATGAATTTTTTCTTCTCCGGAATGGCTGATTTTTTTTTTTTTTTTCAGGGAAAACCGGCACATTAAGAGAGACAACTAGTAATGCAGGAAATGTTTGAACTCTCTTACCCTGTTTGGTGGTAAGAGAATTTCTCTGTCGCCTCTTTAATAAATTAATATTGGAAGCATTTTATGGATTTTTATGAGCATATTAAAGACTTATAAGAAAAACATGCCTCCCAAAAGAAAGTAGCTAAGTTACAATAAAGTGCTTAGATTTGCAACCTGAGAAAAAAGAACTTGATAAATGATTTGGAGTTGGGAAAAATAAAATAGATTAGACTTTCCCACATATTATAAATTCCAGGCTTTCTTCCAAGGACTACCCTACCAAACAAACAAGAAATGCACTAGCTGGGTAAGACAGGCCTCTGGTATATTTCCCAGGCCACCTTGTTTTTTATTACACATTAGCATAGATTATTACTTATTATTTTAAAGGAAGGTTTTAAAACAAGGTGAAGCTATGTTCTGACAGCAGAAAACATAAATACTTGATCTTATGAATATAATCACAATGAAAATAATGGCTGTCTTTCTTGCCACACGTTGTTAATGTTAGATTCTCCAGGCTTTCTTAGGAACCTTTACTGTTTTTATCATTTATACATATATCCTAGAGTTTTAGAAACGGTTTCTAATTCCTCTGAAACATCTTTTAGGACAAAAAGCTCCTGAAATATACAACCAACCAGTTGTATTACTGTCTTATCTCTTATCTTTCCCACATTTTCTTATCTAAGTATTTAAAAGATAACCTAGTAGTCAAGTTTTGCAAAAAACAAAACAAAAAACAAACAAACAAACAAAAAAAACAGCAAGAAGTGTACATTTTGATAAGTGCTAGGCTTGATCTCTTAAAGTCTTATTGAAAGGTGTGGCACTCACCAAAGTTCAGGTAAGAACCACTGATAGGGGCAGAAATAGAATACTGGGAACCAGCTAGAATTGTAAGAAAAATTAATCACCTTCTGTTAGCTGCTATTGTTTTATTCTGATTAAATAGGCACATTCTAACCTGGCCGGCAGTGGCCTATGGGACCTGGGAGCTCTCCTGGACATGCAGCCCTGCCTCCCATTGGGAGCTACCTGTTAGCATGGAAAGATGAGCAATCTTGTTGCCCTTTGAAGACCCCAGCCCTTTTGCATATCTGTAAACTGTCCACTTGCCCTTTCTGCCTATTTCCCATGTAATCTTGTCCTTCTACCCAATATAAGCCGCTGTCTAAGGGTGGAGTGCAGAGCAGATTCCTATAGATGACCTGGTGTGCCCCTGTACTGCCTGCAGTATTGGAATACATGCTCCTATATGAGTCAATCCTGTCTCTGCTTAATTGCCTCAAGTAGTGACAAGCAGCACAGACCCATGGACTGTCCAGTTTCATAACCAGAAGTGATATTTGCACACAGACAGCACTTGCAGGATTTTTATCCAGTCGGTTGCCATACAAATGCATATTGCATGTGCATTATGCAAGAGGAGAAGATATTTCCAACACAGCTCAGTTCAAGCCCAAGTTGTGAATTCTTTGCTTTGAAATACCTTCACATTCTCCTGCTTGAAAATTCTGATCAAGAGAAGAGCAAAAGCAAGTGGCAAGCTCATCCTAAGCATAGGGTCAGGTGGACATTCATGAAATGTTTGCCAGCCCACAGATGAAATTTTTAAATATGCTCGGTTGTCAGCCTTCACAAGGGAGGAAGGAAGCACAATAAATAAAGGGTTCTTTGTTATATTAAATTTTGGCCTACACCATTGTCTTGAGTTTCTAAATAGAGAAGGCCCAAAGGAAGCTTTTCACTAACATGCTATTTGAAACCAAGAACATGTTCATTCCCCTTAGCCATTTCATCTACTCATTTTCTCCCCTCTACCAAGGGGGGATTCACCTTAAAGCATGAAGGTTAAGATGTTAGGTCCTCAATTCCATAGCCTGGAAAAAGCTCAATTCATAGGTTCATGTGATTTTTTAAGTTGGTGAAGATTTTTATTTTTATATTCATTTCCTTAGAGGCTCCACCCCTACCCCCAATGGTGTATCTGGCTCCACAAAAACCTCATTCCACCCATACTCTACCCCCCCCATCTTAGGGAATGTTTCCTACAGTTTTCTCTTGACCGGAAATCGGGCACTCACCAACAGCCATCCTGCCCACCCAGAGGCTTAATGTCCTCTCTCTTGGAGAATGTTCATCCCATGATTCCGTTTAGGCATCGGAGCCAGCGTTAATATGCTGTAAGCTTTCACAGCTTCAAAGAACTCTTCAAAATTCATTCAAACACCTCCTCGTCTTGAGGTTCATGCTGAATAATTACTCCATAGGCCCTTATCCTTATGGTTATTGTTACAGGCACTTTCCCACACTCAGATTGCTCATTGGTAAAAACTCAGATTGTTCAGCGATATCTGACTCATTTCTAACCCCTTTTGCCAGGAATGACACTGGATATCTAAGCATCATAGTTTCCTCCTGGTCCATAACCTTATCTCTACTTCAGTTTATCTACCAGACATCGCCAGAAAAACATCCTGTTGTAGAGCTTTAAAAAAAATAGATTTTTCTCTGGCCACAACTACCTATTCATTCACTTGGTTGATTTTCTTTTTCTAATTCAATCATTTCTGCTCCACTCCCCCTTTGAGGGTTCCTCAATTAATTCCTTGACACTTTCATTTCATTTTATGTACCCACTTGAACTTTGGAGTAAGCTAAACATGGGTCTGAATCCTCATCTTTTTGTTAATGTTATACTTTATCATAATGTATATACTCCTAGCTGGTTTAGTTCAATGGGTAGAGAGGCAACCCATGGACTGAAGGGTCCTGGTTTGCTTCTTGACAAGGGCATGCCCCTGAGATATACTTCTGTTGCTGGCAAAATCCCCTGCCCTGGCTGGCATGTGTGGGAGGCAACCAGGTGATGTGTCACTCTTACATCAATGTTTCTCTCTCAGCTTCTTCCCCTCCCTTCACTCTCTTTAAAAAATCAATAGAAAAATATCATCAATTGAGGATTAACAACAACAAAAGGATATATATATATATATATATATATATATATATATATATATATATAAAGGGAAGCCTATTTAACACTCAGTTCATATTAGGGACATGATTACATATAAATATGTAGATAAGAAGATAAATAGAAGGGTGGACAGATGAGAGATATATTTTTTTAAAAAGGAACTTACCTATGCTATATGGTTAAGTACTTCATTGATCCTTAATATAACCTTCAATTAGTTTCTTCTATTTCTATGTTGTTTGATACAGCTGTCTTACCAACTCTCAACTCTTTTTTTAAAGAAATATATTTTATTGATTTTTTACAGAGAGGAAGGGAGAGAGAGTCATCGATCAGCTGCCTCTTGCATGCCCCCTACTGGGGATGTGCCCACAACCAAAGTACATGCCTTTGACCAGTTTTAAACCTGGGACCCTTCAGTTTGCAGGCCAATGCTCTATCTACTGAACCAAACCAGTTTTGGCTCAATTCTTGATATGTCAAATAATTTTTTCTCTCCCTTGTTCATATTTCCCTTAGGACAATGAACAATGATGCATCCAAGCAGAGAGCTGCCTCTAAAAAGCTACATTTCTACATTTGGTGAGTCTGAAGATTTACTGGCCCCTAATTAGTCTTTGTTTATATGCCTTACCACTGCATTTTCAAAAACTATATACCTTTCTTGATTTCAGAGAGGAAGGGAGAGGGAGATAGAGAGAGAAACATCAATGATGAGAAAGAATCATTGATCAGCTGCTTCCTGAATGCCCAACTGGGGATCCAGCCCCCAATCCGGGCATGTGCCCAAATCTGGAATCAAACTATGATCTCCTGGTTCATAGTCGATGCTCAACCACTGAGCCACTTTGGCTTGGATTACCACTGCATTTTTTTCCCCCCGCGCAAGCCTTCACCAATTTCTTTAAGCTTTTAAACACATCTCTGTTCATTTCCCTCTTTAAAAACAACCCTGCTCTCTGTATAGTAGAATATAATCTAAACATTGCAATGTTTGGTGTCCCTCAGTTTAATCTCTAATTTATAACAAAATGGAAAAGTTAATACTTGTTATGACTTGTTAGTACAACTGGTCTGAATATCTCATGAAAGTAATCTACCTGAGTTTGTTAATAATTACCAAAATATGTTGGTGAAGTGTTTGGTGTAGAAGGCAAATGAATCATGAGCTGAGTGCTGAGGCTTCTGATGGGAGGAGAAATTATACTATAAGACAAAGAAAGAAAATGTGGGCCCCCATGTCATTGTGGTAAAGTGTGCAGCCTCTTGGGACACTAGCACCAGGTTGCCTGGTTCTATAAGCTGTGCCTCAGTTTTAAATATGTCTTATTGATTTTTTTACAGAGAGGAAGGGGGAGGGAGGGAGGGGAAGAGAGAGAAAGAGAGAGAGAGAGAGAGAGAGAGAGAGAGAGAGAGAGAGAGAGAGAGAGAGTTAGAAACAATGAGAGAGAAACATCCATCAGCTGCCTCCTGCACACCCACCAATGGAGATGTGTCTGCAACCAAAGTACCGTATTTTTCGGACCATAAGACACACCAGTTTTTAGAGAAGGGAAATGAAGAAAAAAAGATTCTGAAACAAATAGTGTCCTAAAATATTTTATGTGCATTAAAACCCAACATCACAGTCATAAACACATGTAATCAACCCTGTAAAGTAAACAGCAGCATTTAGAACCATTTTAGAGCCGGGCAAGCACACAGAGACCACACAGAGCCGGGCAAGTAAAAAAACTTTTTTTTTAAAGTATATGTGTAGGCTATATTTGGACCATAAGATGCAGGGACTTTTTCCCCCCACTTCTGGGGGGAAAAAGTGCGTCTTATGGTCGGAAAAATACGGTACATGCTTTTGACCGGAATCGAACCTGGGACATTTCAGTCTGCTGGCTGACATTCTATCCTCTGAGCCAAACCAGTTAAGACTGTGCCTCAGTTTTCTTACATAAGCATAGGCAATACCAATAGTAACTATAGTAAAGTTTTCATAAATTTAAAGGAATAAATAATAGGCACTTAATTTATATCTGGCACAAAATAAATTATAAATAGACATCAGTTATTATTATTTTTTCTTTGAAACACATGTTATACATATGTATGATTACTAAAAGTAAAGAGGTGATTTAGGCATTTCCACACAGTGAGTATCCGATGGCCTGCTCTCTCTGACATAACTACAATATCTAGCTCCGATTAAAAAGAGATTATACCAGACTTCAAAAATATCTGACTTATGTATGTCTCAATGTTCTCTACTATGCTAAAGAATTTTAAACATTATTATTTTCTTTCAGAGACAGAAAACTATTAAGTTTAGACGTTACTAAGCAATGCATATGGTTATTGTTGAAAAAGGCCACCAAATTTGTTGTGCATTAAACATCCAAATTCTTTCCCTCTCTGATTTACAGGACTTTTTTCATCACAATGTAGAGAACATTTTACAGCAAATATATATGGACATTTTCTCACGGGGGTCTATCTACCCCCCTTAATCCAGCTTTTTTTACACAAGTGTAATGACAGACTGGTAATTGTCTGCAGAGCACAATGTAGCCCCCCTTTAGAACACAGTGGTGTGCCAGAATTCCCAATGAGAAGAGGCACTTTTCATTTGGGCAGGTGAGGGAGGAAAGAGACCAAGACGCAAGAAGCTTGTCATTAGGGGATGTTCAACAGCGGAGAGTGCACAAAGGAAAGCTGATGAGCGAGCCCAGCCCCCACTCTGCACAGCCATCTTCTCCATTCTGCTTCACGGAGTAATCACGGGATATTCTGAACCTCTCAAAATGCCATCAGTCCTTATTGAGAAGGAAATAGAGCATCTCTCCCTCACATCTTTGCAGAAATAATCATGGCCGCAAGCTGGCCTAAACAGGGAGCTCTGGCAGACAAAGATGGATTTGTACAAATAAATAAATAAATACATAAATAAATACATAAATTAACTTCCCCACAGGATGAATGGGAAGTTGATGATAATCTCCCACTTCTATTGTGTCAAGGCTAAAGAAACTCACAATTATCCTCTCCAGGTCTAGTGCAGTAAAGAATAGGATTCCTGATGAGATTGCTTTCAATAACGTACAGTCAGAGCTGGGAGACTTGTGTCAATAATACTGAAAAAATAACCATCTCAATGACTTAGCTAAAACGTTCATTAACATTAAAAATTTAAGTATCATCTCCAGTTGCCCCTTCCTCCTCTTTGTTTCCTTCCCTAGATATGATTTTTTTTCATTTCTACTTTTGAAGGGAATAAAAGCCTCTTTTGATTGTTCAAAAAAGCTTCTGATGTTAGCTGACAACTGCTCAAGAGTAAAGTAATGTCATAAAGATCACTGAGAGACTTTCCTTAAACAAGCAGATTTCTATGGTCCATGCTGTCTCCGTGTTTGTGGGAACCTGTTTGCAGAGTCTCACTCCAGTACTGATAAGAATCTACAGTGATGCCTGCAGGGTGTTCTTTAAGATGAATCACTATTCATTCCTAGGCCACTCAGGTTGCTGTTAGAAGACCTGACTCAGGTTTGGATGCCCTCACATACCCACTTCATACTACAATGGGACAGCTCCATTGATCTACATAGTTGGAGTTGATCTACATAGTTCAGCAAGGACAAACCACATGCCATTCAGGGACAGTCTAGTTGGAACAGTGTCCAGAGGACATAGACACTAGGGGCCAGGAAGGAAAGGGAGCAGCAGATAAGAGGGAAAAGGTTATGTTGTTTGTATGGTAAGGAGTGCTCCGTGTCTGTGTGTAAATGGGAGTGTGGACATTTATGTATAGGAAATAACTTTATTTTTTTTTTTTTGGGGGGGGTGTATTTCCTGCCAACCTCTCCTGCTTCCTCAACTTTGAAGCTGGGAAGTTCTAAATATCTTGTTGCACTTTAGCATGGGGGCAGGTGGGTGGAAGGGGGTCACTGATGTACCATGCTGTAAGAAATATCCCACCTCTATTACATGCACAAGCATGCATTTATAGGCATTGATATTTAGCTTTAAACATAGGGAGGGCTAGAATTTGTTTATAGATAGAAGAGAGACAGGGTAATATTTATTGTAAGAAAAAAAATATTAAAAGGAATGGAGGCAGTTATTTTCCAACAGAAAAGTCAGAGTCTCTAAAGAATAAAATAATTATAGAGGAAAGCGTAATATCCTATAATGAGGAGGTGCTTCCCAAAGTCCAAATCTGTTAGAAGTGATTTTTATGAGACCTGGAGATACAATTTTAAAAAGAAGTGTAAAAATGGTCTCTCTATTACTTAAGAAATTAAAGAAAAGTTTAATTTTGTTTGTTATTCCTAAGTGAAGAATCCACTTGTACTAGAGAGGGTTTTTCATTATCTTTAACAAGATGTTATGGCCAAAACTTAATGAAAATCCTTATAGAGTCAAAATTTTATGAAAGATAAGTACTGGGTAAAAAATGCTTTGTTAGAGAGGGAAAAAAAAGCTTAGGAAGAGTAGTATAACTAAAGCAATATAGGTAGATCTTAAGATAGTCACTGGTAGAGAGGACATTATGCAAAAAGATACTGATATTTTGTTATATATAAAGTAATGATTCAAGAGGGTAAGGGATACTCTCAAATTAGTAAAAAATTAGAGAGATTAGTACTTTTAAAAAAATCTTTGTAATTTTCAAGAAATTGGAATAATAAATAAATGCTATTTGACACTATGTATTTAGGAGCTTAAAAGACAAATTCATAAGGCAAAAGCATAGATAACTCTTTGTTAAAATAAATCAGGTACCTACCCATACCTTCAATCTATTATATTTTATTAATTTACTACAGAGAGGAAGGGAGAGGGATAGAGAGCTAGAAACATCAATGAGAGAGAAACATCCACCAGCTGCCTCTTGCACACCCCCTACCGGGGATGTGCCCACAACCAATGTACATGCCCTTGACAGAATCAAACCTGGGACCTTTCAGTCCACAGACCGACCCTCTACCACTGAGCCAAACCGGTTTCGGCCATACTTTCAATCTAAAACAGAAAGCACCAACATGATCTATATTTTGAAAGAGATCAATGTTGGAATAATGCTTACAGCTCTGGGTATTTGTGTGGTGTGAGAGAGTAGTAAAAAATAAATTGCAGGGGACTGGACAACTGGAATGACCCAGACATTTCCTTGGATAAATGTTCAAAAGTCCTTCAACTGTTTGCGACAATAGGATTATATATCATATAAAGAGAGATCGAATAAAATATACATCACTCAAATGTATCCCAGTGATGAAAATGATACTAGTAGGTGTATTCAAAATAATAATATTTTATTATCCAAAATATAAAAGGAAGCAGTGCTGATAAATGATCAGGTGCTTGAAATAGTCACTCGTATTGTTCTTCACCTGGTGAAATATTAACACTATATTTAGAAATTGAGTACATTTTTTAAAAAACTGGATGTCAGGAGGATACTACAGTAATTCCTGTGAAGTGGTGAGGGCCTGAATTAGAGTCACGGTAGGAGAAAGAGAAATTAGGAATTTCAGAGTTCTTTTTCAAGAAGGCCAAAATACATTTTGTTTTTAATTGGGTGATTTTAATGAGAAGCAAGAGATTCCAACCTTCATAACACTGACCAAAAATAAGAAAACTGGAAGAAGGCCCATCCTACTTCCTTAGATAATTTACGAGAATTTTCAAGCATGTACAGTATAGAGATGTTGTCATTTTAATACTAGGTTTTCCAATGGTAATAGCCAGTATTAGCATAGCTTTAAGGCTTTGAATTAAAGACACCCAAAACAAAACAAAATACCAGAATATTAAATGTAAACTTAGAAACGCATTTTTTTTTTGCCTTTGTTCCTCTTGGATGTTTTTTGTTTGTCTTCTGACAAATTTCAGACCTGCTCTATCAACACTCTACCTTTGTTTCAAGCTACATGTTTAGATTCATCCTGCAATAATAACACAGCTAAAATATCTGTCTATAGCCTCTTTAGTTTATTTGATTCCCTTTGTATTTTTCTTGTAATACCTGGCATACTGCTCTTAGAATATTATTTCCTCAACTAGAATATAAATTCTTTGCAGGCATAAACCTTTGTCTTGCAACTCTGCACCCTTATGTCCGACATAGTGCCTAGACCATGATAAACAGTCAATATATTAACTAATTTAATTCTTCATCACAATAAATTGGACAGTTCAAGGTATTACCAGAAAGATTGTGACAAAAATTACCCACTGATATGGAATGTCTTAATAGGAAGAGCTCCTAGTTCTGGCTTAAGAGATAAGGTATAAAACAAACAAAACAAAACAAAACAAAACAAAACAAAACAATCCAAAGCATCAGACTAAGGATATTTTGCAGGAATCCTTGACATATTTTGGAAGAAATGTAAAACCAATATCCGGAGTCTACAATCATTTATCATCAAGTAGCATCTGCGGCTAGAATTGATATTGATCCTTGGTAAATTTCAACCAGTGTAACCTTGTAACATCATCACAAAGTTTTCCCACTACATCATTTAGCTACCAGACGCTTCCTTAGTGACGGGGTATTTCTCTTCTATATTTAACCACATAAGAAAAAAGGTTGTGTAGAGGAGCAGTCCAACATGCTTTCGGTCCTTTTCCAAATAATACTCTTCACAAGTAAATCAGTGCATAAATATAATCTTCATTTTGAAAAGTCTTTCTATAGTAAGGTGTTTTTTTAAATCAGAAAAAAAAACCTTACAGGTGATCTATTTCCATCTTCTCATCATTGACACCAAAAACAAATAAACAAACAAACAGTCTGATTAAATGATGTGACCGAGGTTAAAGGATCAAAGCACTGGATCTAGAATGTGAAATTCTTGACATTTAACTTTGTTACTGTTAGCTACTTACCACTGAGTGAAACAAAAGTGTTTGTTCCATAAATAGCAAGAAATGTAATAGTAAGTTGCTATGTCAAGAATAGGACTCCATGTGGGACTATTGAAAGCTGGATGGTCTAGCTCTGCTTTTTATCATTTGTAAGTTACCTAAACTTTTCACAGCTCAATTTTCTCAACTCTTAAAATCAGACAAATATTAGCACCTACTTCATAGAGCTTTGTAAAATAGTTAATATTAAGTGCCTAGCATAGTACCTGGGTTATAGTAAATACTCAGTAAGTTAGAGCTGATATCATTATCATTATTTTTATTATTTCATAAAATAAAGGTAATGATTTTGATTTATTGGACTGCAAAGACAAATGCAAATGAAATTCTCATATTTTCAAATGTCATTATTAAGAATAACATCATTGTTTTTGCATCATCATTTTGCTTGAATTTCCACTAGTTTATGCATTACTAGAAACATGTATAGCACAATATTATAAATCTTACAGGGAGACCAATGCTTTCTTTTTTTTTTTTAATATATTTTATTGATTTTGTACAGAGAGGGAGAGAGATAGTTAGAAATATTGATGAGAGAGAGTCATCGATCAGCTGCCTCTTGTACACCCCCTACTGGGGATGTGCCCGCAACTCAGGTACATGCCCTTGACAGGAATCAAACCTAGGACCCCTCAGTCCACAGACCAATGCTCTACCACTGAGCCAAGCCGGTTCCGACCCAATGCTTTATTTCTATTTTTAAAGTGATGAATTGGTAAGAACATCAAAGATAACTACAATGTGTGTGGTAGCCTTACTAAAATATGTTTATCAGTCTTATGAAATCTTATCTGAAGGCAATGTGATAGTGGTACAAAATAAAGTATACATAGAAGTCACATATTTTGAGATGTCAGATATTTAGCCTATACTCAATAATTTGAGGTACCTAACTCTTATTTGACTCATCCTTTACTTCTTCTGAATACATTTAGTCATATTTCAACTCATTTATATACCCATCTTTGGGAGAGTGAGGGAAAACAGGAAGGATAAAGAACAAATCTGTTAATGCAGTTATACCTTAATAAATCAAAAAGAAGTGGAGAACGTTTAAACTCTAACATTAAATCTTTGGTAGGTCTCTGGCTCCACTCTGTGCAGCAGCTACACCTCCCCTGTCTTCATGGCCGGGATAATTTAGAATTAGCTAATATGTTTTCAAAAGGTGGGGCACTTAATCTTTAAAGCTCCTCATCACAAATGACTGAATGGTTCTGTAACAACTGAAATTAGGTCATCCTGTATAAAAAATGCACTGAATCTTTTGCATTAAACTTTCTACTATTATTAAAACTACAGTCTATTTAGCCACATTCATTTATTACTTATCCATTGCTGTTGCAGTTAATGAACAGCTCATTATACCAAACAAACAAAAATCTAGGTGACTTGAAAGAAAAAAAAAATCTGCATTAACAGAAAATAAATGTCTGCAGAAATTTCAAAACTGTATTGAGCATTTAATTGAAATGTTGGGCAAAATGTATTTAAGTAAATATATCGAGAGAGAGAGAGAAAAAAAAAGTTAGCAATATAACCTAAAACCTAGAGATGGATTGATTATACAGACAATGACTAGATCATATATAAAAATAGAGATCTAACCCACAACTGACAGCAAACTTCCCAGGAAACTGTTTGTGCCATACATGGCCCAGAAAGTCAGTTGGCTAAGTCAGATTTGTAAGAAGCCATATTATTATCTCTAAGAGCAGTTCAGGAAGCTGAACAATAACTTGTGTACCAGTTGGTTCAAAATTACCAAGACTTATATATATATTTTTAATACGTTTTTGTTGATTTTAGAAAATAAGAAGGAAGAGGGAGATAGAGAAAATGACATCAATGATAGAGAAACATTGGATGTCTGCCTCCTGCAGTCCCCTGACTGGGGATTGAGCCCACAATCTGGGCATGTGCCCTGGTTGGAATCAAACTGTGACCTCCTGAGTCAATACTCAACCACTGAGTCACAATGGCCAGGCACCAAGACTTGTTTAATAACTAACAGCTTCCTTCATCTTTGTCCCCACTTTCAAATTAGGAACAATCAGAAAAAGCCAAATATGTACCCCTAATTAATCACATAAGATACCCTGTTTCTACTCTGCCCACATTCAGCTTCCTCAGGACAACAGCTCCAAGCAGAACATACCCAAAGCCTTCCTTTGTCTCCCTATAAAGTTTTCTCTCTCCTCTGTCTGCCTTAGAATCTGCCAAAATATTAGCGATGGTGGCTGATGCCTTTGCTATAGCACTCTCTGAATAAATAGACTTTGCTTTTCTTATTTCGTTGGTTGGTCTTCAACCAAATATCTCTGGGTGATTCTAAAAAGAAAGTAAGAAGTGTTTACTTGCTGGGCACTTCAGATACTCTGCATTTTTCAAAGTCATATGCCTAATAACCATATTAGATAAATATCAATGTGTTTATTTTACAAATGAAAAAAAGTCATATAGTTATTCAGAACATTACCTAAAGATGTTTGGCTAGTGAGCAGTCATTACCCAAGAAAACTAGATTATCTTATGATTTCAAAGTCCAAAGAATACTCTTAAGAAACATTAGATTAAAATTCACTTTCAGATGTTTCTTTACCACCTAAGTTGTCCTAAAATTGAAGTAACCTATTTTCTAAGTATAACATAACTTAGCTTTATAGAAAAGAAGGGGGGTGGAAGAATTTTCACATGTTAGAAATTACCATAAATTTACATAAAGCCCAATTGGAAAAAAAATAGAATAACATAGATGAGTGGTAAAGCTTTCTAATGCCTGAAAATGAAAGTGATATTTAAGCGTAATTCCTTTAACAATGACCAAAAAAAGTTAAAAGAATACTACAGATAATACTACTTAAATAATAATGTAGAATATGAAATGATGGCTGAAGACTAAGTAATTCCTCCTGTGGGTTCTACTTTTTTCTCATTAATTTCATTTAATTACCTCAAATTTTATTAAACATTCCTTGCATTGAGCGTAAATTAAAATGAACAGAATTTTGGAATTTGAGAATTCTTATGAGAAGATAAAGATTCAAGCTTTTGGACTTTGTAGCATTTCATGTTAAGGAAGGAAAACAATTTCCTTGAAATTTCCATTTTAATAAAAATATATAAAGTTGTCATTTTGAATTATAAGTACCGAAGGCATAATGTGGCCATTTTGCTAAATGTACAGAGGAAAAGAAAGGTGCCTCTTTTATACATCTAATGGCTGTTCCTTCTCAGAGACTCATTGCAAATATCTATTAGTTGGTTTAATTTTTAAATCTTTTAGTTATATCTCCTCCCCACTGGGATGCAAGACATATTTTTCATAGAAAAGAAAAATATAGTGAGGTCTCCACCACTGACTCTTACTATATCAGACCTTCTAGGCTGGGCAAAAGGTGTGGGGGCCGATTGGGGATGCATTTTATAAGAAAATCACCTGGGAATTCCCCAAATAACATGTTGAGGTTGGTGTCAATAAGAACAACCACGTCATAAAAATAAGACATTCTATTCACTCTGAAGCAATGGCTTGTGTAGTAGAGACAGACTGCATGCCTTAGAAACATGCTCTTCCATTGGCTGACGGTGTGACACTAGTCAGATGGTGTCACTCTGTGAAGATTTTAAGATGGGAACAATAGTAGGATCCCATGGGGCTGCTGGAAAGATTAGAAGACTCTATGTGTGCTGACACATAAGAAATACTAGGTATTGCTTTATGATTGCTGTCAACTTTATTTCAGAGAGTGAGCAGCAAGGTGAACGCTTTGTTATGCCCATGGTCAAGGCAAATAGAATGCTTCTTGTTCTGCAAGTTCTAACGTTCTTAGATGCAGGAGGAGACTTAAAGAAAAGAATCACTCTTTAGAAAAAAAAAAAACAAGCATCATATTTATGCCTTTTCAATAAAAAAAAAATATTACAGGCATCAGTTTACTGCCTTTCCTTGCTATAAATGGCCAGTTCTTGGTAACAACAAGTATACTGTGGTACTCTGTTTCTATAGCTGTGTCTCTTTCATGTACTGGGCACTGTTGAGGGCAGGAGGTATATTGAAATCCTTTCAATCTCCCCGGTCTAATAATGCTTCACATGCAGAGATACTCAATACATGCTGAATAGATTATGAGTAACATCTTAAAATAAACATATAAATGAATACATGGATTGGCAGTTTTCAGAAAAAGAATGGTATTCATAGAGAATGGGCTTAATAGTATCAGTGAAATGCAAATTATTTTCAGAAGTTTCTTTCAAAACTTAAATCTCCATCTTCAAAAATGATTAAGCAGTCTTCCTAATACTATTAATTTCATTCAAAGAATTGAACAATTTTCTCTTTCTGCTTAAACTTGACAAAATATTTCATGTCTCTGAGTGAAAGAGAATTGTATTGATATTACCTCTTGACTAATAAGTTATATCATCTTATTGAGAAAGAAAAGTAGAAAGCTCATCTTGATAAAAAAAAACACACAACAACACACCTTTCATTTATTTATACATGTGCAGTTTTCTTTATTTGAATTGGCTTTTGAATTTTAAAAAATATTTGTTTTAACTTACTTAAGGTAAATAAAATGTTTCTCCTGAAATCTTGAAGATTTTCAAAGTGCATATTGTATTGCTATACTTTTCTTCCAAAATTAACTATGTATGACAAGTTTACTGTAGCAATTTTTTGGTATGGTATATGATACGTTTTTAAGCTAGCAATAACACTGATTTGGGATATAAAAATGTTTTGTAATTTTAGTCTTTAAATATATTTACATATTTTCATTTCTCAGTAATAATATGATACTAATATGATGCTTGATATATAATTACTTCTTACCCTATTTGAGTCGATTCTTGCTCTGGATGTATAGATGGGAGGTGGGATGTTGAAAGCCTGAGGGACCAAGTATTCCTCAGCATCCATCATATCTTCTAAATCTTCTTCATCCAAGAGATTCTGAAAGAACTTGCTATCGTTTGGACTGGGAAGCTTCATACGATCATCACCCTAAAGGATTGCCAATGAGAAACACAAAATTTGATTCTTCCTTTTATCTGAAATACATGGCCTTTGCAGTAAATTTATAATCAAAACCAATGCTTGAAAATGCATGTACTCATGTAAAAAATAGTTCTTTAGCATAACTGCCAGCCATAAAAGAGCCTGTAATATGCTCAGATATGACAAGGAAAACACATTTAATACAAAAAAGAATACACTAAATGCCATCAGAGATGAATAAAGCAAAATGCTATGTTTTGAGGAAGACAAAACACATTTCAGATCTGAGAGTAGTGGTCAGCTTTACTGCCCACATGGTGTCTGGGGTTTGACTTTACGAATAAATAATAAAGGGCAATTGATTTATCAATCTTTGTTTTTAGGGTGGTTTGTTTCATAGTGTAGAGTTATCAGGATGCACAGGCTTATATTTGTCCCATGGCACACAACACTGTTGAAGTGAGGGCATTAAAAAATCACAGCCCACGTGGCATAAAGCATAAATAGGAGTGGGAGAGACACCCAAACCCTTGTTATACTCTTTCTTACCTCATCTATTTCATATAGATGAGGTAATGTGCCCTCTCATTATTCTGAGACTTGAATCTGTCCAAACACTGTAGCTGCTCTCCACATAAGCCAAAGTCTATTTGTTTATGGATTAGGTAAAAATCATCACTGAAAATATTATATATATATATATATATATATATATATATATATATATACTTAAATTACCTGATTATAATATATTTTTTTTTAAAAAAAATATATATATCCATTTTTTTAAATATATTTTATTGATTTTTGTACAGAGAGGAAAGGAGAGAGATAGAGAGTTAGAAACATCGATGAGAGAGAGTCATCGATCAGCTGCCTCTTGCACACCCCCCACTGGGGATATGCCCGCAACCAAGGTACATGCCCTTGACCGGAATCGAACCCGGGACCCTTCAGTCCTCAAGCCGACGTTCTATCCATTGAGCCAAACCGGTCTCGGCTAAAAATATATTTTATTGAATTCATAAAAGAAGAGAGAGATAGAAACATTAATGATGAGAATCATTGACTGGCTGCCTCCTGCACACCTCCTACTGGGGATTGAGCCCACAACCCAGGCATGTGCCCTTGTTCAGAATCGAACCCAGACCTTTCAGCACACAGTCCAATGCTGTATCCACTGAGCCAAACCAGCTAAGGCTCCCAACCCATTTTTTTCTTTCTAGTGTTAAACATGAACTCTTTTGGCCTGTTATTTAATTTACTGGAGTCCTGGTGCATGAAATTTGTGCACACGGGGGTGTGTCCCTCAGCCCAGCCTGTACCCTCTCCAATCTGGGACCCCTGGAGGGATGTTCAACTGCCCATTTAGGCCTGATCAGACATCCCTCTCACAATCCAGGACTACTGGTTCCCAACTGCATCGCCTGCCTGCATTCCTGATTGCCAATAACCGCTTCTGCCTGCCAGCCTGTCACCCCTAACCACTCTCCTGCCAGCCTGGTCACCTCTAACTGCTCTCCCCTGCTGGCTTGGTCCCCTTCCCCAACTGCCTGCCCTTGCAGGCCTGGGTACCCCTAAAACTGTCCTCCCCTACAGACCTGGTCCTCCCCACCCAACTGCCATCCACTGCAGGTCTGGTCACCCCTAACTGCCCTCCCCTGAAGGCCTGGTCCCAACTGCCCTCCCCTGCAGACCTGGTGCCCCCCAACTGCCCTCCCCTTCAGGCTTGGTCATCCCTAACTTCTCTCCTCTGCCAGCCTGGTCACCCTTAACTGCCCTTCACTGCAGGCTTGATTGCCCCCAACTGCCCTCCCCTACTGGCCTGGTCCCTCCCAACTGTCCTCCCCTGCTGGCCATTTGTGGCAGCCATCTTGTGTCCATATGGGGGCAGCCATTTTGTGTGTTGGAGTGACTGTCAATTTGCATATTATTCTTTTATTAGATAGGATATGCATATCAATTCATTTGAATCTGAGTAATGCTTAGATACTACATATTTCCCCAAACAAATTTAAAAATAGTCTTCTATGAAATGAAATATCAATATATTGAAGCTTTAATTCATTGTCTTCAATCGTGGATAAGAGTAAGATAAAAATCGATCCTTTTTTGATCTGAAAAGAGAAGATTATAATAATGAACATGACACACATAACGCTAACAAAAAGCAGAGTGCTAGAAGACTAGTGTCAGAATAAAGGCTTTTTGTGTAGATGAATAATCATAATTATCTAGCTGTTCAATAGCAGAGGCACTTGAATATTAAGGGAAAGTATTTAGAAGAATTCTGACAACAAGTAAAAGCTCTTTTTCATAAGTCATTTCACATGATGTTCTGCTTAGTTAGTCTATTTGTGAGGGTGATTTCCACAGTTTCAAAGCCCAGATATCACTCATATGTGGAGTGAGTTTGCCATTGGGAAATTGTTAAAAATCTAAGGCATAAGTACTCACCTGAATAACTAAATATCTTTGCGGGTCCCGAGCCATCCTGGAAAACTCAGCAGCCAGTTCCTTAAATTTAGGTCTACTGTCAGCATCAATCATCCAACCTAGAAATTCACATGCAATAAAAGTCATAATCAGGAAGAAATGGGACATGGAATTTATGAAAATATAGGCTAACTATGTTGTTTTTACAATAGTGTTTTGAGAAACAAAGAAAGTTAATGAAAGAAACAACCCAAAAGATGAAGGTTCCACTTCAATCAGTTTGTTGACACAACTAAATTTAATATATTATAGAATAACATAAATTTTTATTTTCCTGATCTAAATTAAAATTGTTTTCTTCCTAAAATATATATAACCTAGTTTAATTATACTAACTTAGTAGACTTTCAGATAATTTTTTCTTAGGTACAGAGAGAATTCTCTTTTAAAGCTTTTCTTTGGTGGTTATAGAAAAGGTGATTGGAATATAATTTATTATTCTGTATGAGGAGAGCCATGGAATAAAAGGTTGGTACAATAGCACAAAGGATTAAAAAAGAAGAAGAATAGAAAGCAACTTTTTAATGGTATCTTTTTCTTGATTGGGGGAAATAAAAATCACAACAAACTACTGTACAGTGATTGGTAACGTTTGTTCATCCATCACCATTATCTTGTTTTAGTACTAGCCTTTTCAGAATAAAAATTCTCTCAGCAGTTTTCAAGTATGCATTGTTATTTAGCTGGGAGTCTAGCTAAAGTGGGTCTCATCTCCCCAGGCTCTGTGTAGCTGATGAGATGACAAAAATAAAAGTACCAGGTTTCCTTGATGTTTTTGCCAAATGACCCTTTTCTTAGGTACTAAATCTCCTAAAAGCAAGGTAAAACTCCCTATTGGGCAAAGTTTTCTTAATTTTTCATTATTTCATTAGGGTATCTAAATGAAATATAGGAATCATCCTGTATGCTAGGTATGGGATCAAATTATATAAGGAGTGCGTGTTTTTAAACATTCTTCCATAGACTTCTGGTCAGTGCTTGAGCCAACAAAGCCATAGAGCTCCTTTCTCTTTTGTCTAGGAGTTCAGTTTTTATTCTTGTTCTGGAAAGTATTTGGGTGTCATTTTGTATATTATTAATTACACGTAAATTTTATTTCTTCTAACAAAGTTGAAATGCTCTGTATTCTACACGCATCTGCTGGCGGGGGAAAGTAATACTTTTGATGCCAAGATGCTAATAAGAAGATCGTGTTTTGGAACACATTGGGACAGAAAAAGGTTAACTTCACAGCGAGGTTTCAGTTTCCCTCCAACTAAATATTGAGTAAATAGAACCGTGCTTAGAGAAAAGGGCATGCTGACCTGCACTGGAAAGCACATTTTTTATTTCTTTCCTCCCTGTCAGAATGTATCACACATGTCATGAATATAAATTGGGTAGACCTGGGTCCAAAGTCTCTTATTAATAAGATGCTTATTCACCTTCACCAGTTTGTTTCTTTGCTAATCCTGTGCAAATCAAAAGGGGAAAACCCCAGATTACACAAGAAAGATTGCTGAATGTTAAGCTCACTTAAATTAAGTCAAAAACTCCAGAGACTTTTCTAATTCTATTTAAATTAAGAGCCCCGGCTTCTAAAACACTTGCCTAGGCATAGAAAGGAGAACTAAAAGAAAGAGCCAGACATAAACAAATGATCAAATTGAAATAAGTAAACATGTATTATATAATCTTTTTAGTTCAATATAGATTCATGTCTACCCACTTCCCCTTTGCCTGGCTCATATCCTGTGGCCAAAAACCCATTTCCATGTCATTCATTTTTATGCTATCAATTTCAAGCTTTCTTTCTTTATACTTAGACTAGAGGCCTGGTGCATGAAATTTGTACATGGAGGTGGGGGAAGGTGTCCCTCAGCCCAGCTTGCACCCTCTCCAATCTGGAACATCCCTCTCACAGTCAAGGACTACTGGCTTCCAACCACTCACTGCCTGCCTAATTGCCCCTAACCACTTCTGCCTGCCAGCCTGATCACCCTAAACACTCTCTTGCCAGTCTGATCAATGCCTAACTGCCCTCCTCTACAGGCCTGTCACCCCAAACTGCCCCTTCCTTCAGGCCTGGTTCCCCCCAACTGTCCTCCCCTGCAGGCCTATCACCCCCCCAACTGTCCTCCCCTGCCGGCCTCTTTGCCCACAACTGCCCTCTCCTACAGGCCATCTTGTGGCCACTATCTTGTGTCTACCTGGGGGTGGCCATCTTTGATCACCTGGGGACAGCCATCTTATGTAATTAGAGTTATGATCAATATGGTCTTTATTAAAGATAGGATCATTTATTTAGCCTGGTATCTATAACAATAAAAGCATAATATGCTAATTAGACTGGATGTCCTTCCATGTGTCCTTCCTACCAGACAAAGCTGCAGCCGCAGGGGGCCTGACCAAGGCCCTCTCAGAATTTCATGCATCTGGCCTCTACTTTTCCTATAAAAATACTAATATTGTGACTAGTTTCATCTCTTTATGTAAGACAATTTGATTGCCATGGAAATGATAAAAATCATATAATTTGACTTCACACCACAGAGGCATGATACCGCTTCATTTTAATAATGATCACAAAATGCACAGGTGTTTACATGCTGCTTCCATAATTATTTTTGAACTTTTATAATTATCAATATACAAAACCATTACGCAGGTAGATTAATTTATTAAGAATGATAGAGAAATCATTTTGCTGTCTTACATTTGACCATGACCATGTAAACGTCAATAGTGCAGATAGGAGGCTGGGGCAAACGTTCTCCTTTCTCCAATAAGTCAGGGATTTCTCGGGTTGGAATTCCATCATAGGGTTTTCCTCCAAATGTCATCAGTTCCCATATGGTGACTCCTAAATTGGAGATTAAATTCTTATGTAAGCACATTAACAACGTATTTGGAATAACTAAGCAATACACAAGCGGCAAAGGAATGCTCCCCAGAGGGCAATCAAAATAGATTTAAAAAGGCTCTTCTGATTCCTCTACTCATTTTTAGACACCCGATGACAAAATCTTTGTAAGAAATTCAATTAATATTATCTTGACATTTTTAATGTGTAGTAAAGACAATTCAGGACAAAAATCAGAATAAAAAATCTGTTCCCCATGTACTTATAAATAATGCTAATGTTTGCTGCCCCAAGTTAAGTTTCACTATACCACATTAGAGCAGACAAAACAATTTATTTACTATATGCATGTGTATTCAGCACCGAGTAAATATGATTGCAGGTAAAATCTGATATTGACTAAACTCAAGATTAACATATTTGCTACTAAAAGTTCTAATGACTAAGCTGGTGTTCCTGAATGATTAGCTTTTGTTAGGGTAAATAATTGTGGCCCCCTTTTCAACTAACACAAAGATAATAAGTGGAATAAAAACAGATTCATTTATTTAGGACATATGAAAACCTGAGTGGGAATAATCCATATGTAAGATATTATACATGTGAAGTGGGGATTACAAAATTGAAAGAAATTAACAATCATTTTTTCTTTACACAAAAAAATCCCATTCTTGAATTAATTTTCTTGGTAAAAGCAAACACCTAAAATATTAGCATGCAGATATTATTATTTGATAATAATAATAATGATTTGATTTGAGCAATAATACATATATTACATATCTCTTCTTCATTATGCTCTAGTAATTGTAGAACTAAAATATATACTTTTCCTTAGGATAAAGACTCTACATTCAGAAATCAATATCTGGGCACAATAGTATTATCAAGAGAAGTGTCACTGATTTATATAATCAGTAATTTTTTATGTAAAACCTATTAATTAAGACTATGTTTTCTTTTCCACTGCCATCTGTAATAAATGATTTACTCAAACTGCAGTCTTTTTAAAGCTCCTAACACTTCCATGAATAAAAAAAGGTGTTCTTTGGAAAGTAACCTCACAGGGCCATCTGATCATACATTTCCAATTGGGCTGCTCCTGGTGGGCAGTCATGGTGGGGAGGCATATAACTTTTTAGTATAATTTACTTACCATAGCTCCAGACATCACTTTGATGGGTGAATTTCCTATAGTGGATACACTCCAGAGCCATCCACTTAATTGGCATCTATAGAGAAATAAAAAAGTAAAAGTTTTATAGTTATATAAACTATTTTCTACATTGATTTCTTCAATGTGAGTCTTGCTTCAATTATATATTTTTTGACTGTTTGCATTGCAAATGTAAATATGTTGTTTTTCAATACAGGGAACAAGTAAATTGACATTTATAAATTCTTAAAATGATTTAACCTAAAGATACATTTATTTTTTTAAAAAATCTTCATAAACAGAGAAAACTAAACTAACAAAATAAGCATCACTTTTTGTAATTCTTAATTTATGTAGTAATTAGACTTAGCTAATATTGTTTTACAATTCTAAACACCAACACACGTACTTCTACAAAGTGGGATCATATCATATCTCCCCCAAAATCAGTCTCCTTGAATTCTCACTTATCCCTTCTCACCCTCAGACAAATGGCAGCCCACCAGTGAAATAGACTCTCCATGCTTGCTTCTTCCCTCTCCTTTCATATAACTGTGGCACTAAAACACCTAATAAACTGAAATACAAAGTTAGTCTTGCTCTGGTCCCCAACCCCAAATAATATCCCTCATCTTGATCAGCTAGTATTGAAAATTCGTACCATTTTCAGTACAGAAATTATATAAAAGAATATGAGGGAATCAGTACACACCCCCATCACTACAAGCAAAACAACTCAGCTCACATACCCTGCTGCCGATGGGTCAGCAGAATGCGTTTCACTACAAAGAGCAGCATTATGTAGCTGAAAATATAACTAGATTCTATGGAATAAAGATAAACACTGCTACTTGGCAGTTGAAAGCTTAAAACTAAATAGGCCTTTGAAAGCATGAGGTTGGCTGCTCACCAAGGTGATACCAAGGTAACTCCATGACAGAATCATAGCATGCAGTGAAAGGGAACAGAAGACACATTGAAAATAATTTCCCTATGGGCAAGGAGTTAGCTGACTTTATAGACTGCGGACATTGTGTTGAAGAAGTAAGGTTAAATCACAGGTGGCTTGATAAAGACTTAATGGTTACTAGGCATTTAAAGCTATAATGAATCTTGCTTTAGACGAATCTTACAGCTGTATGTTCTCAAGACAAGTGAAGTCATGTGATTTATAGACTTTTGCTCCTGTGCAATCTTGCAGTGAATTTCAAAGCTCTGGTCTCAAACTGCTGTGATAGGGTAATAAACAGGCAAAATAAGCTAATAAAATCAAGGGAAAAGCCAGATAATACTACAAAACTGCATTTGTATTTTTAAAAATAATTTTTGTATTCTTGGTAATATTTGAATACATATGGTTATGTAAGAATTGAATATAAAAAAATCAATGATAAACATTTAGAAGCCTATCACTTCAAAATATTTATAAAATATATTTGGATGGTCCATGTTAAATAAAGCATATGATAAACATATCATTTATATGACAACTTTTTATCAGTATTAGCTTTGGGTCAGCGGAAGGTAAGACTGTGTTTTTGTTTTATCATTTGATTCTCCTTATCTAAGTTTTCCCAAGTCCAGCTAGAAGGACCTGCACAATAAAACTATACTGGTTTGTCAGCCAAGAATGGAAAAAGACAAAAACCTAAGCCATGAACATCTGGTGGATGAGAGAGGCAGGACCACAGGTGTCAGGCAGAGCCTGGGGCTGGAGGGTCAGAAAAGTTAGGAGAAACTGTAGCTATTCAGACCCCTTGGGATATAGCAAGTTACAGAGGAAAGAGTCAGGTAATAAATAAAGCAAATTGGTAATGCCTACACTATGATAAAAGCTAAAACAAATAAATCAGATAAGAGGAATCTGTTTTATCGGTTCCAGGAGGATTAGAAGTTAAATAGGCTGGTCAATCTTCCTACGGTCCTAAGGAAGCAGCCAAGCTTCTCGCCAGCCTGTGAGAGAGAAATTATATCCCCTGTAAGAGTCAGCTCTATGCTTTTAGGACCAATGCAACAATTTCTATAGCCCTGGATTAAAGCCTCGTTTCTGGAATCCCAAAGGACCCGCCCACTTTCCCACACTGGACCTCACATAAGGACTGCCTGGGTCCAGACAGGCATTGTTTTATTTGAGCTACTTTTGAGAAAGAATAGCTGGCAATGTGTTCTCTCTGTGTGTGTTTACCCTGGCAGGAGACACTGTCAATGGTAGAACTGGGATTATGTAATCTCTTAAATCTCAGGCTTATTGGCTTCTTCCTATAAAATACAAGTAGATGAAAGGATACCATCATATGCTTACAAGCAACATAGCTCTCAAAAAATACTCACCTTTCCTCCATCAGCATTATACTCCTTTTCATCTCCTTCCAAGAGTCTGGCTAGTCCAAAATCCGTGATTTTCACATGGTTGGGAGATTTCACTAAGACATTACGGGCGGCCAGATCGCGATGGACAAGCCGTCTTTCTTCCAGATACATCATTCCCTGAAAAACACAAGGTTCCCCGAGACAGTCAGTGAATGCCTCATCTTTTCTGTTGACTAAAAGGGCATTTTTTTTTAATTTTTTTTTTTAGCATTTAGTGTAAAATGCTTAACTTTTCTAAGTGAATCAGATCCCTGGAATATTTTCAAAATTTAGGGAAAACCTGGGATAAAAAAGTGAACAACAAATAGCTTTTTGCATTTTCTCCCGGAATTCCTATAAAGAAGAATAAATTACCTGCACACAAGCTAAATGTTAGATGATTTTTTCTCCCTAGAGACTTGATGCTCTTTTGCAAACACTCTCATTACTGAGGTGTGCAGGTGTCTTCGTAGATAAGCTAAAATATATTTGGAATGATCCACATATTCATAATTGTTTTCTTTTCAATAATTCCTGTGTCATGTCATCTTCCCCATACATGCCTGCTCCAAACAAATACAACTATCCATAATTTTGAAAGGTATTTCATATAAAGATTTGATGGTGCCCAAATCACCAGCATAGATTCTTATCAAGGTTGCAGAATTAGATTATTCTTG
Organism: Pipistrellus kuhlii; assembly: GCF_014108245.1. Taxonomy (NCBI): domain Eukaryota; kingdom Metazoa; phylum Chordata; class Mammalia; order Chiroptera; family Vespertilionidae; genus Pipistrellus; species Pipistrellus kuhlii. The sequence continues at coordinate 4,589,127 of NW_023425573.1, read as the reverse complement.
TTAATTATGCAAAAAATGAAGAATACCCTACAGTCATTAAAAGCTTGTAATTTAAAAAAGGCTTCAGTGACATTTGTAGTGTTTATAAGAACACACGAATGAAATTACATAGCTTTAATGACCCTCAAATTAACTTTTAATATGTTGTCTTCATGAAACATATAGGATAATTAAAAATAAAATGTATTGCTGATTGTCAACAAGAGATATAGCTGGATCACCCTACAATATAACATGCATGCATGTGTACATATACATATGTATACATGTATGTATATATGTTATATATATGTCACTTATGATAGATGACATATATTATTAGTATTTACAGAGATTGTTAAAATTTCATAGAAGCAATAATTATTAATGGTTACCTCAGCAGCAGGGGAACTAATAGTCAAATGCTAGCTTTAATGAAAAGGTTGATATAAAGACTCTTTATATTATAAAGCCAAGGAAATGAATTCAGAGGCCTAGAGTGAATATATTTTGTTTAAGTAAATGTATTTTTATTAAAGAGTCAGAGGGTATTCTTTATTGGAATACTTCAGTGGTAAAAAGAAAAGGTTGTCATTCCAAAGCAAATCAGAATTTTTGTAAATGGTCAAAGCATACTCTCATGCCAATTGCAAATCAATGCTGTTGGCAGTTCACATTACAACTTCAGGACTTTGAAGGATTAATGGTTTCTGATATCAAAACAAAAGCTGTGGAAAACAGACACATAAATCACACAGGTCAGAAAATTATGAACTGTATGCCCAGTGTAGTGTAAAGAGAAGATTGCTTCAAACAACATCATGAGCCAAACTCTATAGAAATGTCCATTAAACACAACCAGTGGAGATAGTGCCTGTGATGGTCCAATCAGTCAGCAGTTGGTGACACCACATGTATTAGTGTTTTCTGAAATCAACCCATGGCTGGGATTTATGGAGGGTTTGCCCTTTTTAAAATAGTGCTTTCTATTTGATTATGCCAAATTGGATATTCCTAGAATAAAGTGAGTCTGAAAACATATAGCCCTTAGGTGACTTGAAAGATCAAAAAACAACAACATATTGCCTAAGAGATAATCACCATTAATTTTTGTCAATTGAAGAAATGTCTACAATAATATTCATTATTTTCTCTCTTACCACACTCCTATCAGAATATGGAAATTGTGTAGGCAACTTACTATTCAGATCCACACATAATTACAGGACACACATACTATGTGCCTAGGACTGTACTAGAGACCAGAGAGACAAGGAGTCAAAGTCTTGGCATTAAAGAAGGACGGAGATAAGTTAATGAAGTGGGCAGATGTGGAATACAAACTCCAGTGGATCAGCGTGATGCATGTTAGGCATGTAAGCAGAGCTGTATCTTAAGGACTGTTTGTAGTACAGCCTAGCAGCCTCTGAGAGAGGCTTTAAAGGGATAGTGAGTGATAAGTAAGATTTGAATAATAGCCACCAGTTGGACAAGATGAAGGCAAAACTGCAGATAGAGAGAACAAGCACAGGGATATCATAACATGGCATACTAGGACAAAGGCATTTTGTCATTCTGTTTGTTTGTTTTTTTTCCCTCTGGAGAATAATATATAAGGAAAAAGGAACAGTGAGTGATGAAACAGGAAAATTAGGGAGAAACCAGACCCAAGAAGGGTCCCTTCCATGTCATGGTAGAGAATTTGGCCTTGCATTTTGTGCAGCATTCAATGCAGTGATGCTGAAGTTGTTTGAAAAAGGAGAGAGAGGCAGTAATCTGTGACCTGAGGATAGACTGGACACACATAAAGCTGAAGTCAGGAGCCACTGCCACAGCCCAGAGTGTGAAATAAAGGCTGCGTACTGGCAGTCTGTGTGCTACACCCATTTTTCATATATATTTTCAGTTCCCATAACAGGCAAGTTTCAAACATTCTCTTTAGCTAATTATTAGATGTACCCAATTGAGAGCATCTGGTCTTCTGTTTCAGGAACCCACTATTTTGCTAGTATCCTTTATGATACCCATCCAGCTTCTACATACACGAGTGGGTGAAACTTCAACTAAACTAGACCAGAAAGAATATTAGGAAATAGATTTCATGGTACATTTTTAAAATAAAATCATTAGCCTAGTTAACTGACTTAATAATAAAGGATAATAACTTGAGAATAATTTGTGTATGTGTGTGTGTTCTATAATTTGGGTATATAATGATTCCTTTAAGTAAATATCATCCTAATGGAAATGTGATGTATATATTTCTTAAACATTGGCAGGAATAATGATATATGCTATATCAATGGGGAACTAACATTCACTAAGAATCTACTGACATAGTCTCCATTACAAGCAAAATTTCAAAAACTCTAAAGTTCTTTAAAACTCCATACACAGAGCCTCAGCAGGTGACACAGTATCTTGAACCTCAATAATATTTATCCAGAAAATGTATTTTCTTCAAAATAATGAAAAGTCAACTCAGGAAATCAGATGACAACCTGTATACAATTTTCAGCACCCACCTGACCACCATTAAAATGTATAATAACAGCCGAAACCGGTTTGGCTCAGTGGTAGAGCGTCGGTCTGCGGACTGAAAGGTCCCAGGTTCAATTCTGGTCAAGGGGCATGTACATTGGTTGCGGGCATATCCCAGTAGGGGGTATGCAAGAGGCAGCTGGTTGATGTTTCTCTCATCGATGTTTCTAGCTCTCTATCTCTCTCTGTAGAAAATCAATAAAATATAATTTAAAAAATATATATATAATAACAGAAGCATCTGTGGTATTAACAAGCCATCAAAATACATTTGTATGGTTGCTTTGTAACTTGAAACATCACTGTACAGATGCACACTTTAAATCCTTAATTCTGAATGCCACCTTAGTTCTACCTTCACACCCTGAAGGAGAGTGTTGCATCGCCTATGGATTGCTAACAACAGGTTTCTGCACATCACAGTCCTGAAGATCAGATTTCTTTATTTGAAGTTCTCATTAGAGTCATATTCTCTGCTAGACTCCATCAAAATGAAATCACTCCTTCAATCAGATGCAATTATGGAGGCAAGTAGCTATCAGAAACAGACAAAAATAAACTGATATCCCTTAAAGCTCAAAGATGGTTAAAGAACAATCACTCGTTGTGATAGAGGGACGCGGTATTGGTTGAAAAGAAACCTTTTACTCTGCCCCATAGTAACTCTCATGTTCTTTCCATGGCAGCTCAGGTGGAGTGCATTATGGGCACAGGGACATTGACAATCACAGTTAACACTGACCGAATACCTAGAACATGGCATACATTAAACTAAGCACTTCTACACCCATAGGTTAACTTATCCCTATGAGATGCATACTGATTTCAACCCAATTTAAATATGAGAAAACTGATGCTAACAGAGGTCATGGCACTTGGATTTGATCCCTTGCTGTGGCCCTTATATCTGCATATTTAAGCCTACCCCCCCTCCATAGGTCACAGGGTCATGTGGGTATACAGAAATCTATGTACACAGTGCAGTCATATAACTATAAAATATTCTAGTACTTTTGAGAAAAAATATTAGATATTTCTGTGAATTTCAGGGCAAAACGCAGGCAATTGAGTATTTGCATTTATATTTAAAATACAGCTAAATAATAGAGCCTTTTGTAATATAGCAGGGGTTTGAATCATGTAAATTGGAAACTAGGTTCTTGCTTTGGCCCCAGAGTATGCAGGCTGTGTTGTGGGTTTGAGTGCAGATTCTGGAGTCAATTGCCTGAGTCAAACTCAAGCACTGCCATGTTCCAGCTGTGTGACTTTGGCCAGTTAATTAAAATCTGTCACCTTCCTTCTCTTGAAACAGCCATAATAACACCTATGTCACAGGTTGTGGTAAAGATTAGATGATTAATATATGTAAAGCACTTAAATAGTAACTGGCATATAGGAAGTAAAGAACAAGCATGTTTCCATTATTGTTCCATATTTAGATATGAATAGTTTTAGTGTTCATAAGAATCACCTACCTTCATTAACATGAATTGCCTATTGAGGAAAATCTGTAAACCTCAACTAATATATGTCATAGTAGGTATTCAAGACATGTTTGCAAATGATGATACATATACCTATAACCTATCTACACATGTTATTAATGTGTAGATAGAAAATTGAGAACCATTATTGTTCACAGTATTATTTTAATATAATTCACCTGAAGGTGTTGTCGTCCAAAGAGAACCAAAAATTATGGCATCTATTAAAAGATTTGGTGCCCTCCATAAATACTTCACAAATTTAGGAATTTAGTGAAGATAAAGTTCAGAACAAGATAGGTCAAAGTTTTCAATACTGGAAAATATTGTCCATGAGTAAATGACAATACCAACGTCTCTGCATTTTATCACTCAGCACTGAGGGGAGTTTTTTGTAGATGTGTCTCAGGGGCATTTAAAAATATGTTTTTATTGATTTCAGAGAGAGATGAAGGAAGAGGGATGGAGAGAGAGAGAGAAAGAGAGATAGAAAGCTATATATATATATATATATATATATATATATATATATATATATATAGAGAGAGAGAGAGAGAGAGAGAGAGAGAGAGAGAGAGAGAGAGAGAGAGAGAAATAGATGGGAGGGAGAGAAACAGGGAGAAGGAGAGCAAGAGACAGGGAGAGGGGGAAAGAAAGGGTGAGAAAGAGAGAGAGAGAGAAAAGTAGAGAGAGAAGAAAGAGAGAGAGAAAGAGAGCTGAGAGAAACATCGATCACTTTTTGCATGCTCCCTAATGGGAATCAAGCTGGCAAATTGGACATGTGCCCTGTTCAAAAATCAAATCAGTGACCTTTTGGTGCATGGGATAATGCTCAACCAACTGAGCCACATGAGCCAGGGGTTTAGGGTATTTTGTCTATTTCTTGGTCTAGGTGCTAAAAGTCTGATTTTACCATTAATAATTTTACCATTTTTCATACTAGCTCTTTACACTATAAGTTTTCAAAGAATGCTTGTTTTCTTTTTTGCTCATACCTCTTAAAATGTGCATCAAAAAATATGAACTAGCTAAGGAAAGACAAAATTTTACTCTTGACTTTCAGAAACACACTTTAATACGAAATCCAAAGATGCTTTTATTATAACTAAATATAAAGTTTTCATCTCTGGTAAGAATCAATTCATATAAACTGTTCTATTAAAAAAATCAGTGACTTAATTTTAAAATATCAGCATTGAAGAGCACTACCAATGACCTTCTTTTTAATCTTAGGATATTGGAGTCAGAGCTGTCTAGCAAAACTGCATTATTATTGTTTTAATTCAATGTGAAAATGAATTCTGCCCAGCTGCAGGAAGCTAACGGAAGTCAAGAGAGACCAGACTATTTCTGACAATAAATATTTGCTTCCCATATGTAGGCCATGCGACAGTTTCATGAAACGTGTGGAGCTAAAAATTTCAAGTTGCAGTCAGCTCTCACAGGCGTTAATCTCTAGAGTTAGCAAGAGTGCTTTTTTTTTTCTTTCTTTTTAGTCTCCATTCTAATAACCTGAAGCTTTCTTAATAAAAGGAAGCTTCAGGAAAGGTAACTTCAAATGAAATTAACCCCTCTTTTTTACCTTTCCTTCTGAAGCAATTCTATCCCTCAGGGGGAAAAAAATCCAACTAGAATTCTCTCTACTGTTAGAGCTAAAGATATGAGCATGTTCCAGTGAAGAAAGGGACATCCTGTAATGAAGTCAATGACTTTATGCAGATAGTGAAGAAGGGAAGCTAAGGGGGCTCTGTAATTGAATCAACGGAGAAGTCTTTTCAATAACCAAAGCTGGCTCATGGAAGTATAGAAAGAACACAGGCCCGAATGTTGCAAGATAGAAGTCCTGGTCATGTCGCTCGCTAGCTTTATGACCATAGGTACTCATTTTACCTCTCCTATAAAAGTGACAGATTAGCCTAAATGATCTCTACCTTTAAATTTTTATTCCATGATAGAGGGGACTGTAAAATATATCTATCTAAAATATTAAATTGTGGTCCAATAATAGACACAGAGAGTAGTAAAGAATGGGGTAGACCAGATGCTTCCCCCTTTCAATGTTTAGTGAGAGCCACAAATATGTTTTAATAGAAGACAGTTTAGTGCATCCAATGTTTAAGATGACAGACTAGAAATAAATCTGGCTACTGACTAGGTATAGGACCTTGGTCAATTTATTTGTGGTACACATTCCTTATCCATGAAATGGGGATAATGATAGCATCTACCCTGAGGATTTCCTTGTAGAGTCAATGTCATCATGTTTGTAAAAAACCTTGATATTCTAAGATACCATAGTTTTCTAAATAAATAATCTCCACATTTCATCCCCCTGATTAAAAATACTATTTGCCCACTATAAAGCAAAATAACAGTCAAACCAACTAAAACATCTATTGGTTACTCAGTAGGTACATGGAAGTAAACTAAACTATACACTTGGATTTGATCTGTTTCTCATTATCTTTATCTCTTAATGTTCTTCCTATCATTCTTCTCAGAGGAAGAATGCAGATTCCCATAACTGTCCTAAACTGGCTTGGAGTTAACAATGCTAATTCTCACATTTTCCAAATGCACCTATGATCTTCAAGAGATTTGTCCAGGTTGTAGTACTTGAGATTTTGAAATATTGAAGACAACCGAATTTCTGTCATTTGAATAATGTGTAATGAAAATATTATTTGTTGCTATTTGAAACATGTTTTTCACAAAGTCCCAATACTATTTTTTGAGTGTGTTCATATGCATATAGTAGATGGTGTGGTGTGCCACCCAGAAACCTCTGTGGTACCGAAGTGTTGATAAGCTCAGCTCTCCAGTGTGTTGGCTGCTGATGGCTCTCAGTAAAGTTGTGCCAGTTTTGAGATCTTGAAACCCCCAATCCAAGTGTAAAGGGAGCACGTTGCAGGGGTTTCACCCTTTCACGGGAGGCAGCTATGTTCAGCAATCAGCTGACACAGACTTCCAAAGGCCTTGCCCCTTGGACAGTTATGACAGGCTAGCTGGTTCCAGAGCACTCCATAGGGTCGGATGACACCTCCGTTGCAATTTAATGAGAGCCCCGAATTTCCCTCTGTGTAACACTGCTCTGGCACTGCCTTATAGATGTTGTTCCTGAGAACAACACTTGCCAGATGACATCCCGCATGCAAGTCAGTCTCAGAGACTGTTTTCTGGGAGCCAACCCGAGGCAATATGTGTGAATTTCTTCTCTGCTTTCTTTGTAGGCTCAGGCACACATCATTTGGGCTAACCCTACTCTATAATTCATGTGTGTTATTACTGCTGTTCCCTTCCATTCTCCACCCAAATATCATTTTTCTATTCGTTATAAACATCCACAGAATCATCCGCTTCCAATCTGTCATCTGTAATTTATTTATCTATATGTTTTTTAAAAAGTGTATTTGCTATTTCTAATACATAAATAGTATTATGTCTTCAATTCGGGGTTCAGTGCATGAATTCATGCACCTTCAAAGGAACTGTGGGCCGTGAGGCTGTGGTAGGCAGAGAGGTGGGTCTCAGCCCATCCTCTACAACCCTGCCCTTCACCTCCCATCATGGCCCCCAGTTCCCTGTCTGCCAGCAGCTCTGCTCCCATCATCACTCCCACATGCTGACGGAGCAGAGCGATCAGGGCCAGTGCCATCAGTGGGTGCGAGCAGCAGCTGCTGCCCTGATCTCCCCTCAGGAATAGGGGTAGGTGGAGCAGTCCTCAGGGGCAATTTATTAATAGAATAGGTTCTGTTTTGCTCAGTCTGCTTTCTTTAGATTCGAATATATTGCTACATGCAATCCAGTTTACTGCTTATCATCATTGCATTAAATTTTACATACAAACTCCGGCATAAACACATATATTATACAGGCATGCACAGTCAATTTATTGTCTATTTCCCTATTGATGGGCACCAAGCTTATCTCCATGTCTTTGACAGTAAACAAGCAGAACTGAGCACTAACATGATTTGTGCAATCCTATAAATTTGCTTAACAATATAAATAATATGCTATTTGGTACTTATTTTAGCATAGGAGAATCTGGACACATAATAATGGCAATAGTTGCAATGGAAAATACAACATGGAGATTCTTATTATTACTTATGAACACTGAAATCATATGGGGAGGACAAAATATAATTATGTAGGGTATTATTATGAATGATTGTACATATAAAAGTTAATAGTTATTTAAGCACTTTGTTTTATGGCACTCTTTTAAGTGCTTTGTATATAGGAACTCAGAAGATCCCAAAGAGGTCTGTACTACTGCTATTCCCATTTTAAGATAAGGAAACTGAGGACAGACCAGGGAACTAAGATACTTGACCGAGGGTCCTAGCTAAGGAGGACAAAGCTTAGAACAAACGAGAGTTGACTGCAGAAAGCTTGACTCCAGAGGCAGAGATTCTTCCATTATAGCCAATAGACTATGAAATCATACATGAAACCAAAAAAAAAGACAGCTTATGTAATGGAATGATCATTGTACAGACAAGGGGTGCTCTGAGAATTCAATGAAATAAAAACCCTGTGCATAATGAACATTTGAGGCTTATAAACAGACCTGTTGAGTTTCTCAGGGTTCCCCTCGTACAAACTGTTTGTGAATTGAACTATGTATTTTTGACAATTTTTAGATTGCTTGTCATTTAACTACATGTTTGTAGTTGGACTAAATGAATGATAAAACCAAAATTGTAAGGTTGTCCAAGCAGTAGCAATTTTTTTTTTTCTTTTAGTGCAGGTGGAGCAAATTTAGAAGTTTACAATATCTGTGATTGGATGGAGAAAAATCAAACCCTGCAGAACTTAGGCCAAAACCCTGCAAGGGGATATTTGAATATCAGCACGAGTGTATGTGGACGTTGTTTACAGATTTATGAAGCTGGCAGTGATAACAGTAGTTTTTTCTTCTTGTTCCGACATTTCTCCAAATATTCCTCTAAAATTGTATTTGCTACCCTACCCAAACTTCTGAACATTTTCATTGGAAGAATTTGCAGGTCATCCACCTTGGAACTCAAACTTCTCTTAAAGAACAAGAAAATAACAATAATAAAACAAACAAGGAAACAAAGGAAGGTTAAGAAGCAGAGGTGAGAAGCCACTGCTTTCCTACTAAATAAATTGCAGGGAAAAGCTTATTGGCCTGGATCAAGAGAATATAAACACAGCACAGTTTTGCCCCTCTTGCTGACCTCTTGCCAATATAATTACAATGGGAGGAGTGAATTGTAGAGTGTCCACACTCTCAGAGAAGTACACTTAAAATGGATTACTTCTGCTCCTTAGGCAGCTGATCAATAAAGACGTGGGTTGCATTGAGAACAAAGATATCTGTGAGATGCAGTAGTTACCCTCTGCGTCTCTTAAGAAATTAATTAGAAATCAATGAAGCGTGCAACCTATTAATACAGCAACTTCTAGATTAAGAGATAGAAGCCGAGCCTTTCTCTGAGCATACATATTGTGCAAATACATTCAAACACTATAGGAAAGAGGTTGAGTATCGGACACCTTAGCTATAATTGAGCAGAAACAGATCATTCCTAATATTCTGTACTTCCAGCGAATTGCATGCTGCGGCTTGAAAGCCTTGCAGTTCAATAAGTGGGAATATGTCTATATGATTTTCTTACGATAATGGTATCCATTTTTCTGCAATATTCTTGTTACAAAGCAAAACTTCTGCCATCATGCAAAGTTAAAGAGTTTCAATGAGTGTTTTCTTGACTGTGGTTTTACTCGCTCATGAGTTCAGGCAGCTGAGTTTCATTATAAGCACTGAATCTTTTTAAATAAGTATCTTCTCAAGAAGAGAAAGTGGAATTCCTTGAACACTAAGGGCTCTCCTGGGCCGACTGTGCCAATGCTTACCCAGCACGAGTAAACCTCACAGGGCGGTACCCATACACTTCCCACTGGAAGTCAACTGGCTACTTCCCGATCATCTGCTCTGACCCACACTCCTCTGCAAAGTCCTCACAGGGATCTGAGCCTGAGCTTTCCGCTTTCCTCTCAATCCCTGACAGCTGATTTGGAAGCTCAGTGTGATGCATTTCCTTTTTTTAAATCTTGGCACGCTCCCTGTGTCAGAAGTCTAGGGCTTTCTCTCTCTAATGCCTAACGCCTGCAAAGGGACATAAGGTAAAAAGATCCTTGCTTTATATTTCCACTCATTTTCTAGCTCATCATCATCTAGGAGAATCATAATTATGAAAGGAGGAAGGCCTATTCCTATTTTAACTGGCAAGGAGTTGTCTTCTGGGTTTCTGTTGTATTCACAGGCTTCAGGATACACACTATGTCATAGGAATAACTCAGATTTCACTTTTTTCTAGGCTCAATCTTAGCAATATTTTCTTGGTATTTCTGGGGTTCCCCAAGGAGCCTCACAGATGTTCATAAATACTTTATTGGTTCTTTATCTCAGGACTCTTTACTGACATCCGTAGTCACTAAACCCTCAGGCTGAATCCTGTGAAAATGCTAGTATTTTTGTCCCTGTGTACTTTCTGTCATTTCATTATCTCCCACCCCCCTCTAACACATGTGTATACACATGCACACACACATGCACATAGACAAGCACTGAACTACCTCTTCTCTCCTGTAGCCAAAGAAAATCCTTAAGCAACCTGACTCTGCTTGTTACCATAACTTCTTTTCTTGAAACTCCTCCAGTAGAAGTCTACGGCCCAAGCGAACCTTAAAATTATCTTGGCTTTCTTGTCTTTGAACTTACTATTGTATATTCCCTTTATCTGAAACACCCCCTCACCATACATTACTACACTCCTCCTATCATGCTTTAAACAGATGCTCTATCCACTGAGCCAAAATGGCTAGGGCTGTGCTCTTTTTAAATGTAAATGAATAAATAGTTACTGCTTTCTCTGAATCTATCCCTGACCCTAGTGCTGACCAATCAGTAGAGATCATGACCTTGACAATGACCCTAGCTCCCTTAGTCACCATGATTAATGACTTTTCCTCTGTGTCACTCATCCCTTAGGAGCCAGGTCTGTGAGCATGAGCTACTTGTGACTCTGATCATGGTGCTAGCTCCTTAATAAGACCCTACTTTCTTTGTTGCAAACTCTTCTTTGTGTCTTATGGAGCCTTGATGCATGCAGGCAAATGTACCCCTCAATCCAGTAACACTAACTTTAAGAAACTATAGACCCTTTATCAACCACTAAAAGAGCAGTACAATGAAGTAACACACCCCAGCCAAGGAACGAAATGTATGGATTTAATGAAACTGGTGACCTTGGGTTATAAAACTCAGCCGGTTTATTTTGCTGTCAGGGAGAATTTATTTGAATCATAACTTCTATATTTCTTTACAATTGTAATAATATCTGGCAGAGTCAGACTACCTTTATATGGCTTCACAGTATTCAGTTTCATTTTAAAAGCACCTAATGCAAATTTAGTACTTTTGTCTTTTATGAGAAGACTTAGCTCAGTCTGCAATAATCGCTGTATTAACATTTTTTACCCATTCAAATAGCCCAATTCATTATTACAAAACAGCAAGCTTCCCCAGCCTGTCATTAATTCCTACTGTTTTAATTACAAGAAAAAAATACTCCATAGAAGGCTTTTGTGGATAATGACACTGTAAACACAATCTTATGCAAGGAAATGAAAATAAAGTGAAATAGTATTTTTTTTCTATATCAGTATTCTGGTAGCAATACCATATTTTTACCCAAAGAATCTGTTAAAATACAATGGTACTTTCTTTGAATTAAGTCACAAAAGGGCTCTTTGAAACTATATGTTAATTTTGACTATTTGTAAAACCATAAAAGGTACATTCAATACCAAAATTGTTATAAAATAGCTCTGCATCCATTAGGATTAGACAGATTATTTTTCTTACTGTACTCTAACCAAACTTAATGTCTACTCTGTATATTGTGACTAAATGTAAATTACTTCAGTATCAGGAGAGTCAAGCTATACAAACCTTAACATAAAGTGCTTTCTTAGCTTTACCAAGAAACAAAATCCAATTTTTGATATTAGTGATAGTAGAGTATTTAAATAAGAGTTTTTAGAAAACTGAGTACTTCATTTAGAATGAATGTTTTGAGAACTATGACTGAGGTTTTGACAAGTGAGGAGAAACTCCATACTATATATTTGTTTAGCCTTTTTATTATCATTGTTATGTGGAATTTAAATCAGAATTTAACACTGAGGGAGATTCTTCTGAATTTTACATCCTAGAGAAGTTGAGTTTTAACCCACGTACTCTTAGAAGATAAATAATGGGCAAACTACTCTAGAAGACACGTAGAATATTCTAGCGCCAATGGGCAACTGTACATGTGCACATCCTCTCAGATCTATGCAACAACACATACCGAGAGAGAATGCATGGAACACTGTGATAAATACTATAATGGAGGTACAAAGATTGTATGCATACCTGGGGATGGAAAATGAAATCTGAATGGAGCATTTAGCAATGTTTGCTAATAAAAGTGAGACTTCAAATACATTTTGAAAGACCAGTACACTTAAGGAAATTGTTTTTAGTAGAGATATACTGCATTAAAAATATACTTATATATTCTTCGAAGATTAAACACAAGAATAGGTAAAATATTTTTTGATAAAATATTTAAAATATGTAGAATGAAAATACAACAAATGAAATTGTAAAAAATAAAATATGTAGGTAGATCTATGGAAGATGTCTGCTAGCAGTGGGGTCATATAGCATAGTAGAGGCCTAGTGCATTAAATTCTGCACTGTACAGGTCCTTAGAGGCTGCCAGCTGCTAGCCAGGGCCTCCCTCCCTTCTCCCCGGCCTGCCCTGGCCCCAGTCAAACTCCCTGAGGAAGTCCAGGTCGAGTGCACAGTTTGCACACTACACTCTTATTGTATAGGATATCTCCTTCTGAGAGCTTCACTAAAAGATATGCAGAACTAAGAATTGTGAGAGATTAAAATAATTGAAGGCACCTTCCCTATTCTTATAATATTCAAAATACTTTTGGGAAGGCTATAATATTCAAGGATACATATTTAATGTCTTTTAGTGTTCTCAATTAAAAAGAAAATCACTGAATTTATTAACCACTCTTCTATTTACACATCTAGCATCAAATTTAGTTACCCATATGAACTAAAATTGTTTAAGTCTAGATAATCATATCCACAAGTACCTAATAGTGCATCTAACACATAGAGTTTGATAAATAAAGTTTAAATAAATTATTGGTGATAGCATTTCTGAATTTCTATCAGAATCATCTGGCAGAACTAGATAATTTAACTTACAAAGAAGCTGCATTTTTATGTTATTACAGTATTTTCCTAAAATGCTTTAGATGGTATAGCATTACTAGCAGAATATTGAAAAGTGTATGAAAATAAGATGTTTCCTCAGGGGGTTAACTATTTTATAAAATCTAATATTTTACATTTGATAACCCAAAGTTCAACTACATTTTCACCTATAAACATTTGCAGTTGAAGCATAGTTTTTTAAATTATCAAGTGGTTATTCATTATAATGTAAATATCAATTGAGCTACTACTCATGAATATGTTAATTGTTCTTTTCTGTTGAGGACAGGAGTTTATATCCTCTTGTATTTCTATTTATTTATTTATTCATGTATTTATTTTGCTTATACCCACTTTTAAAAATAAACAAATCATTTATGTGCAATCCAGAGTAAGTCTAAGCATGAAACAGAAAGCTCAAATACCATCTCTGAAGAAATAGCTTCATCCCTAATTAATGTGTATCAGGTATTACAACACATTTCATTACTAAAGTCAATATTGAGTTTAATAAAATAAAACTAATTTAGTGGAAAACAGAAATTACCTACAGGAATATTGTACACATTGGCTAAAATATTCTTGGGCTAAAGAAGGATAACTTGATTCCCATGCAAGTTGAAAGTCTCCATGTATTTGTGCTCAAAAGAAGGTTGGAAGAAGCTTCTGGAAGCTGACTAGGGAATCATCTATCATTCTAGACATGTTTACAGAGAATCTACCGTATTCTAAGCACTGTGACATATCAGCAAGCATTTCCATAATGATAAACTCCCTGCCATACACACTTCACACAACAAATTCATGTAATACACACTACTATTATTTCCATCTTACAGATAGTAAAACTGAGGCATGGCAATGTTAAGTGACTTTGCAAAAGACACACAGTAAACAATATATTAATATTAGGATAAGGAATATGAGATTTTGTAGTATATTCAATGAACCTTTTTATTAATGAAAACTGTATTCTTTCAAATGTCCATTAGGAATGTTTCCAATCACACAGTTTTTTTAAAGGGTTTTCAATAAAAACATTGTTGTTTGTTTACGGTGTCCTAGCTGTAAGACTGTTTGATATCAGAGAATTGCCTAAAATGAATTAACTTTTATTTTGTGTTATCTGTGTAGATAATCTAGATAAGCGATTTTTAGCTGGTGTGCCACAAGAATTTTTAAAACATGCAATACCTGACTATTTATTAACGACATTAATTATTACTAGACCTAATAAACTGATGAGCAAAATAGATCCAGAGGCAAAGAGATGTATGGAACAGAATGACAGATCTCAGTGGGGATGGGGATGGAAAGGTCCGGAAGAAATGAACCAAAGAATATATATGCATATATGCACAACATGGACACAGATAATAGTGTGGGAAAGGCCCTGGTGGGGGAGAGGGGAAGATGGGTGACATCTGTAATACTGTCAACAATAAATACATTTTAAAAAATGAAACAATTGACAACGTTAAATCCAGAATGTCAATATAAGAGGAGTGAAGAAATGCTATTGGAATTTAAATAGGCACTTAGGAAGTTATTTGTAGAATTGCTGTTTTTAAAAATATATTTTTATTTATTTCAGAGAGGAAGGGAGCGGGAGAGAGAGATAGAAACATCAATGATGAGAGAGAATCATTCATCAGCTGCCTCCTACACTGGGGATCGAGCCTCCCACCCAGGCATGTGCCCTGACCAGAAATTGAACTGTGACCTACTGGTTCATAGTTGAAGCTCAACAACTGAGCCAGGCTGCTGGGCATTTGTAGTGTTATTGAAAAAAAGTTCTGCTTAAGTGTTAGGAACAGAAGACAGACTAATGGTTTGAAGAGGGAACTGGAGATGAAAATGGGAAGATAGCAAGTTTAATCTATTCTTTCAAGAGGTGTGGCTATGAGAAAATGAAGGGAGAAAGGGCACTAGTGAGGGGTGAAGAGAGAAGGGATGACGAAAGTAGAAATAGTAAGCATATGAAATATCTATATAGGAATTGATGCAAGCCTCAGAGAATGGTGGTCGTGAGAATCTGATCAAAAGCGTAGCCAAAGCATAACTATTCTTCTCTAGGGAAGAGGGTAGTAAGAGAAGAGGAAAGATAGGTAGAGGGACATAGAGAACCTAGCATATGGACTAAGCTATACTAAGCTGGTTTAAACAACAAAAATCAAACTAAATTCCAACTCTTGCAAAGCTTCTAGGTCAGCAAAATTATTCATTTCCCATAGCTAACTTAAATAATATATTCTGGACTCCTGCTACACAACTTAAGGCTATTTAAAAGTATCCTGTCTCAAAACAATATTAAGAAAGAATTATTTTTTAATAGTTTCAAGCAGTAGTTGTCGGAACCTAACGTAAGTGCTGGACATAGAGTGTGGACTCAAAAGTTATTAGATATTGGAAGTGTCAAGTTAGCAGGAGTAAACTTCTATTATCTGTAAACTGGGCTTGTTTCCTCACACTAGATCGTCTTTATATTTCACTAGAAGTAGTACTCTTGGGAAATTTATTTTTTATGTGTACTTCTTTTAAGTGACATTCATCCCAAGAAACAGCTCTAATATTTGCCATCTATTCAGAACTCAAGCACACATAATTATATCAGAGTTAAAGATGAACACACATATTTTTGCTTAAGAAGGAATTAAATTTCTGGTTTGCATTTCAGGCAATGACATTTTTAATAAAAATATATGAATTGATTTTATGTATTCCCATTTTTTATGTTTGGGAAAATAAGAATTGTCCCATATGATTTTAATGGATCAACTAAATATTAATTCCCATGAAAAATAAAAACAATGAAGTAGCTGTGTAATCAACTACCTCAATTTACAGCAGATTATCTATATGAATATAGCATTGGCAAAATTAAGTCATGTAGGTAAATATTACCAGATACTTCCTTCAAAACCATCTTCATGCACTATGTATTACATAGTATAAGACCCTAATTAGATGTCTATGATATCAAAAAGGTAGAAAATATTGACATTACTGAGTTTTATCTAAAATAATGTTAACAGTATCCACATTAAATAATTTTTATATTCCCAATAGTTTATAAATAAAGCATAACCTATATAGACATAAACTTGTATTGTACAGCAAAATGTGTACAATACTAGCTGAAAATATAACAAATAATTAAATATGTCTGTCACTGTGATTGAATGTAAGACATAGAAAATTTAATTTAAATCATTTTTCTTTTAAGGTTTTATAGTACATTAAATTCATGCAATACATCTTTAATTTATTCTCCCAATACTAAACTTTGAGGAGAAAAATTTTAGCCTAGCTTCCCAGTGATTTGCTATTGCTTTATTAATTGTCATATGTGTCTTTACATTAGAGGTGCTAGATAATGGTTTCAACAATGAAATGGTAACACTTCAAGAAATGGGCAAATTAACAATTGATTAAATAATTATACTCATCTCATTTTGTAGGAGTATAATTAAAATCATATCTTTAAAGTTTAAGGTCTCTAAAGTCCTAAGCTCATTTTAAAAATGTGTTAAAGGTACCAAACAGTAGCTAATACTCGGGGCCATGGCACATTATAAAAAGGACCACTCACGTACCAGATTTTGGTTTATTTCATTTTACAACATTTATATTTCCTTGAAATTTCCCTCGTGTTCCTTGTTTCATAGTCTGATACTCTTTAATACCTTCACTAATTAATTATCATTTAACAAAAAGAAGAAAACAAGCAAAATGTAAAAGCACAAGAGAATTAATAGTGTACATGGTGTTTTTTACTACATCTACTAGACATATTTTCAAATGAAAAGCTATAATGTTTTCTTAAATTCATAAAAATTAAAGCACACATTGCATTAGTGTACTTTGGGTCTTAACTTCATAGACATGTTATAAATCAAACTATTATCTCGTCTACAAGGAAATAACAGAAAAACAGACATGGATCCTGGTACAGAAACTGTTTTGTGTGGCATCGGGCTAACATTAAAAACGTATCTATGGCAACTAAACCATCTGCCTGCTTGCTATTTGGTAGAGAGTTGTTTATCTTCTTTAATGTACCTGTACATCCCATTTTACAAAATGCACTAGCACTGCTTCAGAGAACTGTCTAGGAAAGAAACTCCTAACCTACTGAAGTTCAATGTTAGTTGTAGCAACAGTAAATATATGAAAATTCCACATATCCTCATCAGCGGAGAAAGTCCAATAATCAACTCTATACATACTAAATAACTTAAAAACAATACAAGTAAATCTCTAAACATTCATCTACAATTATACTGTGTAGTTTTTCTTACCATTTTTATCTAGCAAAATATATCCATCAGCACTTTTTAAATAGGGTTAATACATGGAATATTAGAGTAAATCTAGCCTTTTATTGCTGCATTAATATATTTTGTTTAAAATTATGTATTGATTACATATGTGAAATATCCTCCTTTAACCATATTGTAACCTGAAAATATTTATGCAGAGAATATAAACTATAACCTATTAAGCTTTAAGAGCTTATGAATGAAAGCTTAGACGGCATCAAGCAGTAGAATATTTTAGTTATACCTAAGACATCACAAAGTTGAAGTCCAGTTTATTGGAAATCCATGTATTTGCTCAATTCATGTTTTACATGCTTAGGTCATATTTTCCATGTAGTAGACGTGGTACATGTTTTGAAAATCAGGTACTCAATCCACTGATACTAGAAGGCCTAGAACATTAAGATTCCTAGAGCAGATGCATTTGTACCCTGACTTATTTTTAGCAATTTAAAGATTTTTAAGATGATGTTAGTTAATGCAGGAAATCAGATTTTTAGATTACACATGACAAGAGAAACTCACAGAGGATGTCAGTCAAGGGATTATTGTATTAATTTGAACGTCACATCTCCTACTCTCTGTTTTAATTTGGATCATTGTAATTGATGTTACTCAGTGTTTGGAAAGAGACACCCATGATAGCTCCATTAGATAACAAGCAAAGGCTTTTATTTTTAAGAAAACAAACACCATTACCAACTGTCATTTGGGCGGTCAAGGAGCTTTCCCACCAAGATGGTTCTGACCCCTCCCTTCTGTAAGGAGGTGGTTGGCTGATCAGCACACAGGATGTGCTCTCCATATCACCTGATGAGTTTTGAAACAATCCTATCTATCCTCTCTAATGAGAGAGTAATGTGCAAATTAATCATCACTCTGCTACACCCACAAGCCATGCCCACCAGCCAACCATGAGCAAATATGCAAATTAACCCAACCAAGATAGCTGCAGCCATGGAGAGTAGGAGGCTTAGGTTTCCCAGGCAATGGAGGAAACCAAGCTTTACACACACCCGGGCTGGCGCAGGCTTCCACTCAAGGCTACAAAGTTTCAATTATAGAAGATAAATAAACCCCAGATACCAGGGCCTCCGTTTGGGTCACCAGGGGGCATGGGTGGCCTGCAAACCACCATAGGCCCCTTGTGCAGGCCACCTCACACCCCAAGGAAACCCTCACCCTTATCCAGGACAGCCTTCAAGACAAACGAGCTGGCCCCCACCTATGCACCAGGCCTCTACGCTATCTAATAAGAGAGTAATATGCAAATTGACCATCACTCCAACACACAAGATAGCTGTCCCTATGTGCTTAATGATGGCTGCCCCTATGTGGACACAAGATGGCCTCCACAAGATGACCAGCAGGGGAGGGAAATTGGGAGGGACCAGGCCTGCAAGGGAGTACAGTTGGAGGTAATCAAGCCTGCAGGGAAGAGCAGTTAGGGTTGACCAGGCTGGCAGAAGAGGGAAGTTGGGGGTGACTAGAACTGCAGGGGAGGGCAGCTGGGTGTGACCAGGCCTACAGGGTAGGGCAGTTAGGGGCAAACAGGCTGACAGGGGAGCTGTTAGGCATCAATCAGGCTTGCAGGGGAGTGGTTAGGGGGTGATCAGGCTGGCAAGCATCAATCAGGAAGGCAAGCAGATGAGCAGTTGGGAGCCAGAAGTCCTGGATAGTGAGAGGGATATCTGACTGCCCTCGAGGGGTCCCAGATTGGAGAGGGTGCATGCTGGGCTGTGGGACATATATCTCTCTCCTCTTCCTCCCTCACCCCATGCACAAATTTCATATACTCTAGTTTCCTAAATAAAACTCTAATATTCTTTTGCTAACGTATCAGCCTTTGATTCTTAGAATGCATTTTATCCTTAATGATACTCCTTCAGTGTCGTCCTTTTTATTTCTGCCTCCAATAAACTTCCTTAACGCAATGAAACAGAAATTACCCTTTCTAATATGACCATCTGTTTCAATAGAAAAATACTCTTATACACACAGACAGCTTATATTTTTTGAGTGTGTGAAACATAATTCAATGTTACATAATCTACTATTGACTGCAAACTAACATTTTTAAAGGGGCTATAATAATGATTTCCTACCAGACGATTTGAGAAATTATTTCTGAAGGTAATTCAATGGACTTGCCTTTTGAATGCCATCATATTCTAGGTACTGCAAGGGACAATGGATTCCCAGGAGTGCCTGACAGCTCTCTGAGCAGTAAGTAGGTGGCAGCACTGGTCAGCTGTCTTTTGCGTGTATGTTTTTGTTTGTTGATTGATTTGTTTGTTTGGTAAGTCGATTGGTTTGATTTTTTGCCAAATGAAATCAGTTTATTTACCACCAGAACTAGGAAGGGGGGGGAGGAAGATTCAAATATCCATGTGTACATATAAAGCCCATATAGATTTTTCATAACTTGGGAGTACAAGTTAAAATGATTATCTAAAGATCAAAATCACACACACACACACACACACACACACACACACACACACGTTCATATTATCATACTTTTTTCTTAGCTTGTTTATATGTGATTCCTTTTTTATTCTGCCCTATTTTACTATTCGGAGTAAAAAAAAAATGACGATAGTAAAATCTGTCCCCAAGTGCAGTGCCTGAAATTAGTGCTTCTGAAAGCTTTCATTTTTGCCAGTTTCAAGATAGACTTATCTTTTGCATTTCCTCAGATTCTTCACAATTCACACACGCCTAATTTTACCAATCCCAATAGTAATGGTTTGCCTTTGAGTGATTTTTAAAAGAGCAGCCATAAGTTTCAGCCAGTTCACAAAATAGTTTCCATTTTTTGAAGGTTCAAGCATTTAAACATATGGTGGGTGATTTGCTAGTTTGTTTTACACAGTATCACACATCCACATATGTACACACTTAAACATGTGCAACGCAAGTGTACAAACTTCTTGCTTATAAATTCATGAGGATTAGGCATTTGGGAAGCCACCTATGATAACTGAGGAATTTGAGTTAAGACACGTCTTTCAAATTTAATATTTTCCATTTGTTAAGTGGGTGATAGCAACAGCTACCTCACAGGTTTGATGAGAGAACAGAATGACATACAGTATATAAAACATTCTGTAATTAGAACTACTCCGTTTTAAAAATCATTTTATGAGTCTTCTCACTAGGCAATAATCTAGCCAAACTATGTAAGAATATCAAATGTGATTTTGTATTATCAGGACTTAACTCAGCACTATCCATGCTTTAGACACATAAAAAATATATCTTATATCGATAAATAATTGAGTTTGTAATGTAAAAAAAAAGCTGACTTGGACTTAACTCCCAACCTTCTTCGTTTTTTAAAAAAAAATATTTATTCTATTGGTTCTTTACAGGGAGGCAGGGAGAGGGATAGAGAGTTAGAAACATCGATCAGCTGCCTCCTGCACACCTCCTACTGGGGATGTGTCCGCAATCATGGTACATCCTCTTGACAGGAATCGAACCTGAGACCTTTCAGTCCGCAGGCCAATGGTCTATCCACTGAGCCAAACCAGTTTCGGCAAATAGAGATTATGGCAACTACCATCACAGCCTTTCCTGCCATTGCTGGATACCAAATCACTGGTGAGAGTGGCTGCTGCCACTAAATCACTAAGTCTACATGGATTCAAGTCAGGATAATGTGGGACAATCATCAGCAGGTGCTCTGTTTCATTCTCACTCAAAATACCACTCCCTTGCTCATTGCCCACCCCATGATTGCCTGTTGCCAGCAAGGCTGTGAGACTTGGTCAGCTTCCACACATGCTCAGCCAGGAGAGCAGAGGAGCTAGCCCACAGAGGGTGAGCCTTTGGCAAACGGGAGGCAGGACACTGTACTAGTAAATAAACTTCCCCTCAGAGGATCTTTCCTGAGATGGAATCATTCCCAAGACAGATTGCCCCAGGAAGTGAGCAGAGATTTGCCTGACCTCATCTTTTCTGAGACTTTGCTCCTGAAAAAGGAAATAGCACATAAGCCTTTGCTTCAAGCTTTGCTTTAAGGAGAACCCAGGCTAGAATACACACTGTGAACAAAATAGAAAATCCAAATCAAACACACAAATGAAATCCCTCAACCATTACTGGTGCTCACAGAATCTCCTGCAAACATTGAAATGAGCAAAGTCACAGTTTTCTGCTGCTCTAAGAAAGGGGTGCAAGGGTGTTATTGACTCAACCAAATGTTCTGGAATTTGACAGTTTTCTTTATTCTTTTCGCCTGCCTAGTGATAAAATGATCAAAATTAGAATCTTCTGAAATCAATTGAGAATTTGATTTCACTTACCATAAGTCTTATTCATAAAAGCACAAACTAGACTTCAAAGAAACACCTAAATCATGTTTTCTTTTTAAATACTAAGGTTATTTGCCTCACATCATCCCAAATAATTGGTTTATATCTTACATTCCAAGCTAGCATTTTATTTCAGAAAATCTTGAAACAGAAGCCATTTATTTCTTTAGTAACTTGTAGCACACATTGTTTTAAGAAAAAAATGAGGACAACTGAAATTGTGGTCAATGTACTGTTTCTTTGGAGTGTGGATACTCCTTTTATTTGAACAGTCTGCTTTCCTTAATCATTTTTTTTTCCCATCAAAGATGGTAATCCAACCATGCTCCTTCTGGGAAAATGGACAATGTCCAGGGAAAAAGTAACCCACACACATCTGTCCCTGAGAAGGAAAACTATAATTTTAGATTAGCTCAGAGGTGTTCATCTTAAGAATGAACACTGACTTGCATCGCTGCAAGTCAGCCAACTTTTGAACCTCCCTGTGTGCCCTCTGTATTAACATCTTTATTGTATACACATGCACAGACTCTTGGTAAATGGTTACTAGGCAATATCAGGTCACTACCGTTGGAAGAGAGGAACAAAACAAATGTACAGTTTAATTAGGGTCAGAATGGAAGCTGAGGGAAAGAAATGGATATAAAGTAAAGACATCCACCTTCCCCCCCCCCAGAAGTCCTGTCGTTTCTAAAACCCCCTTAATAGCTAACTCTTTTCATTACCTCCTCACCCAATTCCAGATCAGAATTCTAGGACTGCTATTAAATGCCAACACTACTATAATAAATAATAATTTTTCAAATTTTGCATTAATTTTGTTATCAATAAAATATGTAGTACAAGCTCCACTGTCTCTTTCATCAATCTGTACCCCTCTTAAGTCAAATACTTTCTCTATTGCTGATAATTAGCTTCTAATTTCCATAGAACTGCAATTACCTCTAAAGACTTGTCTAACAAATTTATGTTTGTAAAACTTTAGTGTTCCACATAGTCCCTTGCATATAAGAGATCAATAACTATTTCCTGAATAAATGGATGCATCTTTTGTTGAACCTTAACCAGTCTACGCATAACTAGAACATTAATTTCTTAGAGTGAGTTAATGACCATTGTTAATTCAAAGTTACACTTCTCCATAATATATTCACTATAAAACAACTGCAAGTAGAACTTGCAGATTTTAAGCATAATCATTGTTTAAAAGCCAGGCCAATTCAGTTTACAAATCTGCATAATTTGTCAATAGAATCTTCTTCCTGGCAAAAATCCGATAAACCAAAATCTAGCCATGCACTTGTATTATGTATTATCAATAATTCATTATATTCTTGAAGGTTATTGTCAAGAACTGGGTTCCTATGTAATTGATGTAATCCAGATTTAAGGGAATTATTCATGCCATTTATTTTTTTATTTCCTGCTCCTTTTTTTCCATTTTAATATTATGTGAATCTTTACAAATTTTTGGTATAAATTAAAGTTTGAACCTAGATCACATTAGAGGTTGTCTAGTCTAGTCTAGTCTAGTCCCAATTTAAGAACTGTAAAACTTTCTTTCAATAACTAAAGAAACCATGATTCTGAATTTATATTACTGAAGTTCTGCACTGACTTCCTGGACCAAGTGTCCTGGCATTCTCCTTGCTAAGTCCTCTTCTCTACCCCATCACAGAAAGTAGAAAATGAAGCACAGGAAGGCTCTGATCTGATAACGTGGCTTATATTAGAGAGCGCTGGTATTCATGTTGTCTCCTTGAATAATTCCTAGAGATTGCAGGACATATTGCTCTTGATTAGATCATCTTGCTTCATGGTTAATTTAAAAGGTATTTGGCTGCTCATATGTGTCATTTCAAGTGAAAAAAAAGTATTATTCTATTTAAAAAAATAAATTTAATACAAAGTAAGTCACTTGTTTCTAAAAATAGAAAACAATTTATTAAATGAATAAAATCAAAGATGATCACAGTGTAGTAGAAATAAGGTGGAAGAAAACACAAATACACTTCCGTATCATTTTTACTGGTTAAAGAAGTAGAGACAAGAAAAATTATCAGAGCGACCAGAGGAACTCATTAGAGTCATTTCTTTTTCATTACTTTTTCTTTTTGTAGTATCCAATCTTCTCAATATCTGGTCTGTAGGAAAATATTTTTTCCTAATGACTTTAAAATGAGCACAAAGACACAGATACTGATCAAATAAACCACTGCTTATATTTGGCCTGGGAAAATGTGTTTATGGTTGGGGAATGGGGAAAGGTACAAGCAATAATAAGCACAGACATGAAAGCATAGACAGAGAGAGAGATGTACTGTATGAAAACATGGGCAGCCAGGCTGAAAAATAAAGACACCAACTGAGCAAAGGTTATCTAAAAGAATGTATTAAAAATAAAATAATAAAGAGGAAAAGGAAAATGATAATGTACTTTTAAGATACTCTGAGACAACCATTTTCCAAATAATTACATATTATTTCTTTTTAAAAAAATATATTTTATTGATTTTCCACAGAGAAGAAGGGAGAGGGATAGAGAGCCAGAAACATCGGTGAGAGAGAAACATCGACCAGCTGCCTTTTGTACACCCCCCACCGGGAATGCGCCCACAACCAAGGTACATGCCCTTGACCAGAATCAAACCCGGGACCCTTCAGTCCGCAGACCGACGCTCTATCCACTGAGCCAAACTGGTTTTGGCTACATATTATTTCTAACTTGCAAGTGAAAATACATGTGTAGATAAAAAGCAACTGGAGGTAAGGTATAATAAGTGAGCAAAAGCTACTATGATATTCACTAGGAAAACCCAGGTAGTATCAGCTTACAGAAAGCAAGTTTCATGTGGTCTAGAAGGTAGAAGAAGAAAAGGATTGTTTTTATTTCTTTCTTTAAGGAAATGATTGGTGCATTGAGACCCTCCCAAAATAGAGTTTATTGTTTAATCTGGTTTGCTCCAATTTGATTTATATTTTACAGAGAGGAAGGGTGAGGGATAAAAAGTTAGAAACACGATCAGCTGTCTCCTGTACTGCCCTTTACTGGGGATGGAGCCTGCAACCATGTTACATGCCTATGCCTTTAACCAGAATCAAACCTGGGGCCCTTCAGTCTTGGGCCAACGCTCTATCCACTGAGCCAAAATGGTTAGGGCTAGCTCGCTACAAGTTGTATTGGGATGTTAGGCTTCTTAGCATTCTTGGAAAAATTAGCTTTCTCAAAGCATAGAACTGATATCCCTTTCTAAAAGTCAACACTTTGGAACAAACTATTAATTGAAGGGGGAAAATATTTTATCAAATTTTCATACATTTCATTTAATCTATTTTTAAAAAGTTTGAATTTTTAACCTGAAATTAACCCAAGTTTCTAAAGTTCAAAACCAATAATGATTTTTGTTTTTCTTCAATCTAATTCCAAACTATATTTCTTAATTTCCCTTTTCTATTTAAATAGGGAAAGAAACCTAGGAGCACACCAGAGTTCCATCTGATAGGAAACAATTTGTTGCTTCTTAGGGATAAACTACCATAGACGTATCCTGCGACTGCATGGCTGATTTAGTAGTAATTTGCCTAAAATTATCCTGGATCAGGGAGCTTCTGGGGACTCAAGGGCTCCGGTGGAACATGCTCTTCTGCTGCCTGCTGCGATACCCCAGCTTCCTAATGATTGCAAGACCTGAGGAAGGAACTTGGAAGCTCTGTGCTTATTGGTGTAATTGGTAATTCTCCTCTGTCTACAAAAGCACAGCTATGGTTTTCAGTTCCAAGGTTCCTGGCTCAAATTCCAGCAGGGTTTGTTCATGTACAAATTGCAAAGCCAGTTTTTTAAGAAAGGCTAATTTAGTGCTGCTGCATGGATTCAACACATGCACCTCAGAGACTTTGCAAATATCCCTTCCTGGGCACTCACAGGGAGTTTCTAAGGTGCTAGATCAGCTCTGATTTGCAGAAAGCATGTAGTCTCTTTGTAGCTTCATTAACCTAACTGGAAGTGAGCCTCAGTGAGCATTACCCAGATGGCAACATGGAGGCTAATTATCTGCTCTCTGGAAGCTGAAATGGGATAATGGGCCAGTCAGTACTTCACAAAGGTTAGTGGACATAGGGTGCAGCTGAGAACAATTTAAAATACAGATTTATATAACCCTACGCCCTAACATTCTCACTCCCCAGATACAAGTTAGAATCAGCATTTTTATCAAGTATCCTCCAACCTCCTCTGGCAGGCCTTTTGTGGAAGTTGAAGAGTAGATCAGATGGCTCCTCAAATGGTGGCTTTCCATCTCATTCATAGCAACAGAGGGAGAGCCCCCCAATGACCTTCAGAACCCTCCCTGATCTAGGCCTCTTTAGCACTCTGACCCCCTCTCTATCTCCATGTTTCCCCATCACTCACTTTGCTCTAGCCACACTGACCTCCTTGCTGTTCCTCCAACACACTGGGTATGTCCCCTATTTCCTTCTGTCTCTAGTATTCTTTCCTACATATCTACATGTGTGGGCTCCTCATTTCCTATGTCTTATCTCACATGTCAACACAATCTAAAATTGTAACCCCTTCCACACTTCTTTCCCCTTTCTTTGCTTCATTTTTCTCTTGGGCATATATGCTGTTATTTTCTGATTTCACTAATAGAAGATAAGATCCTAAAAAGCAGGACTTTTTGGTCTTTTTTTGTTGTTGTTGTTCACATCTGTAATTCCAGCATCTAAGATAGTGCCTGGAACATATATTATAGGCTCTTACTAAATATTGATTGAGCATATGAATTAAGAATGAGGCACTGCATAAGATCATGCAATATTGTGGACTTATAAGCAACTGGAGGATATCTACATAAGCCTTTTGTAAAAAAAAAAAAAAAATCTTTGCAGGTATAATGGCATTCTTAACTTTTGACCACCTTAACAGAACCTAATCAAAAGCTCATAAGGCAGTAGCTAAATGTCAATATGTATTTTGGAGGACAGTTCATTCAGGAGAGACTGATACTTTACCAGTTTGTGCTAGGGGGTATATATTTTGTGATTACTCCATCAGAGTAGGAACAAAATCACTGTTAAAGTCAGAAAGGCTTGGTTCAAGTTCCATCTCCATCATTTATTATCTATTTGGTCTTGGTCAACTTACTTAAAGGTTCGATTTAAATAGTATATTACTAAGGTCACCGCTGCATATTCTCTTATTTATAAAAAGACTACAATAACAAATGCTTCTCTTACCCTACAGAATCTTTCAAATTAATGTGAGAAAGGAATTTTTTAATGAAATAATGTGTTACATTGTATGCATATTTTATGCAATTGATATGACAGTGGTGGCTTCTTAATGAACCATGACTCACTATTCACAAAGTCCCACACTGACTCATTCAAACCAACAAGAGACTAGCTTAGGAAGGAAGATGCAAAGAGACATGACCAGGACCTATACAGCTGCCATGCTGTAAAGAGGTGTTAGTCTCCCCAACAAGGACAAATTACATGGAGGACATACTGCTGGTGAGAGGCTATCTGAGATACTTTGGCCCCAAATGAATTTCCAGTTGAAAGTGTGAAGGGCCTCAGACACCCCAGGGGAGCAGAGGTACTTCCCAACTGAGTCCAGTCAACCGAGGAGTCAAGAACAATGATAAACTATTGTTTGACTCCATTAAGTTTTGTGAATGGGTTATAATGCAGCAACATATTATTGAAATCCCTAGTTTTTTTTTGAGAAAGACACAATAGTCCAAAAAAATGACTTCAATGGCAGAAATTCTATACCCTCAGAAGCCAATTCCAGGATGTCATAATTGCAGGAGTTTCACTGAAAGGTTGATGGAACTTGAGAAATCAACAAGGGCTGAGTCACATGTTATCACCTATTGGGAATGGCTAAAGGCATCTCCCCATACCTGAGTAGGAGGCATTAAATTGTTTGTTTATTGCCAGACAGCTTAGGGCATCTCAATCTATAGGTTATTGACTCCCGTTGGTTAAACACCTGAACAGCCAAAGGCAATTCCCCATTCTGACAATGGACTCTGTATGAACCCCTCTCCTTTGATGCAGATATCTACCTTGCCTAAGGACAAATTGTGTTAATAAAAATCAAGGGGTCCTGACATAAGAAAAACTTGGAACTTGGTTTCTTCAGCCAAGCTCCTCTCCTTCCCCCAAATGCCTTTCAAAATTATGTTTCGTCCTTGGACTTTTACTTAATTTATGCACAGCCCCTTCTCCACATTGCTGAACCCTTCCAGATGCCGGATCAAGACCACCAGTGTTATATACACTGTGTGAAGTAGGAAAGAGGCCATGGGAGGAATCAGACATTGACCTATTTCACTTACATTTGAAGTCTAAATGACAGCTAGTACATTAGATATCACTTATTCCTATAAAAACAGAAAATGGAGTCATTTATGCAAGACCCTGTGAATTAAAATTGATATTGAGCAAAACAAAATAGTAAAATATAGAACATAAAATCATCCTATCTAATTTTTCTAAGACTTGTCAATTGAGAGTAGCCAAGCCACTACCTGGGCAATGTTGAATTTTTCTACTGTAACTTAAGAGTAGTCCACCTTTTGAAGGGAGTCTATTGTCAATGATTAGCACTTCTCAAAGGGAGCAAAATCTCAGCCACTTCTAGATTTACCAGTGGGGAACTGCACCTTGATGAATAGGGCACATTGCTGGAATTTCAACCTGGGTCTTAATCGGCTCTGAAGCTAAATTCAGGTAATCACAGGTCAACCCCTTTTGGCTGTGATTCTTGCTTTTGTAAGTAAGGTCCTGTTTCGAAGCATTTTGTCGAGCAATTGGCAAAAGGGTATAAGTCAGGAAGTGAAGTTGTTGTGAAAGTGCAGGCAGTCACAGGGCATTTTATTATCATTTTGTGAAGAGTATTATTAACTCAGAAAGAGCCCTGACATTTTAAAAGAGACACCGCTAAGCCTTTACTTGAAACCTGTGCCCTCTGTGTTGGCATTGTTGTTCCACACAATAGCTTTTACTTTCTAAGCACCAAGGTTGGGGAACTTTTCAATGTGAGGTAAAAGGTGTCTCCCTACTACAAGTAACATGTTTTCATCTCTTTTGTAGCTTTGTTTTTTTAACCAAGAAACACATTCACGATGCAGTGAAATATGGATGAGTTTCCTTTCTCAAATTTGTGGTTAACATCCTTGTTATTGTCGAGAAATTCAAGACTCAGAGGAGTAAATTTTTTGTTGAATCTAGGACAGGCTGCCAAACTGGATTCTTTGGTTCTTACTTATATGTGACAGCACTGATATTCAGCAAAATTTCAAATGTAACAGTAAATGGAATGTGCCAATCCTAAAACATTTAGTGTTTACAAAAAAAGGCACACCTATGACTAACTAGTACTTTTAATTTCTTATATAATCACAATGAATTAAATAGAATAAAAAAGTGGCAGCAACATGCTAGGTCTTAAAGGTTTTTTGCAGTAATTTGAAGGGCAGCAGAATATGCCATCTCAACTCATGCCATTTTTGGCATATTGATTATTTTGAGCTGTAGGCATTTGTAGAAAAGCAAATGCGGGTAGAAGCTTTATCTGAATTCCCCTTATCTGCCTGTAGAAAGGAACCTGATAGTCATAAATCCTTTCTCCAAGAGTTTCATCAAAACCAGGGAAGGTGAACTCTTTCATAGAACGGAAGAGAAGCCAACACCACACCCAGACATATGTCACATATCGCCCTACATCACAGTTATTCTTCCAAGGACCCTGTTGTCTTTCCTAAAAGTCATTTACGCTCCCCTAAGAACCCTACACCTCCCTTCCCTTTTTCTTTCTAAGGTGGCATTTAATCCTGAATTCTAAGCCACCTCAAGCTCATTGTCCCCTGCGTCTCTCTCACACATCCATGAGGTTTACATGTGAATAAACGGCTGTTTTGTCCTTGTTGTTGTCCATCTGTCTTTTATTTCAAGGGTCTCAGCTAATAACTCAGAAGGCTAGAGACACATTATATTTCCTCCTTTACAGAATTCCACGCAAAGCCATTGAAAGAAGATATGCCAATGATCTGAAATCCTGGAGCCTCCATATTAAAATGCTCCAATGTAAGTACCTTGCTGTACTGGGGAATCTCTCACTTACTCATGAGAATACAGGCTGGGGCAAATGTTGGTTTATAGTTGTTCATATGGGAAATAAAATAATAATTTATAAACAATAACACAAGAAGAAACTCTTTCATTTATTCACAATTATAAGCCTAGTTATGCCTCATCCTGTATATCCCTTTCCCAACCTCTCTTTCTTTCCCCCCTCCTCTCCCCTCCCTCAACAGCATTTAACTATATACAGATTGATTTCCCTTATGAAATATGTAATAAGTAGCAGTATTGTAAAGTACTTCTTTCTTGGTTTAAAAATATTTTTCAGGCATGATATACGATACGTTTAACTGGGAATTCACATGTGCCACTGCCTGGACTGCTATCCATGTCAGCAACTATTCTAAGAATCCTTCCTAGAGTAACTGGGCTGTTGGGAGGCTTACATTAGAGGATGTTTATTACACAATTTGCAAGAGTAGATGAACATTCAGGCTTTCCATTAGATGTATTGTTTTTAGGAAGAATCTATCTAATTATTTTTATTCTCAATCTTAAAAAATATCTTCTTGTCTGCTTCTCAAAATGCCTCTACTTGTTCAGGTAGTAACCTTTATCCCTGGGAAGACTTCTATGGAAAAACTGCCCAGGGCAAATGTAAATAAACAAAAATCACTCTGACTGCCCACCTGATGGACTCACTGGAGGCCGAGGAAGCAGGCTAGCATGGAAAGGTGCTTGTAATCACCCTTGGTCCTCCTGGCTCACAGGACTAAACACAGCAGGTGGAGGCTTGGCCATATTGGGGGAGAGAGGCTAAATTCCCAAGGAACCCAGACACTCACTCATTCCCCCTTTGCCCTGAATACCCTACAAGGTGATTTCTAGATAAAACAAGTGATTTTAACTCTTCTTAAAATATATATATATATATATTTTATTGATTTTTTACAGAGAGGAAGAGAGAGGAATAGAGAGTTAGAAACATAGATGAGAGAGAATCATTGATCAGATGCCTCTTGCACACTCCCCACTGGGGATGTGCCCGCAACCAAGGCACATGCCCCTGACCGGAACCGAACCCGGGACCCCCCAGTCTGCAGACTGACACTGTACCACTGAGCCAAACCGGTTTCGGCGATTTTAACTCTTGATCAGCAGTCAGGAGATACAGCAATTCCCAAAATACCCCTGACACTGTACTAACTGGGCTCGTAGCTGGAGTAGGAAAATCATAAACTCTACTGTACCTTTTTTGGGAAACCTGAAGGGACAGTCTAAGACACTTTGACACCCAGCTTTGAAGCAGCTGCTGACTGAGGCCCTGAAGAAGAGAGTTGGGTAAAGAATGCAGCTCTAAATGGATGGATTAGAGTCAGCACAAGGGATGTATTTATAGGCAAGAGGATTTTTTGGACATATACATAACTATCATCTGTCACCTTTATGCACACATCATTTTGTGGATCCTAAAGAGAAAGGAAGAAGAGGAAAAAGAGAAGAAAAGAAAGAGCAAAGGCCCAGTAATGAAAAACTACCTACAGGCCATGATGTACTAATGCACAGAAACCAGGATGCATTGGCAGCGAGAACAAAGGGAAGGAAACACAGCCCTGCCAGGCTATATTCTGCTGAGGGAAGACCAGATCCAATGCTCACCTCTGTGAATGTGAGGCGCACAGCGAAGTGGCTGCCCACTGCAAGGCATGTGGGGGGTTGGGGTGAGATATGCAGGGCAGACAAGAGCATGTTCCAAGGATGAGGGCAGTTGACAGAGAATGGCACCGTGCTTGTGGAAGACCTATATGAAACTCTTAAAGTTACAGCCATGGAGGAGTCTGGTTGCCAGGAAAGTGTACTTCTTGTGGGAGAAATGGCCACAAACCAGCTCAGATAAGCTCATTAGTCTTTGAACTTCAAGCACATGAGGGTGATGAAGAAGAGCAGCCATAGTTGATGTTTAAGAAGAAGGATTTATAAACAGAAAAATATGAAAGTGGCATTAATATTTCATATGCCCCAAATGTACAATAGCAGAGGAATAACACAGCAGTGTTTTTATGATTAGCCTCAGGACAGAACTGTCCCTGGGTAATTCAGCTCCTGTACAAAAACAACAGCAAAACAACAACAGGAACAAAGCATATGCTTTTAAAAATACAGTATATGCACATTTTCTTCTTGTAAAGAACAACAATGACAACAAAGACCCTTAAAGGTGGTGAGTCCTGGGTTCCATGTACAGTGTTGTCAGCTCACTGGGCAGAAATGAGAAAGCTGACAGCCCTCTGGAGGGCTGGAGCCAGGGCTGTGTGCAGAGGCTGGGAGAGCAGAGACCTTGTTCCGCATGTAATGAGACCAAACGGAGCCGAGAGGGGACTCTGCTCACAAACCTCCTCGGACAAAGGATCAAGCGGCCAGCTGCCTGCCTGTCATGCTTCACCCTCCTCTTCAGTGGCCTTTTTTTCTTCTTCTTTTTTTTTTTTTCCTTCCAATCCTCCAGACAACATCAAAAGGCTGCAGTATCTTACAGTTTGGTCAACAGCCATGTGGGACACAGTGTAAACATATTCATTTATTTATCCACTTATCCAACATTTATCAAAAGCTTTCCATATGCCCGGTGCTGGCCAAGTGCTTGGGATGCAGTTGTAAATGAGGTATGCTCTCTACGAGGGAGCCTTCATGTTTACAACATCACAAGGTAGAGAGGGGCAGTGGTAGGGGAAGAGGGATGTAAACACACGCCCGTGTGCATCAGATATGCATGTACATTTCAAGCCAGCAAAAACCTCTTCCCACAAGTATGTCAAGGCAAAAAAAAAATACCCTATTCAATTAAAGAAACATATCTTTACTAATAAAGAGACAGCTCTTTACTTAGGTTCTTTATCCTTAAATCCCAACAACAACAAAAATCTAATGGAAGGATTTTGATCATGTGCATATGATTGGTTAGGGACTAAAATATTTTTATTTTTTAAAAATATATCTTATTGATTTTTTTTACGGAGAGAAGGTGTGATAGAGAGTTAGAAACATCAATGAGAGAAACATCAATCAGCTGCACACCCCCTACTGACAGTCCTCAACCAGGTTACGTGCCCTTGACTCGAATCGAACCTGGGACCTTTCAGCCAGCAGGTCGAAGCTCTACCCACTGAGCCAAACCGGTTTCAGCAAAGGACTGAAGTATTTTTAAATTAAAAAGTCGTAAAGTTTGAATTGACTAGGTGTTAATTAGAATATTTGTCATATCCAAACCACATCTTTGTCATAGATAAGTTTGTGTCCTACAATGATAATGAAGGCACCTAGCTATGTGCCTGGCGTGGGAGGGTAAAGCTCACCTACTCCTTTCTTTTTAAGAATAGGAAAATGTTTAGCAGAACAAAGATGTCACTCTAGCAGCTTCCCAGTGGGAAACTGTCAACCTTAAGTACATTTAAGTGGGCTTGGGAGGCAGGCTCAAGTGTTAAATCATGTAATTTTTTGAAGTCAGACATCTGAGGAACTGGGGAGTTCTAGCAATAATCTTATATTTGAAAACAAGAAACAAAGCACAGCACTTTCCCTCCTTTCATTTAAGATAAAATGGAAAAAACATTTATAATTAAGAATTAATCCCTCCTAAAACCACTTAGTGATTTCTTACACAAAAATATACCACTTCACTCATTGTGGTATCCTGCAGCAATTAAAAAGTTCATATTCAAATGGAAAGAAGTACTTATCCCACTAATGTAAATGGTAATAAAGATGAAATTTGAAAATTGAGTTCCTGATTAACATTGCAAATTTTACGAGGAATGAGACATTCTCGAGGGGCAACGGAGGAGAGAAGGTGGCACTGGACACTCTTCTGTCTCTGACTCCCTACACATTATAGTGTCAATTTGGACAATATTACAAAGTAGAAAGGGGTAGTTTTTCCTTCATAAGCACATCAGGTAATAAGTAAAGAAGAAATGAATGAATTAGAATATCTCTATTTTCAACCCTTAAAGAATCAATTGATTTGATCACCAATGGTTGCTAATATCACTAAAAGATAAGCAATAAGCTACTTTATTGAGCAATGAAAAATACAATATCATGTATCAACTTGGCTTGTGGGGGGAAAAAAAGGAAACTAAATCTGATTGAGTTTTGAGACTAACTCTACCTTAGAAGAACTACATAAAGTAAAACATGTTAATCTGCTCAATAATGAGTTAAACAATCTATAAATTAAGCAATCCAGTTTCTTCAACAAATAAATTGCAAAGGAAGAAAGCATTTGAAGAGGTAAACCTATATGTAATGGTTAATTTTATATGTCAATTTTCCTGGGCCATGGTGGGCAGATATTGGTTAAACAGTATTCCTGATGTCTTTCTACATCTTTTATAGAATGAGATTAACATTTAGATGGTTGGACTTTGATTAAGCAGATTATCCTCCATTATGTTGGTGGGCCTCATTCAATCAGTAGAAGGCCTTAATAGAACAAAGACTGACCTCCTCCAAGCAAGAACAAATTCTGCCAGCAGACTGTGTTTGGACTTGATCTGCAACTTTTCTCTGCATCTCCACCACGTTGGCTTACCCCGCAGATTTAGAATATACCAAGCTGCCACAATTGTGACCCAATTCTCTCTCTCTCTCTCTCTCTCTCTCTCTCTCTCTCTCTCTCTCTCTCTCTCTCTCTCGTAATAAAAAGCATGATATGCAAATTGACCAAATGGCCAAACAGTGGAATGACCATCTGGAAACACCTTATGACATCCATTGGTGCCAGGCCAGCCAAGACAAGTGTGATGTGATTGGTCAGGGGCCCAGCCATCGCCCCATGATCTCCCTGCAGAGCAAGGCCCAGGCCACCAGCCGGTGGGGTGACCAATCAGGGGGCTCCATGATCGCCCCAAAGAGAGAGGCCCAGGACAGTGGCCAGAGTGAAGCCCAGGACCTGGGTGCTGGAGGGAAGCCGGTGCCAGCAGCTGGGGGAAGGAAGGCCTACTCTTATATATATATAGATTTGATAAAAAGAGATTTAAAATATATACCAAATAAAAAAAAGCAAACCTAAAAGCATAAATTATAATTTTTAGGAATATTCACTTGTGCTATAAACTATAAAGGAAAACAAAGTGATGGGCATAAAGGTCAGGTGAGTGATTGGTTACCTGTGGGATGAAGGATCCAGCTGTGATTGAGACAGGGCAACCAGAAAGGGCTTCTAGGGTGTGTGGGAAAATTGTGTTTCCTGACATGGCTGAGGGTAACAAGGGT
The DNA here is from genome assembly GCF_014108245.1 of Pipistrellus kuhlii. Taxonomy (NCBI): domain Eukaryota; kingdom Metazoa; phylum Chordata; class Mammalia; order Chiroptera; family Vespertilionidae; genus Pipistrellus; species Pipistrellus kuhlii. The sequence goes on along the minus strand of NW_023425573.1, from coordinate 4,553,795 downwards.
ATATATCCTATAAAAATATATTTATGTATATATATAGGTTTTATGCAATTTTTCTATATTTGTTTTAGATTTTATCTAAAAAAAAGCAAAAGAAACTATAGGAAAAGCATAACACTATAAATATGCTATGGCTTTTAAGTATTAATGTTGAGTATTAATGTTAACTATCAACATTCTAAAGAAGAGGCTTTCAATCTTATTCATCTCATGGTACCCATAAACTAATTACTAAGATTCTGCAGCACACAAAACAATATATTATATTTTTGGTTGATGTGACAAAAAAAAAAAAGTATGATTTTGATTCATTCACACTGGATGGCTATTGTTGTGTTGGCTTTTGTCATTTTTAAAAATTTTGGACAATCTAAGGGAAAAGAGGTCAGTGCCCCTGACCAGGTCAGGTATTGCATGTTTTAAAAGTTTTTGTGGCACCAACGTTGAAAACTACTGTCCTAAAGCAGTATTTATTGCATAACATTTCTCTTTGCCTCTGTGGAACAGCTGACCTATTATTTCCTAGAATGAAAGAATAATACTATAACAGCCAAATCACATTTTGCATAATAGTTGTAGGTGAATAAATTCAAAAGACTCTTTGGAAGTATGAGAAAGCAGCTCACCTTTTGTGAGTTAGAAGAAGTAAATCAGTTAAGAAGAGGTCCCTCTGAGCAGTTCATGCTACACCTACAACATCCCTTGGCTCCTGTATTCTTAGCGCTTATGGCCAACAGGAAGCCAGATCTGCTGTCCAGTCTGTCCAGTCAGCCAAATAAACAGATGCCAATCCTATCCAAGGGATCATTTGAAAACAGTGTACAAAGGGTAAAAACTGGAGATGGCATTGGGAAAATTACATGATCTATACCAGCATTGACTAACAGCTTGCAATGAAGAGAAATAACTTACTGAAACTAAAGATTCCTAAATTAATATTTGAATGGGGGGGGGGTTGTATCAAGCAAAGATTGATCATGTATCTTGATGTTTTAATATTAAAGAAAAGAGGTGAATTTCCAGGTGTATATTGGAATTTCTACTTGAATGATCATAAGCACCTAACAATGTGTATGTTCAAAGGCATGTAAGATTCCTCCAAAAACATCTCTTCCTAACATCCCTATTTTTTATTCTTGGTACAATCTCATCTGAACTTCTGGAAACAAATGTATTTTCTTCCCTTCTCCCTCCTCATCTCCAACCAGAGGCCAAATACTTTTGATTCTGAAGAACCTGAAACACTTCTTGCATCGTTTCCTTTAACAGAGAAAACACCACTTGACCCTACTCACTGCTATTCGTTTTTGCCTTCAACACCGTCATTCAAGCTCTTCTACTTCTTGTATGAACTGCTATGAGTTTCCTAACACTTTACAACACAATTTTATATTTTTGAATTCCTCATGTAAAGGATTACCTTAATATTTTTCATAGGTACTAATGATAACATCTGTTTTTCACAAATAAAACCAAAACCAAGGGGTGGGGGGTGGGGATCTTCATATGTACATTATGTTTAGCATAATGTTAAAGTTCCTCAGTTTGTGAATTGAAGACTTTCTCACCCTTCCCTAACTGCATGTCTGGTTTTGTCTAATTTCCCTTCCCCATTGTTCCATTGCTCCCTTGGGCCTCCTTCTGTGTGTAGCCCATATTTGTCATCTTGTCCTTTTGTCCCAGCTGCCTCCTCTAACTCGGGGCTTCTTAAACTGGAGCCTGCGTCACACTCACTGGAGACCCATGGAAGCACGATGGCTAGGCACCAGCCTTCGTTTCTGATTCGGGGGTCTGGGGTGGGGTGGGGAAATGGATATTTCTGATACTTTTCCAGAGCGCGCTGCTGCTGTTGGTCTGTGGGTCACATTTTTTAGAACCACAGCTGAACGAAACATGTTCTCTCTATGTCTACAAGAAACTTCTCATTCGTTATCATCTCCTCCTCTCTCTCGGCAAACACCCTCGTCCAAAGGCATGGACACATTCTCTGAAAGCCTGGAGTGTCATATTCCTATCTTTCTTACAACACTTAAGAGGACCCATTTTTTCATACAGCCACATGGAAGCATTTGATTTCCCGTATAGATTGTAAACTTTTTGAGGCTAGAATCTATGTGTGAAAAGACTAGATCACAGAGCCACAGCACAAAGTGCAATGCCTTATCAGTGAGGCATAAGAGAAATGTTTCCGAGGGGGAAGAACGCATTTGAAAGAGGATATGATGAGGCTGCCATGGACATCGCCTGGCGGGCAGACTGGCTAAGGTAATAGACTGGTAAAGCTGTCTCTTGGTGGAAAGCTTCCTTTTCACTTCACACGTGTCCAATAAATCTGGGACTCCTGCTGTGCTCCCATCTGCTGGAACCAATTACGATGTTTTGGGGCAAAATATTGGGGGGAAATACTGAAGTAGTTCCATTCAAGTGTTTTGTCATCTGAAGACAAGAAAAAGAGAAGGCAGTATTCGCCACCCACATATCATGTTTATCACACTCTGTTCTCTCCTCTCCTTCCAAGGCAGGGGAAGCTTCGGAGCACAGTGATCTTGAATCACACGTCTCGTGGCCTCGCGGGAACAAGGCGGGAGACCATGGCATGCTGACCTGTGGCCTAAGGTGTGTCTGATCTGATCGTCTGCCATCATTGGAGCTGAGTTAGTCCTTTGTTTATTCTTCCTTCCTTTTTTACGTCATACTCTGCGTAGCATGTTTAGTCTTCCTGTCCTGCTTTTTGCTGTCTTTAGGGAGGTGACGTGGTGTCCCAGACGGGTCCAGGAATGAGGAATCCTGGGTTCTAGTTTTGCTGCTTGCCCCTGTGTAGCTGGTGAAATGTTTTATCTCATTAGGCTTCACAGTCTATCCCTCAAAGGAGAGGGAAGGACAGGTTCTGTTTATGTCTGGCATTTCATCAATCTATTTCTCTCTTGAGAGGAGAAACCTCTGCAGCACGATAAGGTAATATATCATTGTCTTGAAAGCTTTAATGAAGCCTTTGGAAGTAGCTTTCATTTGAGTTGGGAATAGCATGCTCATTATTTACATTATAACTTAGTATATTTAGTTCATAAGCTGCCAGTTCTATTATTCAATCAACTCCATATATCAGCATGACATAACTGCTCAATATCGTTAAGTGGGACGCACCACCTCCAGTCAATTGACTTGCCAATTACACACCTACCTCTACATCTACATCTCCTTTATTCTAAACAGCATTGCTCGCTTTGTCAGGATTCCATTAAGGGGTTATAGGAACTCAGGTGAAATTAAATTGAGTAACACTTTGAACTCAGATCAAAGCACAGTGGCATATTTCAAAAGTACTATGGAAGTCATAAGAAAAAGAGAACTGATATGAAGTAATGAAACTACAAAGTGGGAAAAAGTTACATAGAGCATATATTACGTGTGAATGGTAAGATATCAATGCTATTCTATTAGTTTCAACTTCTAATTGAAACTTCAGTATATCCTCCTGCTATCCTGCACTCATTTCTTAATCTTTTACAGTCTTCTGAGGGTAGGACAGAGTTAATATAGCATTTGTGCTTAAAATATTCTTAAATGATGAAACTGAAGTTCAGAAATGTGGAACACTTTATTTGAAATCACTTTTTTCTTCTTACAAACTAATATATATATATATATATATATATATATATATATATATATATATATGGTTTTTTTCATGGATACATATTTCATGAGGAAAGATGTTTATAAAGTAATTTTGTGTCTCTCACAATCTTCAATATAGCACCTATCATAATATAACTAAGAAAAAGATGATGAATAAATGTTACTTCAGGATTTCATTTATTCTGAAAAATTGTCACCTAATTGGTGATGGCCTTCCATCATAGTGGTGAAACTGAGGTGTTATTAATAAATAAAATGCTCCCCGTTTTTAAAAAAAATATTTTTATTTATTTCAGAGAGGAAGAGACAGATAGAAATATCAGTGATGACAGGGCATCATCCTGGCTGCATCCTGCATGCACCCTACTGGGGACCGAGCCTGCCACCCAGGCATGTGTCCTTGACCGGAACTGAACCAGAAAGCCTTCAGTCTGCAGCCAACACCCTTTCCACTGAGCCAAATTGGCTGGGGCTCTCCTCAGTTTTATGTTTATGGTCAAGATGGACAAATAGGGACAGGATTTTCCCTCTCACTTGAAACAAATAAAAAAAATCAAACAAAATATATTAACCAATGTTACTTAGGACACTGAGTGCCAGGCTTGAAGGAAAATGTTCTCCAAGAGATGGGTAACAAAGGAATTGAGCCCTCTGATTGCTCCTGCCTATTGTTTGGAGTAAGTTTCCAGGTCATGGTGCATGGGGAGGAAACCCAGATCCACACTATTATTTTCCCCGGGTTATGGAGATGATGACAGGAGACAAGAATCCACAAGGGCAACATAGGCAGAGAGGCCAGAGCTGCACAAAGGAGACAGAGAATCCCGTAGAACTGCGTGTTCCTCCTTGAGGACTCACTGAATTCTTGATCAGGTCATGGGAGTGGAGAAACTACCCAAAGCCAAGAATCTCCACAATGAAAACAGAGGACAGTGTTTGAATTTCACATCAGCCCACAATAGTTCTTATTTCTTTTAACTGGAGTAGAAAACTTTTCAATTCGGGAAAAATCATACCTCAGTAAATGGGAAAAATTAACCCGAAATTAAATGTAGTTCTACTCTGACATAACAAAGCTTACAGCAAATCTGAATGGACCAAAAGTTGTCCAATAATTCAGCACCATTCCAGAACAAAGCCCAAGAATGTTTATGTGAATAAAAATAATCTAGCTCTAAAGATATTTTAAAGTTTCTATTCTAGTTTCTGATCAAATATCACATTGTAGACATAAGAAAGCTGGAAAGATAGATTTAAAAATAATTAAAATTCACACAAATATAATACAAATGATACTATGGCTGTTTTCCATACCTTTCAGAAGCAAGAGACATAGATAGAAAAAAGAAACAAACAAACTTTTAGATGGAAAGCCAAATGATCAGGGTTAGAACATCTATTAAATAAAACTAAAAGCAGGTTAAAATTTCAGAAGGAAGAAATTAATGACTTGAAGACATAGAAATAAAACTACTAAAATGAAGACTGAAAGAAAAATTAACAGAGTGCCAGTATGATGAACAAATTGAAGCAGTTACATGATGTTTAATTGGAGTCCTTGAAGGAAAGTAAAGGAGGGAGGAAGGTGACTGAAACCTTTTAAAGAAATAATGGCCAAAATTTTTTTAAATTTGAGGAAAACTATAAGCCCATTGGTCTCATGATTATAATGAGTTCCTAGCCCCCTAAAACATGAATTAAACTATTCCAATAATAATTAAATTGCTTTAAACAAATCTTAAAGAGAAAAATCATAAAAACAACAGCCGGAGTAAAAATAAAACAGTATATATTGTGTATATATATATATATATATATATATATATATATATATATAGAGAGAGAGAGAGAGAGAGAGAGAGAGAGAGAGAGAGGCACATTTCTTGTTGTTAACAATGCAAGTGTGAAGACATAGGACAATATCTTTAAATTATTGAAAGAAATAAAAAAAAATGTCAACCTAGAATTCTTTACCCAGAGTAAATCTTTCAAAAATAAAGATGAGACAGACTTTTTAAACAAATCAAAAGTTAAAAGAATATTAAGCCAGCAGGCCTGCATTTCAATAAACCTTAATTGAAGTCCTTTGAACAGACAGAAAATTACAGCAGATAAACTATGGATCTACATAAGGAAATTAATAACACCAGCAATAGTTAACTACATGAGTAATATGCATGTTTATTTTGCTTATTATTAATATCTCTTTCAAAGAAAATCAAGTATTTAAAGCAAAAATAATAGCTGTATTGTAAGTTTTATATGGAATTAACAATAACAATAGCACAAATGATTGGTAGGATAAAGAATGTGTATTCTTTTAGGGTTCTCATACTGCATGTGAAGTAGTCAATGAATACTGAAGCTAATTATGATAAAGATATATATTGCAAACTCTAAAGATACCACTAAATTAAGGCAACAAAGAATTATAGTTAATGATTAAACAAAGGAGATAAGTAGAGTTATAAAAATATTCAGTTAATTTTAAAAAGAGAATATAAGGACAAAAAAAGAATAAAGAACAAATGGGGCAAATAGAATTAAAATAGCAAGATAGCAGGTCTAAGCTCAGTCATACCAATGATTATATTACATTGTCTAAACACCCTAATATATAGGCATTTTGTCAGATTTAATAACACCTCTATATCTTGCCTATAAAAAAAAACAACAATTTAAACATTAAGCCACAAATAATTAGAAGTGAAAGCATGATAAATGTTGTATACCTTGCTAATAATTACTTTAGATACCTGGAATGAAAACATCAATATGAGACAGAGTAAATTTCTGAGTAACGAATATGACTATGAATAAATAGTATCATTTAATAATGACAAATGGGTCAATTCTTCAAGAAAACACAACAATCCTAAATATTTAATAACAGATTTCTAAAATATTTAAAGTAAAAACCAATAGACTATAAGGACAAGAAATCTGCAATTATACTTGGAGATTTCAATGTCCATATTTCAATAAATCGTTATAGAACAAGTAAAAGAAAAGTTAGCTTGTATTAACACTAACTGGAGAAGTAGTCAGTTCAGTAGTGGGTGCCATCCCTTGTTCTAACTGATATAATGAGAATTTTCAGATATTTTGAAATCATGACTGAGAGAGAACACGCTCTTTCATGGCTGAAACTAAAAACATTAACATCATGAGCAGTCAGCCCTCACCTTGTTTATCAAGACCAGAGTATGAGGGGGAGGCATTATGAAGAGATAAATGAATAAGGAGAGAGAAGAGACTGACTGTGGTGCTCCATGGTACTCTCCTTGCTGGTTCTCTTCCAATTCCCTGCCTGCTTCTCCTGTTCTGTTTATGTCCGACTTTTTCAACTCTTAATTGATGTTGTGAGATATCACAGAACCTATTTCTGCTTCAGGATCTAAGAGCAACACAAAAAGGCACGCATAATGGGAACACAAACTCTGAATTTATTTGTTTGGTATCGAAGATCCTGCCCTGTTTCTCTGTTATTCTTGCCCACTAACTCATCACCCATATGAAACTGTAGCCCAGCAGAGACTACTTTTACTCTCATACTTCATCCTACTTGGAACAGACTTCTGTCTTTTCTATAATACTTCCTCTTTCTGACCCAGTCCAAATTCTATCTCTTCAAACATGACTTCCTAAACCAAATTAATTTCAGGGATCATGCCCGCTCCTTCCCCCACTCCGCCTCTAAATTCCTAGGCCGGCCATGTTGTCTTGACCACTATTATGATACTTAGCTAATTTTCTCTTATTGTTATACAACATCTTATGTGAATGTCTTGTCCCCCAATTCAGGCTGTAAATTCAGTAAGACGATTGGGCTTTGTCTTGAATATTAAGACAAAACATCCTTCTCACTGATCTCAGGAAAGTGCTTTAAATAACAGATATTGCATAACTAGTCCAATGAAAATAAATTATCAGGGATTTTCAGGTTGCTACTGGGACTGAGAATCAGTTTGTAATTTATTGTTTTATGAGAAAATTTATTCTGATTTCAAACTGGTTTTATCAATGTTTGCAGCTCAATTAATTCTTACTTGTGCTTTCTATATTAATTTGCAAATTTATTTATACATTTGAAACTAAACTATAGTTTTATTTATAATAAGTTATCATAACTAGGCACATTCCATAATTGCTAAAAAGTTTACAGCTATTAGCAAAAATTAATTAATCTTTCTTAAAACTTTGTATCTGCTGATAACTGTAGATTCAAGGAAAGAGAATACCTTGCTTTTTCCCCCTCTTAATTAAGGTTGCTTAATGCTGCTTCATTCCCAGGTGCAAAAAAAAAGACAGTTAATGAATGCTATTAATAAATGAGGAACAATATTAAATATTAATTTTCCACTTTTTCATCTCAACAGCAGAGAAGGATTTCCCTAAAGCATTCCTTTTGGTGACCCTGTGGTAAATGGATTCTTTAACTTAAAGTCATTATAAATATCCTTAGCTTTTGAGCAACCTCAGCAAGGGTTCTTCTCAAACAGAAACATACGATAGTTGCAAGGTACCTAAGATAGTTTTCTATTAAAAATGTGGGAATGAGTTTAACCATATTTAAGCCACCTTACATCCAATATGGAAGAGCTGTGTGTAGGTTAAGAGCCCAGGTTTTGATTTTAAATGAATTTGTGATCAAATCCCATCTCTGCTGTCACCCTACCTGACCCTGTGCAAGTGCCACAATTTCTTCAAACCTCAATTCTCCTCCTATGAAAATTGTGGATGATATTAGTACCAAATCACAGATGGAGTTTAAATAAATCAAAATAGGTTAAGTGCCCACCACATGGTAATTGCTTAATGAACTTTACGTTCAAATATTTGCAAAAAAGGTAACAGTCGTATTTTATTTGAATTGATGAGTAGATTTAGTATAGATTATCTTTATATAGTATATTCTAGCTTTATTAAAGAATGTATTTGAAAAATAATATATGTTGAAAACATATATGGAGAAACCTTATTTTTTTATTTTAAAAAAGGTGAAGTTTTATGTTATCCAACTTTGAGACTGCTTATATACTATGTTAGCATAAGTGGTAATAAAATCCTATATAATAAAAGGCTAATATGCAAATTGTCCAGGCCTCTCTCCTTAGGTGCCCCCACCCTTGATTGCCTCCCCACCCATTAGGTGTGGGGTCAGATGGCCAACCTCCTACATCCCCTCCCTCCTCTGGCCAGGCCTGATTGGCCCTGATCAGGGCAGGCCAGCCAGAACCCACCCATGCACAAATTCATGCACCGGGCCTCTAGTTTATAAATATAAACAAATGTAATCACTACATTATTGTTTTATATCAACAATTACAAAATTTTGGACTAACTTCCTTCCTTCCTTCCTTCCTTCCTTCCTTCCTTCCTTCCTTCCTTCCTTCCTTCCATTTTTTCTTTCTCTTTCTTCCTTATAACTGAGTTGACTATATACTTTGGCATTATATGGATATATATTCAATCTCTTTCAGCATAGCAATATGACATTTAAAAACAATTATTTTCTATTTCATTACAAAGGTCAGAATTCCTGGAACCATGAGAACAAACGGCATTGTAATGTGTCCACTAATCTAGAGCTTGGATATCACCCATAGGTTAGGCAATTCAGAAGTTAAATACGATAAAAGGAGGCTGTGCCTTTACAAAACTAGGAGGCAAGCACAGTAACCACAGAATATTATGTTCCGCCTGTAAATTACACTGACAGCAGCAGGCCGTGGGGTTAACGAAAGGGAGAGGAGCTACACAATAACCAGTGGCTGGAGTAATTAACTGGGGTAATGAAGAGAGAGGAAAAGTGTGTTGGACACTCAAGCCCTGTCCTGTCAGCATTATTGTTCTCCAAGGCTTTGGGAGAACAATGCTCTGCTGAGCCGCCAGTAATTGTTATACATGACTACTCATGAAGAGAGTAATTAAGAAATGTCAGTGCTTCTCTGGAAAAAAAAAATTAGCACTCATACCACACAGTGTTTTCCCTGGAAGAATGCCAATATTCTCTCTCTCTCTCTCTCTCTCCCATTCTAAAAATAATTACGCACTTCAAAAGAGTGAGCTATGAATAGCTAAAGAAACCCAACAATGCAATTGTTCCCTCCCTACCTCCATGCCTACCTCCAGACTCAAAGAAAAAGCTGGGCCGAAACCGGTTTGGCTCAGTGGATAGAGTGTAGGTCTGCGGACTGAGAAGTCCCAGGTTGGACTCCAGTCAAGGGCATGTACCTTGGTTGCAGGCACATCCCCAGTAGGGGGTGTGCAAGAGGCAGCTGATAGATGTTTCTCTGTCATCGATGTTTCTAACTTTCTATCCTTCTCTCTTTCTCTCTATAAAAGAAATCAATAAAATATATTAAAAAAGAAAAGAAAAGAAAAGAAAAGAAAAGAAAAGAAAAGAAAAGAAAAGAAAAGAAAAGAAAAGAAAAGAAAAGGAAAGAAAAAGCTGTGCACATGGGAGCTGGGTGGAAACTATTCGGAGCTTTGTATCCCAAGTATCCCACATCTTCCTATGTCACATTGCCCTAGGCTATGTTTGCCATGGCACTCATCACTATTGGAAATTGTCTTTATTGGTCACTTACGAATTTATTACTTCATTTAATTTTAAGTGCCCTGAGGATAGAGTTATTGCCCTTCTTGTTCACCATTGAATTTCTGGTGTGTGAAAGATTATGTGGCCGTAGTGAATGCTGAGTAAGTATTTATTAAATTAATTCAATAACAACATATTGTTTAGGAGAATCTACTATGGAGTCTGACCTACGCCTTAGGAGGCCAAGTCTTCCATTAAAAGCAACCATTTTTACTTAAAAATAAAAACTCTCAAGATAAGCAACACATGAAGAAGTCCTACACAAACCACAATTTTTATTTTTGCCTTAAAAAAACAAACATACTTTTACTGATTTCAGGGAGGGAGAGGGAGAGAGAGATAGAAGCATCAATGATGAGAAAGTCATTGGTCAGCTGCCTCTTGCATGCCCTACTCAAGGGATCAAGGTAATCCCAGCATATGCCCTGATGGGGAATGGAACCATGATCTCCTGGTTCATCGGCTGACATTCAACCACTGAGTATACTGGCCTGGATTTTTTTGCCTTTTTATTAAATAGGCTAAATTTAAGGTATAAAACTTATTTGATAGTTATTGCTAAGTCAGTTTATCTAAATAATTCAAAATATCTACCAAACAAAAGTCCATCCTCATCTGGTAAATGATGAGATGTCAGTAATTTTTCATACATAAGCAGATGAAACCAGACACTGCAGAGCAGAAAGATGAGAGCACTAATCCTCTACTTACAAGGCTATCCTATCAAGTCAGTGTTCTATACCATTCCAACTTATTTACTCTGCACTCTGAATTAAGCATTTGTGTCTATATTGCTAATTGTAGCTTTGATTCTCCAATTTGCTCTTTAATCAGATTGCATTAGAGGTAAATATTTATCTCCCCAAAGTAGTAGACTCTGTGGTATTTAAGAAACAAAAGTTAATGCTTTGCATTTTCCAGGTAAGACCACATTTTAATTCAGGATGAAAATAAGTTGAACTCCAAGTATGAACAAGATGTTAACTTGAAAGAACTTTAGCTGAAAACAGAATTGATCATAATTTCTAAATTTTCATCAAAGCTGACTGTTTACTGTTTTCTTAATTCTGAAATAAATAGATAATAGAAATGTTTCCTAGCAGCTACAGTTCATTATCACTACCATAACACAGTATAATGTGGTGGTAATGAACTCAATGGGGGGAGCCAGAATGTCTAAATTTGATTCCTACCTCTTTTACTAGTCTTAATAGCTACATGACTATGAGCATTAAAACCCTGTGACTCAGTTTCCTCAAATGCAAATTTGGAATAATAAAATTATACAACTTCAAAGCATTGTGAACAGGATTATAATGATTAAACAAGAGATCATTATATGAACAATAACACTATGTGTTGTCTATTATTAATACTATTATAAAATACTCATTAACTGTAAAAATGAAGAGAAATATGTATATGAATAATTACTGATTTATATTTCAACCTGTATTCAGAGTATTGAATCTGTGCTGGTCATTGGTGATACAATGAACTGAATAGAAGCAGCCCCAGGGTTTGTCGAACATACTGGCTAAGCAATAAGACTTTAAAAATACATATGCACACATACTCTATGATAAATAGCATAGGAAAGAAAGCTACACAGTACTAATTTATTCATCCATTCATTCTTATTCAGCAAAAATATTTTAAGGACCAACTACATGTCACATGGAGAAGATACAAATAGTGATCATGACATATAAAGTCTAGGTTTTCAAGAGCTGTGAATGGAAAAACCAGGTACTAATGAATACTACTGAGAACATAGAGGTCATCTGATACAGTTTCTTCAGGTGTCTTCAAAAAATCAAACATGATGTGGTCTTGTATATATTTTCTGTTTTATAACCCGAAAAACCAGCATTGTTATTTATTTTTTATTTTTTGTATAAATCTTTAATTACTGGAATAATCTCCTACACCAGTGGTCAGCAGACTCATTAATCAACAGAGCCAAATATCAACACTACAATGATTGAAATTTCTTTGGAGAGCCAAATTTTTTAAACTTAAATGAAGAAGTTTAAGTTTAAAAAATTTGGCTCGCCAAAGAAATTACTAGAAGAATAATGCCACTTCAAATAGACTCACCCAGGCTGTGGTATGTTGTGGAAGAGCCACACTCAAGGGGCCACAGAGCCGCATGTGGCTCGCCAGCAGCAGTTTGCTGACCACTGTCCTAGGCTAATAGTTTTTAAAGCTGCAGAGACTATCAGCCCTCAGTGAAAAAATGTTGAAGTCACCTGATGACAAGACAGTGGCAGTCGAAATTTAGTAGTAGAAATGGTAGTTGTTATAATGCAAATTATTTGACATAATTATCTATAATAACAAAAACAAAATATGCTAATTAGGTCAGACATCCTTCTAGTCCACCTTCGTGATGAAGCCTGGGCTGGGAGGGAAGCCAGGATCGCAGGTGCTGGAGGAAAGCCAGTGCTGCCAGCCCATGGAGAGGAAAGGCTACTCCTGCATGAATTTTGTGCATCGGGCCTCTAGTTATCATTATACAAGTCAATCTTGGATACTAAAAGATATACCATTGTGATTTTTCCCCCCTGCAAATATTCTAGTTCCTAGAAATTTCCACTAAAGGAAGTTTACATTAATTATCTTATTTTCAAATATGCTTTTCACTAAAAGTGAAATTGTTCTGCACTTACAATATCACCTGAGCAATGCCAAGCCACCCATGCAAATGAAAAATAATTTTCATTGACCACTTCAATGAAATAGGGTATTCTGAACATCACCTAAATGTATTTTATTTTTATTTTAATTGGAACAGAGTTTCTATTCTCTAGAGCAGTGGTCGGCAAACTGTGGCTCTCCAGCCACATGCAGCTCTTTGGCCCCTTGAGTGTGGCTCTTCCATAAAATACCACGACCTGGGTGAGTCTATTTTGAAGTGGAATTAGAAGAAGTTTAAGTTTAAAAAAATTGGCTTTCAAAAGTTGTACTGTTGATATTTGGCTCTGTTGACTAATGAGTTTGCCGACCACTGCTATAGAGTAGGAGTGTCGAACTCAATCAGAGAAGGGGCCAAAATCTAAAATCCAGCCTAAATCGCGGGCCGAATGGTTTACTGAACAGTCATAAACTGTCATTGTGATGGAAACGCAGCGGAGTGCAGTGATGACAGTGCGGTGCGGGCCACATTGCAAGGCCTGGCGGGACGGATTTGGCCCGCGGGCCTTGTGTTTGACACTTGTGCTATAGAGAATTGCTTCCTCTTACTTGAATGGTTAATATCATATAATTAAATGACCACAGCTTCCTTAAACACTTTCTTTTGCTTTCCTCTGGCTTTTTCATTCCATTTTCTTTGTAGACTTTAGTGTCTGTCCTTGATTTCTTACTAGAGACACTGCAGGTCAGTATTAGACCACTTTATACTCCTGCTTTATACACCTGCCCTATGTGAGCTCATCTAGTCCCACAGATGCCGCCTCTATGGTGACAGATCTTTGATGAACATGTCTGGAGCTTGGAATGGTATGTATATATGCCAGTTTGACATCTAGATGGATGCTTCACAGCCATCTCAAATTTAATATGTCCACTAGTGACTTTTTATCTCCCCAAATCCATTCAACTAGTTTTTTTTTCTAATTTCTATAAATGACAACTCTATCCAGCCATGTCAGAAATACAATACATTCTCTGTCATGTCAGAAACAGGGAATTTATTCTTCAGTTCTCCTTTTCCATTATCCTCACATCTAATTTTGTCAACTTTAACTCAGTAATATAGTTCCTGGTTCCCTTTACTTCTATCTATTTCCCCTTGCCATCAATTTAGTCTAAGCTGCCCTTATCTTGTGTGGAAATTTTACCCCTTCTAAACCATTCTCCATAGAGTTATCAGAATAACCGTTATTTCAAAAGGGTGACATTAATTAAATCCCATAGGATTTAAGTTTGGTCCTTCAGTTCAAGAAATGAGCTGGCTCCTTTTTAGTCACCTTCTGCCCACTTTTTAATTGCTCACTAAATTCCATTCATGCTGTGTTTTCATCTCTTCCTCAAATGTGCCCATTTCTGGAATATTCTCACATTTTTTCTAACTGCTACTTGTCCTTCAGATCCATCCATCAGAGGAAGCATTCTGAACGATATAGTTAGGTCTTTGTATTACACTCTCATAAAACTTATTACTTCTTCCTTTAGAGTTTTTCACATAAATAACAACTACATATGCACCCATTTATTCCTTCATAACCCATCTATGCCACCAGACTATGAGATCCATAAAGGCAGGATGGTTATTAGTTTCTGAACCCAGAACCAATGAAGGCATTTCACCTCTAATAGAACTCGGTAAATGAATGCTTAATAAATTAGTAGTTGAGTTAAAAGTCAATTGGTTATTTACTATTTAACTAATCCTTTGTAAATCCTGGGCAGCCCAGAGAAAGACCGTCAGGAGGTACAAAGGAATGAAAAGGTGGGCCTAAGTTGGAGAACTGACACCAACTCAAAGAGGTGAATGAGTTAGGTGCCTGTGGTTTGTGGAATGAGGGTGTATGGGAAAACAGAACAGGGTAAAAGCAATAAAAAGCTTTCCCGATTTACCCCTCACTCACAACACAGCTTTATAAAACACAGGGGAAGACAGAGATTTTGATGCCAGTTGTTTGCTCTCCAGAAAGCCATTACATAACCCATGTTTATTTTCTGCTATGGTGGTGTGTAGATTTAAAAATAAGAAACCGTAGGGTGTTTCAGTTATTGTTCACTTAATGTGGCTATCAGAGAGACCGAACTTCTCATTGTCAAATCCATATTCCCCATGCTCCCTGCGTGGATTCTAATGGGATGCTGACTATCTCGGGATCTCCCGTGGAATCTGTGAAGTCTCTGAAATCATCAGGTAATGATGTTTATACTTCCAGGGCATAAGTGTTCACAGGAAAGGGAACATTCATCAGAGACTGATTTAGCAGAAATGACTGTAATGGTATAGTAGCAATTTGTTGTGGAGAATATTTTTTTCCTTTCAAATCTTTTAAAATAAAGCCAAATTTCAGAACTAGACCAAGCCTCAAAGAGAATTAAATTTGATTCTTTTATTTTGTAGAAAAAGAAATGAGACCCAGAGAGAAAAATTGGCAGAATCAGGATGGGAATCAATATCTCCTGCCTAAAACTAGTAATTGTTTAACTGTATAAAAGATGCCAAAAGGGCATCACCACCATTTATTTCAATAAAACCAATATTCCTTGGAAATGCTCATAAGTGGTTAATAATTTTAATAAGTACTAGGGTATTAATTTATTATGTCTTAGAACCCTGCTCTAATTATAAATATAGACATCATCAAATATTTATTGAACACCTACTATTCTTAAAAAATTGTGCTAGGTTTGGTAATTATGTCAGATTATAAATAATAAATCATAAAGGTCCTGGGAATAATGATTATACTGTAAATTAATAATAGAATTAGAATATTTAGAAAATAAAGTGTGTTCTCAAATTGGAATTTTAAAAATAAATCATGAAGGAGATCAATGAAAACATTTAAAATGTTAATTGGCTACATAAACATCTGTTTTGCTTTGTTTTGTTTTGTTTTTATTCCACTACATTATTTCTAAATCTTTTAGTAATGCCTCATTTAGGTCATGTACGCAGTAGGAACTTGATAAATATTTAATGATAATGATAATATTAGAGCCTGAGGAGTCGGGGCCTGAGGCAGGGAGAAGAGCAGACTATGTGTATTAATACACTGTTATGGTTGTGGGCACCTCAATCATGTGTCCAATCAAAAATATGAGGATGTCCATCATTCAGTGGCTAACTTAGGGTATGAGAAATCTTAGCAAGGGTGGGAAAATGTGTCATAAGAAAGAAGAAAGACTAGTTTGTAACTGCAGACAATATATTGTAATAGCTAAAGAGTGTCATTCAGAAGGTGTTCAATAATTTTCTACCCTGATAATCTAAGTAGTAGCAAACAAGCAAAACGCATTGAAAAACAGAGTATCAGACCTCAGAGCCCATTCTCTTCAAAAAGAAAAAAATTAAATGAAAATATATATATATTTAGAATATATATAAAATTTCAGAGAGAAAGGGAAAGGGAGAGAGAAATAGAAACATCAATGATGAAAGAGAATCACTGATCAGCTGCCTACTGCGTGCAACCAGTTGGGGATCCAGCCCACAACTGGGGCAGGTGCCCTTGACTGGAATCAGGCTGCAGCTCTATCCACTGAGCCAAAACAGCCAGGGCAGAACTAGAACTCACTCTCTTAATCTCTACTCATACTGCCTACTTACAGCTTAAGGCACAGTAAGTGACATATGGGTAACATTTAATAACTAGTAACTACCATAGTTTTCGGACCATAAGACGCTCCGGACCATAAGACACACCAGTTTTTAGAGAAGGGAAATGAAGAAAAAAAGATTCTGAAACAAATAGTGTCCTAAAATATTTTATGTGCATTAAAACCCAACATCACAATCATAAACACATGTAATCAACCCTGTAAAGTAAACAGCAGCATTTAGAACCATTTTAGAGCCGGGCAAGCACACAGAGACCACACAGAGCCGGTCAAGTAAAAAAACTTTTTTTTTAAAGTATATGTGTAGGCTATATTTGGACCATAAGACGCAGGGACTTTTTCCTCCCACTTCTGGAGGGAAAAAAGTGCGTCTTATCGTCTGAAAAATACGGTAAGTACTCATAATAATGATGATGTTATGATGAAAAAATACAAGCTATTTTAATTGGATCAACTATTTATTCAACACATCTAACTGAATTATTTGATTCTAGCTCTTGCTCATCAAAGACAACTTAGTGACTAAAATTTAACTTTCCAAATAATGTATCTCCAGTGAGAGAAATGCTAATCATGAGACACTAGTGCTAAAGACTGCTTGATATTATATCTTATAAATTAATAATTGGCATTCAAACTTTATATATCATTAATGGCTTTGGTTAATTTAAGTCTTCCCAGAGAGGGGGAGTTATGAGCTAGATTCTGAGTAATTGATTTTAAACCATGAGGTCAGTTGAGAGTTTATCAATCAACTTTCCCTTTTGGTCACTATAAATACATTCCCCCCCTCCAAATTTCACAGTAATCAGAAATTCTCTTTCAATTACTTATAATACATTTTTTCATATTTTTATACCTCCAACATCATTAAAGCAAATTCTGAATTTATTTTCTCTTTTAGATAGGAAACTGATCGAAAGCAAATAATTTTTCAGTTTAATATATTGAATGAATACAATAATAAAATACATTCTTTCCATCATCATATTCCCTTGTTTTACTGAAAATCTCATTATTCAAACTCTGAAGAAATAATTTTCCCACAGCATAAAATAATAGAAAGTAATTTGGAATACTGAGTACCTAAAACAAAATGAGTAACCAAATGAAAAACAAACAAACATTATCTGACTTCAAAATAAAGAGAAAATGTTCTTAAAATTGTTTTTATTTTCATGTGGCTGATTCCTTTTCTGATTCAGACTGTCTGGCCAGGCCCTTCCCGATTTTAGGAGCCTGAGCCTGCACTTATTGAGGAACTCTTATCTATGAAATGGATCCTCATTTGTAAATCTTTTTAAAAAAATATATATTTTATTAATTTCAGAGAGGAAGGGAGAGGATGAGAGAGATAGAAACATCAATGATGAGAGAGAATCATTGGTTTGCTGCCTCCTGCACACCCCCAACTAGGGATCTAACCTGCAACCCACGCATGTCCCCTGACGAGGAATCAAACTGTGACCTTCTGGTTCATAGGTCGAAGCTCAAACACTGAGCAACACTGGCTGGGCTGAAATATTGATAGAACAGCAAATTTTCTTTAGATTAAATTTTAAGGCATTGTTGCTTGGGAAAAAAATAAAAATAATTTGTTAAAAATATACTAAATATAATCTAAAATATTGTTTCCTGTAATTACTTATATATGATAATGTAATAATCAGTCTTTTGTGAGGAATAGCTACGTTTACTATGAAAGAGCTTTGAAAAAATAAATGTGTGTGTATATATGTACATGGAAGAAAACCGTTTCATTTTTCTATTTGCAACACCAATGTTCCTTCACATACTCATCATTGTGACAACAGGTTGAATTTGCAATTCACCATCTGCCTAAATAGCATTAACCTTCCCGTAACCTCATAATATCATTGTTACGCTTTGTCTGATATTTGAATCTCTCTAATATAAGCTAGGAATAAAATATACTGTCCTGTCTATTAGGAACAAGTCAGTCCATTCTAGAAGCCAACAAAAACAAAGTATCACATGGAGATAGACAATAACATTCTAAATTCCTTCAATTAAAATGCATTAAAGAGTTCAAAGAATAATCAGAGAAAAATGAACTAGCTAGCAAATAATCTCAGCCAGAACAGATTTTAAATAATACACTATAACAATGACAAATTTGCATACCACCCTACAATTTACAAAATTATATTCACATGCTTCATTTATATCTCTGTTTAAAAAATATAGTATTTTTATCAATTTCAGAGAGGAAAGGAAAGGGAGCGATAAAAACATCAATGATGAGAGAGAATCATTGATTGTCTGTCCCCTGCACGCCCCACACTGAGGATTGAGCGTGCGACCCAGGCATATACCCTGACCTGGAACAGAACCATGACCTCCTGGTTCATAGGTTAATGCTCAGCCACTGAGCCACGCTGGCCTGCCCTTCATTTATATCTTAAAGGGAAACCTATATAACATGCTAAAGATATAGCCTTATAATCTCCATACTGATACATTTATTGGTCACTTCTTACTTCTCATCTTACTTGACTCATCAACAGCACTCAGAGTTGATCATTCTTTTCCTCCTGAAAAGTGTGATTAGCTCTGTTTTCTTCCTATCTGTCAGGTGGCTCCTTCTTAGTCTCTTTGGCTGGTTCTTCTGTATCTCCCCAACCTCCTAATTTGGAGTTCTCCGGTGGTGAGAATTTAGATTTATTTTTTCCTTCTCTTTTCTACCTACTGTCACTCCCTCGGTAATTTTATACTGTTTCATGATTTCAAATGCCACCTAAATGCTGATGATTTCCAAATATGTAGGCCCTGCTGGGATCACTTCCATTAACTCTATACCCCTATATCCAACACCCTACTTGACATTTTTTTTTTTTTACTTTGAAATGTGTAAATGTATCCAATGATAGATGTCCAAATCAGGACTCCTCGTGATTGCCCTCAAACCAGGTTATGGGCCACTCGTTTCCATCTGTTGCAGCAATACCCTTCTTCCAGTTGCTCGGCCATAATCATTGGCATCACACTTGAAAACTGTCTTTCCCTAGCACTGTGCATCCTCTTGTTGAATTTGTCTTCAACAAATAACTAAATTATGACTACTTTTCCATGCCTCCCACCATGATCCAAGGTATCATGTCACGTCTCACCCAGATCATTTGATTATCAGTGTCCCTATTTTAGTCTCATCGTCTTCCCCTGTAGTCTGAACTCAACATAGATGCCAGACAAATCCTCTTGAGATGATGGGCTGTTTCACTTCCCTTCTCTGCATCAGACACTACAATAGCTGCTCCTCTAACTCAGAGTAAAATCAGAAGTTCTTGCTAATACTTAGAAAGTCCTGGTCACATGCGGCTCTTTGGCCCCTTAAGTGTGGCTCTTCCACAAAATACTACAGCATGGGCGAGTCTATTTTGAAGAAGTGGCGTTAAAAGAAGTTTAAGTTTAAAT
The DNA here is from genome assembly GCF_014108245.1 of Pipistrellus kuhlii. Taxonomy (NCBI): domain Eukaryota; kingdom Metazoa; phylum Chordata; class Mammalia; order Chiroptera; family Vespertilionidae; genus Pipistrellus; species Pipistrellus kuhlii. The sequence continues at coordinate 4,533,811 of NW_023425573.1, read as the reverse complement.
GTCGATAATTTGGCTCTCAAAAGAAATTTCAATCGTTGTACTGTTCATACTTGGCTCTGTTGACTAACGAGTTTGCTGACCACTGTCCTAGGTGAACAGGTCCCTTTTACCTTCTGACTTTATCTCTTGCTACTCAGAGCCTCCTCATCAGCACCTGCCACACAGGATCCTTTCGCTTTCCTCCAGTCTGCCAGGGGCATTTCTGCCTCAGGACCTTTGCTGGTATTTGTTGTTCCCTGGGCTGTGTGATCCTCCAATCAGGGTTAGCTCTGTCACCTCCTTCATGTTTTCTCTCAAGTGTTCTCTTCAGTGATGCCATCGGGGTTCCATTTAACCAAAAATGAGGTGCACACACATACACATATCCCTGACATGTCATATTCCTTCCTCCTATTGTTTATGTTTTGACCTTCTGCCCTTGGAACGGCAGTATTTACCCCAATGTGTCCCTAGCACCTAGACTAGTCCTAGGACATCGAAGGTACTTACCGTATTTTTCGGACGATAAGACGCACTTTTCTCCCCCCAGAAGTGGGGGGAAAAAGTCCCTGCGTCTTATGGTCCAAATATAGCCTACACATATACTTTAAAAAAAAGTTTTTTTACTTGCCCGGCTCTGTGTGGTCTCTGTGTGCTTGCCCGGCTCTAAAATGGTTCTAAATGCTGCTGTTTACTTTACAGGGTTGATTACATGTGTTTATGACTGTGATGTTGGGTTTTAATGCACATAAAATATTTTAGGACACTATTTGTTTCAGAATCTTTTTTTCTTCATTTCCCTTCTCTAAAAACTGGTGCGTCTTATGGTCCGGAGCGTCTTATGGTCCGAAAAATACGGTAACAAATATCTATTGAATGCATCAATGAGCAGAATTAGAGTTGTTTACATAATGTATATGTTGTTTCAAAAGTTCCAAAATCAGCTATGATGAAATATAATTGACCAAGTTTTTGACATACAGTATTCTAATCATGTACCTTTATAGTTTAGTCATTCTTTAATGCCACAGAAACATTTTGGATGAGAAAAATTGTAGGCCTGATTTTTTTTTTTTTAATGTTGGAGATGAGCACAAGTAGTAAAGGGCAATCTTTTTCTGGCATTTGCTTTTGCAGTCTCTCCCTTGATATTCTAAGTACTTTTGAGAGAGCAATATGAACAGTATGGTCTCAGTGTCTCAGACTGCTTCTGACACATGGCAGATATTCCATATTTGTTGATTATGTGTCTACGCAGTTCAGCATCCCATGAAAACATCACTGCCAGGAAATGAGACTGTGAAGAGAAGTGTGATCAGCACCTACTTCAACAGGGACACCCCCAGGAATGAAGCCCGTTACGGAAACATTTTCTAAGAGAGCACCACCATGCGAAGGAAAGAGGGACATCTGTTTAGTTGAAGGAAAGACAGGACTTGTGGGAAGTGAATGAATACAAGATAGGGAATAAAGGAATGAAAAATAGCACACTTAAAGGGAAGGATGAGGCTCTTCTGAGCGAAATTACTTATTTCATGGAAAATCCATATATTTGAAAAAGTAAATAAACTATACCCTGCTACCTACGCTGTACAGATAGTCTGATTCTGAAAGGCAGAAGCGTGTAAAGGTGCTTAATTTTTCACATGCCATCTATTTTTTGCCTACCCACCAAGAGGCAGGCAGGAGGAAACTTCAAACGCCAATATGTCCAAGTTGTTCAGCAGCGGGTGAAACAACCATGATGAAAGACATGGTATGGGCAAGGTTTTGCTGGGAGTGCACCCATGGGTGGCTGCACTGTGTCCCATCACTATGACGCCTGCATCCTTTAAGAAAGATCATGTTAGTACCCCATGTCGAACACCATGTGAAGCCCTCTCTTTCCCTCAGTGAGCAATGTGTGTGTGTCTGATTCCTCCCCATGGTTTGCCAAGCCTACCACGCCCCTCACAATATGGTCTGTGGCCTTCAGGCAACCAGGACACCCTTCATAGCGATGTGTGCTCTCACTAGGGGTCAAGTCTTCAGCATGCCTTTTCCTCATGTGGGGTTTGCAACCCCTTCTTGGTATTTCAGTATCCTGAAGGACATCGGATTGGAAGTATTCTACTCAAAGACATCCTTGTTTACTTTCTTTCTTTGTCATAAGACTAATTCTTAAAAATATATATATATATATTTTATTGATTTTACACAGAGAGGAAATGAGAGGGACAGAGAGTCAGAAACATCGATGAGAGAGAAACACCGACCAGCTGCCTCTTGCACCCCCCCCACCCCCCGGGGGATGTGCCCGCAACCAAGGTACATGCCCTTGACCGGAATCGAACCCGGGACCCTTCAGTCCGCAGGCTGACGCTCTATTCACTGAGCCAAACCAGTCCCGGTAATAAGACTAATTCTTAGTTCATTCAAATTTGGTACATTAACACCAACATATATGTATATGTATAATATTAAGATAAACATATAATATGAATACATATTATCATTTGAACAGTTTGATTGTAATTATTTCTAAATACTACCACTGCTAGTATATTGTGCACGTTTCACAATCACTAAAGTTTTAAGACGTTATTAAATACACATTATGTTACTTAAATGTTTTCCTAATAAACCATTATCTCAAGCATCATAAATGGCATCTGGTTGACTCCACAGAAGACATTTCAAATGTTTTATCAAGTGGCTATTCATGTATTTTATAACTTTTTCAGCAGGGGACTGAAAAAGTGATATTTCCTGCAGCAATCTTTCAGATATCATCATATTAAAATGACACTTGACAGAGAGGCCTTATGCCTTGAGAGAAGCTGGTCCTGAGCTGTTTACGAGTTCTGAGAGATGGAAGTTAGAAAGTTGTGCAAGATGAGCACAGGTGCCACCTCCATTGGAAATGTGACCAGAGAGCATTACTAGCGGACAAACACTAAGTAAGAATGCAACAGGTGACAGTGCATAGCTGCTGATGCCTCCATCGGGGACACAGATGAGGAAACTTGGCGGCATGGACTAGCCTTGGGGTCTGAAGCAGCTCTGCCATGTGCACACCCCCTAAGGACAGTGGCCTTGTCTGTGAGATTCTCCCTTGTAACTCCAGCACTGGCACAGAGCATGCGCAAGCATGCAATCAGTTTGCTCAATTGAGGAATGAATAAGCAAACACCTCTGCCTGTATCCTCATCATTTCTTCCATTTATTCATTCCCTATTATGTATTAGGCTCTGGGCCAGTTGCTTATGTACTTGAACTCATTTAGTATTTTTTTTATGAATGTAATAACCATTTCAGAGATGAGGAAACTGTGACTCAGAGAGCATAATTAATGTGCACAATCACTAAGCAGCAGAGCTGGGTGCATTGGCTATTCCATGGATGGGAACAATGTCTCTGGTCACCTGAGTGTGTGAATATAGAAGGGGAATCACGAAGATTTTCCGACTGATTTCAGGGCACTTTTCTTTGTTCTTTTTATATACACACATAAAAAAATAAGTTCTGGTTTTGAGATGGTGCATAAATTCTCTCAAATTGAGGCAGGGCAATCATAAATTTGCCATGGAGAAAATTTTAATGGTTTCAAACTCAGTATCTTATCTCAAGGACTGTTGTAGAAGCATGCGGTATTTCTAAAGCATAGGCGCCTGGGTGACAAGGGACACTGAAATTGTGCAGAATGCTGTCCCCTACAAGTGCGTGGTGTGTAGAGAGCGCCTGGGAAGGCACATGGTCATTTCTTTAAATTGTCAGCTGAATCCAGGGCTGTCAGCAAAGCCATGCCCTGGAATCACACTTTGCCAGAAGGCAGAAGTGTTCTCAGCTTGACCTTCAGCCCAGTTGCCAGGGGGTGGGTTTTATTATTATGTAAATCCAGCCTGGCACCAGGAATGAATAGGATCCGGGCCCACCCTAGAATGGTCTCTTTTGTCTTTATGTTTAGTAAAACTTTCTGGTATTTGGGGTAAAAAATCAACACACTATATTGGCTCTGGGTCCCTGTCTCTCCATCAGAGGACAGTGGTTGCACCTGGTCCCAGCTTTCCATACTATATTTATATCTGTCTCTTTCTTTCATTTTCTCAATCCCCCCCACCCCTACTCAGGAATCAGATCTCCTATCCCTGCTGGATGTGGAAAAGGGATCCCCCTCTACAGTGGTGTTAACTTCTACCTACTGTAACTGGACAATGGCATCTTCACCACATGGGACTAGGAAACATATGAAAAGGTAAAGTGAGACTGATGGAAGTGAAGTGAGAAGCTGAAAATATTTAGCATTTATTTTCTCTATCTTTTCATGGTACAGTCTGTCCTGACCTTTTATAAGTTCTACTAGAGGCCCAGTGAACAAAATTTGTGAATGGGGGAGGGGGGATATCCCTCAGCCCAGCCTGCACCCTCTCCAATCCAGGACATCTCTCTCACAATCTGAGACTGCTGGCTCCTAACCACTCACTTGCCTATCTGCCTAATCACCCCTAACCTCCCTCCCTTGCTGGCCTGATCACCCGTAACTGCCCTCCCTGCCAGCATGATCACCCCTAAATGCCTCTGCCTCAGCCCCTGCCACTATGATTTTGTCCACAAGCAGGACTAGATGACCAGAAGACATCTAGTTGAATCGGTCTAATTAGCATATTACTCTTTTATTAGTATAGATAATGACAGATTCATAATTCCATTCTTAGTTTGTCTCTCACTTACAGCCATTTAAAGGGGGAGGATTTAAAGCACACTACTTACTCAAATATTTGACACAATATTTTCATAGGTGTATGAAGAGGAACAGATATTTTTTAAATTCTCACTGCTTTATACCTAGAATAGAAACTTAGCAGAACTCTAGATAATAGTCTGAAGCTTATTTACTAAAACAACAAACAAACACAAAACAGAACTTTAAAAATAAAGTATTTGATTGAAAACTGAGCTATTTACCACAATAAAGACAGTTCATTTAAATTTTAATCCATTAATAGGTATGATTCTGTAAAAAATATGAATCCAGTTCATTAAAAGTACCTCAATTCCCTTTCCATTCCAGCCAAAGGACCAAAGTGCTTCCTCACTATTGTTAGTGTATCATTAAATTACTAGAGGCCCAGTGCATGAAATTCATGCAAGGAGCTTGGCCCCCACTGCGGCTGCCTCTGACTCGGCCCCCACCCCCCACAGTGGCTGCCCGGGCCCTCCCAGCCTCAGCTTCATCCGGAAGGTCATTTGGTCTAATTAGCATATTATGCTTTTATTATTATAGATGGAGAATTTGATCCTTGTAGGTCATATTAAAGAAATGGAAATAAACATCCAAAGAGTCACACTTGGCAGGAATAATAAAAGAGAAGAATCTTTTTGGTTTTAATATTCTGTAAACATATAACTGTTAACATTTCTAAATTAGCTTTTTGTGGGTTAGTGCTTTTTCCACAGTTTTTTGAAAGCTAACGCTTGGAAATGGTGTTTGTACACACCTCCCACTGCGAACACTGGTTTGCTAAGTCATTCTAATTATTTCATTTTTTAGAGACTGGCTCCTGGTATAATAGGTTTGGCATTAATGAAATGAAAGGTTGAGACGAAACAACTTTAATGGTCTAAATTTCAAAAGTAAACATTTTTCTTTTGCTTCCAAGTTTATTTTCTCTCATTACCTTAGCTAAGGTTTAAAACACATATATCACTGGAAGACAGTTATCTGTTCATAATTTGCAATTCCATTAAGAACACTACCTAGTTAATTTATACAAGGCCACCTTTAAAATATAAATAAAAAGATAAGCATCCAATAGAAGCTATAAGGGAAGGAAGCATTTATGTATCTCATTTGAAATATAGTTTATTAAAAATATTTCCTCAAAGTAATATTTATTAAATAGCATGCCAAGATATTTGACTTGTTTCTTTTGCTTTTTAAAAAACATAATAAGATATTGTTTTACAATTCTCCCTTTACTTTCTGAGTATATATACAGACATATTTGAGTACACATGTGTGTATGCATGCGCGCACGCGTGTGTGTGTGTGTGTGTGTGTGTGTGTATAGCAATATTATATTCATCTAATGATAACTGACATGATATAATTCCTATAACCATAGTTCTCCTAAAAGAGAATAATTCATTTCATTTGCTTTCATTTTAATCATGCTACTAAAATTCTTCTAAAATGTGTTGCACTTCTTTAATCATTAAATAGAATATACAAAATATAACATAAATATCCTATATTGGCTAAGCCAGGGCCATCTTATGGAGATCAATTACTTTCACAAGCTTGAGTGGTGAAGGGCCATAGTGAATGTCTCTGAGCAGTCATTAACTATTTGTTTTCATTTCTTATTCTTCCAGATTCTCCCGTTACCTAAAGCTATTATTTTTCAGTACAACTTTCTTTAATATCTTTACAGAAATATGTAGGGATCAAAAGTACAACTTCTACATGGTCAAACTCTATCAAATGAATTATCTGTGCTCAACAAAGGGACAAAATGTAAGTGCACTTGGCAAAGAGATTGGGAGAATGACAATAAGTAATAAAGTTAATTCCAAACAATAGCTATGTAATTATGTGTGCATGCACACACACAAGATATAGACATACATCTACAACTGTAGCTATAGATTATATACTTATATTTAATCTTGAAATAACATTTATTTTTATTTCAATGTGAATAATAATATTCTATAAGCCTTCTAATCCAAATGTAGGTAGGTATTTAAATATTTCATCATTGATATTTCTATCTCTCTATTTCCCTCTCCCTTCCTCTCTAAAATCAATCAAAATATTTTTTAAAAAATAATTATTTTAATTAGTATAAGGTAACTCAGAATAAATTATTAAAACAATAAATAAAATTTATACTTTAAACTTTAAACTTTCTGCTACAGCAATAAATCATTATAAATAAAACAGAGGTATAAGAATTCTGATTGGATTAACTTCCACGAATTTAATGAACTCAAAGATAATTATGAAATCAATGTTTTATTAGACTAAAAATGCCTAGTCTAGTTTTATTAAACTAAAACCTGCCAAAAAAAATACACCATAATTTACACAAGACATTAAAATTATCTGAAATGCTGAGCATGTATACAATCTTTTTTATATTCTCAACATTGTCTAGCACTGTTTTTTGCACATGCTAGGAGCTTAAAAAAATATATTAAGCTAATTACAGGTGATGGGATCTGCTAGCAATGTCAGAGTTTTTAGTTCTTTTTAGTGTGTTTTAGAGAATATTGTGCATGTACTTGCATACAGAAAGAAATGTTACACAATAGCAACAGTGATATTATAAGAAGTGACACTAAAATGAAAATGGACCATGAGTATTACTGAAAGAGAATAATTTAATGGAAAATTCCTGTGATGTTATACCCTGAGAAAGCCAAACTTGAGCCATATCCACCATAATAAGAAATGACAAACCTTAAAAAGCTATCTATATATTTCTTGAAAGCAGCATGCTTTTCAGATAAGCAAAACTGTCTTACATTGTTACCAACTTCTATAAATGCCAGTTCAATTTCAGAATCCATTGTTAAATTGTGATCATATCAAAGAAAAACCCTTTCTAGAGAGCAAAAGCAATAAAAAAAAAATGGAAAAAGATTATGTTAATAAAGCAATTTATCTTGTTACCATGGTAACTTTGAAATTAAAATATTCAGAAAAGTATTTTCCCCCCTTATGCTATTGTTTTTCTAGGGGCTGGTTAGTTGATTATAGCTCATGGAACCATAATCCTTTTAAATGGTGTCATTTGAAAGGCAGAATATGAGACATATGGAACAATAAGATCATATTTCCATGCTTCTGGGGGAAAAAATCAGGGAGACATAGCATGTCAGAGGGTACCCTAACCTAAACTATTGAGTGGATGTGATCAGATTTTTTTTAAAGTATTGGCTTAAATTTAAAAATACCGCATAAAAGTATTTTAATGGTAAAGCATATTATAAACTTTAAATACAAAATCCAAAGATATCCTTTGGGGGAAAAAACAAAACTAGAAACATCTAATTTGGAATGTTGGCTGGCTCGGTGGTCTACAACCCCAGGCACCAGAGAATACAAATGTGTCTTTTATTTTAAGGTATAAATTTTGGAACTCTGAGTATGAATTAAATGTTATATGTCCCATTTGGAAATCGTAGACATACAGTTCTTTCTTCCACCATTAATGTCATCTTAAATCTTGTTTTATAATACTTGGAGATCGGTTGTAATATGAATAAATTTCAAAGGTAAGATTCTTTCAATAGAGCATTAATTTCAGATCTGAAGAGTTCCCTTGGTTTATTCTACATAAAAAATGTTCAATACTTTTCTATAGAAGGAAATTTGGTGACAACATTTAGACATTTGTAGGCCTGTTAGAAGTCACTACTGCCTCTGAGAAGTGAACAAACCCAACGATATTTTTAAAAAGTGCTTTTTACCCTCAGAATTATCCCTAAACATCTATATAATTTTTCCTTCTAATCAACAAAACTTTGCCATTTTCTAAACAGTAAGAAAAACACATTTGCTGTTTGTTTCCCAAGAATATTATGCCTTTACATGTTAACAAAAACAGTTAACCTCCAAGTACAATTCTTTAAAAAGGCATTTTGTTTGGGTTGGAACATTCTCAGCGGGTCACCCGCTGCCATATTTGGAGATTTGCATAATAACACAACTGAATACCTGACCCATCGCTGCATGGAGAAATTAATAACAAAAGACCTTTCTCCCTTCTATTAATAGGTGTCCATTGCCATAGTTACCTCACAAGTTACTGAAAATGCGCTTCACTAAAGGAAGTTGTAGGCACCGGGGTAGAAATTAATCATTGACTAGAAAACACGTTTTCATGATGAGGTCAGGCTTTTGTTTCTGGGTCAGAGGGAAACCGTTAGACAGTGTTCTGATTTGAGCAGAACTGATTGCCTCTGGTTGGGGATCTGATTCTTAGGGTAGCACACAAAACACTGGCCTACTGGAGTGGTCAGGGATGGCTACTTTACCCCGTTATTCTCTCTCAAGCCCCATAAAAGAAATGTTGAACCATTCCCCTGGGCAGGGTGAGCTCTGACAGTAACTCTGGAGTGGGAGAGTAGTGAGAAGATCAAAACAAGGACCAGTCTCACGGGAACCAATGACTGGTCTCCGTTCTCTAGCGATGGGCCACCCATTTGGAAGGTTCTTTCGTGAATAAAGGAATTGGGAACATTTTTTGTGGAGATGACAATGACTTGAGCTGTGAAAGGCAATATTAGGGAAAATCAGGAACAGGAGGAGCAAGCTCAAAGCTGTCCAATGAGAAGAAGAAAACCTCAGAGAAGAATAGGCAGAGCTTCAATCCCATAGAGTGTGCAAAGGGATAGGCGATTCCCTGTATGCCTGGCAGGAATGCCAAATGGTACAAGCCTTCTGTTAAACAATTTTATGATGTCATCCAAAACTTTGAAATAGTAAAATACGTTGACCCAACAATTCCATTACAAAGAATATTTTCCAAGGAAATGAGATGCTTGTCCCTGCATTTATCCATGCTAGTGAAAAATTTAAAAGGACGGTTCCTTAGTATGTTACACATAATTATGCCAGTCTAAATGTGGAATGGTAAAATTATGTAAAATTATGATAATTATAATATTTAGTTAGAAAACAGAAATATACGTGTTATTTTATAATATAATATCTATTTAAGAATATTCTTGCCTTATATCAAGACAGGTTGTGGGCCTTACAGAAGTTTTTTAGAAATTTCCTCTCAGGTACCTTGAATTTCCTGGACACCAATTATGTAGTATTTTCCTTTCATGAAATGAAAGACTATCAGTGCCTTAGTATAATTCTGTTCCTAAGCAGAGATTAACTATAGGGTCACTATGTCTTTCTCATGTGAAGATTTTGTAAATTTGACCCCAGATATTGCATTTAGGGGTTTTTCTCCCCTTCTCTAGAAACACCATTAATTAATTACATTTGTGAGTCAGGTACTTATGGTTCAGCATGAAGATTGCCTGGGGAGATCTCTGCTCTTAAAGTCTAAAAGCCTTTAGATTGAAGATGGGAAGAATGCCAACGTCTTTTTTTTTAAATCAAAAGTTTTCTTTTAAGTGCTAGGGAAAGAAACCTTGAAAGCCCTCTCAGTTGCTGAGCAATAGACCTTTGGCAGCTCCTTCCCTCTTCATCTTGGCTTTTTCACCCCAAAAGGACTGAGGACTACAAAACAGGCGCAGGGCTCAGACCATTGAAACAAGGCATGCTGCTGAGGGCGGGGTGCTGCGTGGGCAGTGAGCGCCTCTACACACGAAACCTGTCCCAGCCCCTCAGGGTCCTGAGACAGACAGTTCTCATTACAACGGAGAAGACCAAAGTGTGGTTCGCTGAGCAGAGTTGGTCACCTCTAATTCTGCCTAAAGCCATCGTGCAGTGAATGATTACTGATTCGGCCTTTCGCCATTTCCAACATTTCTATATTGAACACATAATAGGGGGGAAAATAAGTGGGGGAAAAAGTTGAAAATTTCCCAAATAACACAATCAATGGCTATGGAAACCATCACTACATGCTGACTAACCCAGTTGTTTCTTTACTCACTCAGCAGACATTCTCTTCCTATTTGAGTTTTCCCTTCTCAGGCACAGGTAGAAAGACTGGATTTGCTCCTTCAATGAAGACAACTCTCTTCCATCATCTAGTTGTAGATTGTAGATCGCACCGCTTTCTTCACTGTGCTTTTGTGGGCAAACATTTTAGGATGATGCTTTACCCTTTTAAAATTCTGCTAACATTTTTCTATAATTTATTGAAGATACAATGCATTAGAATGAAAGCCTGTTGTACAAGTAGCCAAAAAACTTGGGTTCTAGCAAGCAATCTATACTTTTCTATCATAAAAATGAGAGTAAATATCCTTATCTGAGAAATAGAGATAATAAAATCTCAATTTTTATAAAATTATTAATGAAATAATAAGGGCTACCATTTTAAAATATATTATTTTTAGTGATCTCAGAGAGGAAAGGAGAGGGAGAGAGAGAGATAGAAACATCAATAATGAGAGAGAATTATGTATCAACTGGCTTTAATGTGGCCCATATTGGGGATTGAGACTGAAACCTGGGCATATACCCTGACCGGGAATCTAAACATGATATCCTGATTCATAGGTCAATGCTCAACCACTGAGCCATGCTAACTGGGCATCAGGGCTATCTTTTAATTTTGCACCTTAAGGAAGTGACTATAGAGAGATAGAAATTTGGCTACTTAGGGTTCCCATATTACCATCGAAAAACAAAGTTGTTTTTTTTCTTCAAGATTCTTATATCTTTTCAAAATCTGTCATTCTTCAATGTTACAAACTGGAAAGAGAACATTTTATGGGTGATTGCTGATGGTTACATGTAAGCACACCTTGCTTAAATAAAGAGAGCTCTGCCTGATGTTTATGTCATTTCCTGCCTAGAAAAACATTAAATTTGTATAAATTACAAGAAAGCAAATCACTATCCTATATAATAAAAGCCTAATATGCTAAGTGTCCAGTTGTCCAGTCATTCATTCAACCAATCAAAGAATAATATGCTAATGATATGCTATGATGTCAACTGCTTGCTATGATGTGCACTGACCACCAGAGGGTGGACAGTCAACTGTTCGACCAGACACTATAATATGCACTGACCACGAGGGGGCAGCTGCTCTGACCAGTAGGTTAGCTTGCTGCTGGGATCCGGCCAATCAGGACTGAGCAAGATGAGCTGGACACACCCTAGAGCTCTCCCACAGCCCTCCCTGGCTGGCCAACCTCCCGCATCCCTCCCCAGCCCCCACTGTGCACCAGTGGGGTCCCTCAGTCTGGCCTGGACCCTCTCACAATCAGAGCTGAGAGACAACGTCCCCCCTTCCCCCAGTGCACAAATTTCATGCACCAGGCCTCTAGTACTTACATACATTAAATAAAAAGCCAAGATATGCGCTAAAGAGCATTTGTGAGTTGTCTGTACTTTGGACATGCAGAAAATTAATTGCCAGGCCCACCAAGATAAATAATGATACAAAATAGAGGAGTTGAATTTTATTTTTGATGTCTTCTCTGTTGATAATCATAAAAATAAGAAATTAGAGCTTCGTTTCATATTAAGCAGCCTTACAAATCTTCCTTCTTCAAGTAATATTATATTAGCTACTCATTATTTCACACTGCACATTTCTTCATTTCTGCCTGGTCTGGTTGTACCTATCTAATTATTTGCCCTCACTAGTAATTATACAATGAATGTACCTACTTGTATTGCCTGTGATTTTATATGATTTGTGTGCTTCTCTTAGGACTTTTTTTATTGCATAGTATTTGAATCTGGGCTAAGGGCAAGGTCTAGAATGAAATTTTGAAAAAATTCTAGGTGTCTCAGTTTTACACATTTATAAAATGGGCATAAAATTCTACCTTCCTCACAGGGATGATATAAAAATTAAATAAAATAATCCATAGGAAGTGATGTATTCAGTGAGAGCTCAATAAGTGTTAGCTAGTTATTAATCTATTATATACCAGATATAAGATTGATTCATTAAGTCTATCATTGAATTTGCATTTTCTATGCATATTAATACAAATATACATGTCTATAACATTGGTTGCTATATACAAATGGGAATATCTTATGTAGATCCTTTATTAGTAACTTTCTTTTTTTACTTTGTATGTTATATTGATCCAAGTTTTTACAGATTGGGAATATATAAGTATACTGCATTGCTTTATAAATTTCCCTAGGCATGTACCATAAATAATTTCTTCTCTTTTAGATATCACCTCTCTTTTAAACATATAGATAGTTTACTACTTTGGTATTATGAAAACAATGTACACTCTTTTGTCCATGTCTTCTATACGTTAAAATTTTCCTTTCAATTTATTTCAGGTTCAGCTGTCACTTTCAAATGCCTATTTGCATATATAATTTTATCATTATTCTTAAGCACTTTTTCTAAAAGAGCTCTTACCTCTTTTTAAAAAATTATTATCATAATCCTTACATTATTTTAAAGTTGAACTTGGAAAAGAAAAAAGACAAACAAAACATTTGGCAAGTACTGAGTAATCTGTTTAAATATAGATACGGGTATTGATAAACAAAAATCCAGAATTATCCAAGTACAAGATCTTCTGCCAAAGAAAATGGTGAGATCATCGTCACTGGAAATATCTAAATACGGACCAGATAACCTACTTTCAGAGTCATTTCAGAGGGAAAGTGCTCCATGAGTGGTAAGATTACTTTTAGAAACTTTCCAACCTTGAGACATTAAAAAATTTGGATAGAGTGTCAATTTGAGGACTGATGGGTCCTGGGTTCGATTCCAGTCAAGGGCACTTACCTCTGTTGCAGGCCCTGGTCAGTGCATATAGAGGAGGCAAATAATCAATGTGTCTCTTTCACATTGATGTTTTTTTCTCTGTCTCCCCTCTCTCCCCATCCCTTACACACTCTCTAAAAACAAACAAACAAAAAACACCAATGGAAAGCATATTCTCAGATGAGAATTAACAACAACAAAATTGGGGCTAATTATTTGTAGCACATGACTTTGAACTTTATTTTAAATTCATTCATATGTGAAAAAATAACAATGGGTTAAATAAGAAACATGGGCTAAAATATTTGGTCAAATATGCGCCAATTTGACAAATGCAGTAAAATCTGACTAAACAACTTGGTGCTCATGATTAGTAAAAAGCAAAAATTTCTTAGATTTACTTTCCTATGATTTCAGGTAAATTGAAATGAGATATCAATAGTATACTCCCATAACTATTGCCCCAACATGGCTGATTATTCATCATTATTGATGCAGCTGAACTATTCACTATGATTTATTCTTATCTGTCCTTAGCACATAAATCTTTTAGTTTTCAGTCCTTCTCAAAGTGAGAATTCCTTGTTATTAGGTGCTGTCAAATAAATAGTTATTTACCCTTAATCCTTTTGTGCAGTATAGGTACTATTGAAGTAATGTAGGCCAAGACTCTTACCTTTTCTGGTAGTATAGAGACATAATTCATACATATACCTATGACTTCGAATAATAGAGAAGTGGGCATTCTGCATATTAATACATGGCAGGGTCAACTCAGTAGGAAGCCACTTTTATTTCACTAAAAGGTCTTGCTATTTTAAAACTGGTAATAGCACTCTTGTCAAGAATATCTTTTGGTTATTAACTCTGGAAATTACATAAACTCTCCATCCTCTCACAGGGCATCGTTACATTTTGGCCTCTGATAATAATGGTGATTTGAAATGGCCACGGCAACTATGACTTTGACATTCATTATACTATCTTTCGGGGGCTTTTTACCATACTCATAAGGGATTCTGCTTTGTAACCGTCATAATATTAATTGCTACCATTATCTTGCCTCTCAAGCTAACTGTTGGGTCAAGCAATTGGTATATGTCTAAATGAGCAGCCGGGATGCAAAGGACAAAAAGGAGGAGGAACACGTGGCCAGTGTGAGTCCTGCTGCACTGCATGCTGAGAGCTAATTTACACACACAGGCCAGACAAAAACAGATGGGCAGAGGGAGAGGGGGAGAGTTGACTAATGGCACCTGACTGCCAGATGACCCTGTGGGCTGGAATGCTGGCAGGACACCCAAACCGGGCCAGCAGCCACTTGGACCTGCCCAGTGCTCACTCACATGTCATTTCCCAGGCTCACCTTGGACTTTCTATTGTCTCCGTGGCCAGGAGCATTTATACAGCCTCTAATCACCATCCAGAAAATATACTTTCTAGCTGGGCTCTCTCCCCTTTGAGAAGCTGTGTGTGACTGAACGCTTAAGGGGTTTATTGTTACCGGAGCCTTTGTTTCCAACAGGGGAAATGCCATGTGTTTGTTCTTTGAAGAGCCTCTTTTGTAAACCAATAGAGTATGTGGCAATTTTTGTGGCTTAATAAGAGCTATGGTGAAAAAGAAGTCATTATTTATTCTGAGAACATGACTGTATTATTAAAGACATTGTTCATGGTAAAATGCCTTTCATTCTGACAGGTGAGGAGTTCCTGAACTATACATTAGAGACTTCTACCCGTCTCCTATTCTCTTTTTCACTTTTGACTCTCAGTGTCTTTGAAATTATTATACCAAATTAATGTACCATTAATCCGAGTCCAATGGGCTAAATTAGAAACATGGACTGAAATTAAGTCCTTGCCTTGGATTAAGAATTTTAGGTAACAGTACATGTTATACTGTAATCTAGCTAAGTGAGCTAAAACTTAATTTGGCATTCTTGTGCTTAAGTTTTCCTGTATCCAAAAGAGAATAACACATTTTCTCTAGTGCTATTGTGAAAATCATAATGAGAAAAAAAGGTGTGCATATATAAATTATAAAATCTAGATTATTATGCTTACTGAAAATGTCTAGAATTTATTTCCCTTGAAATATATAGAACTTCCTAGCCAACTGAAAAATTAAAAAGCAAAGATTGAAATTCTTCTATATTAGCTAAGAATCCTTAGGATACAGATAGTAATTATGCTATTATAGGCATTTATAAGCAACATTTGTGGATCTTAAAAGAGTTACACATATTCTTAAAGACAAACCATCCTTTTTTTATTTTTATTTAATCTTTAAGGAACAGCAAAGTTAAGCAGGAAAGATAAACTGGGAATACAGACTGAGGCCTATGCCATATTTAATATTTCTAAACTACACCCTGTCAAATGATCATTACTGTTGTAATTTGAAAAGGCATTCTGTTTGTCTACCCTCTTCTGACTTGAAAAAGGGGTTACATTTGAACACCAGAAAAAAAATGAACTTCACTGTATAATTTTGTAACTTTCAAGTTGAAAGGAAAATTTTAGGTACCAATCAGTTCAACATGATTATGAAATGATTTCCCTTCCCACAGCCCTCTCATTTCCTATTCCTGCATCTAAAATGGACTCTATGTTTCATATCTTATTTCATCTTAACTGATGGATAGAGGCCATGGGGTATGGAGGCAAGTAAAGTCTAGATTCGGACAACTGAGGTGCCATGTAATCGGGCAGTGAACATC
The DNA here is from genome assembly GCF_014108245.1 of Pipistrellus kuhlii. Lineage (NCBI taxonomy): Eukaryota > Metazoa > Chordata > Mammalia > Chiroptera > Vespertilionidae > Pipistrellus > Pipistrellus kuhlii. The sequence goes on along the minus strand of NW_023425573.1, from coordinate 4,517,736 downwards.
TCTTGTGCTGGTGACTGAGAAAGAAGAAGATCTTCAGACATGATAAGCATGACCTGGAAGCTAAGCCTTGGCAAGGACTCGCTCTATGGGCCCTGGAGCACAGAGATGCTTGAGGAAATGGTTGGGAAGTGTGGGAAGATGGGAAGACACAGGGACAGCCAGAATGAGGGTCCAGAAGAAAAGAGAAAAAAAAAACATATATAATCAGTGAAGAAGGTTGTAGAACAAACGGATGCTTGTAAGATGGTAGGCGGGTTGGAGGCAGGGTGACAAAGGTAAAAGGATTAAAAAGTATAAGTTGGTAGTTACAGAACAGTCATGGGGATGTGAAGTACAGCATTTGGAATATAGTCATTAATACTGTAGTAACTTTGTGTGGTGCCATGGATCGCTTTGTAAATTACATAATAAATGTCTAACCACTATGCGGCACATTGGAAGCTAATATAAAATGATATTGAATCTCAACTGTAATTAAAACTTTTAAAAAGGTACAGTTTTTCTTTATTCTTTGGTTCTAGCAATGCTAATTTCATAAATTCTAGAGATGATATAATGTAAAAGGCACACACTTAAAGTAAGAGTAAAACGTTTTACAGTTATTTTATAATGTGACACTGAAAAATGGTGTAAAATTAAAATTAAGGATATATCTACTTTCCTCACGTTTGTACCCGCCACTGTTCATCAGGAGGCTGATATTCCCAAGGCTCCACCGTTTTATCTATTAGCCCCATGGTATAGATTATATCTTCTCTTACCAACAAATACAATGGTTTATAATGATATTTATAAACAGAACAAAGAGTACCAGTACCGTATCTAATTTCAGTAAAATGCCAATTCAATTTTTCAGAAAGTTCTTTAATTATTTGAAATTTCTCAAAAGAGTGAAAAGGCTTTTCTTATAAAAAATGTAAAGAAGTGTATAGTTTTGCAGTGAGTGAAGCAGGAACACAAGATAATTTGGAAAGCATTTCTCAGAGGTATAAAATGTTAAATTGTACCCTTTCTTAAGTCAGGCCCCTTATGTTAAAAGACATTTTCCTTTTAAAGGAAAGCTTTATATTTCTGGGTGCTTTTATGTTACTGTGACTGCTTGTCAAGGAAAAGAGATGGTGGCTGAAGAAAGTATGTTTTATTAAAGTACATTCTTTTATATCAAGATAAATATAGCTTCCAAATATAACATTATGTCCAATTCAGCATTAAAAATACTTTAGTGAATTTAAAATATATACTCGTGTCACATAAAATCCAAGCTGAATTGAGTTCAAGTTCATAGTATAAAAGTAATGAAACAAAAGTCAAAATTGAAGTTCATTTTGCATTTTATCAATTTGTAATGAGTTATGATATAAATGCTATGTAAATTTCTCTAATTTTCTTTTTCTCTAATAATCTTAAGAACAATTTTCTTAAAATCTTCTTTAAAAATTTATTATTGTTATTTTTTTAACCCTCACATGAGGATATTTTCCATTGATTTTTAGAGAGAGTGGAAGAGAGAGGGAAAGACAGAAGCATCAATATGCGATAAACACATCAATTGGTTGCTTCTTGCATTTCCCTGCCTGCCCGGTCATCCCCAACTACCCTCCTCAGCTGGCTTGGTCTCCCCTAACTGTCCTCTCCTGCCAGCCTGGTACCTCCAAATGCCCTCCTCTGCAGGCCTCTTCACTACCAACTGCTCTCCACTGCTGCCCTGATCTCTCCTTACTGCCCTCCCCTGAAGGCCTGGTTCCCCCAACTGTCCTCCCCTGAAGGTCTGGTCCCCCCCAACTGCAGCCCCTGCCAACCCCATAACTACCCTCCTTGCAGGCCTGTTTTCCCCCTAATTGCCCTTCCCTATAGGCCTGGTCACACCCCCTCCCCCACTGCCCTCCCCTGCAGGCCTGGTTGCCCACAACTGCCCTCCCCTATTGATCATCTTGTGGCAGCCATCTTTGATCACATGGGGATGGCCATCTTGTGTGAGGATATGAGGGTCAATTTGCATATCATCTTTTTATTATATAAGATAACACTTCTAGTGTTATAATACAGTTAGTCTTGAATCCTGAATCTATCTCATCGAAGTATTTCTATATAACATCTTATATAAATTATAATTTTATCTTATAACATTATATGTACATATACAAATTCTGATATATATAACCTTTCCACTCCCCACTCCTTCCCTGTTAGTCTGATCGCATCCCATGTGACTGTGGCTCCTAGGACTTATGGAGCTCTTTTCTATGGTTCTGTCATACTTCTGTGCCTTCAGGGACAAATAGTAGCTAGAAGCTTTGTGCTAATTTGTATGATAATACCTGTAAGTATTCAACATGATAAGTGAGCCAAGGGAGGAGGGCCGAGAGAGAGAGAGAGAGAGAGAGAGAGAGATTATTATACCAAGGGATATCAAGGGATATAGTTTACCAGAAAGTCCAAACTAAAACTGTATGGGAAAGAAAGGCCAAATATATTTTGTCAGAGCCTTTTACTCTAGGAATCTGCTAAACTCAGAATGAGAGGTAGGCGAGCCTATTGGCCACTTATTTTCGGGGCAGTGGTGTACAAAGCATTTACTAAACATAGCATTCACCCATGACCAAGTAACCGTAGGGGCCCTCTTTCCTCCTGCTCTTCACGCCCTTCTCGAGATTATCATTTATCTCTCATGCACACTGCTCCGCAGCCTCCTAAGGGATCTTCCTGCTCCCTGCATTTAGAAGTTTGAAGTTCATTCTGGCAACTGGTCAAAAAGAAACTAGTAAAATATATTCAATGCCAATATCTCACGGGTAAGTGTCCTCTGGTATCTGTGTACATTTTGACTAACACCTTTTATCTGCTTTCATAATATCAAAATGTGTTAAGTAATTTGAAATCAGGTTTCAGGCCTACCATTGATGGATATGTAAATTCACTTTATCAGGACCAGTGTAAGAGGTCTTAAAGGTTCTACACCTCTCTTCCCTACCCTCCAGGCCATGTTCATGCTAATATATATATATATATATATATATATATATATATATATATATATATATATATATATATATATATATATATATAGAGAGAGAGAGAGAGAGAGAGAGAGAGAGAGAGAGAGAGAGCGAGCCAGCGCAGGTGCTAAGTAATCTTGTTTTATTCAACACGCGTTTGTTAAAACATTGAAAAGATGCCCTAGGAACTTAACTCTTGTTTACAACAATTACTCTATGGTAAAATTGATTATATTTATGTATCCTTTCACTTTAAGTCTCAGAACCAATTGGCGATGTTAAGTGAGGCATTATTGTATAACTTTAATAAAATACCACTGCTGCTTTTATATATGGGGTGTCCCCAAAAATGTTTACACGTTTTAACAGCGGATAGCTCAATTTTGAAAATGAAATGTATTTTCATAAACACTGCCTTCATAGTTATTTAAAATGTGTGAACACATTTTTGGGACACCCTATATTTGTGAAAAGAGGAGGCAAGTCAGAGATTGTCTTAACGATGCATGTTTTAAATTTTATTCCACCCACTTTAGGGAATTAGGAATATTATTTGATAGCTTTGACTAAGACTAGCTAAGGTAGAAGTTTTACTTTTTTCCAATTCCCCCTCATTACAGTACTTACAGATTCCCCGTTTCTTATGCAAGAATGTGTTTTCAACTTTTTAAAATTACTAATGACCAGAACTCTATCAGGAGTGATTATTCTGAATTCCTGAAATCATAATTCTTTGAGAACATAAATGTAGCTTATGCCTCATCTGACCCAAAATAGAAATTTTTTTTTAAATTCATTCAATACCTAGGTAGTGTTTTCCTGTTAATTCCTTTTATTTAGAGAAATACAAGAGTAAGCTCTCAGAATAAGGAATCCTATTTTCACTGTCTGTGAAGTGTGTTTTGGGGGATAGAAAAACTGAGAACTTCCCACATAGAATGTCTGTTGACAAGAAATTCAATTAAGTTATAACAGCAGTTGTTTTGCTGATAAAACTACTGATTCTAGTAGTCCATTCAATGTTGTAACCATTCATAAATTTTATATCAGTCTTTCTTAGGCTTACCAGTAGGGAGGGGGTCATGGTATTTTGGATTGCACCAACATCAGTAGTTTTGAGGATACTATTTCTGTGGGTTGCATTTTCAGTCTTCATCTGTTATTCTCCCATGCCTATAATCCAATTTCTTTTAGATTTTGGACCCATATGGTGCCAATTTCTTGAAAGCTTATTGTAGGAATATTAAAAATCTCAATCTCAATATCAAATTAGCCCCCAAATCATAAGGAAATAAATCCCCATGGGCTCACAAAATTTCCCCTCAGGCCTTGGGAGTCTAGTTGTTTGTTTCTTATGAGGAACAAATTGTTTTTAATGTTGCATTTTAAAAAGGACTTAAAATGTGTTGCTGTCTCCCAAAATATTTGACTCCAGTGGCATTTAAAAAAAAATAACAACAACAATAACTTGGAAAATCTCAATATTTGAGGGATGATAATAAAAATTGCTTTGGGCTGCTATTCTGTATTCTTCATCGCAGTTCACAGGAAAATTTTACAGCTAAGAAATAAGCCTGGAAAATATGGGTTTATAATGAAAATGTTGACAGACTCTAGCAGACACTGCTGTAATATCTTGAATCTGATTTAGAAAAAGTTTTCAATAATATTTTTCCAAGCCAGTCTTTTGGGGAATGCAAGTTTAAAGAAAAACAGTTTTCCACTACCTCAATGATTGATGAAAATGAGGGAATTTGTGGCCAGACACCTCAAGACACCTGCGAATAAGATCATGGACACTTGTAACAAGAGAGTAAGCATGGAGAGCTACTGTCCTCCAGGTTGAAGTTAAAGTTTCTCCGCACAGGGACATTTTAGTATAATGTTAGCTCATAATTGCTCTATGGATGATACTAGTATGTCCTCAGATAAAGGTAGTAATGGAATAACTATCAGCCCACTTAGCTATTTTTAAAAATATATAGTTATTGATTTGAGAGAGAAAGAGAGAGATAGAAACATCAATGATGACAGAAAATCATTGATCGGCTGCCTCCTGTATGCTTCCCACTGAGGGAACCTGGGCATATGCCCTTGACTGGAATTGAACCTAGAACCCTTCAGTCCACAGGCCAATGCTTTATCCACTGAGCCAAATTGGCTAGGGCCACTGGTAGCTACGTTTTAATAAAGTATTATGTGAGGATAATAAAAGTAGCTGGGAGTAGGTGGTTCTAGAAGTAATCAAGTTATTACATATACACACAGACACACACACACACACACACACACACACTTTTCCACATTCTTCTCAAAATAATTGTACATGCTATGTTGGTAAACTTTTATACTTAAAATTTTACTGATTAGGATAAGAAATATGATATGTTTTCTTCAGTTATTTAATTAAGAGGGAAAGCTAACTAATTAGGCATGAGTACTATTAACTTGAGATTGCTGCCTTGCCGTGTCCATAGACTTGTACAATATAAGGCCTTGAGAGAGACAATGTGTGAAAATGCTTAGGTTAAGCTAAGCAGCAGATCATCTGTAACTGAATCACATCACCATGCTTATTAGCTATGTGCCTTTGGACAGGTTACATAACCCCTCTAAGTCTCAGTGTTCTCTGAAATGGGAATAATATGAACAATCATAAGAGGGATATTAACAATAGCTAATGGTTTAGTGTTGGTATATACCAGGAGTTGTGCAAGGTACTCATTTAAACACTAGAGCCCCAGTGCATGAAATTTGTGCACAGGGTATAGTGGGGGAGAGTGTCCCTCAGCCAGCCTGCACCCTTTCCAATCTGGGACCCCTTGAGGGATGTTTGCCCATTTACAGGAATTGAGCCATGGGGGTGGGGCCAGCCTGAGTGAGGGTCTGAGGGCTGTTTTCAGGCTGGCCATACCCCCTTCAGGGTGGGGGTCCCCAATGGGGTGTCTGGCCAGCCTGGGTGAAGGGCTGATGGCTATTTGCAGGCTGGCCACACCCCTTAGTGACCCAAGCTTTCAGCCCCTCCTTTAATTCTTTTTCTTTTCTTTTCTTTTCTTTTCTTTTCTTTTCTTTTCTTTTCTTTTCTTTTCTTCTTTTCTTTTCCTTTATTTTCTTTCTTTTTTCAGTCCCTCCTTGAGGGGAGGCCAGGATTGACTGGATAGAAGCAGGTATCTGGGATTTATTTATCTTTTATAATTCAAACTTTGTAGCCAGGGCAGGGCGGGCAAAAAGTTAGGCTTCCTCCATCAACGAGAGCAACCCAAGCCTCTTGCTCACTGATCCAGCTCTGTGGATGCCTCCATCTTTGTTGGGTTAATTTACATACTAGCTCCTGATTGGCTGTTGGGTGTAGCAGAGCAACAGTCAATTTGCATGTTTCTCTTTTATTAGTGTAGATATAATAGTACAGACCTTATAGTTTATTGTAAGATTTAAAAGTGGTATCCCATGTAAAGCCCTTAGCCCAGTGACAAGCATAACCTCAAGGCAAGTGTTAACTGCTTTTGTTACTACAGGATTGACCTTGTTTTGTGAACACTTAGGGTAAAGAGACATAAGGGTCATTACGTTCCATCATCATTACTGGCATAAACTGTCATTGTCGGGCTGTAAAAAATCAAACTATGACACAACAACTTATTCCACAAAAATATTTGATCAGCACCAGTCAAGATTAGCTGCATACCAGGGACTGGGAGGAATTCACAAACATTTTATTGAGCCATTATGAAGGACCATTGGTCTATACACTGGATTTATGGATTACCATACATTCTTCTACTCTACAGGAGAAACTGAGTCATTTCAGGCTGATGTTCTGACTTGATGTGCCAAAGTTTAAAGAAATAACCATTTAAAAATGTAAAGTATACTACATACAATTAGACTCAAACTTTTTAAAACAATACTTTTTAAAAACATATATATTTTATTGATTTTTTACAGAGAAGAAAGAAGAGGGATAGAGGCTTAGAAACATCGAAGAGAGAGAGACATCGATCAGCTGCCTCCTGCACACCCCCTACTGGGGATGTGCCTGCAACCACTGTACATGCCCTTGACCAGAATTGAACCTGGGACCTTTCAGTCCGCAGAATGACGCTCTACCACTGAGCCAAACCGATCTCGGCAATACTTCTTTTTTTTTTTCACGAGCTGAATACCAGCACCCGGATTAAGAACTGATATCATGGAAGCTACTCTATCTCTTATTAGCTATATTTTATGGAATTCTTTAACGTTGTATAGAAATTAGCTTAAGAATATGATTTTATTTAGCACTGAATGCATTCTTGGTGAAATCTTTATAAAGTCTAGTTCACATTGGAGCAGTAACTTGGGCAATTCTTAATACATAGCAGAAAGAATATGAAAATATAATCATTTTGTTTTAAAAATAAAATAATTTAAAATTTAAAGTTCAGCACTAACCGGTTTGACTCAGTGGATAGAGCATCAGCCTGCAGACTGAAAGGTCCCAGGTTCGATTCCGGTCAAGGGCATGTGTACCTTGGTTGCGGGCACATCCCCAGTATGGGTTGTGGAGGAGGCAGCTGATTGATGTTTCTCTCTCATCGATGTTTCTAACTCTCTATCCCTCTCCCTCCCACTCTGTAAAAAATCAATAACATATATTTAAAATAAATAAATAAATAAAATAAAATTTAAAGTTCAGCTCAGTCTGACATCTAACCTACAAGAGACTTTATAACAAAACCCTTGGCTTAAACCTTATATACTACAGATTCTAACTGAGCATCCCCATTAGTGCACTGGATTCATGCTAATGTGCTAGCTTGGGGCAATGATCATCAGAGTCCTTCCTTCTAGTCCTTGCCAGTGAAAGTGCACTAGGAGAAGGTGATGTAGTGTTGTAATTATATAATTAGCCTTGTCAGGGCATGGGGCATTGGGAATAGAAGGATCCTGCAGCTTTAAACTTGGCTACCTGATAGATGACTGTCATTAAGCTCATTCTTGGTTCACTCTGTGATGGAATAGACGCAGCTTAGGAAGAGGATACTTAATGAAGGATAAAGTCTTTGACCCATAGCCACTCTTGTTCATGGGCTCATCACCACTCAGCTCCCCTTCCTTCCCACAGCTACACCTATATCCCGTTCATCTCTCACCTGAGCCTGATGAAAAATAACATCTGCCATAAGCTCTCTGCAATCAATCAAATTCAAATGATTGGAAGTGAAATTTTATACAGATACTGTCTAGCCGAGGACTTCTAATCACAACAACAATGGCTCTCCCCATCCTACATTCCTGTTCATAGATATTTCCTAACTTACTCGTTGTGTAATTTGGCTGCATAGACTATTATAGATTTAAGACATAAATTTTCCTTCATAGTTATATTAAAGATATATCAAAGCACTGATACAGATACATATGTATTAATGCATATATGGATGTCTGTATGCATATATATATATATATATATATATATATATATATATATATATAATGTAAGCCATGATTATTTTATTTCATCCTGCATGGTACTAAATAAAAGTATTCTAAAAGTCTGAACTTGCTGAGAAGATAGGAGATTGGTATGTAGCCTTCTGGCTCCATGCCCTCTGGGTTTGGTGGAGCTATCTCTCTTCTGCAGCAGTGACCTTGGAAACCACTGCTCTGTGATAATTAGAAGGTGCAGAGGTAGGAGTGTAGATGTTCCCCCTAAGTAATTGCAAGAAGACCTGGTACTATGTCACATAACTGTGCACAAGCAAGGTCCCCTTCTTCACAGCCACTGTTCTAGAACATGTTTGTGCAAATCTATCGAGGATGCCCCTTGAAATAAGACAATGTCAAATTAACTGATGCTATTGTAGAATAAAGCAGTGTTCAGAATAGTATATGTCCACTGTAATGTTTGAAACACATTAAGTTTAGAAGTCATTACAAAATAGGTCGTTATTATAAATATTGATCATGGTAGGATCCAAGTACAATTAACAATAAAAATCTAGAGTGTGTGTGTGTGAGCGCTTGTGATTATAAAGGGATGAAATGAGCTCATAAAATAGTACTATATCTTGATTGTGGTGATAGTTATATGAGTCAACATGTGACAAAATTGCATAGAACCACACATATACACATACACATGAGTTTAAGTTCTTGATGCACATATTCATCTTCAGATGTACAATTATTTATCCAATGCATCGAACATCTATAATCTCAAAGCTTCTAGCCTGACTGGTATGGCTCAGTGACTGAGTGTTGGCCTAGGAGCCAGGAGATCACAGTTCAATTCCTGGTCAGGGCACTTGCTGGGGTTGTGAACTCAATCCCCAGTAGGGGGTGTTCAGGAGGCAGCTGATCAATGATTCGCTCTCATCATGATGTTCCTATCTTTCTCTCCCTCTTTGAAATCAATAAACAGATATTTTAAAAATACTCAATATATGTATCTGTGAATTATAAACAAACAAAAATAACCCTAAAGTATTTGAAAATCACTAATTCATCTGAAGCCTATTGTGATTTAACAAAAACAAAGAGATGTTTCTTTTTGCATTTACATCTGTATCAATGCCCATGTCTGCATACAGTATTGCACTACAATTATTCAAGTTGTTATCAGTGGAAAAATTGGGTGAAGAACAAGGAAACCTCTCTTTAAAATTTTTGTAGCTTCCTGTGAATCTACACTTATTTCAAAACCAAAAGGTTTTAAAAAGAGCTATCTGGAGAAAGAATTAGGAGGATGTAAAACCTGTTTTGCCTTCAATTCCACTTCCTATTTCCAGTCAAATCTCTTGATCTCCGTATCCTTTTTTCCCCTCTCCTATGTGTAGCAAAATGCAAGTCCTATCTCTCTTGAGTTACTGTAAACATTTTAAACCTGTGGGAAAATGACATCGCACGCATATATCTGAAAGATCATGAATATAAACCACAAGTGCCCAAGAGCAATACTGTAACACCCACCTACCTCTACAATTTTAGAAACAAGAGCCATAAGGGAGCCATAAACTAGATGTGCCAGTCTCGGGACCCTGATTCTGCATTGCAGCAAATCACTACTGTGTTCCTAAAATCTGCTACAACACTAGCTTCCCATCGTCAGGACTAATAGATGTCATTGTGAGCACTTTACACACCTGAAGTACAATTTAGTCCATTTAGGTTGGGTGGCTCCCAGTTTTCTGTCAAAAAAGTACATTAAAAGTCCTAAAGTATGAATTTACAGGAAAGAAATTAAGCTTTTTAGTTTTTGAATGTGTGGTAGGTTAATGCAAACCTTTCATTTGTAAAGTAACTTCCTGACTGAATTGGAACTGCTCAGCATGCCCAAGTCATAGGCAAAGCAAAGCAAGAAGGAAGCTTGCTATTGAGAAACTAACTAAATGACCTCTTCTCTGAGAGGGAGACCTTTGTATTTCAGGCAAACCCCAGGGAATAACTGAGGTTTCAGTGCAGTTCTGGGACCTGTGCTCCAGAAACTGCCACAATAAACTTTATTCTCATCTGGTGCAATTGAGATTCTTTTTTTATCCCTCACTACCCCTTATATACTGTACTCCTTTAAGAATGAGAACTCGGCACATGAATAAAAAAGCATGTGGCTGTTTCAAGGATGGGATAAACATGATTCAAATTCAGCCACGTGTTTTAGCAACAATTTAGGAAGATGCAACATTATTAGACATTATGATATAAAGATGGAGAGGGAAAACTAGTAGTGGAAATGCGATATCCTATATCATAAAAGCAGAATATGCTAAGTGCCCGATCATCTGGTAGTCCATTCAACCAATCAAAGCATAATATGTTAATGATATGCTAAAGCTGCTCAACCAGTTGCTATGATGGGTACTGACCTCCAGGGGGCAGATGCTCTGACCAGTAGGCTAACTTGCTGCTGGCACCTTGCTGATTAGGACTGAGCGAGATGAACAGGACATGCCTAAAAGCCCTCCTGTGTGCCTCCCCAGCCAAAATCATGCACCAGGGGATCCCTTGGTCTGGCCTGCACCCTCTTACAACCTGGGACCCCTTGGGGAGCCAGTTTTGGCCTGATCTCACTCAACATAGAAGCTGCCCCCTGGTGGTCAGTGCGCTCCCACAGGGGGCGTGCTTCTCAGCCAGAGTGGGCTCACAGATGGTGAGAACAGCAGCAGTGGTGGGAGCTTCTCCTGCCTCCGCAGTAGTGCTAACCATGTCCAACTGCCCTCCCCAGGGCAGCAGGCCTAAGCCGGCAGTTGGACATCTCCTGAGGGCTCTTAGGCTGGGAGAGGGAGCAGGCCGGGCAGCGGGCCTTTAGTTAAAAAATAAAACACCTTGGAAGCTAAACTAAAAACACTGAAGTACTAACATAAGCTAGCTGCCTTTCATTTAATATTCTATGACTGGAAAGGTTCAGTAGATTATTTAAACATTAGCACAAGAAGTATAGACTGATTCTCTCTTGTACTACAGTAGTCATGTCCTCTACATTACAGATGAGGGACCCACAAATCTTGTGGAGTTGAGGTAGGAGATGGTGACAGTCAGTTGAGTTACTGGGCTGAGCACCTGGGTTGCCAGTCCTTTATGAACTCAGACCCTGGCTTTGTCACTGAGAAGCAACGGGGTCTAGATGGACTCTGTCCCCGTTAAGCTGTCACCAGTTTCTAGTCTCCAACTCTGCTACACCAAGTCGTAAGGCCGGTCTCTGGGAGAACCGAGGGAACTCTCAGGTTCCAGGAAGGCCTCTCACCACCCTTTGCTGCCGCACTCTGGCTCAGCTTTATTTATTTAGGTTTTCAAGTAAGATTTCACTTGACAAAACAATTTCATGCCTTCATTTTTTTTTTAAATTTTAAATCACAGAACTAGATAATCTTTTGGGGCTCTTTGCTTTGAAAAAAAAAATTAACAAATGTGATATTCCCCCCCCCCCCCAAAGATTTCCCACCTCCAAAACACACACAAACACACATACATACACACACACACACACACACACACGCAAAACAAACAAAACAAAAAACTGCTTTGAACTGGGTTCTTCCCATGTAATTTTTCTATTGCTTTCCTTTCTTTTTATATACACAGCAACATATTTTCTTTAAGATCTCAATTTGCGTTTTGTGCTTGTCTCTTCAGAGTAAATAGGATAATCGGTGTGTTTCTGTCCCAGCTCTCTATCTTGAAAGGGTATTTAAGGGTTTTTGTGCTTGAAGTCCTAAAATTGTAATTCCAAGGCACAAGCCTCACTTGGTTTTGTTTGATAAATTGCCTTATTTTTATCTAGAAATAGAGGTGAGGGTGGGGTATGAAATGGGCTAAACTCAGTGACCTGAAGAACAAAGGCCACGTTCTCCAAGATTAAAGAAGGAAAGGATCACTGGTCCCACCGGGGCTGGCAGTGGGTATGGTGGGAGGACCTCTGGTCCCACTCTCATCAGTACTCACAGAGGTCCAAGCCGCCCATGGTGTGGTGTGTGGATGGATGTGCAAGCCCTGAGGGACCGCATACCATGAGGCAGAGTCCCTGAGAACAGTCTCAGGCTGGCTTGCAGGAGGAGGAGAGTTCTGTGACTCAGAGCCCAACCCTCCAGTCATCCCAGGCAGCTCAGCCCAGATCAGCTGGCAGCCAGGGGTCTCCTGACGTGTGACTGAGCATAGCCAGGGTCCCAGAGCCACTCACTCGCGAGCAATAAACTGCTATGTTATGTGCCAAGTCCAAAAAGAGAGAGAGGGGGGTGATGATATGGAAGCTGTAATGAATACCAGTACCTGACAGATTGCAGAGCTCTGCTTCCATGGAGCTGGACAGAAGCGCCTTTATGTGTCAATTCTAAAGGTCAGCAAGCTGGACATCCCGCCCCTGTCCGCTAAGCCCCAAATAACCCTCATCAGACTCTTCACATCCCTACATGAAACCTTGTGGGAACCTTCCAATGAATGATGAAAACAGAGTTTTTGACTTTTATAGGTTAGCCCAAAGCTGGAATACTTTTAATTTAGAAATAAAATACTGTGATATTTCTCTAATCTAGTATATAAGACCATGAAGGACTACAAAAGTTAGTACAGATCAATAAAGAAATACGTATATTCCTGTTTGGTAGAAACCTTTGTTTTACTTTTGAAGTTGGTATCAGTTGCTCCTATTTATTTATTAATTCCAATTTGGTAAACATAGGTTATTCAAGCATAAGTATTCTCATTTGGTGAGAGAAAATGGCTGCCCAGGGTCTCAGAACTATGAGTCAGAATTCAAACTACCATTGTATTTCCCTGTAGTTCATATTTCTTCTGCTACACTAAGCTTCTTTCTATGAAATTCTTGCCTGAATTAATTTTGATGATGATAAATATTAGATCGCATAGGATCATTTTACTTAATATTATATTACAATATATTAGGCACGGCAGCTTTGGTAGGACGTGTGCAGAGCTCATGCATGATGTATTTAACCATCACAACACATGGACCAGTGGAGGCTACTGGCCATTTTATAGGTAAGGAAAACAATTTGGAGACAGTAAGTGCCGTATTTTTCGGACCATAAGACGCACCGGACCATAAGACGCACCAGTTTTTAGAGAAGGGAAATAAAGAAAAAAAGATTCTGAAACAAATAGTGTCCTAAAATATTTTATGTGCATTAAAACCCAACATCACAGTCATAAACACATGTAATCAACCCTGTAAACAGCAGCATTTAGAACCATTTTAGAGCCGGGCAAGCACACAGAGACCACACAGAGCCGGGCAAGTAAAAAAACTTTTTTTTAAAGTATATGTGTAGGCTATATTTGGACCATAAGACGCAGGGACTTTTCCCCCCCACTTCTGGGGGGGAAAAAAGTGCGTCTTATGGTCCGAAAAATACGGTAATTTCCCTAAGTCACAGGTGGTAAGTGGTACAGCTGAAACTGGGACACCATAGTGCTTCCGTCTCATTCCTGCTCTAAAAATTGTTGAACGGTACCATTTCATCTTCACCACATGAGGCAATGTCTCATTTATTTATGTATGTATGTATGTATGTGTGTGTGTGTGTGTGTGTGTGTGTATTTTTCCCAGTGGGACACAAAACTGATAAAGAGACTTGTTGTTCTTTCTTGAATTCTCAGATCTTGGGATTGTGACTGTTGCATCTTAATATTTTTTTAAGTTAATAAACAAACTGCTCCTGGTTAAAAAAAAAAAAAAGACTGCAGCTATTCTCTTTCTTTTTCAAATCTCAATTATTGAATTAGACATGGGTGTAAGACTAGACAGAGATTCTAAAAAATCCACCCACCAGATTGCCTCTTTAGAAAGAAAAAAAAAAATAGCATCTTCATGGAGTAATCAGTGACCTGTCCGTGATTCTGAGTTCAGTTTTCCACCCTTGGACGAGTTCACATCATGGTCCTGGGAAAGTCACTGAAGGTATTATTCTGAATATAATTTCACTACTGAGTCAGATTTATGGCACTGAATTTTCCTAAAGATATAACAGCAATTCATGAGAATATGTAATGCATTCAAAGTTAAATAATAGAAGTAAAAATGAAAACATTAAGCAACCTTATGTCCTTATCTCTCCCAAAAAGTAGTTAAGAAAAATTAATCTCTCTATTTTAATTTTAATTAGTGAAATGTCATTAAATGGAGTTTAGCTATGTCACTAATACTATGGCTTGCAATATCAATACTCCTCTTCTGTTTCACCTTTATAAATTATAATAATTTCGCTGTGTCAAAACACAATCAAAGAATGTATTCAGTATACTGGTATTGGTATTCATAATATTTAAATATATTAAATATCATTACTATATTATAAAATGTGAAAAGGGCCAATTTTGTCTTTTTGAGGATGTTAGTACTGTTCTCCATTTTCTCTAGACTATGTATTATTTTAAAATTGGATACATTAAGTTTATACACACACACACACACACACATATATATATGCATATATATATGCATATATATATATATATATATATATATATATAATAGACTTATGTAAATATAACTGAGGTGACATCTACATTTAGTGCTCAGTTCATGAGTTTAATTGTCATAAGATACTCAGATTTTAATTTAATTTTATTTGTGCAGAAAAGAATGGGTGGATCAAATGGGAAATTCCATTTTCCTGTCACTGCCTAGCTGCTGCTGGAGAAAATGGAAAAGTAGAAAGAAGGTAAATGAAGTCTCTGCTCATGTTACATTCAGGCCGTAAGAAAAATGCGGTATCTGCATGGAAGAATGCATTTCCTGACACAGGAATCTGCTCTTCTTCCAGTCATCAAGAACTATAATGCTGAACTAAGAAACATTCTTCTCTCTTTACCGCTCCACTAACTCCCATTGCTGCCAATATTTAAAATAAAACAAGTTTCATAGACACCTCCCAATGGCCTCAAAAATGTCAGGTTTCACAACAGAATTCTCATTAGTGCCAAAAGTAATTTGGGAACAAACACAGTAGAATATAAAATTAAAAAAAAAAAAAGTTTGAGGAAATCTATTATACTGGCCTAAAAGTCACACTGACCTTTGAATAATACATTTTATTTTTACAAACCATAAATGCTAGAATCAATCTATTAGTAAAATTAGGACTGCAAGTCTTTTATTTATAGGCAGAATCTAAATTGTTCTAGTTAAACATATTAGACTAGTTTTGATTCTTTAAAATATGGAATGGTTTTTATTTTCATTTCCTTTTGGAAGGATTTTAAAATTGGGTCCATTTATGACTTAATCAGGCAATGAGTCATGTTGAAGTATACCATGGACCACTGACATATGTTTTTAGAATTATCTCTTTAACTAGTTCCAATGGTAAACTACTGAGAAAGCAAGCCATGGGGACCCTGCATCGGAATTAAACTGCAAATCAATTAGAGCTCCTGAGGAAGTCTGACAGTAAAGCAAAATAGGCCAGCAAAGCCCTCAGGAAGGCTGCAAGATTTTGAAAAATAGTAGCTTATATGCAGTATTCAAACTTTACAAATACAGTAACAACAGAAAAAAAAAAGCTGCTGCAAGTAATAGTTTCCTTAGAAAGGCATCAGGAGCTTATAGGACAGTAACAGGAAGTCAACCCAATATTAACTTCTTCTTGAGATTGAAAAGCTAGAATTTACTCTTTGCTCTCTTCAGTAATAGACTATCTCAGTCAAAAAATTACAACTGACCTCAGATCTTTGCCAGGTCACTGATGGCTTCTCATGTTTTTATTTTTTATTTTTTATTATTTTTTTATTGATTATGATATCACATAATTGTCCTCATCCCCCCATTCCCCTTCCAAACCCCTCCCCAAATATGCCCCCACCCCCCTGTTGTCCATGGCCACTGGCTAGGCTCATATGCATGCACACAAGTTTTTTGGTTGATCTCTCCTCCTTACCCCCACCCTCTCCTACTTTCCCTCTAAGGTTTGACAGTCTGATAGCTGCTTCTCTTTCTCTGGGTCTGTTTTGTTTGATCATTTATATTTGATAATTAAAATTGAGTATTTTTTAAAAGACATCATTAGGGTGTTGCAACTATAAATGTGTATCTTTCCTATTGTTTTCATCTTAGATATTATCCAAAATAATACATAGTGTCCATGCCTACTCTTTGCTAAGCAGTATTTTTAATAGGTTATAAGAATTATTTTATTCTTATGATTACTCTATAAAGTAAGTGTTATCACTGTATCCATTTTTAGGGGGCACAGAGAGATTAACTAACTTGTCTAAGCCCACACAGCTGATATGTGGCAGAGATTGGATTTGAACATATTCAGTCTGGTTCTACAGTCTGTGTGCTGAATGGAAACTAATGCCAAACTACAAACTTTAAATTCCTAATGTCACCTGTTATTATATTTATGCTACCTAATAATTCACAGAACACTTTTGAGCTTCCTTTATTATTTTATTTTTAAAAAATCACAGGTTGAAAAAAATTCCCATATGAATGAATATCCAGTATGTTTTCTTTAAAATGTGACTCAGGTGCTAATGATAAGGCAGCAACAATTTTCATGAAGACAAGTATTATTTATGATAGAATCTTTTCTTTTATGGGATCAATGCTGTCACAACAACAGATGAAATGTCAGGCTCCTCACAACTCTTCAGATTCACAAGTCCTATTGGAGGAGAGGGAGTGCCTTCAAGCTGCAGGGATGTGTGTGCGCTTACATGTGGGGGTGTGTGTGCGCATGCGTGTGTGTGTGTGTGTGTGTGTGTGTGTGTGTGTGTGTGTGTGTGTTTGGAGAGGAAAGTGCAGATTGCTTTGCAGGCCTGGCTCAGGCAGCAGCTACCTGGTTTAGAAGCCAGGCATCTCAATCTATTGTTGTTTTTATTAGGACTTCCCTTCACCCATTTTCCTCATCTATAAAGTGGGAGAACAATGGCATTAACTCTAATGGGATACACACAGCACTGAGCAGATGCTATGAATGAAAGACATGCTTTATCTCCATGGATTCAATCAGTATCAGCATTATTCACCATGAAGCTTTTCCACTGTAAACTCAAATGTGCTTTTCAGAATCTGTGCAATTGTCTTGTAAAAAGCTGTTTGCACAACTTGTTAGTAACGACTGCGAAAGAAGGAATTGTCACTATTATATGTCTGGCTTCATAAAGCACATGGAAGGCATTGTTAAATAATAACATGTTCTGCTCTGCTTACCAAGTTAAAGCAAGTTTCGAATGAAGCATGTGCAGAGGAAATATAGCTGCATATAAGAAACAAGCACAAAAATGTTGGTATTTAAATTTGTGATTTCTATTGCATAACCATCTTAAAAAATAATTTTCTATTGATTTCAGAGAGGAACGGAGAGGGATAGACAGAAACATCAAAGAAAGAATCATTGATTGGCTGCCTCCTGCATGCTCCACACTGGAGATTGAGCCTGCAATCTGGGCATATGCCCTGACTGGGAATTGAAACATGACCTCCTGGTTCATAGGTCAATGATCAACCACTGAGCCACACCAGCCAGGCTATTGCATAACATTTTGTAGATTAATGAACCAAGGGAAGAATGGAAAAAGCCTTGTATTATGGATGAAATATTTTTAAATACTTTCTTTAATGTAAAAACAGATTCATGGTTCTAATGTCATTTATTAGTGTGAATTTAATCAAGTTACTTAAATTTTCTGTGACTTTATCTGTGAAATACACATAATGATCCCTAACCTGATAGATCTGTGATGAGACTAATTAATTAATAACATATACAGCTGTTCTCACAGAGAGTAAGTGCTTAAAGTGCTTAATATTAGCTATAATTTGTATTTCTTCCATAAACTGTTAAACTTTCCACTGGGAGGTTATAACACAAATATCAATTGGTTAGTTCACAGCACCATCCCCCCTCCTCCCAACTTTGTCAACCAAAAAAAAAAAAAAAAAAAAAAAAAAGGGTGGGGGGTGGGGGGGAAGAGGATGCATCCCAAATGGAAGTGGGTATTGGGAGTAAATAGGCTGATATTTCTCTTTCTTTCATAGTCTCTCTTGGTGAGAAATGAAAGCAAAGAAAAAGAAGCCACTAAGTTATTGAAATAGCTATTTATAAAATACTCATCTGTACTCAGACTATGCTACTCATATTTTACAGGCATTTCCAAAACAGCTCTCCGTGTCATGGTTTTCAGGCTATAACTAATAAAGGGGGTTGTTTTTAAACCCTGTGTTCTAGGAGCTGAGCCAGAGACCTTCAGCAGCCTATTGTATTTAATCTCTGGAAATCATTATGAGGAAGCATATTTGTTTTTTATGGCTGTAAATAATAACCACAATCTTAGTGGCCTGAAACAAAACAAATTTATTTCCTTACAGCCCTGGGCATCAGAAGGGCAAACTCCGTTCCACTGGACTGAAAACAACACGTTGGTAGGCCTGGGTTTCTTCCAACATGTCGGAAGGTCTGGTCTAGGGGTGAACTGGTTTCCTGCCTTTTTTGGTTTCTAGAAATAGAATCAATTCTTCAGTTTGTGGCCCTGTCCTTCCTCTTCAAACTCATCATCCAAAACTGTTTCAAACTTGATATCTTCTCTTTATTACTCTGCCCATCTACCTCCCATATACATATAAGATTTCCTCAGTTACACAGGACCCACCTGGAGAATCCAGAATAATCTCTCCATTTTAAATCCTGATTTTAATCACATCTCTGCAGTCCCTTTTAACATGTCAAGAAACATTATTACTAAATTCTGGGAATAGCACATAGCATCTTTGGGGATAAGGGGTTGATTTTCAGTCTACTGCAGGTAGACACTATTCTACTTATTTTGCAGGTGAGAAAAATATAATAATTATTAACTCCAATTGAGAAATACAATTCAAAGAGACTTAATAACTTGCCCAAACTCACCAAACTAAAAGTGGCCATTGACATACTAATGTGGGTCCTTCTGACCTTAATGCTGTTTCTACTACACAATTCTGCCCCCAAAGTAGGAAAGAAAAAGAAAAAAAAAGATCAAGGAAAGGTTCCTTAAGAGTATATTTTAAATTGTCTTATTGGTTAAAATACCTAAGTATTTTTATTGAATGGCTACTATATACTAGTATAAAAGACTCAATTTTAGATGCTGAGAGGATATACAATATGAATCAGCCCTAGTCAGCGCTAGTAATCCCCTATTTTAGCCATATTTCAATGCCTGGAACTCCTAATTCTACATCTACAGTCCTGGACAAATTCAAATATCTAACTGACAACTCTAATTTTGTGTTCTGTACAGTTTTTCAATTTGTCATGTCTGGATCCAAACTTTGGAATCCGTTCCCTGCAAATGAGTTTAATCTCTGAGCCTTCTCCACTTCAGGAAAGAGCATAGCCCTGCTTCTCTCCCTCTGAGCCCACAGCCAACAAATAATCTGATGCCTGAAATTCGTCTCAAAAACATAGCCTGGTTCTATTTCTCTCTCATTATTTTCATTACCCCCAGACTTCTATCTGGTATCTTCAGTTCCACTCTTATATTGCCTCGATCTATTCTCCATACACAAACTCCTCTGAACATAAATTGGATTATGTCAATTCCACAGTAGAATTCTTCAATATCTACCCACCTACCACATTTCAGGCATACCTTGTTCTGTGCAGGACATCTGTGTGCCTGTTGTCCTGGAGTAACTAGTAACAGAGCCTCCATTCACTTCTAACATTCTTCCATAATTCACATAATCCACCATATATTTTAGGGCTTTGTGTAATCTTTTCTCTGCTTATAATTTCTTCCCAGAGCCAAAGCCTTTTTCCCTTAGGACTCATTGGGGTCTGTCCTGGAGTCTCCCCCATAATTACTTTTCTTCAAAAGCTGAACCACAGTGTTTAATCTTAGACTTTATTGTTTTGTTTGCTGAATGTCTGCCCATGCTATTAGGGTATACAGAGAGAAGCAGACTCATGCTGATGTTGTTTACCCCTAGACACTTCAGTCAGCGTAGAACCTGGCACATGGTGGGTATCCACAAAAGATGGATTGAAGGATTAACGGCTAAGTAAACTTGCCATACAGTCAGGGAGTTATGCAAACACACAGTATGCCATTTAAATAATAAAAAAAATTGTTCAAGACACCAATGACCACAACTAATACAGAAGAGGAAGAATTACTTCTGTCCAAAGAGAGAGGTTGACTGGAGAAGGCACTATAAGGGGAGGAAGCGCAGTCGGTGCTGATGAGTAAAAGAGAAACTATGAAAAAGATTTCCAAGGAGAAGAGATGGCATTTGCAAAGGCAAAAAGGTTTAAAACAGTGACTATTTGGGGAACTCAAAGCAATGCTTTTTATTAGAGTATACAGTCTTGCATAAATGATATATTAATGCCATGTATCCCTAAGGACAAAGCCTAAATTATGGAAAAACACTGCAGGAAATATAGAGAGGCACTAAGAAATTTGAAACTTAGCTTTGTTTTCATGTACACTGCTAGGATGCTTTGAGAATTCTTATTGCATATTTAGCTCACCTTATGAATTATAGACATTCTTAGATAAGCAAATCACTTTTTGAAGAGTTATATTTGAAACTTCATTACCATAAAGAATCCTCCCAGTAGTGAGTTTGTCATGCAATATTCACAAAATGACAATACATAATCCATAAGAAGATATATTGAGATTTATGGTATATAAAACTAAACTGGGATTTCCCTTCAAATAATTCTTTTAGTTTTCATTTTAAGAGTTATCTCAAATTTCTTCTTTGAGATATGTATTCCTATTCATTCTTTGATTGCAAAAAAACAACACAAACAAACACAAAAAACAGGCTAAGACTACTAAATTAACACTTTCACATTTATATTACACAACTGCAATGACTATAACTGTATAATTTATAGAATATCAGGTCATATTTTAAAATATATTTTTATTGATTTCAGAGAGGAAAGGAGAAGTAGAGAAAATCATTGATTGCCGTCTCCTGCATGCCACACACTGGGTATTGAGCCTGCCACCCGGGCATGTGTCCTGTCCCAAAATCAAACTATGACCGCCGAGTTCATAGGTAGATGTTCAACGACTGAGCCATATGGGAAATCCAGTCATATTTTGATGTAAGAGTTAAAACAGTGAATCAAAACTCAACTCAGGGCTATATATCTAGAAGGAGAAATTTCTCAAGAAATATCCTTGGTATAGATAACCATAAATGGTTTCCTCAACATAAAAAATGTATACCAGAAATTGGATACTGGTGGACTGCAGGACATGAATGCTCTATTTGGCTCTCAGAGCAGTTCAAAATTTGAGTCAAGATTTAAATTTGGAGAAGTCACATAAACCATCCACCTCTAACCTCTCTTTAAAATAATTGAAAACTGAGAATACTGGGGGAAAACCAGTCTCCTATAGGGGAGTAGTTGTTCTTCAGTCATCAGAATCACCTACCCTGTCAGCCCAGGTTCTGAAATCCAGACCACTTCCCTCATGTGGTTACATACCTGAAACCTTGTGCCAGACCAATAAACCCCCCAACCATTAAAGACCAATTAGCATCATCAAAATGTCTAGGAAAGTATTAAAATTTTCACATTTTGAAATACTGAAAATAGCATGTAATTGTTATTTTCAAAAAAAAATCATCTAAAAATGGGACAATTAAGACATTTAATCTTTTCTTCCTTGGGTTTTGTTTGTTCACTAAATGGCACCAAAACAAATAAAAAGCCAAACAAATTTAGAACATATCTTCAACATAGGATATATCTTAAAGCCGATCTCTGTGAGGACCCAGAGACCAGGAAGCCCTCTTAACGCCCTCCTGCAGCTGAACCTATGACTTGGTTGTATTTTTTCAGATTTTCAAGAAAAATTTCACTTCACATAATAATTTCATACCTTACATTTTTTATTTTTAAATCATGAAATATGATAATGTTCTGGAGCATTTTAATGCACCAAAAATGTTAACAAGTTGCTATACTCACTTTTTAAAAAAAAGATTCACCACTCCACAAACAAACTTTTCTGGCCTGGGTCCTTTCCATGTCATTTTTATATTGCTTTTCTTTCCTTTTATATGCACAGCAAAATGTTTTATTAAGATATCAATTTGTATTTGATGCTTGCCTCTTCAGAATAAATTGAAAAATCTGTGTGTTTCTGTCTGAGCTCTTTTTGAAAGGGTGTTTAAGGGCTTTTGTGCAGTAGGACCTGAAATTGCAATTCCAAGGCACAAGGCTCACTTAGGTTTTGTTTGAGAAATTCACATATTTCTCTGGCCGGGGAGGTGAGGTGGAACGTGGTTTCCTTTTCCTTTTCCTTATCAAACACAGGTATATGTATTTCCCCCCTGGCTGGTGAGCTCTTTCTTCTGTCACCTGGTCACTATGCCAATCCAAAAATATATAAATATATCATGCCTTTGATCAGTGGTTGGAATATAAATGCTTCCCTATACTATATCTTTTAATTGCAAGCATAATATATTTAAATAGATAAAAACAACATGACATGTTTTCAATATCAAAACAGTTCAAGGTGAGGAGATATAAAGCTAGAAAGGCCATTGGCATAGGAAGGGGCGGGCACCTACCTTAGCTATCTGGACACACCAGTTAAGCAGCAGCTGTGAACCAATGTTATCCTTGTGTTCATGGACGTAATCCAACAGACAGCCGTGGGGCATGAGCTGTGTCACCAGCTGAATGGTGGGGCTCAGACACACCCCCAATAACCGGACTAAATGTGGATGGTCCATACTTGCCATGATCAGAGCTTCCTGTAAGAGAAAATGTAACACCATCGTTCAACTCAAAGTTCTTTACAAATAGTTGCATTGCACTAATGGTGCTGATAAGAATTTTGAAGTGCATTCTCACTAAGAAGTCAAATTAAAATAGAGATGAGCCGAAACCGGTTTGGCTCAGTGGTAGAGCGTCAGAGGACTGAAAGGTCCCAGGTTCAATTCCAATCAAAGGCATACACATTGGTTGCGGGCATATCCCCGGTAGGGGGTGTGCAAGAGGCAGCTGGTCGATGTTTCTCCCTCATGGACGTTTCTACAATAGCTCTCTATCTCTCTCCCTTCCTCTCTGTAAAAAATGAATAAAATATATATTTAAAAAAATAAAAAAATAAATAAAGTCATGATGTTGCTACTATATTCTTAGTGATCTAATTCAAGTAAAATTAAATAAAAAGTAAACACTGCACATGTATCAAAGTAGAAAATAGTGTAGAATAAGTGAATGTGAATAGCAGTATTTCCTCTTTTGTAATACAGAGTGCATTAATTGTTGTTTACTGCCTAAGACGTTGAAATGGAATCCTGCCTTATACCATGGATTTTTCACCTTTGTTCTTTGGTTCTAGAGTACAGTAATGTATACAAGTGCAGTTATTTACATGTAGAATAAGGTAATCCAAACTTGTCACCCATTATTCGTAAGCAATATACCTATTGTGTATTTATGTGAAAGAATAAATATTTTAATAAACATTTCCTCCTAAGTTTGCCTTAACTCAAATTTATTTTATTTTCAAAATTATAAGTGGCATCTTATTCATAGAATTATAAAATCTGAAAGCAAACTTGAGACTAAAAATATTGTCTAGTCCAAATTCATTGAATAGGAAACATTTTTATTTTTTATCATAATTATCAAGGCACTTTTGCTTAATGGATATAGATTTTAGTACATACTAAAGTGAGTTTCCAATGAAAAGTTATTGAAAATGTCTTTATGTGAATTTGAAACAGATATGACATTACACACACATACCCCCCCTACACACACAGGAGTATGATACATATATGACAATTATTATAATCAGTTTACCTATATGAAGGTGTGTTCATTGTACTTGAATAATTTCTGTAGCTTTAAATTTTTTTCAAACCAAAATTCTAGAACAGAAAGCTATATTGAACTTCTTTTTAAGATGGCATAGCATATTGAGTACACACATTTACTTCCATTTGCTCTCAATTCCAATTTAGTAACAATAAAAGAATTAATAAAAAGCCAGAAACCAAATATCACACAGATGAAAAATAAGGAAAGAATACTAGAAGTAGGAACTGGCTTGGCAAACATAAGAAATCTGAAGCCTAACTTGGCAAGAGGGAAACTGAGAAGAAATCTGATTTACATCACAGGTATACACAGGCTAGCACCATCAAAGGCTCAGAGTGTTAGCACCATAAACCCCTGTAAGCTGAGCAGGAGGGCACACATGAATTCTGCAAGATTCCGTCCAAGTATATTTAAGGAACAACTTTGACTACAGATCTGTTTCTTCCCTCCATCCTTAGGAGAGACTAACAAAAAGGACTGTGAACTGTACTATTAGGCACAATAGGAAGAGAAGGACTCTGATAAAAATATTAGACTTCTGCAAATTAACCCATGTTGAAAATTGGGAACAATTTCTAGTTCCTTCTTCCAGAAGGAGCTGTGGCCTCAAAATTCTGAGTTTTGTTTAAACCTTGAATTCCATACCCAGGAAAATGTTAACAAGGTGAGTGGATACACAGACATGTTCAGACACATCTGTTTATAAAAATTGTTATGTCAGGTGCTTTGTCTCTCTGTTAGATGTCTGTATTAAATAAAGAGTACATTAAATAACAGTGATGGAATACTTCAGAATAAAGGATGTGCAGCAGAATGAGATAACAGCATTCAGTCTGGAGTAGAACATGTCACTCTGAAAAGGTGATCCTAGAAGATGGAATTGATAGAATACCTAATGAGATTAAAGTGCTAGTACATTGGGAGAGCCTGGCTAGTGTGGCCAAGTGGTTGAGCATAGACCTATGAACCAGGAGGTCATGGTTCAATTCCCGATCAGGGCTCATGCTTGAATTGTGGCTCAATCTCCAATGTGGGCATGGAAGGAAGCCTATCAATGATTCATAATTGATGTTTCTATATCATTCTTCTTCTCCCTTTCTCTCTGAATTCAATTATATATATATATATATATATATATATATATATATATATATATATATCTCGTTACAATATATACAATATAATATATATTATGTTACATTAAAAGCATATGTACTTTTCTAGCAAAAGGGAAATCAAATTTAGTGATAGAAAATTATATATCTATATCTATATATATATATATAGAAAACTATATATATCTATAGCACAGATAAAAAAAATAATTTGATGTGAAAAAAGGTATTTACTACAGAACACAGCTGGAAATAGTTATATAATCATAACGTAAATGCAAAATGCTGAAATAAGCAATCATATGACTACCTTGGAAAATGAGGAGCAGGGAGGTACACTTTAGCAAGGTGGTGATGGAAAGGGTACAAATGTATATTCCTATTGTTTTAGTGAAAAGTTATTACTAGATGATGCATAAAACTGAAAAAAAAAACAAGAGTTGACCGTATAAACATATTATTTAGATATATGGAGGTAAGCTACAGGAGAAATTGCCAAAAAGTTGAAAGTGATTGCGTTGGTCCATGGAAAATGGGGTGGGAGAAGGGCGAGGTAGGTAGCTAGAGACTGCTGTTTTTCATCGTTAGCCTTCAAGAAGCACTTGGCTTTTACTGTTATTATCTCAAGCTATTTCTGAGGCTATTATTCACTTCTAACCTCCACCACTATTTCAGTGGTGTTGAGTTCAGTTGAGTTTAAAGGCTATTCACAGTTATGGGGTCTGTCTGGTGGAGTGTATATATAAATTTACTGAATCTAGCTGAAGCCTTAGGTGAGGTGTAACATTTTACAGTTTTTGAGGAAGTAAGGGTGGGACAGCATGGGCACATCCCTGAAGAAAGGACGATTCAGGTCCACATGGAAGAAATAAGCAGGTAGGATGGCATCAGCTTTACTCAAAGAACTTTGTTTTGGAGTCAGTTTTACAGAAAGTTATTTCCCAGATGCTTCCAAGTACGTTAGGTCCTCCAATCCCCCTTTCCTGAGACACCCCAGGAACTAGGTGAGTCTTAGGACAGGGGAGAACACAGGGAGACCACCAGCTCCTAGGCTTCCTGGCTGAGGCCACCCCCACCCAACACCTTGAAAATGGGAAGCCCAGAGAGGCCAGACCCCTGGCAAGGGCACTGGCATTCTCAGGGGGTGCCAGTCAACAGCACCAGGGCCAGGACCTCTCAGCGGCTCCCCCTGGGGGCAAGAACTGGTAAAAAAGACAAAGACTCTAGAAACCAGAGTGGCTGAACTGGGGGACCGGTTGATGAGTGTGTATGAGACCCCAGGAACTTCCCAAACTATTTGGGAAAGATTCACCGGGGACTGAAGTTTCTGTAGTATCTCTAAAGCCAGAAACGTGAGTTATTACTATTGATATGGCCCCATCTAGATCAGCATTTTGGCTTCACTTTCAGTATATTTCAGTAAACATGTGAAGTAGAGCAGACAGCTATAGTTACAAGAGAGTACACAGAAGGATGACAGGCAGGTGAAATGACCTCTTATGAAATCCAGTACTAAGATTAGTTGATTCATTCAGCACCAATTCATATTAAAAGTGTAAGTCAGAGGGTTCCTGTGTTGAACTGGGATACGCACACATAGAAATAGGCACACATCCCAACAAATTAGCAACACATGCTATCCAATGAATATCTAACTTAGTCAAGTACCGAATTAAATATTTAATTGGCCATTAAATATTAGCTATCTCGTTAACGTAAATGTATTCTGATTGTATTCTCCCTACTTTTCTTCCCTGGTAGCTCTCAGTCTTTCTTGTGCGTAAGGGTCATCTAAGTTTATTCCAAGTGTAGCTTCCCTGACCGCACTCCCAGAAAGTCAGGTGTGGACATGGATCAGGAGTCTGCCCTGTAACAAGCTCCCTAGATGAAGCCACTGGTGGAAACAGGAAACTGAGAACTTGTAGCACACCTCCATTAAATCTGCGTCCCTGTGATCTAATCCAAAAACAGTAACATGCAACAGTGTTTTGATCCTTATTTTAACCCTAGAAAGCAGTCGAAAGAGGTAGTAATTCTCTCCTGTAACATGAGGCACCGGGTGAGTAGGAGGATTGCTGCCTCAGGTTGGCTCCCAAGTGAGCAGCAGGATCAGTTTTAAGACTCCAGCTTGCTGATTCATATTGCAGTGCTATTTATTATGATAGGGAAAATATAATTATTTTTACTTCGGTTCAGTCAGCCCTCCGCACTGTAAATGCTTGTCTTAACAAGAAGACAGCTTCAGATGCCTGAATTAGCCAGACCTGTCTAAATGAGGTTTACTTCAACTTTTAGTTCCTGAGACGCAACTAAAGGCAAACAACAAATTTGTGCTTACAGCTAAACTGCTATCACTTATAATAAGCTTTCAGAAAAAGAATCTCTCTGATTTCCTAAGACTGTTATCTGGTGCAGACCATTTCTTAAGATAAAAAAATAATAAAACTATAAATAAAAGAGAGATTTTGAGTTTAGTTCAAGCTTCTTTTTAGCATGGAATACATAAACAATAAGTGTGTGTGTTTTTTTTTTCTTTACAACTCAAGGAATAATGATAATTCTTTTCTAAATATGCATTTGAAAAGTTTATAACAGCAGAATGTGAAAAAATCACTTGGAAGTTCTCTCTTAAAAAATCTATTAGTAAGTCCTGGCAAAAAAAGCTGGGTTGTATTAAGGAAAATTGCTCATTACACTACAAAGAGTATTTGAAACAAAATTGCAGAGTATTTGCATAATAGTTCTCTCTCTCTCTCTCTCTCTCTCTCTCTCTCTCTCTCTCTCTCTCTCTCTCTCTTTCTCTCTTGAGAAAGAAATAATGAACAAGACACTAATTGTAGGTTTTATTTTTTCATAAAGAAAATAGCAGATGGCTTTTCTGAGGGATAGGGACATAGATAAACAAATGAGAATATGGATTCATTTAGAGAGACCAGTGTGATGAAAAAGGAAAAAAAAAAATCCAGTATTTTAATAATAGAGTGTTGGGTTTCAATAAATCACTCTGTGTTAAAGCTAATAATGTGTGTGGCTTCATATTCCGTGTGGCCCATGGAAAGAATTTTGGAATCTTTGCTGCTGTCACTAAAAACATATCACCACGGCCACTGGAATAAGTACAATTTGACAGGCGCATTCTCAATTTTTCTAGAAATAAAATTATTAACTGTCTTTGTTTCCCCCTTTCATACATTTTCTTCTTGGAGGTGAATTAAAAGATTTTCTCATTGGAAAGGGGGGAAGATGTAACAGGTACTACACTAGAAACTAAAGCATGAACATTTTTCTTTATAATGAGGTTTGGTTTGTATAAGGACATTTAAAAAAAAAACAACCACCAAGGGATGACCAAAATCTCTGAAGCATGTATACCATTGTTCTCTAGCCTATGCTATTTGTTTCTCTATTTTGGTCTGAAGCGAAGACGTTTCTCTCCAATAAGAAAACTGAGCAATGCCATTTGTCACATTAAGGCATCATTTTGCCCAGCCTTCAGATGTTTATACCTTGCCACTTACACTTGTTTTCTCACTCATGTTGGTTAATGGTTTCACAAAAAGAAAATAAACACACACATATGGCCAGTGAAAACTTAGGGGGCTATTCTCTCTCTCTCTCTCTCTCTCTCTCTCTCTCTCTCTCTCTCTCTCTCTCTCTCTCTCTCTCTCTCTCTCTCTGTGTGTGTGTGTATGTGTTTAAGTGTTAACTTCAGCCAAACTTTTACTGTTTCATTCTATCTATGGGCCATTAATTCAATACCCTCCAGCCAAAAACGGATAAAAATATCATTGTAGCAGGGATAAGGAAGATAAAAAGGGAGATAAAGAAGAAAAGATACACAATTAATGTAGACATATAAAACTGTGCTCAATGCAAGAGTCAGCACTTATGAATGCTCCAAAGGAATGCTCCTAAAGACAGTGATGGTGATGAAGAAAAAAAGAAGATAATGGTGATGGCACTGATGAAAATGAAATAAAATCATTGGTCCATAATAATGTTTTACAAACCTGTTTTGCTACAGATGCTACCCAGATAATAAAATAAATGAAATCTCCATTTCTTCCCTCATGTCTAGAATAAGTAATAATTTACTTGTGTAAGTAGTGGACAAGTAGGCTGAATCAATGCCATCAATTTAAGTTTGTCCACATTGCTCAGTGGTCTTAGCATTTCTTCTAATCTTTGGTACATTTTTTGGTGGCTTGAACAATCTGGATTAGGATCTTCCCAACTTTTGGAATCATCCTTTTCTTCCACTCAGCCATTGGGAGGTCAAAACTTTGATTGAGATAATTCTTAGACATGCTACATGATGAAGAACTCTGAGAATAATTTCACACAGGTATAATTCTGCTTTCTCACTATGTTTTCTACAGTTCTCTTACTCCTCATTAGACTGACTTTCCCTTCATTCTCTTTTCATTTTCTTATCCTTCTGTTACATATTCATCCACTTAAAACATTTATTGAAGACCTGTCATTGATGAAAATTGGGATCCACATGAAGCTTTCCTTCAACCAAAAAAGCTGACAGATAAACAGATAAACCAAATAAATATAAAATAGATGCATAAATAATTATAAATTATATTAAGGATTATGGAGATAATAAAAAGGGCATTTTCATAAAATAATAAAATGGTGTTGAAGAGCTACTTTAGATAGGCTTAGTCGCGAAATGTGTTCTGAGATATGAATTATGAGAAGAAACTAGATAGGCAGATGAGAGGAATGAGCCTAAGAACTTGGCAAATTTTGGAAAGTCTGAGAAAGCTAATGTGCCTGGTGGCAGCTGATCAGGAAAGGCCTTGCAGTCATGGGAAGAAGGCTGACATTATTCATAGTTGTTAAATGTGCGCTATCTGTTATGCTTCTGTTCTCTCCTAGCCTGCACTCCATTATTAACTATTTCAATGAAAGCGTTTACCATCATCATAGGATCTTTTCCCATTGATTTCCCCATTTTGCCAGTCCTTGGCCAAAGGGTATTGCCACCACCTGAATATTCAAACTTTCAAACTTTGATAGAGAAAGGTATAGATTCATGGGGATTTGTCCTAAATCTTCTGATCTGTTCCTCCTAAAATAGCCCTCTGTTTCCATTTTTTAATTTCTTTTGACTCTTTATCACACTATTATCTGTATCGATGAACAGAAAAAAAAACCCACAAAAAACACCTTTGTACCTTTGACATTATTTATTCTGTAAAATGTACTCCTGACATTCCATTTTGCTTTTTTAAAGAAATATATTAAAATATATATATTTTATTGACTTTTTACAGAGAGGAAGGGAGAGGGATAGAGAGCCAGAAACATCAACCAGCTGCCTCCTGCACACCCCTCACCAGGGATGTGCCTGCAACCATGGTACATGCCCTTGACCGGAATAGAACCTGGGACCCCTCAGTCTGCAGGCTGACACTCTATTCACTGAGCCAAACAGGTTTCAGTTATTTTGCTTTTTTAAAATAATTTTACCAGTGTTTCCTTCTATTATAGTACAAGTTCAAGCTCACTCTATAATGTCACCTTTCAGGTATATTTAGATGCTCCATATTCTAAAAATCAAAGTGCCTTCAATTTTGTCATTTCTCTGCTTTGGGAATATTTGCTATTCTTAATTTGGCTGTTTATTTTATAGTCTTTCACTCTTTAGGGCTCTAGTTCTCTGCAACTTTGCTGCACTTTTACTATTCAAATTAGTCTTGAAAAAGTCACCAAAACCTCTTTTTCACTGGTCAGCAGATTTATTCTCTCATTCATACATTTTCCTGACATTCTGCATTATTTTAATAAACTGAACACCATTCATTTTGAAACTCCCTCTCTGTCTTACATTACTCTTTTATTCGAACCTAATTTTTCAGTCTTACTTGGTATTCTTATTATAATCATTGACACCTGCTTTTCCCTCTCATACCTTAATGTGGAAATGCTTACAATGGCTTTTAGGAAATATAATTAGCAAACACCTGGCATCAGCTGAAAAAAAATGTAGTTTTTCAGAATTTGATTTCATGTGAAGCTATGTAAGTAACATTCCTATTTACAAAGTCAGAAAACAAAATCCATTAGCATTATATCCAAAATATCTGTCCAAAATATCTCAAATATGAGAATTATGCTGTGCCTTTATTCAAAGCATTTTTGGGGGGCCACTTGTTTGATTTCAACTGTCATTTCTGAGCAGGAACTAACAGATCTTTATTTATGTGTACCTTCCATATTGTACCACCTATTAGAGCCTTATTAGACTGTTAAATGTATGCCATCTCTAATGACTTTTCTGAAAGAAGTAGTATTAGTTGATCATTAGTCTATAACTAAATTCTTGTTGAGTATATGGTTCATAGTAAACACAATATTATTTTATTAATAAATGAACCGTATCTATATTACATTCCCTCCTTCCCATTCCACCTCATCATTATTTCAAATGCCTCATATTGACATAGCTAACCTGCTGACCTTCAAATTTAAGATTCAAAATAAAATCCTCCATAAAAGATTGTCTGCTAACTCTATTAATTTTGTAAGTTTCAGAAACATTTTCTAATTTGGTTTTAAAATCTTGGATTCATATTTGGCACTCTCATTTTTATTGTTTTCCATTCTGTCCCATATCCAATATTTTACCAAGTCCTAATAAATGCTTAATCCAATGTAGCTCAAACATGTATCCTTCTATGTATTTTGATTCTGATTTCTACTTAAGTTCATACTCACATGAGTACAATAAAGGAATGCTGATTTTGTCATTAACTCTAGTCTGTTTTTGCTATAACCTACAAAAGTATCTGGAATTTTTTGGAGTATTACACAGAGAGCCTTAACATTGCATACGCTCAATAAACGTTGTATTAAACTGGATATGTTGAAAATTGCAATACATTTTGTCATGAAGAAGCTTAGACTGTGCTCCCAGCTATAACTCTACCGATCTGTGGGATTGACCTGCATATTTGCCTTTGCCCTACAAGCTTCAGTCTCCATCCTCTTCTCTGCCATGTGCCCAGTGACACTGACCCACACGTATGATCAGAGGCTAGCTGTCCTCTGGCTTTCACTGGGTTCAGCCAATGAAAAGCAACAGCAGAAGATAAGATAGACGAGTGAGTTGGGTTTTACCCCTGAACCTCCACTTTCCTGCAGACCACAGCTGCTACCAGGTGAGGGTAACCCCCCCCACCCCCCAGTCAGGCCTGGTAAGTCTGTGATGCATCTTGAGTTACTTCAACAATCCCAGTTACTGCTCCTCAACCCTGCCCATACCTTTATAAAACTTCCTTTGCTAAACTCCCTTCCATTACTCTAACTTTGTACACCAGGATTTCCTCCAGGGATTTTCCTGACACACGAATCTTGGACAAGTCATTTAACCTAACCCTTATTTGTAAAATGACACACTAGGTCACTGATGGCAAAACATAGCATGCGTGATATACCAACACCCTCTCAACCAATCCATGGTGAATACTGCTAAGCAATTGCTGCGGCAGGTCAATAATGAATCCCCCAAATGTCTGCATCCTAATCACAAGAACCTGTGAGTGATACTTTATTTGGGAAAGGAGTCTGTACAGGGATGAATACGTTAAGGATTTTGAGGTGAGGAGATCATACTGTACGCTGGTAACAGGGAGCAGAGGGAGGTTAGGACAGACACACAGAGAAGGCAGTCTGAAGGAGGAGGCAGAGGTGGGAGTGATGCAGCCACAAGCCAGGGAACACCAAAAGCTGGAGGGGCCAAGAAACAGATTTTCTCTTAGAACTTCTGGAAGGAAGGCAGGGGGCCATATCGACACCTTGATTTAAGAAACCTGGCCTCCAGAAATGTGATGTAATATATTTCTGTTGTTTTAAGTCACAAAGTTTGTGTTAATTTGTTACAACCACCTCAGGAAACTAATGCCAATACTG
The DNA here is from genome assembly GCF_014108245.1 of Pipistrellus kuhlii. Lineage (NCBI taxonomy): Eukaryota > Metazoa > Chordata > Mammalia > Chiroptera > Vespertilionidae > Pipistrellus > Pipistrellus kuhlii. Next base: position 4,484,409 of record NW_023425573.1, on the reverse strand, counting down.
TATTCTTTCCTGCCTGGACTGAATGAGGGCTCAAAATCTTTTCTCAACTCAATGCTTTAGGCAACAAAAACCAATTTACTAAGAGGCAAAGGTGAGGTTAAACATCAGTGCCCTGATTTTATACATATTTTAAAAATTAATATTGCTACTATACCTTATTTAGTTTGGATGTACTATGCGAGTCTAACAGAAATGACCCAGGTACTATTCAATTCATTAAAATATTAACATATATATCTAACAGCTACATGATATATAGATAGTAGAGGCAACGAGCTTATCACAGACCTAGTACACTCTTAAAATGGTATTTATTGCTACCTTTGCATTAAGCCGATTGTATCTAAAGGGAATGAGATTGTGGAATACCGAAGGCATGGCCGAGAGTAACAGGAAAAAAGCTGCAGCTGCAGGGTAAGTGGTCAGTTTGACCTTTTATAGTCCAGCGGGGATGTCTGGGATGTGAGGCAGGAAATCTTACCGAGAAAAACAAGCAAATAGGTTTTTGGGGTTTTTTTTGGTCAGCATATTAGAAGCTATTCTTTTTCTATTTCAGCCCAAGGGGAGATGCAGCTCTCTCCTCCTACCTTCAATATAAAAGGCATGGAGAGTGAGGAGACTATGGGGTTGTAAGAGAACATCAAGAGCTATGTAAGTAACAATAGGTGCACAGCAATCTGGGTTAAATTAGGTAGTAGACACCATGAGGTCCTGGCGAATGCTTGTACAGTACTCCCCCTTAGCTGTGTCTTTGCTTTCTGCAGTTTCAGTTACCCACAGCTAACCACGGTGTGAAAATGCTAAATGAAAAATTGCATAAATGAAGAATCACAAGTTTTAAATTGCGTGGCAATTTGAGCAGTGTGATGAAGGATCAGGTCATCCCTCCTATCCTACCCAAATACCATCAGTTGGTGGATTACTTAGTAGCCATCTCGGTTATCAGATTGACTCTTGGAGTATCATAATGCTGGGGTTCAAGTCACCCTTATTTTACTTAATAATGGTCCTAAAGTGTAAGAGAAGCGATGCTTAAAAAATAAAATTAAATTAGAAAAATAAAATATAAAATAAAATAATAAAATAGTAGCGATGCTGGCAATTCAGGTAAGCCAAAGAGAAGCCATAAAGTGTATGTATGCATACAACAAAATAGGAAACAGGTACACACATATACCTATAATAATGAAAGTATAATATGCTGATTAGACTGGAGAGCCAAACGACCTTCCAGACATCCTTCCAGCTGAAGCCAGGGCTGTGAGGGCTGAGGCAAGCCTCGGTGGCAGAGAAGGCCGAGCCCCTTGCACGCATTTCCTGCAAAGGGCTCTAGTGTATACATATGGTTCCGTACTATCTGCAGTTTTGGGGTATCCACTGGGGTCCTTGGAAAGTATCTTCCATACATAAGGGGGAACTAGAGGACTACTGTAACTACGTTTATAGCTTTCTGAGTAATCACAGCAAAGCTCCAGAAAGAGAAACACAGAGGTGTCTGCTATGAACGTCTCAGGACTGATAGAGAAGAACAAACTCAGCAAGGTCCAACATGAGTTCTTTCCAGAGAACGCTACAATATGCCACGAAGAATAAAGACTCCAACACACCACAACTAGAGTAAGTCCCCTGGGACTATATTCTACCCCCAAGGAGGAATCAATAACTATTAACTTCCAAATAACGTCTGTCTTTCATTCTGCTCTCTCTCCATCAAAGTCAATTTCTTTAAGGGTTATTTAATCTGCTGGGTAATTCCTGTATTTAGTTCATCTATATAGTTTACCAGTTCTTAGTAAGCATATTTATGGTCCCTTTACAATCACCTATTAAATAACTTCTCCAGATCAGAATACCTTTTGTTGACTTATGCCTGGCGCAACAGTACTCGTTTTACATACTAAAACTCTTGTCTTGTCTAACAGATATTATTCTATCAATTATATGATAGGGAGACAAGTTGGAGAAGGATAAGAAATTTACCAATATCATAAAGTTAGTAAGTTGCGAACCTGGGATTTGAACCTGGTTCTCATTGTGTCTCTGGCTCTTTCTACCATGCTGCCTCCTCAGGAGTTACTGTCAGGCAGGTAACCAGGTAGACCCAGATGATGATGTGTTAATTGTCCTAGTATCTTCACAGGAATTGTCATGATAAAATTAACAACATTAATGGAATCTGAAAAATGTGACATTCTAACAAATATTAACTGTCCTTTCTTTAAATAAATAAACCACATTTTATCCAAATTATGAGCACAATGTATCCTCAACTAGTTGAATTAACCCTCCAATAATAAATTGCTAAATTGCTCTGTGGAAGGGGACTAAGTCTAATTTGTATCTTTTTTCTCATTTTTGCATAGGAGAACTTGATTCTTGGAGTACTTAACCAATAATTTTAAAAGTTCAATTTGACTTAAGGTAGATAAGAATCTAGCAATTTTGGTAATAGCTCTTATTTAATCACTTAGAACTTTCTTATTTGCTGTTTTGTATATCTTATGGAAATAATTCTGTTTTGCTAGATACTACATCTTCTTTAAAGGAAGACAATTTACTGTGTTTCTAGTTGGCAAGAAAAATCTGTTAATTAATGACAATTAGATCAAAGGCATGAAATGACAAACAACTAAATAAAATTAGAAAAATCCTCCCTCAACATCTAATAAAGTATCCCACATACACTGCTGGCAAAGGAGCGGGCTGAATGGTGGTATTTTTTTTTTTTTATGACTCATTTAAGATTAAATAGTGAGTGACATTAATTACTTACCCGTCGCAAGCTCACATGGGATAATTCATATAAAGAAATAATTTGTCCTATCATTTATTTTATTCTTATCTCCTCTACTTTTTATAATGAATTTAATTATTACCATCAGATATATTAAATGTGAAACCATGATTCATATGCAAGTTCTTATATTAAATATTCATGCCAATGTTATTTTAATATTCTATACCTACCCTGATGTCAAAGGCATGCTGTTAGAGGCAATAACTAGTGAAAATCTACATTAATGTTATTTATGCTTTTATGTTTTTAATATAGGAGTAGTAAATATGATTATTACCCACACAAGCCAAATAAGTTATGATATACCCTTAATGAAAATTATATGATGTGACGAAGACCCCTACTGCTAAAAATCTTTATTTCAGGCAGGTATGAGTCAAAGAAGTGTGTGGATTTATGGCTAGACACACACCATGAGCGGGTTAGAAAGTGACATTGAAACAAAGAGTATCTCATAAAAAAAATCTCTGTGAGAAGACATCGGATCCTGATCTGGCATTGGAAATGAGTCATTAAAAATAACTAGTAGTTTTATTATTTATATATTTTTTAAATCCTACCTGAGGATATTTTTCCATTGATTTTAGAGAGAGTGGAAGAGAGAGGGAAAGACAGACAGAAACATCATGTGAAAGAACAATCCATCGGTTGCCTCCTGCACACGCCCTGACTAGGGCAGGCCCGGGAGGAGCTCACAATGGAGCTATGTGCCCTTGACCCAAATTGAACCTGGGATCCTGTGGTCCACAGGTTGATGCTCTGTCTACTGAGGAAAGCAGCTAGGGCTTAACTAATATTTTAGAAATGAAATGGTATCTTAGATTTAATTAACCTAGGAATGGTTTATTCATCACAATTATATTCACCAGCAATCTCAAATATGCTGCAGGGCACTGTAGTGGTTTTTATGTGATATATTACTTTGTTAATAACTCTATAGAGCTGAAACAGGTTTGGCTCAGTGGATAGAGCGTCAGCCTGCGGACTGAAAGGTCCCAGGTTTGATTCCGGTCCGGGGCATGTACCTTGGTTGTGGGCGCATTCTCAGTAGCGGGTGTGCAGAAGGCAGATGATCGATGTTTCTCTCATCAATGTTTCTAACTCTCTATCCCTCTCTCTTCCTCTCTGTAAAAATCAATAAAATACATATATTTTAAAAAATAACTGTATAGAGTTAAGGAGTATGCATTAGGAATACCTAGTCATTTTTTAAAATTATTATTCATTCAAGCTCAATATTGACTGAAAGATTGTTCTATATATTTCCCGAGAGCCCCAAAATTAAAAAGATATATATTTTACTCTCAAATAGCTAATATTCTAGTAGAAGTCTTTTAAATATATTAAAAGTAGGTGCTAAATATTAATAATGGTCATGACAAATATTTATGTTGCAAGTTTTCTATAATAATTCACCAAAGACAGAGATTACCATCTAACTGAATAAAAGAATAATTGAAGCTAAAACCGATTTGGCTCAGTGGATAGAGCATCAGCCTGCGGACTGAAAGGTCCCAGGTTCGATTCCGGTCAAGGGCATGTACCTTGGTTGCGGGCACATCCCCAGTGGGGGGGTGTGCAAGAGGAGGCTGATCAATGATTCTCTCATTGATGTTTCTAACTCTCTATCCCTCTCTCTTTCTCTCTGTAAAAAAATCAATAAAATATTTTTTTAAAAGAATAATTGAATACTGGGGTGGGGATGGAAGCTTTGTTGAGCAGAAAAATCTGAGTGCAGATACTAGAATGTGTAAAGAACATTTTACAAAAGAATAACTGACATGGGTAGGTGGTGTGACAAGGAGAAAGAGATATGGACACTGATTCACACCAGCTCTCTTCGGACTCTGCACTGCCTTTTGCCAGCTATGTCATAAGAAGCAAGCCCTTCTCACTGTCCAACCCTCAGGCTCCTGTGCACAGCGATGATCAATAATGCCTGCCTGTGAAATAGCAATTTCACAAAGTACAAATGAAAGACCTAGGACAGGGACTGTACATTGCAATTATCCAGTATAATTAGTTTCCTTTTCTTCTAAGATTAAGAAATTGGGAAAGTGTCACATGCTTGGGAAATACAAATAGTTCAACTAACGTCTATGCAGCATCCACTATACGACAGAGCATGGTAAGGGAATCTAGGTTGAGGCTGGTGCTTGGAGGAGTGTAAGTAATAGGCTGAGATTTGAATTTTGTTCTAAGCACAGTGGAGATCACTTGAATGTTCTTGACCAAAAAACTCACCTAATCTGGCAGCACTGGCCTTGCGTAAATCACAGGGAAAGGGTCTGTATGCCAAGAGGTTGCTTGGGGAGTGCCGTCCATGAGTGAGGTCATGGGATCCCAGCACAGAGAGTGTATTTGGAAGAATCTGAAATGTATGTCTAGCTTGCTAAAGGTAGATCTGTTTTTAAAGGGCCTTGCGCTATGTCTGGGGTTACCTACGTTGACTACTTTTTAAAAATCCTTGACTATAGAACAGATACTTTTGAGAAATTTCTCTTGTGGGTGATGGCACTACAAGTCAAGATAAAATGTTTTCCTGTTCTTTCTGGACAGACATGACCTTTTTGAATCCTTCTTTGCTGCAGAGGGAAAGGATGTGCATGTGATAAAGGTAGAATTTTGCTTCTCAGAATCTTTCTTCCCATCATTCTTAGAAATGGTTGCACTTTCTTAAGACTAATGGGTGCATTGACTCCCTCCATCAAATGTCATGTATGTGCTGGCCAGTCAGACCCACTGTCTTGTTCACACATATCCTCTGCTTAATACGGGCATACACATTACTCCTTGAGCATTCTACTAAACAATTCTAAAAAGGTCCAAAGAAGTTATAGTATTCAAGCCCCTGTAATATCTAATAATGTCTTTGTTCTTCATACATATATTCAAACACAGCTCTTTCAAGAGCAATACAGCGACTTTGGTCTGTGGTCTCTATTCATTGTTGCTGTTATTGTTCTATCCCTACAGGTGAGGATAAACCAAACTCTGAAGCTCTCCCATTCATCTTTTTTTTTCCTTTTTTTTTTTTTTTTTTTTTTTTTTACTGTGCATATTTTACAGTATTATGCCTTCCAGAATTTCTGAATCCCCTGTGTAAATATCATATAATGTTAAGGTTCTGATGATGACCATGACCACATAGTGTGGTGATGTCCAAAGGGAAGGGGGTGTGAGGGTGGGGGAGGAGCGGTGGGTAAAGAGGGGGAGGATGGGAACATCTATAATGGTATAAACCATAGAAATAAAGTAAAAACATTAAATAAAATTAAAACAAACTGAACTGAGATGGAATGATTCCAGAAGCCTAAATACTAGTATAAGATCATTTTGAGACTTAAAAATAAAAATTGTTAAGTTAGTATTTATGATTATGAAAATTTTGGGCTTTTAGGAAATGTTTCTACGGCACTTCAACTCTCAAGATATTTTGCTTCATTTTGTTTCATCAAAGGAACCAGAAAAGTATTATTTATGATAACACATAATTTACTTAGATTAAAAGTAAAAGAATTCATACATTCAGAGTAATTATTCATCAAATCATCTAATGGTATGCAAAATCCACTCATAAGAAATAAATTCTTCACTTTACAGGCATTTTAATTGTAATTTATATAAGTTAATATTCACGGATGTGTTAAAACATGTACTGGAACATCATAACCTAAAATTTATTTCGATTTTTAAAATCATAGTATAGAGAAAGCAACTATTTGAAGGCTCTTCTAAACCAATTTTAGTGATTTTTAAGTGAAAACTATGCAATTAAATGTTAAGTGTGATTAAAAAAGCAATGAACTTGAGAATATTTGAATTATCAGTAGAGTTATGGTGCTCTTTAACATTAAGACATTTTTGCACCTCTAATGCTGTTTCTTTTGAAAATGTGCTGAATATTTCATTTAGTAGTTGTAACATAATATTAGATAGTTTTGAAAATAAATACCTATATATATTATGTTTTGGAACTAAGAGTTTCTAATGGAACAGTGTAATTTTTAGAGAAAAATACAAATAATGGGATTAATTTGATCAATAAACATAAAAATTTACTTATATTTAATATATATCTAGCCATATTCTAAAAACAAGAATAAATTGCATATCACTTGATATTAATAGTGTCATGTTATAATTTTCATGTTTTTAGTCTCAACAGTGATTTAAAATTGTTATATAGTGATTATGATGTTACAGATATTTTCAAATAATACTAGTGGGTGGTGGAAGAGTTGAGAAAAATGGATTTTGATCTTTTTTTACATTTCAGAATAAGCATTGATGAGTAAAAACTAGGGCTAAAAACATAAAAAAATAAACATTAATTGAAATATTCTTTAGGAACTATTTATAAACTATTTATGGTTCCATGATTTTGGAAGTTGAGTACAATGAATTATCTTCCCTGGGTAAATTATGTTTTTAAATTTTAAGAGTTATATTTTCTAAAACAAATTCAAAATAAACTATATTAAACAATGTACACATTTTAAAATATTAGGATATAGTGATTACCTGTAATAAATAAATACTTGTATTATTGTATTTTATGTCTTGAAACAAAGCATTTAAAAGTGAACTAAACAATAGTTTTAGCAAAAGTTTGCAGACATTTTAGAAATAGCTACTAGCATACCCTCTATAGCATGTCTACCAATGCAGCTAAGAAATTTTGTTTATTTATCTTTATTGCAGTCTCCTCCGTTATGCCAGGAACTAAAATCTTGACCAAAATAGACATGAAACCTTACATAAGAAATCTATTGTATTTATAGAAATAGCTAAAACCATGTAAAAATAAAAATAATGATAATGTAAGTAAAGGGCTTTGTTACTTTTTCATGAGTAAATTACTTAAAGAAGGGGTTTCACTCTTGCATAATTACAAGCTTCATGAAGTGAATAGAAGCAAAAACAATATAATCTAAGACGGGAATACAATAGGTATTATAACAAATGTGGCAGTCTTCTATCTGCTTAAATTTATCCAGTTTAAAAATAATTTATTGCCAATCAATCTGCAGTTTCTCTTACTGTTTTTTGTTTGTTTGTTTGTTTGTTTTTTTAGAAGGATTTCCTTTTCTTTGTATGTACCTAGAAAGTAGTTTAGGTTATAGCCTGAGGAAATCTAGTTTACCATAAATTTGTCTGAGAATAAGAATAATTCAAATAAAGTAGGCATTTAAAAAGCATAATATATTTTCTGGTGGAACTTTTCATAAAATAAGGTTAAAACAAACAAAACAAAAACAAACAAACAAAAAAAAAAACCCTCTGCCCAAATGTAGGCAATGGCATGCCTAGAAAAGACAATGGAACCACTTGGAGAATCTGCACTGAGATGCTTGCTGACTGCTAAAGATTATTCAGTAAAACCACAGTAAATTGTAAAATATAAGATTACTGGAAAGCCTATAAGTCTAAAATAAGTAGAGAAACAAACAAAGGCATATTAGAGAGAAAAAAGTCACTAAATTTGTAGAAATGGAAAATTAATTTTTAAACTGTTAAGTGAAGATGGAAAAAACAAAAACAAAAACTTAAACTATAGTTAAGATAACACAATACTAAAGTTGGAAGCCCTAATAAGGAATGGAAAATACAAATCTAAAACATTAAGAATAAGGAAAATGATAAAACTATAGGGGACATAGAAACAAGATAAAAACATAGTTATAAGGATTTGCAATAGCAGGAATATACTACTATTGTTTAACATTTATCTAAAGGCTCCAGACTTAGATATGCTATAAATATTCAACATCAGAAATGTTCTTTTGTGTCAACAATATCTAATTAAAAATATAAATGAGAAAAATTACTATTATAAGGAGACCTAAAACTACATAATATTTAAAAATAATCTCGATATGAAAAATACAATCATCATTTAAGAAAATTATAAAATATACCTGAAATAAAAATTTTAATATTGTACAGATTCAACTTCCCTAAAATTAAACTACATATTTAATTCAGTATTAAATGATACCACTTGGGAAAGAAAGAGATATTAATACATCAATTACAAATTTTATCAGAGAAGGGAAAACTGTTTTGATGCTTTCATAGTAATGAGAGCAAAGACAGTATGCTTACTGTTTCAAATATCTCAATAAAGAGAAAGTAAAACAAATGGTGTTTTATTTCATTTTATGAAATAGGACTGAACAAGTCAACGGAACAGGGGTTTCAAAATAAGATAAATATGTTCTGGTCCAGCTAGCATGGCTCAGTGATTGGGCATCGACCTATGAACCAGGAGGCCAGGGTTTGATGCCTGGTCAGGGTACATGTCCAGGGTTGTCAGCTCTATCCCCAGTGTGGGGTGGGCCAGAGGCAGCTGATCAATGATTCTCTCTCATCATTGATATTTCTCTCTCTCTCTCCCTCTCCTTTCGTCTCTGAAATCAATAAAAATAAACTAAAAGAAAGATAAATATTTTCTGGTAATTGATGCTGGTGGCTTGGATCTGAAAATAAGAAATATTTATATTAACTCTGACTTGTCTCAAAGTTACAAATAGAACCAATATGTAATATGTAGAAACTCCTAATCAATTTCCATCTTCTTTTCTCTGTTCTAGCCCCTGGAGCCACTGGAGTCTCTTGCCTACCTGTGAATAACATTCCCTACTCTAGTTTTGCATTCTTGTTTTTCTGATATTTGTTTGTCTGTCTCTAAGCTATATCTCTTGCAGGCCCTTTCTCCTATACATGCAGTAACTAGAGAATGCACTTTGAATACTTATTCATTTATAGTCAGAATATAGAAAAATAAATGATTTATTTGTATGGAATATGTTCATTTTCCTTTTCAATCCCCATACATACAACTAGTTGATGAGTAATGTTTTCCTTCATTGCAACTCAGCTACCCATTCCTGTATCAAGTAAATTTTAAGGGTTAAATAATTTTTGTAATATAGCAAAATGATTTCAAAGTAAAATAATTATAGAGTATGGTTAAATTCTCATTTAATTCTCATTTTCAAGGCAAATTGACGGTATTATACAACATTTTAGACTAAATTCACTATTTAAATGTATCTTTTACATATTCATTTTCATTAGAGCTGCACTTAATTAAGAATTAAAGCATTGAAACAGTCATAATTTTGCAAATCATCATTTAAATTTTTTAAATTTTGAACTTTTGAGTCATAGTAAAACTATCATTTAACATGATCAGTTGCTAAATGAACTTCATCAATGGGTTTTACAATTCAGAGTCCAACTTTTTAGGATGAAATGGAATTTATCCAAAAATAGAAAATGTATATGTTCTTATAGTGGTATTGTTTGATGAGAAGATCTCGTATTTCATTAATATTAGATCATAATCAGAATGTTGTGAAAACATGGGGAAGGATAATTCAACTAAAACAGCGGTGCTGGAGGCCTGGGGGGAGTCGGAGGAGACATTAGCCAGGCGCTCTGCTGGCTCTCGGCAGCTTCTCCCATTTGCAGGTATAAGGCATTAGTGCGGCTGGTATACTCTCTGTGAGCCTTTACTTTATGAATACCAACTGCCCAGAAAGACTAGAAAATTCTGGGTCATGCATCTCTCAATGTTCCTCTCTTGCCATCACTTCCAACCCCCCTCTCGTCCCCACCCCTGTCTCTGACACTAAGCTCCCTCATAGAAAAATTCTAATCAAATACTCTGCAGTTAAATCATGGGCGTTTTGCTTCAAGGACCTTAATGGCAGGCTTGGACTAGAAAAGATTAAGCCTGGAAACATGAAGATCAAGGAGAGTTCACACCGGAAGTTTCTTTACAATTTGGTGTTGGAAGGAGAAATACAAGAAATCTGGAGGTACTTGGCTCATGGTAGATGGTGTGGCCCATCATTCACTAGGGCGGGAGCACAGGAACAAGAAAAGCCAAGTCTAGGAGTGAAGAATAGGTCAGTTTGGGGCACGTTGAAATGAGGGCCAATGAACCCTCCGTGTCGTTTTAATGAGTAAACAGTTACATGTTCAGATCTAAATTTCAGAAGTAAAGTCTGGGGCAAACATCTGGGAAATCTATTCTCCATCTTAGCCTGAAATATTTTTACCACTTAAATGTCGAACTTATTTCCCTTGTCTAACCTCTATGTTTATTTTACCTACTTTTTTTCCCATTTATTTAAAAAAAATCTCCTAGTCCAGGGAAAGTTCGCACTTATATAAATAGAAAAATACATCATGAACTAGTAAAAAGAGAATTTGGACATTCTTTTCTACCAGTTGGTTGTACTACTATTTATTTTTTTAGATTTCCCCATATTCTCCAAGGCTGAAGTATATTCCCACTATCCAAATATTTTATGGTAACACGTATAATATATTATAAGGCCCAAATTTATTATTTCTCACAAAAGGTATTCAACAGCGTGACATGATAACCTGGCTTAAGGAGAGAGACTTTTTTTATCCAAGTCATGAATTTGAATAGTTTCCTCACTTACTAGTGAATATGTGGGCCAATTATCCACCCCTCTCAGAATTTCAGTTTCTTCATTGTAGACATGTATTTTCCAGATTGTTGTGAGATTAAACAAGTTAGCTACACAAAGGCCCTGGCAATTTTCCTAATATGCTGTCATTGTTGAAACACCAATGACTTAGAATAGTTTCTTGAGCAGTCTAAGTACATATATTAGCCACTTAAATCCCCCTCTCATTGGCTCTAGGGATAATCATGCTCCCAAGAGAGGCTGATGAGAATATTTTTCCTATATTATTATGTGGGGGAAATCAGAGGGTATGTATGGTATCTTCCTCTCTACACTCAGAACTAGTGGGGCACTTTACACAGGCTTCCGAGGAGCTGAGATTAGAGAATTATCTGTGGCCATCTCTCTGAGATGAGAATTATCTCGAAGCCTTTCATTTTCAACATTCAGATCATTCCTGAACCACAGCAGTAGTTCTGTGTTCCACCAGATCACTATTATTGTTCAAGTGCGTGTATTTAATTTACTTTTCTGATCATGAAGCCCCACATTTATAGAGAAACTCTTTCCACTCTCTCAAACTATCCATTAGTTAGTTTATAACAGTTTATGTTTTCTCCGTGACAAACTACAGACTGCGTCTCATAGTCCAACACACAGGTCAACAGATGTTAAAATGGCAAATTGAAAATGCCAGTCATCAGGGATAAAATGGAAAGATATTATTCTTCTCTGGAAAAGTGTTGTATAGTAATCAACACCCTGAGAGGAAGAAACATGATTGGAAGAGTCAACATATATGCTCATGAGGGTCATGGTCTTTTTCTGAATCGTATTTGAGCTTCTGCCTATTCTTTTGTTTCCTGACTTTTTAAATGGGGAGACTAATTTTATTCTTACAATTATTTCACCTTGGAAGTAAGCCGCTCTTCCTTATCAAACATTGACATGTTCCCAAATTTAAGCTCTTTTGAGAATGAGAAATCCCAATGATAAATATCACTTTGTAATCCTCCAAGGCCCCTTGTCCCTGAATATTTTATGCTCTGATGCTGATTTGTAAGTCAAGGTGTTGAGGTGGAAACCAGTGTTCGCATTCAGCCTTATCAAACTCACAGCACAAAGAGACCTTGTAGTGTGCTATCTCCTCAACAAAAGGACAGTGAGATAATACAGGATCATGCTTCAGCAATGGCTTCGCTGGCAAGCAGGTATTCTTAAGCAGACTGTGTGGTTGACTTGCATATCAAAACTGTCTTTTAGCAAGTCTTGATTGGCTGGACTGTTAACCTTGAACTAACAGTGGCCTGTTTTGAATACATTTCATTTAAGGCGTTGAAAATGATATCTTGTATTATTAACAGAGATTCCTTCAAACCTTCATTTACTATCCACACGATAACAACCTGGCATCTATATTACCCTTTAGAAATTGAAACATCACTGCATCTCTTTGAATTGCTAATGGGAAGAGGAGACACGCAGAGAAAATTCTTAAGTAATAGGAAGTTCTTAAGCATAGGCTTTCATTTCCTTATTGTGAAAAGTTGGCATTAATAATTCAGGTCTCTGTGCTACTTTAAAGCAGGCTCGTTTTTGGTGCTTTATTACCATTTTAAATGGGAGAAAACCTGGTCAACACACGTGATCACAATTAATAGAATTGTTTCTTGTTTGCTCTTTTTTGATATTGTTTTAAGAAGTTCAAAGTAGTCAGTGCCTACATCTAAGAGGGAGAAAATAATTTATTGATTCAAATGGGCAATGGCATGGGCCTTGTGATGAGATAAAGATTAAACTTACATCACCTTCATTCAGAGTAGGAAATGGCATACTATTCTTCCTAGGGAAAAAGGACTTTGGAAAAAATATCTGGAGATGGGGTTCTGAGAGGGCAGGGCAGAACTCCTGGTAACTGGACCCTAGCCCTCACCCAACCAACAGGGTCAGCCAAAGCAGTGACATCACCACCCCTATAAAACCCCTTGATCTGTTGTCGGTGTGAGTGGGACAGAGCCCATGCCAGCATGGAACAGGCTTTCTGCTATTGCATTGGACTCGGCTCCCTGGTGGTCCTTGAGGATCACGAAATCAGGGCACAATAGTTCCTTTCAGAATTAACAGCAATATCTGCTGGACCACATTAGGGAAATATAAGCATTCTCAGCCACTGCCCTTCTCACCATAACATATGCCCTGTTGCATTTCTAACTTCCTGAAGTCAACCTAGAACATGGCCTAGAATTGATTTCCTTTTAAGAGAGCTAAGCGTCATTGGAATTGATGTAGTCATTCCCAGCTTATTCTCAGTTCTAAAGTGTGCCATCTGAAGGGAAAGCCACTCAAAAGATTGGAAATGAATGGGTGCTAGTTTCGCATAAAGAAAAACACTGTTTCATATTTATATCATACTTTATAGATGGTAAAATAATTTTAACGTATTCAACAAGACTTGATCATCTTTCATTAGTTTACTTTGCAAAATAAAAGAGATTGTCTGAGTTGCCTATTAAGTTTCTACCTTATAGGAAGTAGAACTAGAATTTAGACAAAGACCCTCTAAACACCAAGAGTCTAAATTAGATAACCTCTACATAAGAGTTCTCCTACTTAGTATTTATAACATTCTCATTTAAATATTAAAAAAAAAATAGAATTGCCCTCCTTAAAAAAAGTTTTAATAAAGTCACCGATAAGTTTACACTGGATAACTTTTGACACAGCTGGTAGGTTCCTCTGGATACTAGATATGCATTAATTTGACAACAGTTCTGTATACTTCAGGAGCAGTGGAGAGACTTTATGCCTTATTAGGAAAGGGCTTTAATTTATTTTCAGTTAGAAAACTTTGCTAGCATAATTATATACAAACTATTTTTAAATATCTTAATCTCCATTGTAAATAGGAATGTTGTTTATCTAACAGCTACAAATGTATATGAAGTATAGAAGTAAAGATTTTGGCATCTACATTTGTACATTAAAAAAAAGATTACTAAAGAGATATGTAGATATTATAAGACAATATAACCCAGTTGAAGGAAAACAAAAGTCTTATGAAATGGGCACTATTTTTTTCTATAGGCAGATCCTTTCTTTCTCCTTTTTTTTTTTTGTTTTGTTTTGTTAATCCTCACCCAAGGATATTTTCCCATTGATCTTTAGAGAGTAAAAGGAAGGGGGAGAGACAGAGAGAAACAGGGATGTGAGAGATACACATCTATTGATTGCCTGCTACATGCACCCCAACCCAGACTGGGAAACCAGCAACCAAGGTACATGCCCTTAACTGGAATCACACCCAGGACCCTTAGTCTGTAGGTTGACACTTTATCCACAAAGCTAAACTGGCTAGAGCTAGGCAACTACTTTCAATGACAATTAGATTTCCAAGCAGAAAAGTTGATTTGTACTAATGAACCAGATGATATTATTCAGAGTTCTCAAAAATTAAAGATAAACAACAAATACTGTCATAAACAGTATTTGGGAATTTTGTGTTTACAGTGTATAAAAGTTGTTCTTTACCTTTTCAAAATATGTTTATACCTATAATCCAATAACATGTCACTCCTTTGGGTTAGCATTTATGGCTAGCTATTTTTAATAAATTTTAATAAGTAATAATTACGTTTAAATGGAAACAACTAGTTTTTGCTTTTAAATAAAATAGAATATGCATTAAAATTTTAAAATAAACATATTAGAAACAATAAGTTTCAGCATTTAAGTTAAGAAATCAGCACCTATATCTTAGAACTATATTAAACTTTAATATCATATGAGTATGTTAATGTTAAATGAGTTGCATGAAAATATTTGCATATTCATTTATCCTCTCCGTACTTAAAGTGGTTTCCAAAAAATAAACCAATGAAAACCACACATACATAAGATGGTTAGAAAATACATACAGTGTATGTGTATACACACACACACACACACACACACACACACACATATATATATGTGTATGGCAAAAATAAAATCAGGATAAACAATAAACTAAAACCAGTTTCTATTTATTTCACAAATGCATGCATTTTAGATAAATGCATCCAAATAAATTGGAAGGCCAAAAATTGTTGGCATTCCTGCACTGCTGATGAGTTTAAAAGATGTCCAAAGCCAACATTAATGATACTATTCTCTTCTACTAATCTCTGATCTTACTTTCTCTGTACCAACCTAATGAAATATTCTCTTTTGTTATCAATTTAATTTGATACTAGACAAATTTCATTAAAGTTAAGCCTATGCATACTCCATCTTTACAATCTTCAGAGTACATAGATAGCATGGGTCTTTGCACAGAGTAAGCTCTCCATAAAAATCTAATGAAAAATAAATAAAGTAAATATATCTTACCCATTCTTCCAAACTAAAAATAAATATATACTGAACACTTACTTTTCAGGATCTGGAAATAGTACGAGCTACAATGTCTGAAATAGCTTTTAAGCAAAGACACTGATGACCTTTGTTGGAGATGCAAAAACAACACACAGGATTTAGGTATTGTTCTTTAGCACTTATATAATATATTTATAAAATATTAGAGGAAAGGGAGTAATGTAGGATGAAAGTCACTCTTTCAAAATCAACATGAGGTGAAAAACTAGACAATTTGTATTTTAAAATATCTCTGTAAAAGATATTTGACTCCTTTAATGAGAATATAGTAACACTTTCCTTAAGTAAATCAGTGTTCTAGATCTTGAAATTAATTTATTTTTAATTTTAAGGGAACTTAACTTATTGCTTTAAAGAAAAAAGCCAAAAAAAAAAAAGACACTCTGGCTTCATAACCAAAGCTATTGTGCTTGGAATCCTCTCCAAAAGCTCACATTTCCTATGGTTCACTTGCCACATGCTTGCTAGAGCTGACAATTTTTAATTAATTTTTAATTAATAGGTGTATGTTTATAGGCATTATACAAAACATAATCCTGATTCACTAAAATTTCATTGTGGAGAAACAAGGAAATTACAGTGACTCTGATTGACATCAAGTGGGCCTTGGATCTTAATTATAAATTGTCAAAATATAATAATAATAACTGGCTGGCTCCCTTGGCTATTTTCTTACCAGGAAACAAATGAAAAAGGGAAATTTATTTCTGACCCCAAATCCCAAATGTTTCATTTTCATTTTCCCCAAGTTAACTTTCTCACCTAGCTAAGCAGCATTTCCTGCTATTATTAGCCGCTGGTCCAATATCACTGAACAGCAGCCATCCACCCTCTGGCTTCAATGAGCTTAGGGACTCCCAAGGAAACCCCTGTATGCAGACTTCTGCTTACAGCTCCTAATTATTTTCTAAGAGATAATGGAGCATTTAGAGGTTAGATTAAATTTGTAAGTGGATCAAAACCCTAGATAAAATTGCAGTATCAAGCATCACTGCAGAAAACCCCAAGCTTTTTAGTTTTGAGATAAAGAGCCCTTGCTGATTGCCTATTTTCTGTGGCAAACTGGTCCCACAAATTGACTACCTCAGAGGTGCTCATTCTTATGTCTAATCACATCGTGTGGAGCTATGGGTAAAGTTTAAGCTCTGAGCAACGAAAACAGGGCTTCTTAGGAGCTCCAGCAGTGGTTAGAACCATTCCAAAGACTGTCTCAATATTTTTGTGGAAAAACAAACAAACCAACAATTGAGCTGTTTGTATAGCATGCATATTACAACATATTGTCTTAACAGGCTAAAAGAAGTATGGATATGGTAATCCCATTATGCAAACTGGTAATTATGAGCTTAACATGTTTAGACAATACAATGCATTAGAATTCTTTTTGTTTGTATAAAACAAAGGATTTGTCTGGAATGTTGTCTGGTAGGGAGTCAGACTAGTCAGTTTGATTTCTTAATCTGAGGGCAGGAATGAGTGACATAAAATGTCATATGAAGCAATAATAAATAAGAAGAAAATGATGAGGTCATAGACAGGACTTTAAAGATCAAGAATCCCTCTTGAGGCGACCTTGAATTCAATGAATGCGACAAGTCACCTCAGAAACTCAGAAGAAAAATACTCAGAAAAAATAGAAGTATAAAGGAATTGCTACTTGTTTTATCCCTGTGACAACTGTCTCTAATCAGATACTGTGATTTTTAGACAAGACAGAGTAATGGATCAGGAACCAATGGACTTTGGAGCTGGAGAGATTTCTGTGGAAATCCAGGTTCTGTCTTCCCTTACTGGCTTTGGAATGAGAAAAATATGGGCTTAAACTAAACATGAAGATCTCCAGCAATCTTAGATGAATCTCTGTCCATGTCCATGTCAGAACATCCTTGTACTATAACTTAAGGACGATGATGGCATGGAAGCAATGCTCACAGTTTCTATTTGCAAATATTTTGATGCAACCGAAATCTCAATTTGTTTAGTTCTGGAAAGACTATGCTTTGCAAATTGTAGATACAAACCTAGTAACTAACATAGCATTGGTTTGAGGTTTAAATGTGAAACACAGTTGATCATTTTGAGAAAACTATTATAAGTAAAAGTTTGAGACATTCTTGTGAAGTAGTCACTTTTGTGTTCTCATTTTTAGTAATACCAACTATTTGCTAATTGTAATAGATGATTACCCAGTGGTGAAATTCTATTTGCAAAAGCACATTAAAGTATGGTGGAGAGTATGTTTGCCATTTATCCCTACACCACAGTGCAGTGAATATGTATACATCCTGGCTGCAGTGGTGAAGTTAAGAGACAATCCCTGTTATTAGGGATCCTATAATCTAGTGGTGGAGAGTGGGACTCCACTATAAAAACTAGAATGCATAAACATATCATAACCTATCATGATAGATGCCCTAAGGAAAATTTCTGAGCACTGTTAGTAGGATACAATTTATATTAAAAGGGTCAACAAAGAGATCTTTGAAGAAGTACAGTTAGGCTGAAACTAACTGTACTTCTTCAAATAAGGATAACTAAGAGTTCTTTTTGTGGCATTGGAGGAAGGACGCTCCAGGCAAAGTCATTGCTTGGCTTGGTTGGCTTGGAAGAGGAGCGGTAAGAAAGTCAGTGAAGAGAAAGAAGACTGGGAAAGTAAGTAGGAGCTTTAGGAGCCAATGATCTAGTATTTTGTTTTACTTCATAAAGACACTAATAGGCCAAGACCGGTTTGGCTCAATGGATAGAGTGTCGGCTTGGGGACTGACAGGTCCCAGGTTCGATTCTGGTCAAGGGCATGTACCTTGGTTGCGGGCATATCCCCAGTAGGGGGTGTGCAAGAGGCAGCTGATCGATGACTCTCTCTCATCGATGTTTCAAACTCTCTATCTCTCTCCCTACTTCTCTGTACAAAATCAATAAAATATATATTAAAAAAAAAGACACTAATAGGTTTTATTCATGCTTAGTATTGACAATTGGAATACTAAGTTTGAATTCTCATAATTCAAACTGAAGACACTGTGGCTTTGACTAAGGTGGTGCCAGTGGCATATAAAAAGAAGCTGCTCTCCAAAGGTGTTTTTGGCACAGAATCAAAGCTTTTGCTTTTGAATTGAAAGTGGATATTGAAAGTTTGAGAGGTCGTCACATTCAAGAATAATTCCTAAATTTCTAAAAGAGACAAACAATGTGGATGGACATACAAATTATATAAATAGGTAAAACTGAATGCGGATGATATTTAGAAGAGAAGATGAAGAGGTACATTCTGAACATGTTATATTTGAGATGCCCCTGAGATCAACATGGCCATATCAAGGACAGAGATGAAGTCAGTTTTATAAAATACACTAGAAGTGGAATTTGATAATCTTGTGAGATGATCTAGGGAAAATGTATATAAATAGGTAAAACCGACCACATTGCTCAGCTCCTAATAAACAGAGGAGCTGGACAATATGGCCAGAGAAGGGTGTTTGAAATAGTGATTTCAGCTGTGATATCATTTCCAGCCAAGTTCTACACACCAACAGGTTGGGTAGAGAGGACAATGAAATACATTATAAGAAAACGAATTTACTTTAGTCACTAGGAGTTTTTTCTTTTCATTTTAGTAGAGCTTTGACTTTAAATTCTGTCTCAAATGGAGTTTATAGATTCTCTTGTGAAGATATTATTTTTATAAGTAAAGTTAATTATCTAAAACTTTTAATTACTTTACCTTACTTTTTTTTTAAAAAAAGGAATAAAGGATTTAACTAACTTTCATGATCATAGAAGCAGTATAGAATCCTGTGACATCTAAGTAATGGGCCTTAAAAAAAAATTGTGCATTTTTTTATACCTCTAAAATTGATGGATTATATTCATGTATATAAATGAGCAAAATTGAGCAGGTATAAAAATATGATTGGATTAAATTATATGAATTTTTTAGAATTCACTATTACTATGACATGAGATATAGCTAAGGACTAGTGTTAAATGCATGAAGCTATATGCATTTAATGTAGAAATAGGATTGTAGAACAAAATATCTTTTCAAATCATTTTGTGATAGGTCTGTTATAATCTAAGAGAATATACAAGTTCTGGCAACAAATTATATTTGTTCAACCCACTAATATGACATAAATTAGTGTTAAAACAATTCCTATCAAGTCACTGTCTGCTATAAAGACGATATATAAAAGAGAAACTTATAAACAAAATTCACATGAAAATTTCTTCCAAAAAATAGCAACATGACAGTAGCATAATATAAACAGAATGCCCTATTGTATAGGGTAAGGGAAAGTCATAATTCTTCTTTTAATAAAAAATCACCATTTATACAATAAGGCTGGGTGATTTGAAATGCATTATCTTGAACTCTGTAGGTGATTTGATGGTGAAACTGAAGCCAAGGAGACTCAGCTAAATTGAACTATTATTGATAAGGCACTAAAATTTAAGATAATTATAGAACTTCTTTTATCCAAATATTAATATTCAAGAAAACAAATTAATTTAAAATAATTAAAAACATATGCCCTTCCTAGGCAAATATAATTATGTCAAGTGATAGTGATTTATCAGGGAAAATACACAATAATGGTGGAAACTTAGGAAAACTCAAGAACCTGCTTGATTTAAATGGGTCATCGCTGAAAGCAGTTTGGCTCAGTGGATAGAGCTTCGGCCTGTAGATTGAAGAGTCCCAGGTTCCATTCCAGTCAAGGGAATGTACCTTGGTTGCGGGCACATCCCCAGTAGGGGGTGTGCAAGAGAGGCAGCTGATCAATGTTTCTCTCTCATCAATGTTTCTAACTCTCTATCCCTCTCTCTTCCTCTCTATAAAAAATCAATTATATATATATATATATATATATATATATATATATATATATATATATATATATATATAAATGGATCATGGATTCCAATTCCAAGAATCCTGCTCAATAGCCTCACTTTCAGGTATGTGTTCTACACCACATAAAATAAAAGACAAAACAAAACGAAGCATTTCCCCAATGAAACAGTCTTATTTGAAATAACAAGGAATAGATGTAACCATTCTTCTTATAAGGTGGACCTTTAGAATAATTTTCCAAATGTTGCTCCATGTGATCTTCCTTTATGGGAATGAAGAATACACTGGCCATTCACTAGCAGTATGTTGTTACTGTCATTATGAATCCATTAGACATATTCAGGCAAGCTGAGTTACAGCCTTGTGACCAAATTCTCCTTCTCTAGCTTTAAATGTAGCATTTAATAGAACACAAATTACTTCTTATTTATTTTTTCATATAGTAAATATTCTAAGAAAATGTAGAAGTCTTCTCTTTTGCCCTTTGATAGCAATAGAAATGTTAAATGTAGTGAAGTTTCAGTATTAAGTTACTGCATTTGTTTATATAGTAACCAATAAAGCATAGCTATAACTGATAAAACTAGTAGTAGAGATTATTAAATCTAGAATACTCGATCCTAAGTGTAAGGTTTAGGGAGTGTTGAGGGAGATGTCTAATGCTTAATACGAGTATGTAGTTTCCATTGTTTTTGGAATCTTTATTTCCTTTCTATAAAAATGGTATAAAACACTTGCACACATGTACAGATAATACAAATACACACATGCTTTTGTTTGTGAAAAAGACAGGTAGCATGGTTGCAGTAGACTTTATCTGAGTTTGAAAGTTATGTTTGGAACACTCTATTCTAGTTCTGTACTGCCTTTCCGTGCCCAATGGCTCTTTCTACTAAGTCTGTTTTACCACCCTTGGCACGTAGGACATGCAAGAGCATTTAACCAGTGACTAGCAGCTGGAGTCTTTACATCAGCTTCCTTAACCCTTGAGTAGAATAACCCTGCACTATGTGTCCTATACTGGCTGCCAGAGTTTCTCCAATGAAAAATAAATAAATAAATAAATAAAAAATAAAAAGGTCCAGTCACTCACCATGGCAGCTGGCATTAGTGATTCCCCTGTGTCTTTTCCATAGTCTGCTACTGATAGTCCTTTACCTCCCAAATAAACTACTTTCACTTAAATCCTTGTCTTACCTTCGGTGTCTGCTTCTAGAAGAATCTAGACTAAGACATATGCCAACCATATGACTTTTAATTTAATAACCCTGGGAATATTTGAAATTTTAACTTAATACTTAGGTGCAAATTATAAATCATTTTGCTTATACATTTTTATTGTGACTTAATACGTTGTTCAAGTTTTTTTTATAATGCCCTACACCCATAATAGATGAGCTAAAAATGTAGGTATGAGATGTAGGCATGTGTTTGCCTTAAAATAATGCCAGGCTATTTAAAATACTACTAAATTTACCATTAATTTTGCCAGTTCAGCTGTGTTTTACTAATCCTCCTCTGAAGATATATCTCCCCCCAAGATGTTAAGAGAGAGTGGGAGGGGGAAAGACAGAAAAAGAAAAAAGAAACATTGATGTGAGAGAGATATACCCATTGATTGCCTTCAATGTGCCCCGACTAGACCAGGGAAAGGGATTTCAGCCTGCAACTCAGGCATGTGTCCTTGACTGGAACTGATCCCAGGATCCTTCAGTCCACAGGCTGATGCTCTAGCCACTGAACCGCACTGGCTCGGGCTAAATTGCGTTTTAACCATTGTGTTAGCCTTATAATGTTCTTAAAGGTCATAAAAATAGTAAGCAGTGTTTCTGCTTGTCATGTATTGATATTCTGCCAATAGCAATTGATCAATTTGTTAATCTTGTAACATTTATCCACAAGGAACAATGGGAACAGTCAAAATATTTTCCTTAACTTTTAAAATCCTTAAAAACACACACACACAAACCAAACAGATTACTATCCTTCAACCATCTAGGAAAATCACTCTCTTCCATCACTGCATCACAGCTTCATTTCAAATTCAGCAGAAACCTAAGACTTAAGGCTGCCACCTCACTCACGTTTCCATGGGAATAGACCTCAGATCAGGGAAAAAGAAATGAATGGGGTTAGGAGCTCTCAAATAATCATTCAAAATCACGATGAGAGTTTTAGAGCGTCTTTCTTAGGTGATGATTTTGGAGCCTCTTAACCCCTTTTTGCCAGTCTGTTTCCATGGAAATATGACAAAAATGGCTGTACAAGCTTCCTGCAGAGACCATTAGTGTTCTTGTGAATTTCAGCTTCCGCTGCAGCCACAGCTGGGCAAGATCTTTTCTCTATCAGTTTTACATATTCACCTGCACTGTTTCTACACTTGGGCATTTCCTTTCTAATTTCCACTGTCTTTGAAAATTCTCTTCACAAATTTATAGCAAGATCAGATTGATTAGTGATATCACTGAGAAAGGCTTCAGTTTTACATTTTAATATATGAACCAAGACATGTAGCCCCAGAGTGTCAGAACTTGTAGAGACCTACAGAAGGAACACTATTCAATTACTAGACTCAAAGTCTGATAGATAGGCTTGGTGTTATTATCACAATTAGCTTGTTGATGTTAACAAAAGGAAGAAAGCAGAGGGGAGGCCAGACATTGCAAGCATGACCACCCTGGGCTGCTTCACAAGGAAGCGACAGTTCACACTCCCTAGGGAAATGGGGAAGGGATCTGAGCAAACAACTGGACATGCACAGTGAAGTCAGAGTGACAAAAAGGTGGTGCTTGCCCGTCAGTCTAGCCTGGAAACAAGGGTCATTGGCTAGGAGAGTGGGAGCCACCTCAAAGATGGAAAACCTTGGAAGGGAAAAAATACTCAAATAAAGAGTCTTCTTACTCCTTTTTCCCTCTCACCTGCCCTCTTGCTCTGTGACCCGCACTCACTCTGTGCTCACCTGTTCTCTCTCTATAGCCATGTGGCCTGGATTACAGCTGGAAGCACAAGCTAAGCTAGCCAGAGGCGGACTAGACTGGGCTGCATTTTCATTTGGAACAGATATTCTGGCAGTGGCCTTAACCCTGGCCCTG
Source organism: Pipistrellus kuhlii (assembly GCF_014108245.1). Lineage (NCBI taxonomy): Eukaryota > Metazoa > Chordata > Mammalia > Chiroptera > Vespertilionidae > Pipistrellus > Pipistrellus kuhlii. The sequence goes on along the minus strand of NW_023425573.1, from coordinate 4,460,799 downwards.
CTGAAGACAAGACTGAGCTTTTTCAATGGCAAGGCGGGATGTTGGAGGGAAACCCCCTTTATTTGACATCATCAAGCTAATGTCCTCCCATAGGGGCCTCTGGAAATAACCTTCCTCATGGCACCCCAAGAATTCCCCTTCCACGGATAACACTGATAGAGATGTAACAGGGTGATGAACTTATTTAGTCATTGACAAGGCACAACACCAACTGATCAGAGCAGCAGGTTTGTCTTAGCTCATTATCAGCCAAATGACTCCCAACAATAATTTAAACTAAAAGTAGTTCTACATAAGATGGTTAGCACCCTACCCAGATAAAATGTCTAAGGTCACAAACTGAGCTCCTATAAAATTTTCAAAAGAGTTTATAACAGAAACTGGGTAGAAATAACAGAATGCTACATGTATAGCTTCATTTCGCCTAACCTACTGAAATTTGCTGAACAGCTTAATCCACAATTTTTGCCAGGGGAAATCTTAAAGTTCTGGTTGACCTAATAAAGTACTTTTAGTCTTCAGAATGCTCTTATTTTATAGCTACAGTTTTTACCTTTAAGATGTTGTCTTCTAAACTTGAATTGAATAAAAGTAAATTTCAATTGGATAATTACCTGATTTAGCTAGATTCCTAATTTAAATTCCATACAAACTAAGTTACTGCATTAATTACTCTCTATTGATATTTTCAACTAAACAGGCCATAACAACAATAATATCCAGCAGCCTGAGTAATTTTTCAAATCACCATCACTACTCCCAAATGTAGTTTGTCATATTAAACACATGGCCTTGTGGCCAGGGTTTGGCCTGCAGGCCAAGTCTGTCCTTCAGGTTGTTTGTGTAAATCAAGTTTTACTGAGAGACAGTCACATCCACTTCTGTGTTTTCTCTCTCTATGGCTGCATACTTACTAAAAAGGCAGAGTTGAGTAGCTGCTGCAGAGAGACCATTGCACAAATGCCTATTTATTCTCTGTGGTCTTTTAAGTAAAAGTTTGTGAGCCCAATTCAAGCCTTTAATTTTAATAAGATTATAACTATTTTCGAGTCTTTTTTTTTTTTAATTCTAAAAGCAGTATCTTAAGAATAGACCAAAATGAGATTGCCTATGTCTGTACTTACATCCATGAATTCCACATTGGCTTTGGGACCAGTTGTTTCATTAAGAATCTTAATAGCCACAGGAATCTTCACTGTTTCTCCTTCAGGTACCCAGATACCCTTTGAGAAAAAAAATTCACATTAAATCTTTATTGAGACATATACAATATTCAATCTAGGAACAAAATTTCATTTAACACTCAACCTATTAATTCCTTGAACATAATGTGCAAGTTCTATATTCTTTCATATGATCAACAAATATTTATCAAGCACCTGTTATATGTTACATGTTACTCCTCAACTTTGTTTGTCTGCTTTTGTTATATGAAGATGAATTGTGCATGTATTCTGCTTTCAGGGTATTTACACTAGGATAAAATTCCATTTGTGTGCATAAAAAGTCGCTGAATAGTGAAAAATCATTGAAACAAGATATAATAAAATATTTGATGTGATTATATCATCAACTTTCCAAGACTTTTAGAAGGCTGTTCCAATTTTTGAACTTCAAATTGTCTCATTTGTAATTGAGAAAGTTGGACTACGTAACATAAGAGGTTCTTTGCAGCTTTAATATTATCTAATTAATTCTGAAACCAGAAAAAGAAAAAAAATGTTCTCATGTTCCTGAAGTTTGATTTACAAATTAATTTTCTAAGGTGATTATTTAAGAATTAGTTTCCAAAGGCAAATACTAGGGAGTATTAAGCACATATTAATTTGTCTATATTATTAAATAGTGTTGTGTATCAAGGATTTTTATCTCCAAAGTAATATAAAATATTTAGTTTGGCCACTGCCAGTTCTTTCTTCTTATGGAAATGTAATTATAATATCTGAGTAGGATCTGTATATTGGGAAAGTATACAGAGTTTAAATAAAGTACAACATTAAACTAAATAACAGCATTTCTGCATAAACAACTAACTCATTTGAATAAGGACCATGATTTTGGTAAGGCTTAGTTGGATGTGTGTATTACACAATAAATTTTTTTTCATTCTCAAATTATATTGAAAGAATATTCAACTATCAGGTGTCAGAATGCTGGTTGAGGAAAAAATGATCATTCTTTAACAGATGACAAGGATTTTAATAAAAAAAAAAATTGAGATCTTTTGTGTACCACACAATTGATTGGGTTTCTCATAATACTCTGAGGTAGGTGCTTTTAAAAAATATTTTTATTGCTTAAAATATTACAGATGTCCCTTGCTTCCCCATCTACCCGCTCCACTCTGCCCCCAGCCTACACTAATTTCTGTCTTCATGGGTTATGTATCTAAGTTCTTTGGACAGTTTCTTCCAACTCCCTTCTCCCCTTCCCTCTGAGATTCGTCCATGCTCTGGATCTATTTTGTCAGTTTATGTTGCTCATTAGATTCCACATATGAGTGAGATCATGTGATACTTGTCTTTCTCTGACTGGCTTCTTTCGCTTAGCATAATACTCTCCAAGACCCTCCATCTGTCTCAAAGAGTAAGAGATGCTTCTTTTTACTGCTGCATAGTATTCAATGTTGTATATGTATATTTACACAATATACAAGAATATTTATGAAGTATATTGTCTCAAATAACAAACATGAAGTTGTATTTTAAAAATCTTATTTTTTTAAATTTGTTAGCCCTGACATTGAAAGAATCTTCTTAGGTCAGTTTTAACATTACAATGAAAGAAAGAAAGAAAAAAAACACACAAAAATAATAGTCTGTGATTCCTGAATAGAACATCTCTATTTAATGTCTTTCTTAAAGTTAGCTGGTTATAGTCATAAAGAAGAGATTAAACTTTTTTCCACATTGTACTTCTATGCAAAATATGTATTGGTGATACCCAAAGTTATAATAAGGTAAGGGGTGGTCTAAACAAGAATTATTAAAGAGTCAAAATAGTAAAGAAAAAAAATGGATGTTAACCTTTAGAAGGTGAATATAAAGGTTATATTCTTTTTAGAATGAAAAGGGAAATCTGTATGTCAAGTGCAAAAAAACAAAAAACAAAAACAAGTTCCATGTTGTATAACAATTTTCAAAAATTATTAATGCTTAAATGGGGAGGGGGGGTGGAACAAAAGCCCATTACTCATAGGCTACATTTTTCTCACTGATGGTACCCATGGTAGAGAACACACTTACCATTTGTCAATAAGGTAACATCAGAGAGATTAACCTATAAAGCTATTGCATCAATATTAAAATATTTCAAAAGGATACTTTTGAAGTAAAAATATGAATTCAGTGTTAACTAATTTGCAATGCTTTTTTAATAAGTATAATCATTAATTTCTAGGTCCCACCAGACAAAGATACCCATAATATTGGTTCAAATCTTTTATGTTTAAACAGAGAATATATCCAACTAGGAGAAATAATTAACCAAATAATTGCCGAAGTCAATCTGCACTTGTATAGTCAAAAAAAATTCTTTATAGTTTAAACAGTATGCCTCTGTAAGAATGAACATATTATTTAAGACTAGGGTAAATGATAGACACACTACAGTTATCACTCAAACATACTTATGGAACGTTCAATAACCTTTCAAAGCAAGTAATTTTCATAAAAGTATAATATCATGGTTCATAGACAAATATTTGTGCTTAGTGAAAATATTAATAAAGCTTTTTAAAAATACCTAAATGGGTAATATTTTCCCTGTTGAGATCACAAGATCATATATAGTATTGAGTCATATGGTACTTATAATTTAAAATAATATTCAATTTCCAAATAGTATCATTTTTAAAAAATATATAAGGGTGATAGTCTTCTGGAAACAATTAATGATTGAATTGTCTTTAAAATAGAAGTTCATTATTTTCTACATTAATAAAAATAGAGGAACAGGATAAATTGTGTTTCTTTGAACATACAAAAGAATGATATGAAGAAGGCATTAAGTAAGCCTAGAGTCATTTCTATTCAATTACATGTTTAGTTAATAATTTCAATAGCCAATGTTACCCCAATAATTCAATAAAAATTCAAGGAAATAAAAATGATAATAATAGTAATTTTGAATTTAATTGAATAAAACATGTATACTAAAATATTAAGAGACTTAACCTTAGAATAAAATAATTTTATTTTAAAGAAATTCTATTGCTTTTGATACATTCAGTATGGAAAATTAAAATTTATATTTTAATTGTTAAAATGTTCTGTCTAAAAATTTTGTCTTAAATAGAAAAAATTAAACATTTAAAAATGCAAAATTTTTAAGATCCCTATATAACTCTTAGGTTTATAAAAATGTAGGCTTGCATGTAGCTTTAAGAAATATAAAAAACTGACAAAGTAAATTTGGAAATTGCAATAATGACTATTACAAGAACTATATAACACTGACCAAACAGAATTTTTTTCTTGTTAATTACCTTTAAAAATAAATTTCACCATTGTTAATCGTGGGCCTGAACTCTGAATTGGTTTTGTGATTAAGCTAAATAAGTAAATATGCAAATGCCATCATTGAACTCTCCCTTTCAAGAAATGCTTCTCTTATTGAAAACACATGATGTCACCCTCTCCTTCTGCCTGACCTGAATTTCACAAATATACTCACTTCTTTTAGTTTTCATACAATGGTGAGGACATTAAAACTGGACATTTTCCTATTAAATCATACATGTTACCAGAAAGACAAAAAGTGGTTTAGGCTCTAGTCCTCTCCTACTAAGGAGCCAGCACATTTTGTGGGTTCTAAAGAGATTAGCTAAATGGGGAGATGTTTGAATGAAAGAGAGGAAAAGGAGAGGGAGCGATTGAGACACATACCTGCCTGTCTAAGATTTTGTAGAGCTCTGTGCAGGAGACAGGGAAATGGGATGGGAGCTGGGTATTTTGGATGAGGATAAAATTTATCAGAGGGGAGATGATATCAAAAGGAGATCCAAAGGTTGTCGAGAGGAAGAACTAAACCTAGGCTTTGTACCAAAGTTTTCTGTTCTCTCACATTTGTACCCATTCCCAACTTGATTAATAAAAACTAATGAATTCATTTGTGCATCAACATCTCCATACTATAAAGCTTCTCCTCTCTGGACATTAAAAGGGAATTAAGTTGATGAGAGCAATAACCCTGGCTATTCATTAAAACACATATGGGAAAAACTTAGAAGGACTGATGGTACATATGGATTTTTTACTTACCTTATACACGGTTCCGAAAGCACCTGAACCAAGCACTTTGACTCTTTTGAGTTCAGTTTCTTTCAAAATGCGAAGCTGAGCTTGATTGGGCGCTGTGCCACTGGGAGTCAAGGGTTCTACCAACTAAAAAATAAAGAAAAAGACAGGTTACAACTCCCAATCCAACAATCATCACTTCTCTTTCTTTCTCTATCCCTCACTGGTTCCCATTCTCACACCTACAAAAACATGCAAGCACACTTTTCCTTGAAAAACTATATTTTTGTAAGATGGATGCCACCATTCCTTCAGACCCTATCCTTTCTCTTCTCATGCTCTTTGACTGGTGAGCTCAGGTAACAAATGTGTGTCTACCTGGAGTTACACTGAGCTAGGAGGTTCCCACTTTTTTAGGAAAACTTAGAGACTAATGAGAGGCTCTTCATTCTACTTTTCCAAGCCCCTTTCTTTCTGGCATTTCCAGCTAAGACTTGGATGCCTGCATACTCGAGTGAAGTTTTGTTTCTCATTTAAGATGGCTTGGCACATAAAAACATGAAATGGTGCCTTCTTGGCACTTAATAGCCAGGGTAAACATGTCAGGAGAGAGGGAGGGAGGGAGGGAGGGAGGGAGAGAGAGAGAGAGAGAGGGAGAAAGAGAGAACACAATGCCAATGACATTGTTTTTATTTATTTTTAAAAAATATATTTTATTGATTTTTTACAGAGAGGAAGAGAGAGGGATAGAGTTAGAAACATCAATGAGAGAGAATCATCCATCAGCTGCTTCTTGCACACCCCCTACTGGCGATGTGCCTGCAACCAAGGTACATGCCCTTGACTGGAATCAAACCTGGGACCTTTCAGTCTGCAGGCTGATGCTCTATGCACTGAGCCAAACCAGTTTCGACTTGGACTACCAAAGGACATGTATACATGCATATAAGTACAATCAATGGAGGGTATGTATGGGGGGGGCAATGCTAAAATATGTACACAGATAATAATTTAATAAAAAATAAAATACTAAATTTTAATAAAATACTAAATTTCAAAAAAAAAACACAAAAAAAACTTCCATGTTCATATCAATTACTTGAAGCCCTTGCTACATGGCAGGTTCAGGAGATCTGCAGCTGGGGATGGAAATTTGCATTTTACAGAACTCCCAAGTGATTCTTCTGTATGATGATGGTCCCCAATCATATTTTAAGTAGAAGAACCGAGGTATCTTCTAGAATCTAGATAAAAAATCTGGGAATGGATACTAGATCATGAGTAAATATTAGGAGATGCAAAGGACTAAAACTATACCAAGAAGTGAGATTCATGAGGTTTGGTTTCCTGAAGGAAGAACACTAAAACTGTTCTTGAGATGACAAAGAACAGGTTGTCATGAAAGATGACATTGCCGCCATGAACAGTTTAGACACAGCACCAAGGAGAAGGAAGATACCACAGGGAGTGGTACAGGTCTGAAGGGTGGGGACCACCAGAACATGATGTGGACTAGGTGTGGTGGAAGGAGGTAAAATTAGGCTGGTCCTGTTAGCTGTCATAGTGTATGTGCCATTCAGCCAGAGAGGATGATTAGGAAGAGGAAATGGATGCAAATGTGTGCCAATGGCTCGCTTTTGTGAGAAAAAAATATGTAGACAATGAAGAGACCTTGGCACCACAATGTCTATATCCTATCTTCAAATGTTAGGTGTTTAATTATGCTTAAGGAAAAGGCAAGTGAAATGGAAGTTGCTTTTTTAAAAATTAAATAAAGGAGCTAAATTTTAAACACAGACAAATAGCTTGTTCTTTATCAGCATAAGGGGGTAATTAAGGGCTATACCTACTCAAATTATCTTGAAAACCAGCACAATATTTCAAGATGTCTGTTTATAGGGGTTAGTGCATGTGGCCCTCCAGTTGTGGTTATTATTAAGCTTCTCTGAACATCATGGTTCAATGAGCTGGCTGAACAGAGTGTTGGATGTAGGTAAGCTTAGCCATGGCAAGAATTTTGGGAAGAAGATGATAAAAATTATCAACAAAAGTATGTTGTTTTCTAACGGTCTGACAATTACTACACTTTCATTTCATCTTCAAATTTACATTGTTAAAACACGTAACTGCATTTAAGTCACATAAAAAAAATCTTAGAAACAATCCCCAAATTCTTTGTTAAATCTAAAAGAGGGTCTCCTGAAGAGATCCCCTTGACTTGAATTCATCTCTGTTGTGTAGCATTTGGTTGGTCCATTTTGATAATCACACAACGAGTAAGTTTTATGAATTATTTTTAAAAACCCTGTACAAAAGTCAAATAAAATCATCTGTAAGATTAGAGACTAGATTTCCTACTTTAGGCTATATATATGAATATACCATATTATGCTTAAGGAATAATTACAATTGTAATATATACCGTATCCATACTTTGGCATATATAATGTGATAATTTCATATTTTGAAAGCTTCACAATCCTACCCAAGATGTTTAGTGTCTTACAAATTCCTGGGATATCATTTAAAATTGTCTTAAAACATGTTGTTTCTTCACCACCCACCCCCCAGGAATTTGAGTATTATACCTTTAATTAAAGTATAGTTTCATTCTGTGAGCCAAAATGGTGGAGAGAGAATTAAGTTTACAGTCATAGGTTTGTATACCAGGGCTACCATTTAGGCTTAGAAAGCAACTTACACTTCATGCCCCTTCATCCCACATCAGTGAAACAGGTACACCAATAATTACCTTAGAAGATTGCTACAGAAGGCAATTGTTTACAATATTGAGTAAAAACTTTGGAACATTGCCTGTCATATGTAGGCACTGAAACTGTCACTCTTTCAGGGATAGGATCAGCTGTCATTAATACATTACAGCATCTATCAAAGCATCAAGCTTACAGTGCATCTCAGTAAGTATGTGTTGAAAAAAATATACATTCCCTACTTTTATTTTGTAACAGAAGAAAGACAAAATCTGAAGCAAAAGTTTTGGAAAAATATGTCACTTGAAATACATTCCAATATACCATGCTTTATCAAACTGTTCACTATTATGTGAGTCAAATTTTCAACTTGGATATTAAGGATTTAAGTCAATTCTCTTAAAAATTCCTCTTCTATTGCCCAACCAGTATGACTCAGTGGTTGAACATTGACCTATGAACCAGGAGGTCATGGTTCAATTCCCAATCAGGGCACACGTCCAGGTTGCAGGCTTGATCCCTAATGTGGGGTATGTAGGAGCAGCCGATCAATGATTCTCTTTCATCATTGATGTTTCTCTCTCTCTCTCTCCCTCTCTAAAGTAATAAAAATATATTTTTTAAAAATCCCCCTTATTTTAGATAATAAAAATCATAGGTATTTACTTTTATTGAGAGAAAGATAGGAATGAATTCGATAATTATCTAACTTAGTACTACATAACTTTCTACGTAAGTAGAATTTATAGATAACTTTCTATGTAATAGAATTTACTTTTGGAACCAATCAGTATGAGTTTATTTAATAATAAAATGCCAATTTGAAGGACATTCTTAGAAAGCACCATATTAACAAAACAAAACAATTCTTCCTAACAATGAGTTTTTCTGCACCTGGTTAAAAGATATAATTTCTCTCTTCTATCTTCAGTCACCTAAATGTCTACTGCTGTCCCAAGCCTTCAATTCCTTTCCAAATCTTATTTATTCGCTTTCCAGAATTCTCTCACTGACTGCCCCAAGCTAAACACGAGGGAAATTCTATCTGCCTCCGGCATCCAACCTAAGCTGAAAATACACACAGCACACACATTGTGTCAAACTTATTCACATGTGTGAGCGTGAAACCAAGATGCTCGGTAAACATCCAGCTCAACTAGAAATCACTACTATGCTGTCCTGTGTACACAACTAACTACCTTTTTAAAGTTTACACATGTATTTTGATGGGACTGCCCATTCTAATTTTAGATAACTCTAATCCTTAGAAAGCATTTTAATATATGTAACTATAAAGTAGCTGCTTCTATCTAATTATGATTTCTTGAGAAAAAAGCTAAAACTTAATTCATTATCAGTGTGCAAAATGTATGAATGAATGTTTCAATTTCTGTTATTGTTAAGAGAAAAATCTAGACTGGCACACTGACAATTAGTAAAAAAACAAAAACACAAATCCCAAGGAAGGCTGTGTCTCAGAACAGATTAGCTCTGAATAGCTCAGCCTGGCAGGAGAGTGTGTATCAGGAGGCAGCGACAGTATGCCAGTCAGGCTGAATCTGGTAACACACATTCCTCTGTAATTGTTTTTCCCCTATAACCAGGACAGTGAAAGCTATCAGCTTCCATGCTAAGGAACTCAGTGTAGCAATAGAAAAGAAATTACAATACTATATGGTAATTTACATATTCACAATGACTGACAGACACAATATTAAATGCATCTCATAAATTGGGCGGTAAGGTCTGTGTGATTACAACACTAAGCTTTCTCCTGGAAGCTCAGCCTTTCTCTGCTGGAATAAGGACCCCAATTAAAGCATACACTGCTTGCCTACCTGGCTTTATTTTGAACCAGAAAAATTCTGTCCCTAACATTTTTCTAGATCTGCTACTAAGATATCCTCTATCCAGATCATTTTAGACATACTAGAACTTGGACCCTGCCCCCCCAGTTTTCTTGACCTTTGCTTTTTATTCTCTTTAAGCCATAAACCTGCCTTGACTACTTTAACTATACACTCCAATATTTTTCATCAATTTTATATAGCATGCTATAAAATATAAACCCTCTGAACAAAATTTTCGCTTGGATTAAAAACTGAGTGTTTTATAAATCCTCTAACCTAATGAGAATCCCTAAACATGCGAGGAGAAGAAAGAATCAGGTCACCTCTGTTTCCAGGAATCTCCTCAAGGCTCTTTTCTTCTTGATGCTCTTCCTTCTCGCGTAAACCGCAAACGTGAGAGCCACAATGACCAGGATGAAAAGGCCTCCGATGACTCCGGCTGCGATTAGAGGAGTTCTGCCAACCAGAATGGAGAAGAAGAAGAAAAAAAGTAGGAAGTGAGAAAAGACAGAGGAAGATCAAAGAGCAGTTGTACACAGCCACACATCACAAATCTAGTCAGTTAGAAGATGGAATAAAAATAAAAATGCATTAGAGCTGTGACAAAACTTTTATGATAAAACAGGTAGTTTTTTTTTTTGAATAACAATTCATGCACATACAACTCATTTTGGGATATGAGCAGCCACAACATGCAATTTCATTTAAAAATATATATAAAATGTGGTAACAATGAAGAACTCAGGCCAAAATGTTAATATAGGAGCATTCTGAATTATTTTAATGTAACTTTACCTATAAGTGAATGAAAAATACATCTTAATTAGATTGTGGTATTATGTAATATTATTTTCAACATTTTCTCTAAAATAGGCTTTCTCAGCAGTGGCACATTTGGCATTGTGGGCTTGATATTCTATTTGTTGTGGGGGGCTGGCTTGTGCTTTTTGGGATGGTTAGAAGCAGCCTTAGCCTCCACCCACCAGATGGCAGTAGCACCTCTGACTTCCGGTCATGATGCTACCTCCAGACATTGTCAAATGTCTACACAAATCACGCCTTGTTGAACCCCACTCCTCTGAAATATGAGGGTACCAATAAAAGAGAGGCATTGGCAGAAGTGCTATTTCAAACTCTAGCAAAGGCAACTCTGTTGACAGGAGAAAGATAAAAAGTGAATCAGACAGAGTTATGATGACAGGAGTATATATTATTATCAAAAGTATGCCTAAGCATCGTTTGGCCATAAAACAGGTTTACAAATTAGGCATTACATACAAAGGTGTTATTAGAACCAAAAAGGGATTAGAAAGAGACTGAGAAGAGATTTTTACTCTTAACATTGTTAGCTAATATATAGTTTTGTTTTGAAATATGTTTTATTGATTTCAGAGAGGGAGAGAGATAGAGATAGAAATATCAATGATAAAAGAAATTTATTGCCAAAACCAGTTTGGCTCAGTGGATAGAATGTCGGCCTGCAGACTGAAAGGTCCCGGGTTTGATTCCAGTCAAGGGCATGTACCTTGGTTGCAGGCACATTCCCAGCAGGGGGTGTGCAGGAGGCAGCTGATTGATGTTTCTAATTCTCTATCCCTCTCCCTTCCTCTGCCTGTAAACTGGGCATGTGCCCTGACTGGGAATTGAACCATGACCTCCTGATTCACAGGTCTATGTTCAAAACTGAGCCACACTGGTCAGCAAGATGTAGTTTTAAAGTGGATTTATATTGTTTTTTAAGATAAAATTAAAACATAAATTTAAAATATTTCTTTAAAAGTAATATTTGTGGCTTTAATTTCTTATTCTAGACACAGTAGTATCTATTAGTATATATGCACTTCAGAAAATATTTTAAATTTTCAACTCAAGGTAAAAATTTTAGTTCAAGTGCCTACCATATCCCTGAAAAACCACTGTTCTAAAAAAAGAGTGTATTTTTGTTTTCTTGGCCCAATTTTTAATTGAAAAGGATTTAAGTATGGTTTAGAATAGTGCCCAACATTTTGTTACTAACTCTAAACTTGCACTAAACTCTAAACTCATCCTGTCTATTTTGCAAATAATAAGTGATATTTATTTATAAAAATATATATCAATGTCACTGTAAATGATAACAAATTATCTATTTGGCATTTATTTATTTTGTGTTTGTGTGCTAAGAAGGATCACTAACTACAGACCAGAAATTGGAAATTGGAAATATTGGGTTACAAAACAGTGGGATTAAAAGTAGGGAAAATTGAGACTCTTTGTGTGTGTGTGTGTGTGTGTGTGTGTGTATGCATAGATGTATGTAAAAAGATCTGGAATAACTATATAATAAAGATGTAATATGCAAATTGTGGTTATGCTGTGAAACGTAAAGAACAGGTTATGGATCAACAGGAGGGTGAGGTAGAGAGCTACAAGTGGGCAGTGGAGAGCTACAGAAGGCAGGGCAGCAAGCTATGAGAGGGGTACTGGGTGGGAGGGGGAAGGGAATTACAGGAGGGCAGGGCAGTGGGTGGAGAGCTACAGGGGGGCAGCAGTGAGCTACTTGTGAGCTACTGGCACACGGATTCATGCACAGGGCTACTAGTATACAATAAGACACTAATCAGTACTTGTCACTGAATAGTATGATTATGGTGCTCTTATATTTGTATATTTACTGGTGGGAATTTTCTAACTTTCTACAATGTATTTATTTCTTATTTGAAATAAAAGTTTATTAAATTAAAAAAAAAACCCACAAAAAATAAATCATTGTCTAAAACAAGCATGTCAAACTCATGCCCCACGCCCCACATACCTTGTTTATTTGGCCCGTGTTAGCCTTTGAGTTTGACAAGCTTGGTCTAAAAGTTTTTTGTTTTGTTTTTTATAATACTGACTTTTTTCCCTTTCTTTTCTTGAATGTTTACTTGGTTATTTTATTTTTAAAATATATTTTTATTGATTTCAGAGAGGAAGGGAGGATAGAGGAACATCAATAATGAGAGAGAATCATTGATTGGCTGTCTCCCACATGCCCCCTACTGGGGACTGAGCCAGCAACCTGGACATTCCCTTAGGACTAATGCTGACTATTGCCAAGTAGTCTATATTTCTGAAAGTGTTTCTTCTTATATATATGAGCAATAAATGTTCATCCAACTAATTGTTAGTCCAATTTAGAGAATTAAAGAGACCTCAAGCTAATAACAAGTCTTTATATAGTGTGTGTGAATGAATGGTTCATAAATTAAGGTCAGATGAGATGATTCTCTGTAAATATATATATATATATATATATATATATATATATATATATATATATGACATAATTAGATAACATTGCTATCATCCTATACTTTAGCTTCCTTCTGGCACATTCATAGTGGCCATCAGACAAAAGCATGATTCTAGCATAGGCCAGGCCAGAGGTTAAATGTATTTTCAGAAATGTACTCTGTGTTTCTTAATTCGCTCTTGCTATCAGAAATCATATAGTTGACCAAAAATATGTTGTTTCTTTATTTAAATAAAATTCTTACAATCACTTGTCAACTGAGATAGAAAACACAACTCTGAAAATAACATTTTCACTATTGTATTAACTATGTAAGCAGTTTTAAAATAGCAAGTTTATATAAGAGAAATATAAGATTCAACTGACATCAAAGTCAAGGTACTGATGGGTTTTATAAAACATGTAGTGTCATAACAATTCACTTTATTTTAAATGGGAAGTGATCTAATAGAAATGAAAATGTCAAAGACTTTCTATCCACACATAGAGAACAGTCACTTCCATAGAGGCAAATCTGAGACTTATTTTGTCCTATACACTACCCTTAAACTCAAATAATTTAAATAGATTAAACATAAACTTTCCATTCTAATAATACTTATATATTATCATATTTCTTTTTATAAGCCTTGTCTATTTTTACAATATGTAATGTAGATCATATAAACTCCACACTTAATAAGAAATAGGCTCTCACATAGTTAATATACCTAGATAAGTTCAAATATAAAAAAATAATGCTAACAGTTTACATCTTAGAATCTCAAGCCCATTAATTATGTTTAGCTATGTCATGTTGTCTCTCTTTCTACATATGATTCAATATAATTTTTTTTAAAGTAACTAAATACGATTCATCAGATTTTTCTTCAATATCTACATTTGATAGTAGAGAACAAAAATGCACATGTGTTTATTTAGGGGTTCTAAGAAACTCTTTGATATTACATTTACTTACATCCTACTACTGTGATTCTCATGAGATTTTTGTTTCATCTGCATTTCTATGTTCATGGTGGTTTAAATTTAATAAACACTTTATGCCTTTATTGGAGTGGGTAAGTGACATTGTTCTTTACTTAGATTCATTGCTTTCTCAGTTAAGAGGGTGCTTGAGGGGAGGGGGACTTTAAAAATTGTATCTCCTTTAAGGAAGGCACCATGACGCAGTGTCTCTTCCCCTCCTGACAGTGCCTCTGCATGGCCACTCTGATCAACCTTCCCCAAAGTAGCTCGGATGTGAAACAGGAGACCTTGAAGCACTAGGAAACACTGAAATTCCACAGAAGACATATTAAGGGTTACTGCTTAGGGCAAAGAGAGCCACATTAACACGGTTTTTTTCTTCTTCCTGCAAATTGTGCTTATTCTGACCCAGAATTCTACCTGCTCTATAAATATGACACATTTTTCCTTTTGAGGAAATGAATGTGATCTGGGTCAGAATCTGATGCAGGCCACTGTTGACAGTTACAGTATTTGTATGTCTCAATGCTTTGATTACAATTTGAGATTCTTCTGTTTTGTCTTAAATACAACCAGGATATACATGAAGTACTGAAAAAAAAAAATAACCTTCAGCATATTCTCCCTCTTCCTAAGCAGATTTTAATGTTTCGTGATTTTTCTTCATGTGTTAAAATAATTTTTTTCAATAATATTTCAATATGTAAATGTTACATATTATTTAATACAGAGTTTCAAAGAATCTCAGTGGAAATATCAGCAGTATAATATCATCTGTATTCTTTATTTCTAGGGTTAATGATGGAAAAATGTCTAACAGTTTCACAGTAATTCCTTCCTTCTTTTTATAGGCAATGTTTACACATATCCTTGAGTTTTTGTTTGTTTACAAGTCAGAGAAAAGTATACCACTTGTACATTTGATTTTTGAAGCAATCATTCTATGATTAGAGACACCATCCTAAGCCTATCTATAACTCACCTATGAATTTTACACCTCTGAGTTTTTTTCCAGATTAACTGAGGTATAATTGACAAATAACTGAATTTGTATAAATAAAACAGTGAATGGGAATTTGACCTGGTGAAATTCAACTCTTTTAACCAACAACATAAACGTAATTTTATATGGTAAAAACATAAAATAAAAGGTCTTTGTATGAGCTCAGATCAATTTTGGTAGAGCATAGTTCAAAAACAATGTAGTTCAAAATATGTTTAATGTCACAAACACAACATTGGAAAGTTTTAATTAAAATATATATTATCTACTAAGCACTACTGTATCCTATTATGTACTCATTATATAGACATGGTAATCTGAAGCAATATGCCAAAAGATTAAAAAAATGAAGACAATGGCCTTAACTTCAGTTGTATTACCTACCAAAATGGTTCAACATGTTATGGAATTTATTAGTTTCACATAAGGCAATAAATATTTTTTCATAAACTCTGATTTCTGGAAAAAAGTGGAGGAGGTTAAATCGTAACAGACAACATTCTTTGTTGTCATATGCTAAATGTTCTTTAACCTCAAAATTGGCATTCGTTGAAGGACTGTAATTTCAGATGCCTATGTTATCAATTAAGATTATATCCTATTGCAAAATGCATCTCCCTATATCTTCCAAAGCATGAAGCCACACATTTGTGCAATGTTTACTACGCACAATAAATTACATAACACAGATGTAAGAAGTCTCATTTTCTGAGAATTTATAACCTAATTTTTAAAGTAATAGTTTCACTTCTCTTTAAATGCAATTCTGTACATAAACATCTTTGAATTGTTTAGTATGCTTCTTATACACCCCAATCCTCGCCTTAGAAGAAAACGTTTTTTAAAACTAAAATGCTTTCACAAATGTATTAAGGAAGTGTCATTCTTTAGAAGTATCATTCTTTTCACTCAGATAAGTTTTCTACTTATTTTGCCTGCTGGTAGCCTCCTTTCCTTCTGAGAGGATGTCTGAGTGGTCACTGATGAGTTAATAGCCTTTAAGAATTTTTAAGATTTGGAGGAGGTGTGATGGGAGAAGAGTTTCGGAGGCAGGTAAAATTGTGGGAACAAATGCCAGGAGTTTAGATATCTGTGCAGGCTCACTGAACATTGCAAGATTAAAAAATGAAGCTATTTTAGCAGGTGTTTTATATATGTGATGCCAAAGAATTCTTCCAACATAATTAATTATGTATGATGCATCTGTGGTGGGTTACATACAACCTGCCCAAGGTCACAAGCAAGGCTAGAATGGGCAAGACTTGAATCTTGGCAGCTTTAGCTCCAAAGCCTTCTGTTTCCATTCAAATATGATGATAAGCTTATATGAGAAATATTCTGGTAGCAAGTCACAAAGAGAAACCAGGAAACAAAGATATTTTTAAGAAGACTAGTTAGCTGACTATTTTAATAGTCCTCATCAGTGACAATGAGGGATAGATTCGGGAAGTAAGGGGATGAGGCAGAAAAGCAATACAATACCAGAAAACATTTGTTTTCTTTAAGTATAAATTCAAGGTGAGGACATATAAGAGTCATCAAAGATGGCTGAACCCTTCCCTGTGCCTGGGTGAGTGGAAGGCTGATGGGGCCATTCATTCACTGTTACAAATAACTAAAGGAAACCTCATTTAAATTGGAGGAGGGAAGCTCTGAAGAGGGCGCTCTCACACACTGCCATCCAAATCCCAAACAGGAAGACTACACAGCAGGAGAATTTCTCATTGCCAGCATAAACACCTTTGTCAATCACTACCTGAGCCTCTTCATTTGGATACTTCAGGTTTGTGGTGGGATTTACAGCCAATGAGAAACTGCCATCCTCAGCCAATGAGAAGCCGTTACCCACACTCAGCCAGTGAGAAGCCATTACCCACACTCAGCCAATGAGGAACTGCCACACTCAGCCAATGAGAAGCCGTTACCCACACTCAGCCAATGAGGAACTGCCACACTCAGCCAGTGAGAAGCCGTTACCCACACTCAGCCAATGAGAAGCCGTTACCCACACTCAGCCAGTGAGAAGCCGTTACCCACACTCAGCCAATGAGGAACTGCCACACTCAGCCAATGAGAAGCCGTTACCCACACTCAGCCAATGAGAAGCCGTTACCACCCTCACTTTTCCAAATGTCCAGCTTCCTCTTTTCCCCTGTAAAAGCAGGCCTTTTTCGTCTGTTCTCTAGATTTGCCTCTGGTTTGCCAGACTTTTTTTTTTTTTTTTTTTTTGCCCCAAATTGCTATTCCTCTACCATGCCCAAATAAACCCATTTTGCTGGTAAAATGCCTGTTTTTTTTTTTTTTTTTTTTTTTTTTTTTTTTTTTTTTTTTTTTTTTTTCTTTTCTGGCAACAATTGACAGAGAAAAATCAGAAGGAAGACATTTTGAAGAAATAGGTTTTTTTGTTATTTTGAATATGCAATTTAGAGGCACTGAGGCATCTATGGCTATGTCATTATTTTTATCTGCTTTTGAACATCTGTGTCCACTTGTTTCTCCTGTAATTTTGAAACTTCTGTGTTTATTTTATGAGTAGCACTACATTTTTTAATTAAAGAGAGCTACAGATAACAATGTCATTCCCTCTTAATTCCCCACCCCCTACTTTACCTCCACCCCCCCAAAGCTAAAAATGCAAAACAGAGAAAGCATAGTTCAAGGGTTTGTTTGTTTGTTTTCTTTCTTATTTCCTTCCCCAGCTTTTTTGTTTGTTTGTTTTCTGGATACACTTTTATTGTATGTGGTTTTATTTTTTCAATCTGTTTTGTTCTTATCTCTTACTGACCTGTTGAGAGCAATCACTTGCAAGCAGAACACGCTGTTAAAATACATATTTAATACATTCAAAACCCCGTTCATGCTGTTGTACATGGCGCTGCTCTTTACCTCTGCTAGCACCTGCTGCCCCCGATGCCTTAGTAAAACCTACATGGTTTTCTGTTCATTTTGAGTCCTGATGGCAGCCCCTTTGCGGAGAATGTAGTTTGGCATTAAATACTAAAATTTATAAAGTAAGTCCTTTAATTGAAAAACATAAACATATCTATTCTATAAAGGCTGCTTCATTTTTATTTTTTATTTTTTTATGACATAGTAGTTTTCATAGGAACAACCGTATGTTCCAGACATAAACGACCAAAGGCTAATAAACAGCCTCATTTTTATTGCCATCCCTGTGACCCAATTTCTTACATTTTGCTATCATATTACATGAATATCTCTTCCTAGGACTTTGGGTCTCTCTTATGTATTCTTAGACTAACATTGACTTAGTCATTTGCAATGATTCTCTGTGGATTCTTTATTTCCAGGTAAATTATAAATGCCATGAGGTTAGTGAACATTATTTCCAAATGTTTATTGCTTTATACCTCTTAATAACATTCTCTAAAGTTCTCAATAATTATCACTAAATAAATCAAATAGCAAATGGGATATTTTGGGTAATAATTTGTTTAAGAAAGTACAATTACTCTATTTGATGAGATATTTTGGTATTTGGAACAATTGTGAAAATAGCAAAATAGGTTCTTTGCATTTATCTTCTTAATAGTTATCTCTAATTGCTCACTTCACTTTCCCTCTCTTGATTCTTGAATTTACTCCTATCACATTTTTAATCTCTGTCTCTCTAGCACATCAGCTCTCATCAAAGTCACCAGTGATTTCCTTATTGTCTGTCAATTTTAGCAGTCGTTTCTTAGACATAATATTTTGGTTTTTAATCCTCACAGGAGGATATACTTTCATTGATTTTTTTTAAGAGAAAGAAACATCTATTAGTTGCCTACATCCACCAACAATGGATCAGATGGGAAACCCAGGTATGTGTGCTAACCAGGAATGGAACCTGCAATCTCTTGGTGCGCAAGTTGATGCTCCAACCAACTTGAGTCACCCAGCCAGTGCATCTCAGACATAATCTTAACCAGTCAAGTAGTAACATTTCATAAAAGTGACTACTTTCCCTTTCTCAATACAGTGTTTCCTTAGAAATTCCACCAGAGCACTTCCTGCAAGTGTCTCCTCTATCTGGTCAGTCCTTTGTAATACTTTCTGCAGCTTTCTCCTAATCTCCCTGACCGTTAAATGTAGGAGTTTCCAGGACTTGATCATTGCATTTCTCTTCTCTACTTACATTTTCTCTCTAGATATGACACACCCAACTCTTTATCTATGAAATGACAAGCAAATATGTTGCTTCTGTCCAGACCTGTCTTCTAAATTCATATTCAGTTACCTTCTTGATGTCTCTACTCAGATATTTATATACCATCCTTATTAATTCTAAAATAATATTTAATTCCAATACTCACTCTCTTTCCCAAAAGTATTGCCTGTTCCTCTCTAAATCTCTCTTATTTGGTAAAGGACAATTTTATCTTTCTGTTTTCTTCCACATGCCACATCTATTAAAGCTAGTTCAAAATTTATAAACATATAATCAAATGCTTGCCTCTTATTAATCATTTCCTCTTTTTACTTAGGTACAATCTATCCCTTTGAGGACAAAAATTATTTCAAATCTATATCATTTACCTCTAACATATCTCATGGCATATACTAATTTCTAGTTTAATTTAGCTCAACTAGAAGTTCTAGAATAAAGTTGCCATTTAAGAGTTTTATTTTCAAGAATTATGTTTAAATTTCAAATAACTTTAGAGAGAGAAATAACTATATTTATATATCCAGTGCTAAATGTTAAAATAATGGTGTTTCTATTTTTTAAAGTACAAATGTAAATCCTCTAAAGTGATACAACTGTCACAGATATCTTTATGCTTCTTTGAAGGCAAAGTTATTGTCTCATGAAAAGAGACAATAACATTTAATAAAAATTATTATTAAATAATCCATAATAATAAAAGCATAATATACTAATTAGACCAGATGTCCTTCTGGATGAAATCATGGTGGCAGGGGCCAAAGCAATTGCCAGGGTTGGTGAGGGCTGAGTCTCTTGTATAAATTTCATGCATCGGGCCTCTACTTGTTACATAAATAAATAACCAAATGAATAGTTTTCTTCAATAAATATTTACAAACTATTTATCTTAAATAAACCCTTAAAAGCACATATTTACTTCGACAGTTTAAGAACTTCCTATTTTTTAAACTTAAAAGCACAGTATTAAATATCTGTAATGAAAAGACAATGGTAAGAGTTGTTTAATACTTCTCTGCACATGTTCAATATTTGTTTATTCCATCCTGATTGTTAAAGTAATATATTCTTATAAAAGCACTGGGCATAATCCTGAAACCAGTTATTATTTTGTTTGCTGCCATAAGTTAATTCCAGCAGGTCATAAGTGCAAGAAGTTCATCAAAAGGTTTGTGGACCTTGAGCCTTCAGCAAGCAAGGGCTGGAAAATACATGTTGCCTGGTGGAAATGGCAAAGAGCATTTCCCCAAACGTGAAAAGAATGCATAAATGATTGCTTGCTGCCAGACAGCTGAGGGGATTTCAAGCTACATGTTATTGCCTCCTACTGGTCAAATACTTGAACAGCCATAGGAGTTCCCCCTATCTGACAAATGATTCTGTATACTAAACCTTGCCTTTGATCTGTATATCTACTTTGCCTTAGGACAATTTGTGTTAATAAAAAGAAAATGGTTCTGAGACTAGCAAAACCTGGTTCCTACAGCAAAGATCCTCTGATTGCCCAAAATGCCTTCCAAAATTATGTTTCCTCTGGACTCTAATCATTTACAGCAGCCCTTTCTCATAAACCCTTCTAGATGCTGGAAGAGACTCCGGCACTTTGCCTGTTGTAGTTTAGTTGATCTCTCACACTACCACACTGTGTCCAAGTCCCTGGTTGACTAAACCAAGAGTCATTCCTATATGCCTGCTCCCTAACACCTTCCAATTTAGTAATTTTTAAAAAGTTAAGTAACTTTCCCAGTCTCTCTGCATCTTGGTGTGAATACATTTCTGACCAATGAAAAGAAAGCAAAAGTTGGAGAAAGGGATTCTGAGAAAGGACAGGTACAGCTGATTGAGCTTGTCCCTCCACTCTGTCCTTACAGCTACAGCAGCCTTCTTCTACCAAAACAGAAAGCTAAGAAAATTACATAAATTCTTGCACAGATGTTAGTGATCCAGGAATCAATGGCAATGATTCTCTTACTTCTAGCCTTTAATTATATTAAAAGAACAACACAGAAAACTATTTATTGAAACCAACTAATTTCTGGCTTTTTCTTCCTTCTCCTTCCTTCCTTCCTTCCTTCCTTCCTTCCTTCCTTCCTTCCTTCCTTCCTTCCTTCCTTCCTTCCTTTCTCTTCCTTCCTTTCTTTTTTTTTTTTTTTTTTTTTTTTTTTTTTTTTTTTTTTTTTTTTACTTTTAGCCAAGTATAATAAGATCCTAGCTGAAAAGAGAAATATATCCAGATTTTCCACCATTTTCTTTTTTCCTTGTATTTAAACTGCTGGGTAAATTATCTCAAGATAATAAGATTTATAAAACTAAAACATGAAACCAATGGTCATTCCTTTCCAGATAACAGTTAATAACCGTGGTGCATCTATTATGTCTGTTTAATGTTCACACCCTCTTGGTCATTCATGAGGCTTTATCTTCATCATTCTTGACTGAACACGTGTTTTGTTGTTGTTGTTGTTATTGTTGTTTTGGTATTTTTGTGTGTTTTGGGGGAGGGAGAGGGTGCCCTATACTTTCACATGTACCACTAAATAGAAGCTTGTAAAGCTTCCTCTAGGATACATTTTGGAATTCAATTATCTTGTAATGGACATTATGTTCATTGTCATCTGTTCTCAAGTTGTGAAAATTCAAAAGTAGTAAAAAGTTTTACTAACCTCAAGGAAATATTATATTAGTAGATCAATAAAAACAAACAAACAACAACAAAAAGTTCTTAATTAGCATTTAACTTGGCTAACATAAATATCCGATTTTTCTAATTTCTGGTTTCATAATACGTTGGAAGTAACTGAAGGAAAAAAATGAGAGGGTGAGGCTGATTGTATCTCTTTTAAAATATTCCACAGAGGACTCAGGGGAAAAGACAAACCTTTTTTGCAAAGACTTTTGGTCACTGCATCTTGCTTTAAGTAATTATTTTAACATAGAATAGATTACTTTATATACTAAGGGAAGGTTGACTGTGACCAAACTCACAAAAACACATTTAAAATCCTATATAATAAAAGCCTAATATGCTAAGTGTCCATCATCTGGTTGGCCATTCAACTGATCAAAGAGTAATATGCTAATGATATGCTAAGGCTCTCAACTTCTCACTATGATGTGCACTGGCCACCAGGCACAGACAGTCAACCAGTCGACCAGTTGCTATGATGTGCACTGACCACCAGGAGGCAGACACTCTGACCAGTAGGTTAGTTTGCTTTTGGGATCTGGCTGATTGGGACCAAGAAAAATGGGCTGGACACAACTTGGAGCCCTCCCACGGTCCCTCCCCACTGGGCCAACCTCCCGTGTCCCTCCCGAGCTCCGACTGTGCACGGCTTGGGTCTCTTGACCTGGCCTGCACCCTCTTGCAATCCAGGCTGAGAGGCCCACCTACCCCTGAGTGCACAAATTTTGTTCACTGGGCCTCTAGTAATTTAATAATAATGGTTAGCAATATAATTCTTTTTTAAACTTAAACAAATGTCCAATACCTGATTGAAACGCATTTTTAATTATGGGAAAACACATTTTTTTTACTAAAATGATTGCTTACAAGACATTAGGATTCTGAATATGTTTGGAATACAGATTTAGAGCCACCAGATAATGTAAACAAAGAAAAAATGGAATCTATGTCAATTTAAACATTGAAATAATATAAATGGTTTCAGACAAAGTATCAATTCAACTTTACACTTTGCCTGAAAACATTTCATTTGCATGTAAAAGAAATCCTTACTACTACAGTAAAAACATAACAAAATAAAACAAAAAACATCTACATGAACCAGATTCTCTTCCTAGCTTTAATATTAATTTTTCAATATATTCTTTGCCTATTATTTTTCTATTATTGCAGTTAGTTATACTATTTATATTAGGCCACATTTGATGGTATGAATTGCTTTGGATATCCAAGAGATAATATTTTAAAATCTCTTCGTTTTGTACAGAATTATTCAGTACAATATCAGAATTATTCAGATAATCTAAAAGTAGTAAGGAATCTCTTAATAGGTAATTGGTAGTACATCAATAGAAAATAAATGCAACTATAGGAAAGTAATAGTGATCCAAAAGGCTATCCATAATGCACTATTCAGTGAGTAAAGAAAGTTGCTGATAATGTGTGGAATATATTTCCATATATTTTCCATAAACAAAATTCTTTATTATTGTATATATCTTAGTATACAGATATATGTGTGGAAGGAAGAACAAACATATAAACACATACATCTATATTTAAAACACTAAGTATGTATTACTTTTATAATTTTAAATTTTATTTTAAAATATATTCAAAGAAAACAATTTTTTAAAGAGGAAGAAAAAAATACCTATATTATGTCTGGTGAGCTTTACCCATCAGGGTAATTAATTAATGCTCTAAATTTAAAAAGGAAGTGTATAGCACTAATTGCTAAGACAGTAATCATTGCTTGAGGATAAATTTAGTTACATCAGTACAATCAGAAAGCCAAAGATATTTCATTTGTGAGGTATTCTTCATCATATTTCCTTACTTAAGAGTATTTCCAAAAAACATACTGAAAAATATTTCAGTATGATTTCCTGATATACTAATGCTCTGTTCCTACACAATTGTTGATGTTTTTAGTAATGATGTAATTTGGCATCATCTTATATATCAACATTTGCAATTATCATTATAGGTATTGAAATCTGTTAATTTCTCATAATGCATACAGGATGCTGTTAGATACTGAATAAATATTTAGTGATCTTCTAATTTAATGAGTCCAGAATCACTGATATCAAATCATAACCTGTCATTTTCCATGGAAAAGTAAAATATGTTGACATTTGATTTGATACATGTAAAGTAGCACATTGAGAATTATTGATGATTTATGAATTAGTGACAGAATATTTTAAATGCAAAAATTAGCATAGTTTCTACTGGAATTTAATGTTCAAAGCCATCATCTCTTTAACATGCAGAGACACCAAAACCCTCCTTCCTTTTGGTAAGATAACTTCAAGTACAACTTCAAAGAGAATGTAGAACATTCAACAGAAACTCTCAGCATTTGTCAATTCATCTATCTATACCTTTCTGTATCCTCTACTTATTCTCTCTGGGTGACCAGGTGATGTCTTTTTGTACTGTTGTTGTTTAATCTCCAAATCTAATCTTTTCACATTTCCTTTGGCTCACATTTCTAGTTTTTTTTGTTGTTGTTGTTTTGTTTTGTTTTAGGAGACTACAATAATTAATGACCTATTTTCTCCCCTGTATCTCCAACCTTTCACTCTCTAAAGATATTCCAAATGAGACTCAAATTTCATATATATATACACACATTATGTTCCAAAACACAGGCGTATATGCTTAGATCATGGGAAGTATTGCCAGATATACTATTAGACTAAAAGATGTTGTGTGGAAACAAGCAAAATACTAGACATTGGAGAAAGGCTCAGTAGGTAAAGGAAGTTTAGGGCTAAGAGAAAGACAAAGGGTGACACTGTTTAAGGAGACTATAAAATATTCAGTCATCCTCATCCTAGAAGTAGCTCTTAACTGTTCTTCTGGTTGGGAGTCAGTCTGTTAGAAAAAAAAAAAAAAAAGTGTGTTTTTTAGAATCAGACACACTGGAACACAGATCTTTGTCCTGCCACATGCTAGCTAAGTGATTATTATAAGCTAGAGGCCCAATGCATGAAAATTTGTGCAAGAGGCCTTCCTTCCCCCAGCTGCCAGCACTGGATTCCCTCCAGCACCCAGGACCCAGGCTTCCATCCTCTGGGCCACCCACAGGCTGGTAAATTTCGTTGGTAAATTCTGGGACCCAGGCTGGCGTCCCGACAGCCCTTGCTTTTTCAGGAAGAACCTCTGGAATGCCGCCTGAAAGATGTCTGGTCTAACTAGCATATTACCCTCTTATTACTATAGATGGCTTAATTCTCTGAACCTCTTTCCCCATTAGTCAAATGGTAATGGTGATGAGTACTTTCATATATTTTTCACAAAAAATAGTATAATAATTTAGTGCAACTGAGATATCCTAGGACATTTTTTAAAGAATGTTGACAACAAGCCTCTACATCTGAGAAGGCTTTGGAAAAATGTTGAGATTTTTCCCACAGGTCCTTTATTTCTTGGTTTTAGAATAATTTAGCTATCCATTCTGGGATTTGAACTTGGGATCTGAACTCTAGGATTTGCGATCTAGAGGTTCAAGGGAAAGAGGTAGCTTTGGGTGTAGATAATGTTTTGTTCATCTATAAACAGAATTTATTTTCCCCTCTACAAGTAAACTTTTTATGAAGAGATATTTTTGTATTATTGTTTAGTTTTACTCTACTAAAAGTAACTATAATTATTCTATAAATGATTTAAACATATGGAATTCTTTACTCTGGGCAAAGAGCAGAATGCCATAAAAATTGCAATGGCTACAAGCATTTGGAGTTTATTAGAGGTGTATTTTTGCTTCCCTTATTATTCATTCTTTACTACTGGGTTATTGTAAAATTACAATGAAATTATATCACTTTGGGTTTGAAGGTGGATGAAATCACTGAGAGGAATTTCGTTGGTAAATCAGAGTGCTCTCCGTTAATCAGCTCCTGCCTGCATGCATAGTATGTAAAACTAAGTGTATGTTTATGAAAGAATGATTACTTAGGAAATGTGCTGTTGTAATAAGAAAAAAGCATGAAGAGAGCAATCTGAGTTAATATGTACACATCATTCTGTGTAACAACATCACAGAAGGGGCTCCAGTTAATTAGATTCCTTTAGATATACAGGAAAAAAAAGGTACTTAGGATCTACTACAATGCATGCTTAAGATATATGGTGAAATAATTTGGATTCTTTTATGAATATATATATATATATGTGTGTACGTATACGTATATGTGTATGCATATGCGTATATGTATATGTATATGTTTATATGTATGTAGAAAACTAACAAAAGAAACTTTAACCTATATTTAAGAAATATTGCTATAGGGTGCTTTTTATGACATAAAAATACTTAAAATATTTTAATAGAGATATTGGCTACAAAAAGCAATTTTAAGAGAGTCTGTACAATATAATTCCAAATATTTAAGTAATTTTTAATTTAAACTTTAGACAAAGCCAGAAATTCTAAATGCAGACTCAAATTATCATATGTTAGTGTTCTCTTGTGAAAAATCCATGTGGTCATATAAATGCATAGGTATAGACAATGGGTTTAGGCAAACAGATGTTTTTTCTTGGCTGGATCTGAGTCATTCCATCTGTCACCTATTGAAGATGCAAAATTAACACCCTTCTGTGAATATGCAAAAGCATTTCCTCCCCAATTCTTTGTGTAAAACTGTTGCCAGAATATCATTCATAGGGAAAAGGCCTACTGCCTCTCCATCCACATATGGCTAGAATCAAAATTTGAGACCTTTTAAGTGGGGAAGCAAAAAATAAGTATTGTAATTTATATTTACATTAAACTTTTATTTCATATTTTTAAATATCTATCATCAGTTCTACTTATATAATTGCAGAGGTGTGTGTGATGAAAATATTTTCATTAGAAAGAGTGGTATTTAAAGTTCCATGATGACCACTCTAGAGCAATGCTGTTTAACAGAGACATGATGCAAACCAGTATGTTATTTAAGATATTCTAGTAGGTATGTTTTTTTTTTTTTTTAAAAAGATAAAATTCATGAACACAAAATGTTACTTAACCCAATATTTCCACAATTTTGACATGTAATCAATACACCAAAAGCTTAATGAGATATTTTGTATTCCCCTTTTCAAAGTATGTATGTTCACTTTATGTCTTATAAATCCGGGGTACCTTTTACAATTAGAGCAGCTTCAATTTGCTTTAACCAAGATAAAGGGCTCAATGACCACATGTGGCTAATGGTCACCACATTGAACAGAGCAGGTTTGGAGCAGAGTGGGTAGAGCATTGGCCCACAAACTGGAGGGTCCCAGGATTGATTCTACACAAGGGCATGTTCCTGGGTTGTAGGCTCAGTCCCCAGTGGGGGCGTATGGAATATAGCAGATGCATGATTCTCTCTCATCACTGATATCACCATAAGGACCATGTACACAACTCTGTGCCACTAAATACTTTGGTTTAAAGTAACTACTTTAACTGTCTGAAGAGTAATTAACAACTGAGCTGAGATATTTTACTCTTGCCTTATAATTCTTTGATAATTCTGTATTTTATGAGTGCTGAAAGTGTGGAACACAAAACAGCTGAGAAGAAGAAACACACACTTTCCTTTACCTCTTCACACTCTAATTCAAAAGTGAATTTAATGTACAGAATGTGGCCGCATGAGGACAGACTTATAATAAAAAGCCTGTGTGTTTTATTTATTGGAGTTAGGGGGCATAACACTACTGTCGCTCATCTCAGCGAACCATCTCTAGGCCATTTTGGCCATTCGATTTGGACATAAGTTATGAGGCCAAAACAAACAAAGGAAACAGATGATGCCATTTGTCTCTCTCATACATCACACAAGGGTCACACTGCTAAAAGATAAACTGTTATATGACCTCTTGGGTAATAACCACTCTCCCATAAAGTAAAAATGTGACAAAGGCATTAAAATGCGACAAGAATACAAAACATTTCAAATATCTGCCCATGTAAGACTGGGAGAATTAAACTGAATTCAGTGACCTCTTTCATATTGTGAAACATCTATAATAGATTCATTGACTTGGAGCTGATAAGCCAGATAAAAATACTTGAACATATACCGTATTTTCCAGCGTATAAGACGATTTTTGAAACGAAAAAAAAAAGTCAACCGAAAATCAGGGCAAAAGACCAAAATTGCACAAAAATTACCTGCAGATCTTGACGGCAAAGTAAGTCTTTTCTTTGAAGTGGGGGGTAGTCCTATACAGTGAATATAGGCCTAAACCTATGTTTTAACTGTAAAATTAGGGGGTCATCTTATAGGCCAGAAAATACGGGTACCTAGTAGTTTTCATAATTTCTGTCATGAATTAAAAAAAAAATATATTAGTTTAAATTTTGGATTGAATTGTTCCCTCGAACAGGAGTTCGACCAGCAGGCAAACCTGCCAACCACCCATGTCCCCTCCCCCGGCCAACCTGGCTGGACCCCACCCGTGCACGAATTCATGCGCCAGGCCTCTAATATATGAACTGGGTGTCCAGATCGTTATGCGTTCCGAAATCGTGTAATCTGGCCACTCAGTGTATATTTGCCAAAGAAACTAAATTAGAATAGAATCTAATGTTTTGTTTTGTTTTTCTATAATAAATGCTTTGTTCTACTAGAATTATATAAAAAGAGCATTGTACAAGCTGAAATAGATAGCACCTAAACATAATAACAAGAACTTGTTGAACATATTTCTTCATAAGATTCTTGATGGAAAAGGAGGCACATCAAAGAAGCACATCAAATATAAATTCTATTTCTCGGGCATATAAAGCAGATGAGGGAAGCATGGAGAAGTTCTAAAATATCAAGTATTATTTTCATTGCAAGTAGTATATGCTAGGAGGCTGCATGCAAAGAAACAACCACAATGTGTTCTATACCAGCCAATCTCTCTGGAAGAAATTCCAGCAGCAGCCTGGAAAGCAAATGGAGTGTGGAGGACCAATCCACAAATTGCAAGCTTGGGAAAGAATAACACTGCTTAGAAAACGAAAGTCAATCAAGATTGGAAACATTTCACCTGTTTTCATTTAAATCTCCAATCTTTTTTCCCTGCTGGTTTACGAAACAGCATCCAGCCTAGAGGGGCCAGAGGGAGTATGAACTCAGCATTTCAAAACAGCCACCCTGACACACTCAAGGAAATTTCCTGTGACTAAAATCCTTATTTGACTAAGAAGACAACCAGGCATTTGGATAATCTTCCAGTCACAACATCGTTTATGAAACTTAAAGCTATTATTTTCTATCATGCTTTTTGTCTGGCCTATATGTAAGATCCACTCGAATAAAGACAAAAGCTTTTTTAAAAACTATCATGGAATTTATAAAAAGGCCAATTACCTGAAATATTACTTGAGTAGCCCCCTGCTTTCAATGAAATGTATATCCACCCCGTTTCAGAGCAGTAAACATTTACTGCAATACTAAAGACCTGAAAAGGCGATGGTTTACTTTCACTTTTCATTCAACCTGCGCCAAAATTCCCCACGGTCATAAACACTCCTCCGGAGTGCACAATCCAAACCTTTCCTATAAATTCCATACCGCCTTATAAATAGCCTCTGACAAGTCAATGCTGACAAGCCAAGGAAATCAAAGAACAGAGTCACACTGCTTTACATTTAAGACTAAACCAGGTATTACATTTTAAGACAGGTATTAATTAAATATATCCAGAGTTTTCTAAAAGGAACAGTTGGCTCCCTGTTATGAATTCTTTGAAATCATTATATTTAAAAGTCTCATACAAAACTGAAATGCTTAAAATCTGAGAAATTTAACATGTCAATTCTGTAGCCATTAAATTATTGGATTAATGTCGTACTGACATCCTATATAATAAACCCTAACATGCAAATTGACCAAACGGCAGAACGATCAGTTGCTATGATGCGTACTGACCACCAGGGGGCAGACGCCCAATGCAGGAGCTGCCTCCTGGTGGTCAGTGTGCTCCCACAGGGGGAGCATGGCTCAGCCAGTAGCCTGGTTGATGGCTGGCGAGTGCAGTGGTGTGGGCAGGAGTATTTCTCCCTCCTCTGCACGCGGGCGGTAAAAAGCAAGGGGTCCCAGACTGCGAGAGCACCAGACTGAGAGAGGGATATCTGCCTGCCAACAAGCGGGCATCCCCTGAGGGGTCTTAGATTGTGAGAGAATACAGGCCAGGCTCAGGGACATCCCCCCACCAGAGTCCCCCACACACCAATGCATGAATGTTGTGCACCAGGTCTCTAGTATATATATATATATATATATATATATATATATATATATATATATATATATATATATATGAATTAACAGAACACAACCTCATAAAATTTTCAAAACGATTCATTTTTCTAGTATTCCAATTAGAGACTTAACTGTCATGAGGGTCCACATACTAGCTAATGAATCCTGTGCATCATCTCAAGTAATCTTCGCACCAATCTTACTAGGTTTAACAATTCCCAATTTAAAAATTACCATTATCATCTAATTTTATAGACACCAAATATGGCAGAGCCAATACTGGGACCCAGGCTTTCATGTTCAAGAACCCCTGCTCTACATCTGCTCTTTATCCTGTGATTTTTTTTTCACAGGAATGATGGATGAACTGTACTATCTAGTCTCTGTTGCCTGGATTATCAATTTTCGTCAAAGCTAATCTGAATTAAGTGCATTAATCTGAGACTATAGGAAATGGCCTGGGAATCCAGGCAGGTAATAGGATTAAAAAACTACCAAATCCCTTTTGTTTGAATGTTGGAAATATTAAGTCAATAATAAGATATTTTGAACAAAAAAATGTGGCTCTGTGATAACTCTGACCAAAAGTAACCTCACAGGTTGATCTGATCATAAATTCTTAATGGGGCAGGTCGTGGGTGGTCATGGGTGGTAGTGCCCCAAACCTATACAAGTTTTACCTTAGCCTTAAGCAAGTCCTGCCCATTGTGTTTGTGCATGTAGGGTAACTCACCACAGAAATGCCAGGGCAAACCTCTTTTTCAGACCCCTGGAAGGCTTAACCACCCTTAGGGGAATAAACAATCTTGTTAACTATCCTGTAACTTGCTTTCTCTCATCTTCATGTAATCTTCCTATGTTCCCTCCTTAAATCCAGATGTATTAGAGGGCATGAGAGGGGGAGAGGGGCTTTGGGGGGGGGGGGTAAGGTAACATATATAATACCATAATCAATAAAGAAAACAAAGAAAAGGCACTACTGTGAAACTGTCATTCTCCAGAGCATTTGAGGTTTTGCTCCCTGACATGTCACCAGTTTGGCATAAATAAACCCAAATGCACTTTTATAAATATTCTCTAAAGTTTTTATATTTTGTATGTTGACAATACACACTGATTTGGGGTTATACAACCTCACATGGCATTGAAAGCCACAAGTGATCAATCACTATGGTTTTAAACTTCTCAGTCTCTGTAGATGCCTCTGCCTATGACCTACTGCCATCGGTACCTGTAGCTCTCATGCCAGTGAGAAAGAAATCACTTCCCTTCCTTCAAAGGGCCATCAGAGGAATAGAGGAAAGTTACCTGGGTTACTTTGAATAACTTTCCTCCTCTCCCTGGGAGGTGTTTTCACCATCCCCAACATTAAAAATCCTTGATATATAGATAAATAATAAATAACACATATTGAGTGATTTATCTGAGCCAGGCACTGTTCTATGGACTCATTCAATCTTCACAACCAATTTATGAACTATATTAAATTGCTATTTTATATACGAAGAAAGTGAGGCTCAGATAAATTAATGGACTTATCCAAGGTCATACATCCAAAAAATGGGAGAGCCTGGCTTTGACCTCCAAAAGTCTGATCCTAAAGATAGCACACTTCATCACCATACTACCCGGCCTCTCATTAGATGGTTGAAATAATTATTTTAAAAATGATTAAAACAAATATGAAAGAAATCACCCTTAAAGGTACAGTAAAGAGACTCAAAGACTCAAGGAGAAAAAATTATTTCATGAATATAGGTCCATTCCAATCTAAAACAAACCTTGACTTATAAAACTTTAATTTGGACCTAAGGATAGAAGGCTCTCTCTCTCTCTCTCTCTCTCTCTCTCTCTCTCTCTCTCTCTCTCTCTCTCTCTCCCCACTCTCTCATCCTGTTCTTCTCCCCTCCTCTTTCTTTCTCTCTCTCATGTGTGTCCTTGCTCTAAACAACTGTTACAAACCAGCCTTTATTGTGCCCAAGTGCCAAAGTGCCACTATTGTATAAATCGCCAGAGTCTACCATGTACATTCTTTTTAGAACTTAATTGTCTATTTATTTCATTAAAAAATAACACTTTTGACATATCGCTTATTTGGTTGCTTTAAAAATGATTAAAATCTAAACACTATGACTAAATGTAATGACATAAATAAATCTCATAAATATAATATGTAGGAAAAAAAAGCCAGATATAAAGAGTACAATGACTCAATTTATATAAGTTACAGAAAGTATGGAAACAGGGAAAGTTCCCTTCTGTGTTAATGCCATGGGGCACAAAAGGGTTTCCGGTTCTGATCCTATTGTGTTTTTTCTCGATCTGCCTGGCAGTTATACCAATGTTGCATTTGAAGAAATTCACTGAGATTTACACTCATGTTGATAGACTTTTACACTACATATGCTATATTTCAGCACGACGGTTTGCATTAAAAATCATGAAGTCATCCCAAACTCTCATTTTGCTAATTATAATTTAGCAAACTATACTTTTTTCTCTTCCAAAAAATATAATAAATGCTTCATAAAGAAAGCAAACAATATTCCTACATAACATTGTAAGATTACTGTTTTCCTATATATGAGTTTTAAATGTCAAATTTATCATTTATATACAGTAAAATTCATCTTTCCTCATGTACTGGACTATGACTGTTGACAAGCACATATATTCGTGCAGCTGTCACTACTATCACGATGTGGAACAGTTCCATCATGCCCCAGACCTCCTCATTCCCTTTTGTAGTCAACCTTTTGCCTCGTTGCCCAGCCTTTGGTAACACTGATCGATTTTCTGTCCTATAATTTGCCTTTTTCCGGAATGCCATATAAATAGAATCATACAGTATATGTTCTTTTAAGTATAGCTTCTTGCTTTTAGAGTAATGTTTATGAGATCCATTCATGTTTGGAATATGTAAGCAGTCACATCCTTTCTATTGCTGAGTTACAGTGTATGGATATACCATAACTGAAGAACATGTGAGTAATTTCCGGTTTGGGTTGATTCTGAATCAAGCAACTGCATTCATACTTATGTTTTGTATGTGCGTGAGTGACACATTTCGTTTTTAAATTCCAACTTGTACTTTTACCTTCACAAAATATTTTCTTTATTGCCTTTCATCTATGGTAAGTCTGATACCTAGAGCATATACCAATCAGTTCAAAATAATATAAAATCAGAAACTGAACCAAATAGCAAACATCTTATAAAAATACATCAACTTTTGCAAATTCCTCCCTTAAAATATTTTTACCTCATCTACAGAATTAGGAATGAACTGTTGTCTAAAAGTGCTAGCTTCATTCAAAATTAATTTTGTTTAATTGTATAACTTTTAGAATAATTATATTACTAATTTGGATTTGAAGTCATAATCAACAAAGTGAGAAGAGGTAAGAAAGGTGGCTTGAAAAGTAAAGTGTAATATGTCTTTCTAATTCCCGAATTGAACACATTATAAATTTCAATCAGCTGGTTAGTACTTTTCATCCATGATCCCTGGGATAATTTGAGTGGCAAAATGGAAACATGGTTGATGTTACCTAGCATGTTGTGGTAAAGTGGAATGGCCCGTCCAAGGGTAGTAAATGCAGTCATGACTAGTGGGACCGCTACACCTGCAGGCAATTACAGAACAGAAAACGTCATTCTCCATTCACAGTGACATGCACACACATGCACCAGTGCTCACACATGGAGCCTGCAGGAAGAACATGGGAAGCAAGCACACCAAGTACCTATCCATCAGGCCAATGCAGTCTTCAATACTTGAGCCTATGCACCTGCAGAAGATCCAAATTTTAAAAATACAAGGAAAACATTAGTCAATAAAAAAAAAAATCAATACGATAAATACCAATTGTGCAAAATTCTTAATTATAGTTATTAGGCAATTTTGGAACACCATGAATGTAAAAGCAATGAGGATATTATTGCTCCATGGATACACAGGAATAAATTGCAAATACCACCCAAGTGGAATGCAAAGAAATATATATCCACAGAAAAAGACATTTTGCTGTATTTTGTGGGTAGTTTCCAAACACATATTGCTAATTTCTAAGACTTTCTATTCATTTGCATCAATCATGATTATATGTCTTGATGAATAACTTGGTATTTCCATGGCTATAATTGGTTTTATGCATATGCTTTCTTCTATAAACTCTTCAATTTAAGTAAACACAAAATCAATAAAAAAAGGAAACATATACTATTGAATATAATATAATGACTTGATGCTTAATACCCATTAAAGATTGATTTTGGCAGAAAGTGAGTTAACATTCTTTAATGCTAGTCTCATAGATACTTTACATAATCACATTATTCCATTCCTTGGCTGTGACTGTCTTTATAACATACTTATCTTTAAACATGAATTCATTTAAAAAGCAAATTAACTGGTTTCACCATACTGTGGTTTATCTTGACACTCTTTTTTTAAAAGAGCAGTGCCATAGCAGGCAAACAAAAACTGGTTTTTAACTGCCAAAATATTTAATGTAAACAATAACAAATAAATTAATTCTCTCCAAGGAAATGGATATGGTTAGACTCAGGTAACTAAAAGTCCACTGAGATTAACATTTACTATTATAGTAAGTGAAATAATATAAATACACAAAAGTCAGATGGAAAGCCCCCATAATTTCATTTTGATGTATTCTAGAAATATTCTTCTTCCAACTTCCAATGTACTTAAATTGCTTTTCTTTTCTGTTTTTCCACATCAAAGACATATAGCTCCAGTGCATCAAGATTCCTCATACAGCTATGATTTATAGAACTGTCTAATTCAGTGGTAATGAAAATGACTTTTTCCAAACTAAAATTTCTTAAACAGAAAAAGAAGTTAAAATCACTATATCATGGATAAAAATGTATCATGCATAAGGCCAGACTATCCATTATGTTTTTAAACAACTAAACATCGGTGAACTATTATTACTATGCCCAAAAATAATTATGTCACTATGTTTTTGTTTCAAAACTATGTTATAACACTCAGACTAGGTAAAAATTGGAATTGGTTTGTTTTTGTTTTCAGGATTGTTTTTGAGAGGCCAGACATTTTTAAACATACAGATATATGGGAAATACACTATAAAAAGTTTTTTATATGCAAATAAATAACTAGAGTACATAGTTTTGAATTAATATCATAATCTGTAATTAAAACTTTCCTGAATAATGGAAAATTAACTACTTAGAACGTTTCCAAATTGTCTTATTATGATTTCTTTTTATTCAATTCTGAATAACTTATTTTTTCTAGGTTCCTATTGTATTTTCTTCAAAGTGATATTTTAAAATATACTCTATTGCCATTTTGGAAAATAAATAGCCTACTTATTTCCAAGTGAGAATTTGAAAGCTATGGTTAGTTTGTAATCTATGTCTTTTTTTTTTCAATCCTCATCTGAAGATAATTTTCATCATTTTTTTGAGAGAGAGAGAAAGGCAGAGCAAAATATAAAAGTGAGAGAAACACATTGATTCATTGCCTCCTGCTCGTGCCCTGGCCAGGGCCCAGGCCTGGGAGGAGCCTGCAACAGAGGTAGGTGTCGTTGACTGGAATTGAACCCAGGACCCTTTGATCCACAGGCCAGTGTTCTACCCACTGAGCAAAACTGGCTAGGGCTGTAATCTGTAAATTTATAATATTCTTTGGAAAATATTTCCAAATGAAATTAAACTTGAGGAGAAAGTGCGAATAACAAAAATCATTCACTCATTAAAAACAAAACAAAATTGTATTGCATGCCTACTCAGCATTCCTACCATCTTAGGACCTGGAGGTGGGAAAATAAAAGAGAAGTTAGACATTTGCCTGTTTTTAATGAGCTCACAGTTTAATGAAGGAGACAGATGAGGCAATAGGACAGGGAGAAGTAGAAGCTAGAACATGAGGTGGCAACTGGAATTGGAAGACTATTTGTTCAGGCATACGCATAATAAAAAACCACCAGAGGCTTAAAGAAGTAGCGAAATTGCTGGAATGTGTTTTACATAGATATCTTTGTGGAGACGGGTCAGTTGGGAGCCAGGAAGACATGTTTGTTACAGAGACTCTTTTAGTCTGTTCAAAAGATGGACTAAATTAGGAAAACGATACCTAGGATAGAGGCAAAGGGACAGATTTAAAAAAAAAAATCTAAGAAGGTATGGGGGCAAAAAGAAAAGTGAATGGCTGACTTGATGATGAGAGGGGAAGAAAGAGTTAAGAATGACTTACATTTCTAATTTTGAGACTAGTGCTACCATTAGTGAGAGAACGCGAGAAGAGGATCATCGTTTTCCTGGGCGTGTTGGGGCAGGAGGAGTTGCTGATTTCAGTTTTGTGAATGAGCCTAGTGTGGCTCCTCTATCATCCAGCAGGAGATGTTCCTGAGCAGCTAGAAAATGAATCTGTCGCTGGAGGGTGGGGATGGAGGCCGACAGAACAGTGTAATAATCACTTTTGAAACAACATACAGGAGAAAATGGAAATCATGTAAGTGAATGAGGTAGATGAAGAACAACCTATACAGTGAAAAAAGTATCGATTGAGACTGAAACCCAAGGAACTCCTGTAACTCGTGAGTAAATGACATGCGGTGAGTTCATGTCACATGGGGGGAAATAATAAAGTATAATGAATTAATCACAGCATCCTTGAAGCCCAATCAGAAGTGAACGTCAGGAAACAGGGTGATATCAGTGTCAAATGCAAGGAAAGATCTAGTAAAATAAGAACTCCTGAGCGTATTTCAGTTGTCATTGTGAGCTCACTAGAATTCAGGTTGCTGTGAACTGAGAAGCTAATTGAAGATGGAGGTAAGGGAAAAGGAAGGAGAGAGAAAGAGGGGATGGGACATGTGCTAAGGAAAGTCTGTTGAGAGACTTGTGTAGGACATTTGAGATTTAAACATGTTTATAGGCTGAGGGTACAAGAAACAATGGAAGGCAAAGAAGAATGAGGGCATGACTGAAGAGGTACAATCCTTTCTCAATACAAGTCAATGTGCATTTAAAGATGTACATTCTATTTCAACTCTGTGCTTCCTATAAACAATTATTTAGCACATACAATTTGTATTGATTCAGCAAGATCACATAATAATGAAAACAAACTTTTTGATGAAAAATCTCAAGTATGAGGCTGAATAAGATATGGAATAATATGACTTTCAACAAAATTAGTGTTCTAAAGTAGAACGCTCGTGGAAATATCAGAAAGAGGAATTATGAAATATCAGTGTAACATTATAAAATATTTGGAATTTCAAATATTCAGCTGTTTGATATTTGCCAACAACATAGTTGAGATTTTTTTTAATTCTTTATCAGTTAATATATTTTCACAAAATCTCCAAATTTTTAAATGAAAATGGAGGAATATTTAAAAATTAACATTAAAATAGTGTTGAGAATAATTCCACAACACCCTGTCTTCCCTCCTCTCTATCAACAGAAGTCATTTCACTAAAGGAATCTAAAAATGTAAAAAAGGATTGACAATAAAGAGTAAGACGTAGAAGAAATTTAGTAATATAAAATCATGCTTCTAATATTAATAGACATTTAATAAAGTTGTTTTTTAAAATGCCCTTATGAAAAATAAATATCCCAGCCCATGTCTAAAAACCAAATTAAATTGACATTTATCCTGGACTAGTGGTGCTAGTGAGGAAACTATAATCCCTGTCCTTATGGTCATTTAATTGCATAGTAAGTTTACAGGTCCTCCTTAAAGATTTCTGACTGGCTGATTTCAAATATGAAAACCATTTCTAAGATTTAAATTCTTGCTCATCGTTTCAAAATGTGGGCAAGAGTCTCTAAAAGACAGACTTAAACCGTTGAGAATGAACATTCACTGCGCTGT
The DNA here is from genome assembly GCF_014108245.1 of Pipistrellus kuhlii. Classification (NCBI taxonomy): domain Eukaryota; kingdom Metazoa; phylum Chordata; class Mammalia; order Chiroptera; family Vespertilionidae; genus Pipistrellus; species Pipistrellus kuhlii. Next base: position 4,422,779 of record NW_023425573.1, on the reverse strand, counting down.
GACTTCCTTGTGGTCCAGAGCTGTCTTGCCTGTCTCTGAAGCTGGCTATCACTCACTGTCTCTGATGCCCAGCAGGTGTTTAATGAGAAAAGACTGCTAAACGACCGTCCTTTAGTCAAAACAAAAAGGGACAACATTCTTATTTTCTTTTCTCTAGGAATATTAGTGAGAATCCCCTGACAGGTGCTAAATGGATAACCTACTTTTTAAAAAAGTATCTAAAGAACTTATTAGAGCCAATTTATCTAATGCACTTTTAGAGTAGTACATGTGCTTTCAAGGTATTAAACAGATCATTTCATTTTCAGAAAACCATTAAATAGTATTCAAAGGCAGAAGTTTCCTTCTTAAAAAACAAGTGACTTGAAAGACTGTGCCCATTAACTTGGTTCTTGAGTGATCGAGCTGACATAATATTGGCAGAGAAAAGAAAAGCTGTTTTCTAAAGCTGGCCTGGCGAGCTCACGCTTCCTAACAGGGTCGTAATTACATGTGTTTTGGGATAAAAATAGTCACTCGTCCCATCATGCCACTGCCCTTGCGATCTATCAGGGCTGCGCAGAGCACTCCACTGCTCCAGCGGCAGATCTCAAATCATAGTGCTCCCCAGCAGTGCTGACCAGAGGGGATTCAGGAAACACGGACATTTCTAAATTCTGTTGTGTGGCTGGGGCCACAGCACTTGTGTGAAGGGAGTGAACCCGGACCCTATGGAGGCTATGAGGGAAACAAGCAAAAGGCCCAAAACTAAATAAAAGCAAAATCAGAAATCCTTCAGCTGCTCATTACAGAACCCATGTACCTTGGAAGAGACCAGGGGATATACTATTCAAATCCTGCCTCCCCCCCATTCTGTGGCCATGAACTGAAAAGCATGCTTCTATTTGCTGGGCGGCCCCCAGTGATCTGGCCAGACGTGTTCTCCATTACACCTGCCTACTCCCTTTTGGCGGACACTCGCCTTTTGGTGTTGGAGTAAATCGATATCTTCATTGTCTCTCTTTCTAACTCCCCCCCCCCCCCCCCAGGATATATATTTTCTTTTATGGCATAATCCCGGTTTAAAAGGTGCTGAGGGGAAGACACACCGGTGACACACGCAGACTGGGGCTCTGTGATGTCGCTTTCATTTCCCTAATGGCTTCCTTGTAATTAGATTCGCAAACAAACAGCAAAAGGCCTTTTTTTTTTTGAATGGCAACAGCTGTTGACATCAACGTTATATTAAATAATTTACTGGTTTAATTTTAGGCACAAAACAATAAAACCCTCTTGTGGATGATGCTTTGAGCGGCAAAGTTTTCCCCTTTCAGTAGCTGGTGCCTCTGCCCCAGCAGGACCAGTAGTTTCTCCATGAAATACTCTTAACCCAAGCATGCCAAAACCTCAGAAGGGGAGCAGTCTATTCCCTCTGGTTTCTGGGAAGTACAGTATCCATGTGATTACTTCAGTGCCCTCACCCTGAGTGCTTATATCCAAACCAGGGAGCAGCACAGCTCCTCCAAGCTGAGTTTGAACTTGAATGGCACAATGTGGCTCTACCTTGGAAGACCTGCCATGTCACAGAGCCACTGAAACGGATTTCTTGACCTGCAGGACACGCAGCAGCACCCGCACACGGATGGCCTCTTGGCAGAAGAGAATGCAGCTTGCCTCACTTCTCCAGTATCCCCCAGCAGCTAGCCCTTCATTGGGCAGAAAACCTCTTTACGGAATCTCATGCTTTCCTGGTGGGAATAACATAACCAAGAGGATTCTCAACAAGCAGATGCGTTTGTACATGTGTGTGCACATGGGGTTGGGCACTCACAAGAGAGACGAGGTTTTATGGACAGAAAGGAGAGAGAGCATGTGAAGCTGCTCTCAACTCTAAAATTATCCACATTCTGAAGGAAAGAATAAGAAAAGAAAACAGCTTACTGGCATGGATTTGTTGAAAAAAATAGTTGGTGGGATTTGTTAGGTAACTGACATTATTTCCATTATCGTGCGGTACTGTTCTTCTTTCTGGAAAATGTCTTTGTTATTCAACTGTTATCAGCATCAAAAATTTTATTTCTTTTATGACATCTTTTTGAAAAACAGAAAAATGTGTGTCCATCTTTGAATTGTCTTACATCAAACAAAAAATAATTTCTCAGGTATAGGTTAACTTGTAACAAAGTTATTTAAAAAAAACACACACAAAAAACAACTATTAAAACAAACATTACCAGGGTCCCCTCTTTTCTGCCACTACTGCTTTTGCTTATATTTTGTTGATGGAGTAATCCAAGGCAGTTTTTACCAAAGAGAGCTAACCTAACTTTAAACTGGTTGTAACAGCAAAGACACAGAAATAGAAAGCCTCTGCTAAAAATTTACTAAGCACACATCTTAAAAGTATGATTACTTTTTTTGCTCAGTGGATAGAGTGTCAGCTTGCAGACTGTAAGGGTCCCAGTTTGATTATGGTCAAGGGCATATATATATACCTTGGCTGCAGGATCATCCCCAGTACGGGGTGTGCAGGAGGCAGCTGATCAATGTTTCTCTCTCATCGATATTTCTAACTCTCTATCCCTGTCCCTTTCTCTCTGTAAAAATCAATAAAATATATTTAAAATAATGAGTATGGTAATATGGTAATGAGTATGGTAAAATAATGAGTATAGTAATCTTGTCTTTTCTGATAACTTCAATCTCCTGTAAGTTTGAAAGCACTTTCACACAGCATACCAAAGTACACCCGACACTGCTTCATGAAGACAGCAATAAAACAGTTCTGATTAAGTGGGAATATTTCAAAGGGTATACATTTGCTTCCTTAAGTCATTCTCTTAGAAAGGACTTTTGTTAAAGTCAACATGTCAAATATAAAGAGGAATAGAGTTCTGTATGAGAGCACTCTACACTTTGTAGCCTGTGTCAGGGGTGCAGGATGGGTGTGGGCCTTTGGGTTAGCAATGCACGCAAGCCTGAGTCCCTGTCAGCCAGCCGGTGCTTACCCTTGTGTGCAGTTTGGATGGCATGGGTGGCACTCCCGGTCCTCATCAGCATACTTGAAAATGAAGCTGTTTGCCCCCTGTAAGCCATCTGGGCATTTCTCCACACAGTTTGGGCCATCCTTAAAATGGGAGCACTTTGTACAGTTGTCAGGTCCCTGAAATGTGAAAAACAAAATAAATTAAAGAAAACTAGATGCCATTTGTCCTGAAATGTATTTGGTTGGCCTAGATACTGAGACTTGAGTGGGTGGCCAATCCGCCTCTAGGAAATTGGGAACAGTTTAGTAATAAAAATGGGAAGGTAGCTCTTGTAGCTTTTTGATCAGCAACATTTTCCAAGGACTTTCCAGAACAGCAGTATTTTCTTTCTGTCATTTATTAATGGTGAAATTAAAGACCAACCACATTTGATAACAACACTTTCCCCCCCAGAAATATGAGAGATTTCTCACTAAACAGTTAATTTGGAAAATAAAATGGTAGGAATTACATAACACCAAATTTCATACAAAAGTAAGATGTTAACTCTCCTTTGGTCGTTCAGTGACAATGTGTACATTAAATATTAAAAATTAATATGGCTGAATTATCAGAAATTAGGCAGTGTAGGTCAATAAAAGTTAATTTCTAAGTTAAACCAGCTTCTGATAATGCTAAAAACCATATCATGATCATTTTTAGGATTTCTCTAAATCGCACAACAGTACTAAGAGCTATAGAAAGACATACTCTTATGGTCAAATATCCAACTCTTCATAATAATAAAATAAATACAATTAATGGAGTAACTTATCTAAGAGTGAAATTAATATAAATATAACCATGATAAATTTAAATAAAACTAATGTTATACATTTATGTTTATAATATACAATAATTTTATAATATGTAGGATGTTAGTAAGCATTAATAATATGCATTAAATATATTACAAATACCTAAATATCATAGCAAAAGTAAAAATTTAAAACTATATTAAACTTCTAATGATTTTACAAAAATCTAATTTGCATTTGGTGTTGGAGGAAACCTGCAAGAATTAAAGTAATATATCCTCTCATCATTTTGAGAATATTTTGATTAAAAAATGTTATTTTCTTAAGACAGGCCCATGTGCTCACGTTCAGCTCTTTGAAATAATGATATCACTTGCTTGAAATCCACTTGTAGGTGTTCTTTTTGAACATCCTATTGTCTTAGGATTCCTCTTTGCTTGACTATCCCCCTGAAACTTCCTTCTCTGACCCATTTCTCTGCAAGATCTGTCTATATCCATAGGCCTCAACAATTAGGACAGATCACACTGAACTTCATTTGGAGGATTAAGATTCTATAAGTACAGAGGGAGCACATTCATTTTACTAGGTTTATAACTACTGACTGTATGAATTTGGGAGCCAAGAGCAAGCAGACTTTAAACAGAGCTATGTGTTATGTAAGGGAGGGTGGGAATCAGTCCACTCAAGAGAGTCATTTCATGTAAAGGTTAACCCAAAAGCAGTTAGGTTTTGTAAACCGGTAACATAGGCACCCAGAAATCAAGAAATATGAAGTATTATAATTTAAAGAGAGAGGCTGTGATGAAGAATAGCAGTGCCAAGAAGTCAAAAGTGATCTGGAAGACTTTTCAGGAAATCATGAAGGCTAAGGTTCAATCAAACACCTGTCTATATCTCTATTTTGATGTGAGACTTAGAGCTTTGAGAAAAAATAAATTATCCTATGACACCTAATCCCTATTCACCCTGAAGAGTTTGCTATTGGAAACTTCTTATTTCCTTCCAGAAAAGAATACTTCACATGCTTCCAATTTTCACACCTGCTCATGGGTACTTAGGCACGTAATGCCTTCTATTACACAAAATCATTTACTTTGCAAGCATGCTCAGTGGCATGACTTATTGTACAAGACAAGAGACATGCTGATGTCTGCTTGCAGAACACAAGAATATAACTTACTATGAGCAAATTAGGCAGCTACAAGTGGCAACTAGAAATTATTTTCTTTAAAATTGTAATGCAACACAATGTCCAGGTAAATCAGAAGATATAAAAATTATAAAGCTAAAATTAATTCGCATTTAAACTTTAAGTACACTATAATAAGATAAATTGTTTTTGTTTGCTTACTTTTTTTTTTCAAGTATCTCAACTATTTCATTGTGTTATCCTTATACAAAACCTGATATCCTAAGCTGAAATAACTAAAGAATGTTGTGGCAAATCTCAAAAGAAATCAAATGTACTGTTTCTCCACCTCATTTCAATAACAAAGAGATAAATGTATGTCTAATGCTTATTCTTTCATCATTATATTCCCAAAGCTTTGAAGAACCTAGGTTCAGTGAATGAACTAATCAATGCAATAATAGAAAACATAGGTGAAGGCAATATTCTTCCTTATCTCTGATTTTAAGCTGCCCTTGGACTCAATAAACTGGACAGACAACTATAAGATAGACCACATCCTGATAGAAACAATGCATTTTTTTTTCTTAGTGACAATGTTTTTTCCAAGTAGCAATTGTAAGAGACAAAACTTCTTTTCACCAGTAACTGATTCTCTTTCACTTCCAATTACATGGAATCTTGAAATTCTCTTCTCACAAGAGGTGGGGTATATCTTGCTTTGGACAATGAAATTCAATAGCACGCATTTATAAAACTGCCAATACTAGCCGAAACCGGTTTGGCTCAATGGATAGAGCGTCGGCTTGGGGACTGAAAGGTCCCGGGTTCGATTCCGGTCAAGGGCATGTACCTTTGGTGCGGGCACATCCCCAGTAGGGGGTGTGCAAGAGGCAGCTGGTCGATGTTTCTCATCGGCGTTTCTAGCTCTCTATCTCTCTCCCTTCCTCTCTGTACAAAATCAATAAAATATATTTAAAAAAAAATAAAATAAAATAAAACTGCCAATACTAAACTCTTCAACCTTCTCTTTTACTGCTTCTGTGATGCAGGAACACCATGTAATAAAATAATGATTTCAAAGAAACTAATAAACTAATTATTTACTAGAATAATTTATGCCATAGGAGCCAGCATGAGGAATATAAAGAGCATGGATTTTTCTAGCAGCCTAACATCGTCAGAGGAGAAGGCAAATTCTTCATTACACTAAATATACATTACCAAAGTGTCAGTCTCTCTAAAAGAGATTTTAATATTTTATGACTTATGGTCAAGAAGGCATCTAAATATGATAGCTTTAAAAGAAGTCTTATATCAATATCTCTTTAATAACCCATTATGAAACTTTATTTCCCTATGTTGTTTTATAACATTCTTTAGAAAATCTCTATTTCTCATGTCATGGGTAAACTGTTATTTTCCATTACTATCGTTAGTGGCAAAAGTAAATGGCTGCATATGCCCTTTTGCATACACGGAGATCATTAAGTGTTAAACTGTCTTTTAGACTGGTTCTTCAGGCCAAATCACACCACTTCTTTTTTTGGAGGTCTGATTTTCCTAGTTTTCCACATCCTTCTTTAGATGAAGTTCCAGTACAGCTTACTGGGGCATAGTGGAAGCGTGGAGGGCTCAATGATTTTTCCCCCTAAGTTAATTAAGTGCATAATGGGCACTATGGTAGAAAAGTTAGTAATATTTAATTTTAAAATAAATTCTTATGGAGAAATGTTGAGGCGTTGGCTACTCCCAAATGTTGGTTCCCAAGTCATCTACTGAGAGCTGACTCAATACACAAATGAACGGGAAATTTGTCTAAAAAGGGTGAATATAAAACTTTGGAATGACAAACGCATACCAATTTCATTATTAAGAAAAAACCTGAGTGATGGCACTCAAAGGGAAGACTGAAAAGTAATGATCATTTTCTTTGTAAGGATAACTTCAAACTCTATAAATGTCAACTTGTCCACTAAGACCTTTCTGATCCCACACCCTATACCACACCCTTTCCTAAAATTTCCATTGCTCAGTTTTTCTCTTTGCCATAGTACCTATCACACTGCTTAATACTTTAGTTTGTATTTGCCTTCCTCCTTCTTTCAATGAACCTTCATAACTATCATAGTATGTTTACAATGACATAATGGTTAAATAATTAAACACAGAATGTTATAGTTTACCTCAAAACAACACCAACTTTCACATTTTCATATCTTTGCATATTTCTGAATTTCAGATTCTTATTCAAAGCATAGCTCAAAAATCACTTCTCTATAGTCTGCTTTGATGGTCTACTTTCCATCCCAAAGATAGATTTAGATTCTCCCTCAACTATGCTCCTATTAAAATCACATATAATAAAAGCCTAATATGCTAAGTGTCCAGTCGACTGGTTAGCTGTTCAACCAATCAAAGCATAATATGCTAATGATATGCTAAGACCACTCAACTGCTTACTATGATATGCATTGACCATCAGGGGCCAGACAGTCGACCAGTTGATCAGTTGCTGTGATGTGCACTGACCACCAGGGGGAAGACACTACAACCAGTAGGTTAGCTTGCTGTGGGGTCCTGCTAATTGGCCTGAGTGAGATGGGCCAGACACACCCTGGATCCCTTCCATAGTCCCTCCCTAGCAGTCCAACCTCCCATGTCCCTTCCTAGCTCCCCTTGGCCTGATCTGTGCCCTCTTGTAATCGAGGGCCCCTCAGGGGATGTCAGAGAGCCAGTTTCAGCCCAATCCCACAGGCCAGGCTGAGGGACCCCACTGGTGTACAAATTTGTGCACTGGGCCTCTAGTTTATTTACATTTTAGTTTATCAATTATTTTCCTTCAAGTTAATTACTTGTTCATCTCTGTTTTCTTTTCAACACTGTGCAGTCTTCAGAGACAAATCCATATCTCCTTTTAAATATACAATCTGGGGCTTATATATTTAAGAAATTGAATTTTTACATATTTTACCTCCATTACCAAACTTAAACGTCTCTTGAGGGTGAAATATCAAACATAATCCCCCGTTATATCCTACAGACACCTATAGAATGAATGGATAAGCGATACAGCCATGACACAAACACTCATACATGAAACTCAATAAGGCAACACAAGCACAGATGTCCTCCGGCTTACCGGTCCATGGCACGTGAGGATGCCATCTTCCATCTTCTCACACTGGGGGTCACACTCCACACAGATGGAGCTGTTCGCAAACTCCCGGAATTCTCTGTGAAAACATCAGCTGCGTGAGGTGGTGTAAGCAAACAAGCTGTCAACTTAACAAATGAAGTAACATCTGCTAAAAGTCCTATTGGCAGAGTGAATTCTAGAGTTTGTTTCTCCCTGTGCCAGGAGCCTCAGGATCATTTCCCTGCACATTAAGGAGTAAGTTCTCCATTAGGAGGCAAGATAAACGGCAGCCAGATGGCTCTCCTTGCCCTCCGCTGGGTTCAACGATAGACTCATTCAGGAAACCTCTCACTTGTGAGAGAGACTGTAGCCATCTCAAAAAAAAAAAAAGAGTATAACTATTCCGATGACACAGCAGAACCGTTTTAACTTTGGAAGTAAGGCTATCTCTATAAAATTTTACTTTTGGTGGAAGCTTTGTGTTTTTTTTTAAACTCTGAAAGGACTATTGTATTTTTCTTGTTGCTAAGTTGCATGAATGTTCTTCATCCTTGTCCTTCAAATCCCAAGACTCTTTAATTTATTTTTGGTGAAACTTCAAAAAATGCTTTGATTTCTTTTCTTCTTTTAAAATACCTGCCTTAGAGAATTAGAGAAAAGATCTTTTTATGGTAGATTTTATTTTCTCAGATTATTGATCTAATAACATTTTTTTCCAGTTTAAATTCCTTTTGAAGTAATTCCATATGGCATACAATAAAAAATAGTTTAATGGTAACATTCTAAATTTTCTAATTATACCATGACATATTGTGACTATTTGAATATTAAATATTGTCCATATCAATTTGATAATCCATATCTACTCTAATTTTTTCATTTTAATAATTGGTTACCAGTCATGTCCAATATGTTTAAACCATTCCTACTACTGTGTGAGTGGGTGTGGTACTGGGCAAAGGTAACTTACGATATCATTAATAAAACTGGAACCCTCGTTGGTTTGGCTCAGTGGATAGAGCATCGGCCTGCAGACTGAAAGGTTCCAGGTTCGATTCTGGTCAAGGGCATGTACCTTGGTTGCAGGCACATCCCCAGTAGGGGATATGCAGGAGGTAGCTGATTGATGTTTCTCTCTTAACGATGTTTCTAACTCTCTCTCTCTCTCTCTCTCTCTCTTCCTCTTTATAAAAAAAATCAATAAAATATATATTAAACAACAACAACAATAAAACTTGACTAAATATTTCTAGCTATTGTATTTTTATGCCTTTGTACTACGAGATACCATTCCAACCTAATAGCATTGCAAATATAGCAATAATGGATTAATTAGGTGATAAATTCAAATTTATTTTTCCTTTGAGTGAAATATTTCATTTTTTTTCATAGTAAACAATCTCATTTGGTTACTGTAAAGCCTTAATAAATGACAGAAGTCCAAAGCATGGGCTCTATTTTCTATTGGATAGATTAAGACGATACATACTCCAAGGCAAAATAATTATATTTGGTTTTCAAAATGAATAGCATAAATCGATGGTTTACTTATGTATAAATGCAAATATTTAATTACATGGATTTGACATTTTCAAAGTTAGTTTGCTATGAATTAAATGTTTTATGATTTTTCTTATGTTTAAAATTGCAATGAATCAAAACAGATTTTTTTTCTTGCATGTTTCATCAACATGAGTGATATACAATAAAATACTTAACTAGAAAATGCGCAGAATATAAAGGGAAACCTGGCCTCCTATTGGGAGGAGTACCTAAACTGTAAAGAGAATAAGAAGCATTCTCTGTTTAATGATAGTACATGACCACTACAACAAAGCTAATGTCACCAGCGAATTATTTATTTTGCAAATAGGTTCCTGGGGTGACAAAAGGGTTATGGTACTAAATGAAGGTCATAACTTTTGTGATACTAGAACATAGGTCATTTTTTTCCAGTTTAAATTTCTGACATAAAGTCAATATATGGCCAGTCTGACTCAGTGGATAGAGCGTCAGCCTGAGGAGCGAAGGGATTGCGGGTTCGATTCTGGTCAAGGGCATGTACCTAGGCTGCAGGACCCTGTTGGCCGGAGCCCTGGTCAGGAGGCACCTGATGGATGTGTTTCTCTCACATTGCTATTTCTGTCTTTCCCTTTCTCTTCCAATCCCTCTCAATCCAATGGAAAAATATCCTTGGGTGAGGATTTAAAAAAAAAAAAAATTACCAGAGACAATCTAGCTGACTTCTCTTCTATGGACTACATGTCCATCTGTAGGCTTTCTTCCCTCCTGCTACCAGAATAGAGACTTCTTACAGTTTCTATGACTCCTGCTCTATATTGTTACTGCCTCCATCAGTGTTCTTTTTCTTCCTAGTCCACCTTGCCAGAGATTCCCTTTCACAGGAATCAGATCTAAGAAATCGGTCTACTGAGCATGTGCATGGCATAAAGAGTGCTTTTTTCATTGTTTTTGATGCTCTACATTTTTCAGTTTGTTGTGGGTCTGCGACCTTAGCCAATCCTATGATCGATAACAAATACTTGAAGTCACACCCTTCTCAAATTTAAATCCCAGGACCCCGGATAATATTTCTAGCAGTTAAATCCCTTAATTTCTCAAAGCTTCCCTTTTTTAAGTATCCTCTGTAAAAGGGGAAAAATGTTTCCATGAGAGGCTGTGATTATTAATGTAAAAATGCCTCCAAAGAGCTTAGACAGGCACTCTTCTTGATGTTTCTGTGTTCTGAAAGTTTCAGAAGTGTTTGATCACAGTGCCAGATAAGAAACATGGAAGATTCCATTGCAATTAGCTTTCTCTTTCATTTTGAAAGCTTGTGCATTGTAGTTAAGGGTTGCCAAAATATAGTGACTCAAATGATTTGAGTTTTGAATGTTAATAGCCAGAAATTGGCTGATTTTCTTCTAACCCTTTTCAAAAGTCCTCTATTTAAGATTTCTTCTCTTATGATAACAAACCTCTTTTATAAATATGAATAAGATTCTGGTAAATGTCATACTGGATTTGTATTTATTTTTTAGCAGTTTCTAAGGTGACTTTTCTACCTAGCCATTTGATCAGCTCATATTATGTAATAGACACAGAAAGAAAATAATGAGTTTTAATGGTAAGAACGCTAATAAAATTTTATTGTCTATTTCTCACTTAATAATCACAACTATTTTATGAAGTTGGCACAATTACTATTCCCACTGCCATATAAGAAAACAGAGTTTACAATTGTTAGGTTATTTGTCCAAGGTTGGACATTCTAACTAGAAAGTGGTGGTTAGCTTTGAATTCATTTTCCATCACCTGCTGTTTTAACTGAGGCAATGTTGGGAGAAATTATCCACTCCCACTAAACTGGAGATGGGGAAATATATCCTTGCTTGGGTAGATAAGAATTACATCTGATTCTTATAAGATACTGGTATTTATTTTTCAAATTAACCCTGTGAGTATGATTTTCTAGGGCCCTATCACTTTTTCAAAATACATAAAAAGTTTCACATTTCTTTAATTCATTTCACTTAATAACATGGAAAATAGTAAGTTTTCAAAAACAAGCTGGTAATCATTATTTACTTAGGAAACTGGTAATTTTCCTTAGTTTTCATTGTTTTGCACAATTGAGAGAGAGGATGATGTATATATATCTACATATTTATCAATTTCATATTTCTGAAAAGTTTAAAATATTTTTTTGTAAAAGCTATGGTATCTGAAAAGGAAAAAGAATGAGCATGGTGCCCTGGGTTGTAATAATGGCTTGGGCCCCTTACAGTGTTATGATCCTGGCCAGTACTAATTCTACCAGTTCTCAGTGATTATAAGATGCTGCTGTAAAAAAACATGAATTCTAGACCTCATTACTTCTTTAAAACTGCACATATACACTGAGTGGCCAGATTAGTATGATCTCTGAATGCATAATAATCTAGCAACTCAGTGTATATCCTATATAATAAAAGGCTAATATGTAAGTTGTCCCCTCGACCAGGAGTTTGACCAGCAGGCAGGCCAGCCAACCACCTACAAACCCTCCCCATGGCCAGGCTAGCCAAACCCCAACCATGTATGAATTCATGCACTGGGCCTCTAATATACACACACACACACACACACGAGTGGCCAGATTATTATGCATTCAGAGATCATAATAATCTGGCCACTCAGTGTATATCCACTAAACTTTTACTATAACATTCACTTAATGGAATTAAAGTCTATTAGTTTCATTTTAGGGGTATCAATTGCCACCCACAAACAAGCATATTTTAATCTAAGCTACTTTATGTACAGAAAATACATTATTTTCATAAAAATAAACAGCGATGAGTACATTTCACTGAGACAAACAACACATAATTTGTTATTCATTACCAAATTTATGAGCTCATTGTACCTTGCAAAAATAACAAGCTGAAATTTTCCTTAAAAACTATTAAATTCTAATTTATACTTAATTTTCTAATTTTAATATTTTTCCTCTAAATTGCATAGACAGAATTAAATTTGGTCAGCTTTCAAAGAAGAGACATATAATTATTACTATGATTCAAAATAGTAGACTTGGAAGTGGTTTAGGGTAGAGGAGATCAATGGGGGAAAAAAGGAAACCTCTGTACTACTTCCATCAATAACATAAATTAAATAATATATTACTATTATTCAGACATTTTAATTTTTCTTTTATAAAATACAAAATTATAATGTTACCTGGGATCTTGAAAACAGTTGCTAAAAATTGGACAATTCATAAGGCAGAAGAAGAAATGAAATAAAGACATTCAAAACTGCAATTTTACAAAACTGTTGAAAGTGCTCACTGTGAGCAATAATAAAAAAAATTTGACTCAGGGACAGCACTAAAAACTGTGTTATCTCACTAATGAAGGACAACCATGATGCATGAAATGGCATGTTATGATAAAGTGATTTTATGAGCATGTGAGATGTCATGCAGCAAGGTATATAGTAGGCTTTATTATAGTAATAGAAGAAATGTAAAACATTTTATTTAAATTATTGCTTAGGTTATCTTTAGAAAGTGGCAGAACAGTTAGAAAAACCTACTCAACTAGAAATTATGAAAGTAGTTTTTCTGTAAGGCTAAGCCATTGTCAGAGATATAGAAATGTGTGTCATTCCTAAAATCAAATCAAATAGACATGCAACCTAAATGGAAAACATAAATAAAAGTTATGTATAATTAAAGGTGAACATTAGTAGAAAGTATGAGGGGGAAAAAAAAGACTATTGGGACATATAAAAGGAAAGATTGCTTATATCTTTTATAAGCAGAGTAGCAATATATTTTTCAATTTTACTTAAAGTACATTTTAATAATTTGTTAATAATTATCTATTTAGTAGATAATGTTTTTAAAATGTGAATAACAGTCAACATATATTTGGACTTGATATTTCCAACTATATTATTTCCTCTTTAAATAATTCTTCTATAAGTTGTCTACTTTATGCAACTAAAGCTCTCCTTAGTAAAAATCTTGGCCTGTATACCCATACTGAAATTTTATAATATTCTTATCATGTTGAAATCTGAATCAGGCAGAATCTCAAAGGTCAAGAGGCGAAGGTGACATGTAAGATGCCTTACCCATCGTAGAGGTTACAAGAGTCTATGCAGGTCCTTCCCCGGCTGAAGCGACGACAGGACAGGCACTGGTCTGGCCCGGGTCCCCAGCAGCCATCGCTGGAGCACAGATGGTTGCACACCATTCCTTCAGCAGCTGAAAAACACATCAAAATCAAGAGGAAATAAACAGAAGCTTATGTCACAATTTACAGATTTAATATAAATCTTTCAAAGTAAAACTATTTCTGTAGGAGTTTGTTTGAAAGAGATCTATGGCAGACCCCTTTGGTGGCCTGTCTAGTCACCATTATTCACATTATCCCCAACTTCTTCCATGTTGCAGAGCTCAGTCACTGTTGTTGTGAAGTGACATTGTGTTTTTAATAAAAAATGAACAAATGCCAATTGTCTATATCATAACTCTGGGGAGAAGGTGTAATAGAAAATAATCTTCCAGTTAAGGAAAAAAACCACATCTTTCTCAAACCAACCCTTTGTTCCACAATTATCCCAAACTTTTGGCTTTAATTCTATATGACAGCATCATGAAGATAACAAATGATACTTGTTCTAAAACAAATAATATTAAAGGAGCAAAGGAACACGGCTGGTGTGCCTCAGTGGTTGAACGTTGACTCATAAACCAGGAGGTCACAGTTCGATCCCGGGTCAGGGCATATTCCTGGGTTGCAGAATCTACCCCCAGTAAGGGGGCATGCCGACTAGGCTGAGGGAACTCCCCCTCCCCACACCGACACGAATTTAGTGCACCGGGCCTCTAGTTTTATATATTTCTCTGTGGAGTGCTCTTAATCCCATGTATAGAATCATATATTCATCTGGCATTGTTTCCTCCTGACTAACCACCTTCCTTTACTATTTCTAGGAGTGTGGTTTTCCTCTGTGCTGCTCTCCTTTCTCTGGCACTGTCTGCAGACTTGGGCCTCTTTGGGCTACCAGCTCCGCCTCCTCAACTCAAGGAGTCTTTGGGATTCTACCTCGGTCTCTCCAGACTCTACTATGGCTCAAAAATCCTCTCAAGGTAATTAGCCAGAGCAGACACAAGGCTCACCTCATTTGTTTCCTCTCTCTGCTTCATTACCTGATATCTACTCCCTTGCGAACTGTCATTTCATATCATTTGTCCATATTTTGGTTGTTTCATGAGGAAAGGTAAATAAAATCCCTTTTATTCTATCCTGGTAGAAGTAGAATCTGATATTTATTTCTAAAAATCCAAAGTAAGATTACTTGCTATTTCTTGCTTCTTGTGTATAAACACAATTTTTATATTGAATTTATCTAAAATGCCCATTACTTCTAAACATCCATAAACTTTATTGAAAATTATAGTTCCTTCTACTCTACTATTTTAACTTATTTAATTTTTAACATTATTATAAATAACATAAAGGTGAATTAAAAAAAAAAAAAACAAGACCTGAAATAACAGAAATCAGATAGAGTATTTTCCTGTATACATAGGATTTTTATTTTTTTGTTAACTCGTCAGTTTTGCAGACCAAAGCAGTACTTCCCATTTTTAAAGATGTATTAAATTGAAATAGCATATATTAAAACTATTTTTCTCTTCTTATGTGGAGACATTTCTTTTCAAAACTTGAATGATTTGTTGTTCTACCTGTGAAATTCTGACAGTTTACCTCCTATATCGATTTCAAACTAATTGCAAGAGTTCTTTCCTTCTCACTCATTCAGTTCCCTCACTGTGCAAAAGAAATGTCAGTAGAAATGGAATCTTAATATAGGTCTCATATCACTGATTTCCTAGGAGTATAAGTGACTTCCCACTGATTTATGAAGATGAAAGAGTTAAGAAAGTTCAATCAAGCTGATGGAATATAAATGTTTAAGAACAAAATCTATATAATAGCTTGAGTTAAAAAGGAGTAAAGATAAATTATATTAATGGATATAAAGCTATAATGCCTATTTTGTAAACATTCAGCCATTTTAAGTTTTTTATGAACTATTTCATAGTCTGAAACATATATGAATTTACATATGATTCTCATATATCCTTGCTTATGGAATAAATATGATCATAGGAGGAACCCTTGAAGAGGGAAGGTTAAAAATACACCGTAAGTTACATTACAAATGCAACTTGTAAAGACAAGTAGAATATATTCAAAATCATGTTGCTCAGAGTGATGAATCTCTGGTTCTTCATAATAATCACCTTCATATTGATATAGAAACATAATCAATGCCTCAAGTTCTTAGTTTACCTACTTGTCTAAGGCCAAAAAATAAATTTTCAGATTCTGCCTTCAGGCTGTTGGTAAAGGTACCAGTACCTCTTTGTTACTGCTCATTTGCTGATAATCCATTAACTGTCTGATCTACTTATTTCTACATATTTTTTTTTTGGGGGGGGGAAATGGACAAATGACTATTTTTGAAAAGGATAGTATAATGTCTGCAAATAGTCAACATATTGTCAAGTTTATTTTTCATGTTCTTTTAATTTATCTATATTTTGTAACACTTTTGGTAATAAACGAGTATTCCTTTTATAATAAGAACAATAATATGGGGACTTATAAAACAAAACAAAAAACACTATATATATATATATTTGTAGTTTGAAAACCTCTCACTCTTGTCCCTTCACCCCCTTTTCTTCCAAAGCTGATAAGACTCTGTAACAGTGGAACTATTTTGTCATATGGTAGTATTTTAAAATTTTTTGAGGATCCTCCATACTGTTTTCCATAGTGGCTGTACCAAATCACACTTTTCCCCCACATCTCACCAGCAGTTTTCTGTTTTGGAAACAGTCATTCTAACAGGTGTGAACTGGTATCTCCCTGTGGTTTCAATTTGAATTTTCCTGGTGATTGGTGACGGGGAGCCCATTTTCATGTATTTGTTAATCATTTGTATGTCTTCTATGGAGAAATGTTCACTCAAATCCTCTGCCCATATTTATTCAGATTTGTTTTGTTTTTGTATGTTTTTTTGTTTTTGCTTTGTTATTGAGTTGCATGAATTCTTTATATCATTTGGATATTAACACCTTATCAGATACATGATTTGCAAATATTTTATCCCATTCTGTAGGTTCCCTATTCACTTTGTCGATTGCTTCTTTTGCTTTGAAAAATGTTTTAGTTTGATTTAGTTCCACTTGTTTGTTTTTGCTTCATTGCTTCTGCTTTTGGTATTGTATCCATAAAATCATTGCCAAAACCAATGTCAAGAGGCTTTTCTCCTATGTTTTATTGTAGGAGCATTATGGTTTATGTCTTACGTTTAAGTCCTTAATTCATTTTGAGTTAAATTTTCCAGCTTTCAGAAGCCACTTTGGCATTCCTCTGCTTGTAAATACATCATTCCAACCACCGTTTCCATGGTCACATCACCTTCTTTATTAAAATCAAGTATCCCTTTTTCTCCTTCCTACAAGGTCACATGTGATTACATTTAGGGTCCACCCAGATAATCCGGAGTCATCTTCCCATCTTAAAATGCACGGCTTGATTAAATACGCAAAATTCCTTTTCCATATAAAGTAGCATTCACAGATTCTGAGGATTCGGATGTGGGCATCCGTGGGATGGAAAATTATAAAACTCTATTGCAATAAGCTCTTTATGTAGGGAAGGTTAGACATATATAAGTGGGAATGACATTATGGGTCTTTGGAAAATGTTAGAAGTTAAAGCCATAACATTTAGGAAAAGGTAGAAGTGAAAGAAGAAGACATACCCATTCACCGTACTCAACAGGTGAAACAGATATTACTGAAAGTTTGTTCGCTCTTAAGTGCTCTCGGTACTATATATCTGACTTATGTGGGATTTGGGGAGAAAATTCTGGTAGAGCGTTTTGACAGGCAGCTGTGACAGCAGTGATAAAATATTGAAAAGTCTTTGCATATTCTTAGAACACTGAGCACATTATAAAGTACTTCTCAGAAGGCATATTAACTCTATAAAAGGAAAATAAGTTCATAAGTGTGTTGTTGAAGTTCTGAAGTAAATAAAATATAATAGCAAAATATATATTGTATTATAATTAGTCAATGTAGAAATAAGCATTAAGTATCCCCTTTATGGTCTTGAGTGTGTTAAATTAGTGAAAGGATAAAACAGAACACTATTGATAAAATGCTTTTTTTGGTCCATTCTTTCTCTTTGTCTCCCAAAACTGCTTTAAATATACAGTGTTAAGTGGCACAACAAAAAATTTCCTACACCAGGTCCTTTTTGAGAGAACAAACCCTCAAAAGATGAAACGAATTACCAGGACATGTTTTAAAAATATATTTCTGACTACAGAAAAAAAGGGAGAAAAATGGGGGTGGGGGTGTTATAAAGTACAATAGAGTTTCTAAAAGGATTTTCCTCAGACACCTGTCTCACAATGATCTGGTATGAAAAATGCAGAACCCTGGGTCCTTTCAATCTCTATTAGTTTCCACTGTTATACCATTGTCTGTATTAATTTATTAGGTGTGGTATAAGAAAATGCCACACAATGATAGCATAAAATCACAGACACTTATTTTATCACAGTTCTGTATTTCTAAATCAAGGAGTTGGTTGGCTGGATCTTTCCTGAGGGCCTCCTCCTAGCATCTGGTGCTTGCTGGCAATCCTTGGTTTTCCTGACTTATGGCTGTGTAACTCCATTCTCTGACCTTGTCTTCATTGGTTATCTTCCCTTTCCATGTGTACTAGAGGCCAGGTGCAGGAAATTCATGCAAGGGGGTGTGTTCCTCAGCCTAGCCTGCACCCTCTCCAATCTGGGAGCCCTCCAGAGATGTCCAATTGCTTATTTAGACCCGATGCCAGTAGGATTGGGCCTAAACAGGCAGTCGGATATCCCTCTCATAATCATGGACTGCTAGCTCTCAACTGCTCGCCTGCCTGCCTTCCTGATTGCCAATAACCACTTCTGCCTGCTAGCCTGATCACCCCCTAACCACACCCCTGCCAGCCTGATTAATGCCTAACAGCTCCCCTGCCAGCCTGATTGCCCCTAACTGCCCTCCCCTGCAGGCCTGGTCCTGCCCCAACTGCTCTCTCATGCAGGCCTGGGTCCCCTCCCCCCAACTGCCCTTCCCCACAAGCCCAGTCGCCTCCAACTTCCCTCCTCTGCCTGCCTGGTCACCCCTAACTATACTCCTCTGTAGGCTTGATCGCCCATAACTGCCCTCCCCTGCTGGCCATCTTGTGGTGGCCATTTTGGGTCCACATGGGGGCAGGATCTTTGACCACATGGGGGCAGCCATCTTTTGTGGAGCCATGGTCAATTTGCATATTATGCTTTTATTAGATATCATTACATGGTGTTCTCTTCTGTGTGCCGGTCTGTCTCTGTATCTCTTCCCTTATTCTCAGAAGTTATAGTGGATTAAGGGCCCATTCTAATCTGGCATAAATTCATCTACATGTTAATTACATTTACAAAGAATTTCTCTATACATAAGATCAAATTCATGGTGCCAGTAGTTAAAACTTCAACACACACACACACACACACACACACACACACACACACACACACAATATTTTTCCATTGATTTTTAGAGAGTGGAAGTGAGAGGGAAAGACAGAAAGAACTATTGATATGAGAAAAACACATCCATTGGTTTCCTCCTGCATGAGCCCTGATAAGGACCCTGCAGGGGCAGAGCCTGCTATGGAGGTGCATGCCCGTGACCAGAATCTAACCCGGGACCCTTCGGTCCTCAGGCCAGCACTTTATCCACTGAGCCAAACCGGCTAGGGCTCAACATGTGTGTGTGTGTGTGTGTGTGTGTGTGTGTGTGTGTGTGTTGAGTATTGGCAACACAATATTATCTAAACAACAAACATTGAAAATTTGAGATCAGACTTAAAAATTTTTTTGCTTTAAAATATTTCAAATACTGACCTACAGGCAAGTTATTAAAATGCTGCCCTTTGTAATAAAAATTGAAGCCTGCAGTAATCCTGGCTGTTATTGTTGAGAAGCCTTTCATTCTTTCAGAGTTTCCAGATTGCAAATGGAAAGGATGCCATTTATGAATTTGTAACAGCTTATTAACCTTTTGATGAGAACACAGAGATCCTTTTGCAACATTGTAATTAAACATTGTACTCTTTCAAACACAGTAAGAAAATCTTATTTGATGTTATTATTTTTTTTTTACAAAGAACAGTATATTAATATATTACTTTGGTAATAAAAAAATCTTAAAAGTACAGTTAAGGTTTTCTATTTTCTGATTACTTAGAGGAATAGTGACTTTACTATATCCCGAGTTATGCACTTTATGATTCATACTGAGCTATGGTTTACCTAAAGTTACGGCAAATGCAGAATGTTTGGTTATTAGTGATTAACTATAGTTTTACAATTCCTTTTTACTAATTGCATGTTAAATGAGGTAGATTTTTCTACTATCAAAATTCATGAATATCAAAATCAGAGATAAATATAGAACTGTATATTCCTTTGATAATCTTTGTGCACAAAGTATATTTTACAACAGCAAATATTTGTATACTGAATATACTAAATTCTTGTGTAGATTTTTAATAAATCACTAAGTCTGTTACTTAATAAAGACAATCTTAAAATGTTTAAATTACAAAAGAAAAGGAAAAACATTTTAGAGGAAATCAAGCATATACCTATTTACCACTTAAGCTCTTAGATCATTTTAAAATTTCTTAATATCTCGGCTCCTATTCATTACTTTTTTTATTATCCATTACTTGTATTCCATGTCTACCACTGGTTGAGTAAATGTTGGGTAAAAAGCTTAAGAATTAGAAAAAAAGAAAAGCAAATTTCTGTCAAGAATCAGAAATGTTTAAAACTAAGGATATAATCTAGGCTAAATTAAAGGACACATCTGATCCAATATAAACATACATATTTTGGTATGTAATAAAATTTTGTACTTGAGTCTATGTAGAATGGAAGAATGTGTAAGAACTTAAGTTCACTCACAAGAGGAATCTCATGTTGCAATAGATCTCTTTTCTCTGGAAAATATTTTTCAGGATCCAAAACAGCTAAAACTCCTCACAAATTATAATTATAGTTTATGAAATTTGGTAACCTGAGCTGCCTTAAATCATTTATAAAACAAGGTGGAATTATTAGTAAATAAATTATTTTACTGACTACTTTCCTTAGTAAGCTTAAGTTATATTGCTTTCTTAAGAGTTTATATTTTCTTAAAAATGTCCTAGCCTTAACCGATTTGGCTCAGTGGATAAAGCATCAACCTGTGGACAGAAGGGTCCCAGGTTCAATTCCGATCAAAGACATGTACCTTGGTTGTGGGCACATCCTCAGTAGGGGGTGTGCAGGAGGCAGCTGGTCAATGTTTTTCTCTCATCGATATTTCTAACTCTATCTTTCTCCCTTCCTTTCTGTAAAAAAAAAAAATCAATAAAATATATTTTTAAATGTCCTATATTATCAATTCACATATATAATAAATAAATTTAAACATATGTGTTTATACCTTTGCATTAAATAGATCAGAAGGCATCCTGATAGAAAAGTATTTCTTAGGGACTGTGACTTCTTAACAAGACTAATTCATCATAACCACAATGAGAACATGTTTTTATGAATAGATCATTTAAATTCTAAACATTTTATTTTATATTTATCACAAGCAAGTCAGACAAATGCATAGTAGTGGAACTCATAGGATGTAAAAGATAGTAGTACTCAGTAGAAAATCAGGGAAGTATAAGACGGAAATGGTCTAGTTATGTGTCCACGAGAACATCATCAACTTCTGTATAACAAAGAAATGATGGAGTGGATCAATAAGTATCAAAGTAAGTGAGAAAAGAGATAGTGAACAAGAAATGCACTTATGAAATTAACTTTGTTTCTTGAATAGCATTTCACACTTTTCAGAAGAAAACATATTCATTTTTCCACCACTTCAAAATGGGAAATACTCTGTTATCCTATGTTATCAAATTCACTGAGAGCAAAGAGAAAATTCAATGGGGGTAAATTTCCACAACTGTTTGGATCCAGAGAATTACCCGGATGCTTATTAAACATTTAGGTTTTAAGTCCCACGAACACCTATTGAATCTAAATCTCCCCAGGTGGATGCTTTTAATTAAGAATTGCGCATACACAATCTCTCTATATAAAATCATAATATGCAAATGGACTGGACGGTGGAACAACCAGTCCACTATGACACACACTGACCACTAACCCCGATGGGGAACTGGGAACCGGGGTGGATGGCAGTGGATGCATGTGGAGCCCTGCCTGTTGCCTCACATGCAGAGGGCAACCCTCAGCAGCAGCACAGGGTGGGGCTGGCTGCCAGCAGCTTGGAAGATCAGCTCTGGTCCCAGGCCAGGCCTAGGAACCCTATCTGTGCACAAATTTCATGTGCCAGGCCTCTAGTATACTCTAAAACAAGCCGCTTATTCTGATTTTCTTATACCAACCATTCTTAAGGGTTGAGGAAAAGAAGGCTAGAATTCTGACCCACTGTAATTTTAACTGTTTAGTCAAATATAGAATGGGAGAAAATGTTTAAAGCTTCCATTGTTTTAAATATATATTGTGTGTGTGTGTGTGTGTGTGTGTGTGTGTGTGTGTGTGTATATATATATATATATATATATATATATATATATATATATGTATAATTTATTGACTTTAGAGAGGAAGAGAAAGACATAGAAACATCAGCGATGAGAGAGAATCACTGATGGGCTACCTCCTCCATGCTCCCCAAGTCAGGCATGTGCCCTGACCGGAAATCAAATTGTGACCTCCTGGTTGGGCTAAAACTTCTACGTTTTAATGTCTGAGTAATGTACTTACTACAGTTTTCAGCCTTCCTGTTGTCTCGAATCACTATTCTTTGGCTGACGGTGCTGAAGAGCGTGGTCCAGTTGATGGTGTGGTAGTAGCACAGGTTGCTGTTGTCAGTGATATAGATGTTTCCTGCACTGATTTCCTTCAGGGACTGGAACTGCAGGGAAGTGATGCCTTGTTGCTTGAGGATAAGCAAGGAGAGGCCACTAAAGAAAGGGGAGAGGGAACGTGGAACAATAATAAATATTTTTTTGTCCAGGGCATTCACTTCTGAAGTAAAATACAAGGTGTCACATCTTACTCCAAAAGAAGATCAACAGACCTCAGAGAGAGATTGAGTAAATAGATTTGTGCTAAAAATATTAATCTTCACATGCTAAATACTGGAGTTTTTAAAAGTAATACCCAAACAAAACATGTTCACTTTTAGAAGTATGGATATTAATGTCTTTGTGGACTTATTTACCACTGTTATATCTGCTCACTGCCTTCCCTCCTTCCCTCACATCTCCAGTTCCTCAAGGATGAAATCCTGTGTTAAGGCTAAATAATTAACTAAATGTATGTGGAATGACTTTCATATACCCTAAGTAAGGTAATAATTATATTCTATTTAATAGATGCAGAATGCTTTCCAAGGATGGATATTGGAGAGAATGTCTTTGATATTATGCTTTAATTTACTTAGGGACAAAAGAATAATTGCAATAACTGAAGAATGTTTAAATAGAGGTAGGAGATATAAAAATTTACAGAGATGATTTATATTAAACTTCAATTTTACAAAATACATAGTAGGCTTGGACAACTGGGGAAAGAATCTCTAAATGTTAAGTAACAACTACACAGTAGAAACAATCATTTCAAGTAAATTTTTTTTATTTCAAAATAGTCCACTTTTCTAATTAAGTGCCTTTTTCATTCCCTGAAGAATAACTGTGTTTCCCACAATTCAACTAATGGACATGACTTTACATTTTGGGGATCTAAACTGTCCCCTTTTATTTTACTTCTAAATCTAAAATTAGTTTTCTGACATATATATCAGCAAAATATGCATGTATATGTGTGTACTCAACTGAGCTGTAATTCATTTTCTCAAATCCTGGCTCCCATTATAAATACTTTTATTTGTAGATTATGAGTATAATGATGCCTTGATATATTTATAATATTTTATTCAGAAGATAATAAAATTCATTGCAGATAACACTTGAGTAAGTTGTACCTCTGAACTATCCTTTTATATTAATACTTTCCCATTTACCTTTTAAAACCTCTTATACCTGTTTTAATAGCAAAATTCAATGAATTTTCTGTGAAATGCCATCATATAATATTTGACGACAATATTGATTTCAGAAAACATTTAGATTTAAGCAATAAACATTAAAATATCCTATATACATAAGTTTTTAACTCTTCATAATCAAGATTTTCATAAAGATAAAAATATGAAATAAAAGCAATGGCTTAATAAATATTAACTCTACTTTTATTACATGAATAAAACTATTGACACTGGAACAGCATCCTTTTGAGCCCTGATTGTTCTGTTTATTACAACTAACACTGCACACAGGGAGGTGGACTAATTCCTGAAACATCAGCTCTATGATGCTTGGTTCAAATGAAAGCACCAGAGGCAAAACAAGAACTTCTGGTATGGCACTTCTCTCCCCTACATCTGAGCCATTTCTAACCACCCAACTCTCCCTTTTAATTATAATAAAATATGATAAACAGAGGGCTTAATTTTATGTTTCATATTATGTGTTGCATACCTACAAAACATTACTTTAATGATAGGTGATCAGAAAATCCAGCTGTGTATTCTATATACTTTAAGCACAACTGGGGTATGCTTTTGTTGATCATATATTGGAATTAAAAGAAGAAACCCAGTATTTCTAGAATCAGTAAATTCATGAGGTTAATAGTTTTGATATAGTATACACGTGATGCTACTCTTGAAATCTGGGAGACCGCATCTTCGAACATATAAACCTACCTGTAGAGGACTCTTCCTCCGATGGTCACCAGGTTAGAAAAAACACTGAAGTCAGTCATGTTTGGGGGCCATGACTGTATGTTCAAGAAACCTATAAAAGAAGAACATAGCAGAAAAATTCATTACATCATTGTCTGGGCAATAGTGCATAACACTGATTATTCCTGAAATAGGATGAAAATGTGTTGAAACATAAGAAAAGGGAAGTGAATATTCCTACTTTTAAACCATTCTATCATATCTCATATTTCTTTTTCTAAAGTGGAATGCCTTAGCCAACATTTCATGGCTCCAACACTCCAAAGAATATCAAAGGAGGGGGACAAAGAGGGAAGAATGAGGGACATTTGCAATATTGTCAATAACAATAATGATAATAATGACAATGAGACCAAAATCTATATTTCTCAGCCACATGGAATTATATAATTATACATGTGAAACAACATAAATCTTAATTTAATGTATTCTTCTAAAACCAAAAATATTAGTCTAACTAGATAAAGAGAAAATTTCAATTTCTCTGAAATCCTTTACCACCGTGTCTATACACTTATACCCCATTTATCCATCTTGCATTCTAAGACATAGACATATATATAAACTTACCCCTCCTCATTTAACTTTATATGCTTTAATAACAAATAATGTTTAATTCATGTCTATAAACCCAAATAATCTACTTTAATAGTACCAAATGTATTACATGCTCTATAAACATGTGCTAACTGAATGATGTGCATTACCCACACCAAATAGTACTTCTTGTGAAAGGTAAAAACAAAACAAAAACAAAAAAACGTGCTTTCAAAGATCAACTGACACTTGCAAAACAGTAACATCAAAATTTAAAGGACATTTTACTCTAAATTCTATGGGCTTTTAAAATGTGCACACATGCTAAGGAGTAGGGAATTGCATTAACTTTGAAATTGAGTTTCTGGTTCCAATATTAGATAATATTTTCAAGAAATGGTTAAAATTCACATGGTTAATAACGCAATAAGTGCACTTGAAAAATTACCTGTTATCTCTCGAACTGTCCGAAATACATTCAGCTTTTCTGGGTCTATAGCTTCAATCGCATTGTAAGGGTCCCTAGAAAACCCAGGAGAGAAGCAGTCAGATTCAAAATTAAATAAAGAAATAAAAATATAAAAATGTGACATTATTTTATTCAAGTTGAATGGTCATTATCAAGAGGAAGGTTAACAATGTGCGTCCACATTTTCCTGTCTTGGATATGGAGGAAAACTTAAAGTTGCTTTGAGGACCATTTTGATGACAGAGGATTTGAGTTCACCAAAGGCAAGTCTAGATTTAGGGAAATGATTCAGTCTGATTATACTGAAGAAACCTCCAAATATAGCAAGTCCATTTATTATCCATGCTTTATATTTTGCTTTAAATGAGAAAATAAAACCAGCAAATAAATTATGTTATAGTAAGGGTCCTCAAAGCACTCAAAATTGTGAATAACACTTGTAATTTCTTAAGAAGCATAAAAGCCAACACATGAAGTCACCTTTTTTTTTTTTTGCTGTATCTCCACATTTACCTATTAGCGATTTTTCATATTTATAACATTATGTAAAAGTTCCTCTTCATATGAATTATTTAGAGCAATTCTGTTCCTAACTGATATTTATATTCATTTTTATAACAGACCTATTTGCTTCCATCTATATAAATCATACTAACATTGAAAAACACAATTTACAACAAATTTAATAACATTCAAAAGGTGTTATAAATTTGAAGATCTAATGCATACACATATTTTTGTAAAAACTTGTTTTTGATATATATACAGAGAGAGAAGCCCTGTCTTTTCAAAAATGAACATAAATATCTTTTAAAATTAAATGTTTAATAGGGTTGTTTTTTTCAGAGGTTTTCATCTTAACTTTTTTTCATATACTATACTGATCACATAAAATAATTGCATACTTGAATAGTAAGCAAAACATAAACATAATAATACCAAACTTTTCCCCATAATTTAAGGAATATTTTCGATGTTTAAGAAATACATAGTATTTTTAAAAATGTTTGATTACTTTAAAACTATTCTGTACTATCTTGCACAAGTAGAGACCCAATATTAATATGTACTCTTCAGAGGAAAATTGAATTCTCTTCATTGACCACTTCTCCAGGAGAGATCAAATCTTCTAACAACAATGAACTTAGACTTTTTTAGAAGCATATTCACCTGTAGCCATAAATTGAGTTTTATTCTTGCTGTGAACATCTGCCATTTTTTTGCAACTTATACATACATACAATCATTATTTTTCATATTATTTCTTTTTTGATTTTTAATTACATATATTGGGGTGACATTGGTTAATAAAATTATATAGGTGCAAATGTACAATCCTATGTTATATCACCTGTACATTGCACTGTGTTGCCCACCACCCAAAATTAAATCTTCTTCTGTCACCCTATATTTGACCCCCTTTACCTTTTACTACTTCCACCACCTCTCTTCCCTCTGGTAACCACCATACTGTTGTCTGTGTCTAAGTTAATACATCTGTGTTTTACCAATCTTTAGGAACCTTCTTTTGTGTCAGGGAATAAACACTAAGATGCGGTGGCCCACTGGATGTAAGTTTAACAGGGCTATCAACCCAGGTGCTCCATAGCCCCCTGACAACTTGGCATATGGCCTGTTTGGGGAGAATCTGAGTGTGAATCTACTGGCTTTTATTTATCTTAGAGCCTCTTACAGACTCCATTAGTTCTGGCAACCATGCTATATGGAACTAACTTTAGTGCAGCTCTCTCCACGTGATTCATTGGCATATTCTTCTACACTGTGAATATCCCATATTGTCAAAGTGAAAGAAAAAAATGCTTGATTAAATTACTGTTTCAAACTAAGAAGTGCGGTCCATTTACTGTACAACTAGTTTAACATGGAGAGTTATGGACAGCTTGGAGAAACACTATAAATGAGCTTCCCTATAATTCATACATAAACAATGAATATTTTCCTCAATGTGACATGAAGAGCTTTCAAAGGCTTCAAGTCTAAATTAAATGTGCTGGCAAACTTGCTCTATTTATAACTGAAGATGCATACATAGAATGGATGACTATGATTTGTATGAATAGAAAGCAAAAAAAAAATATTAAGTTTGCTATATGGTAGAATTCTTGTTGTTATCCTATTTTACGGGCAAAGACTTTTGTATGCAGAAGAAATGTCAGCACTACAGTAGCAGAATGAACTTTCAACATTTGATTTTTGATGAAAAGCAGTGAAAGCAGTGTCTAGAACAGGTCTGGTCATACAATAAAATATTCTGACTTTATTGAGAAACACTCAAAACCCAGGGCAAGCACACAATAATGGGGTCACTCGGTCCTATATTGAGAACGTGTCCAGATTGTGGGGAATTAAATGAATTCTGGACTGTTCACATGCAGCCCAATGGACCACAGACATTTTATATACTTAATTTAAGAGATTCAGTACTCTCATAAAATAAGTTGACAGAACCCCACTTACCAACTTCAGAGTACCTGTAGGGAGTTTCATTGAAATCCACAGAACTAGAAAATTGAGAAATTTGCTAGCCTAAATTCATAATTGTGAGTAAGAACATTATATCCACTCTGTGACAGTTGTTGGCGATCCAACATAAAGCTCAGGATAAAGACAGAGCAACATATTTTCACAATTGCATCACAATATATTTCTTCATTATCACATGTCCATTGTCTCTCATCATCCCAGTCTGTCATCTGAATACTTTTCTGTCAGAGTCTCATTGTGACACAGCCTGGACAAGCATATCTAGTGAGCATTTTGTTGCTTCAAGCACATGTGCATAAACCATGTCAAACATGA
Source organism: Pipistrellus kuhlii (assembly GCF_014108245.1). NCBI lineage: Eukaryota > Metazoa > Chordata > Mammalia > Chiroptera > Vespertilionidae > Pipistrellus > Pipistrellus kuhlii. The sequence continues at coordinate 4,394,433 of NW_023425573.1, read as the reverse complement.
CAAGATTAAAGTGGATCATTCCTACGGATAACCCTAATCACTGAGTTTTGCCTGTGGTTCCCATTCTAAATAAGGAAACAAGAGTACCTAGTCCATTTCTGTCAAAGGCACTATTGTTCTAGAAACTAACCTTTTCTCTTATTTCTCCTTCACATAGATCTAGAGACATAGAAGCATGGAACAGAGTGTCTAATCTCAGAGAAAAGGTAGAGGTGGGTGAGTGGGTGGAAAACAATTAACCAAATAATTTATATGAATAAATGCATAACCCCTGGACACAGACAACAGAGTAGTGAAGGCCTGGGGTAGGGGGATGGGTGTGGCCTAGAAGGGGTCAATAAGGAAGAAAAGGGATTATCTGTAATACGTTCAACAATAAAGATAAATTTGTAAAAATAAATTACAACTGAAGAATTAAAATCACTTTATAAAATTGTGTGTGTGTGTGTGTGTGTGTGTGTGTGTGTGTGTGTGTGTGTGTGTGTGTATGTATGGAAGCTTTCTTATCTATGACTTTTATTTCAGAATTGAAAAGGAAGTATTAAAATGCTGAATATATTGCCAAAACCGGTTTAACTCAGTGGTAGAGCGTTGGTCTGCGGACCGAAAGGTCTCAGGTTAGATTCTGGTCAAGGGCATGTACCTTGGTTGCAGGCACATCCCCAGTAAGGGGCATGCAAGAGGCAGCTGATCGATGATTCTCTCTCATAGATGTTTGTAACTCTCTATCCATCTCTCTTCCTCTCTGTTAAAAATCAATAAAATATATTTTTTTAAAATGCTGAATATATGAGATGGGTATTGGTTTGATTGGGATGGAAACCACTTGTGTAATATAATTAATGTGTCTGTTTTCCACATTGATGGAATTCATTTATTATATCCACATGAAATTTATTATATCCAGGTGAAATCAGAAGATACTGTTAACATGATATGATCTGTCATTCATGGTAATATTTGGTATTCAGAATAGCTAAAATATGACTATGTTGTTTTCCTAAGTGTCACATATGCATTAAATTATATGGAAGATTCTAGATATCAACCCAGGTCTCCTACCCAAAGGCCAAGGAGGCATTGATGACAATGACAAATGGATACAAAGAGCCAGTGGGGACTAGAGCCAATTTGATTGAATGTGTCCCATCTAAAACAGCTAGTACTACCTCACTTGAAGAGATTGTTGCTATATAAAAATGTGGGCTAAGATGAGTCAAGTGCATACATTTTTAAAAAGAACTTAGCAATCCTGTCCTTTAAAGAAAATACTACAAGGGCCAATATATCATACCTGGGGTAGAAAGTACATACATATTATTAGAGTATCTGGCATAGACCCATATTCAAAGTTACATTCTTAGGTAAAGAAATGCTTATGTATGTAATAAGACCAAGAGTAATTTATTTAAATAGAAACAAACAAACAAACTACTCTGTTCTATAATATTTCTCTTGCTGTTTCTATTAGGACATGTTTATTCTAAATGTGTTAAATTATGTTCCTTCTAGAAATGATATGATACACATTTAGAGTAAGATTTTGAACTGAAATATGGGAGTGATATTTTTTATCTGTAGCCTGTAGCACTAACAGATAGGGGTGAGGTAGTAATGTAGACAGACAGATAAAATGTAGAGTGAAAATATTAACATTTTTATTGCAATTGAAAGACTACAAACTGGGTTGTTTTCCTAGTTAAAAGCAGCAGGTGGTTCTGCTATGAAGGAGCCTAGAAAATGTTATGATTTTTACTGCTAAAATGAAATCCATTTTATAGATCTCTGAAAGCAGTATGAACTTTCCAGTCTTAGAAAAAAGAAAAATACACATAAGGACAAAGAGACGTTCTGAAAGCTCAGAACAATTTCAATTTCCTGATTTGCTTTTTGTGAGATACATTTTCAAAAGAAATATTCACTTAAGTAAATATTGCCTTATGTTAATTTGCTTTAATTTTTTTTTTTAGAAATTTGAATAAAATTCCCCAATTCACCCATTGATATCGTTCTCCTAATCATATCTGAAGATATGTCAAGCTTGCTGAAATCTAAGGATTTAATGAGAATGTCCTGAAAATACATTTTAGCTTGCATATCAACTTATATTTTAAATCTATCCAGTCACTAATCTCATGATCTGACGCCTCCCACATGTTGGTTTACCGTCACTGCTGGTGACGCCTGGCATCGATTTTGTTGGAGAGGAGCATTACCCCGGGGAGAACTCTTCTGGGTCAAAAGGCCAAACAGACAAAGCAGAAGCCTGTTTTAAGCTGTGTCTACCCTTATACAATATCTCCCTCAAACATGTAATACTAACCCATGAATGCCGGTGACAAGGAAGATCAAATTCCCATTGAAAGCCTGTTTTAAGCTGTGTCTACCCTTATACAATAACTCCCTCAAACATGTAATACTAACCCATGAATGCCGGTGACAAGGAAGATCAAATTCCCATTGATCTTGGTGCAGTTTACGAATTTGTCGATGTTGCTGGAATCCACAGTCTGCGCTGACATCAGGGACCCTGTGCCGATGCCATCACAAGCTGGGGAAACAGAGTCACAGCCGGGAAACGGAGAAATCTTTTCAATCAATGAATCATTCCTTTTTCATTATGAAATCACAGTATACTTCATTATAAAATAAAAGTATTTACCATAAGAAATACATTGCTTTCTAGCAAATAAAATAAAAATCCATTTGTGCAACATTTACTGCTTGGCCTGCTTATAAATATTATCCCAGTATTATTATCTAGTGACCATGACTGATAAGAATTCTATTTTATATCAAGGCCCTACATATATGCATAACAGATACAAAACTCAAATAAAACTTTCCACAGTAAGTACTTCCTCTTACTAGATAAAATCACCTCATTTCTAATCCATCCAAAAATATTTCTTTAAAAATACTTTTTAAATTCTGGTCCCTTAAATAACTTCATAGTCTAATGAGAGTCTACCATCTGAAGTTTTGAAAACACTGGCACAGTTAAGAATATATATTAAGCAGAGTACTAATGATGTGAGTTGAGTTAAGTCAAGTATTACCTGTGCCTTCTGAAGGCTGTATTTAAAAAACAACAGCACACAAAATACTTGTGTATTTGTATGTGTGTGAGAGGGAGAGGAGAGGAGAGGAGAGGAGAGGAGAGGAGAGGAGAGGAGAGGAGAGGAGAGGAGAGGAGAGAGAGAGAGAGAGAGAGAGAGAGAGAGAGAGAGAGAGAGAGAGAGAGAGAGAGAGAATGAGAATGTAGTCTAATAGTAAGTCTTAAATTTGTCCTTTTAAGAGTTTAAGGCATTCCTGCTACTTTGAAAAACTCAAAATATTAGAAAATGTTGAACTGCACGTTTGTCTTGCTTAATTTACGTTTTATTATGGTGAGGAATTTGAGCACCATGGCTAGAAGGTTCTTCTTTCTCCACTAAAATTATAGACATAAATTATATGTGTTTATTTAACACTTATGGTAAACATCTTTGTCATTTTATATATTTTATATTTCAAAATATTTTTAAGACCAGGAAATAAATGTCACATTACATTTCTCTTTGTGTCCCCTTTTATGCATACCAGATCATTTTATATACACTGGCAAGCAACAAATACATGTTCATGATGCTAAAATAATCGTGTGAACACTTGTTTTGCTCCTCATTTCTAAGATTTGCTGAATATAGAATAAAATGCAACTTTTTTTTCCCCTGAGTTCCTATCAAACTTAAGTCTGAATTTTATGTGGAACATTTTGGTTTATTATAATTCAAAATCAGTAATAGACACTGTTACAACAGTAGACACTTTGGGAACTGTTCACAGTTACGGAAAGGGGTGTGTGTGAGTTTGGTTGTGGGAGTGGTGTGTTGTAAGAGGCCCCATTAAAACACTCAGGAACACTTTGTTGTAGGCCCCCCAGCACTTACTCACCTTTTGGGCAAATATCAGTGCAAGGTTTGCACATTTTAATCCCGTTTTCCTCCACTTCCATCTTGGAACTAGGGCAGGCACGCACGCAAGAACTGGAATCGACCACAAAGTTATCTGAAAAAAAAGGTAAAATGAGCAACAATGAGGATGTCCTGCAAGCAAGTTTACAAGGAGCTATTTTGGGGTGTGGAAATAGTTAGCATGTTTGATAGGATACATGTCTATTGCCCTGAAACACCTGTTTAAGTATCTCCACCTGAGACAGCAGCCGGGCCCATCCACATTGAATCTGAGGACCACGTGTATTAGCCACAGGTACTACTTGCTTGACTGAGCTCCACAGCCCAAACTGCCCCTACAATAGAGCACATTTCCTTTACGGACTTAGGAAACTACGTGACATTTCGTTTGTGTTTTTCAATAGTTCCACTTCATTTCAGGTCATGATGCAAGTCTGAAGTTTAAAATACTTCAAGTCGCAGGAAGCACAAATAACACTGAAGTTAAACTGCCCTGGATCAAGAGAGTGCACTTCACATCCCGGAAGAAGTGTTTAAAAATGTGTTTGATCTTTCAGTGGAGTGCCACAGAAACTGTCCCGTAGCTGGACACGATGAGACAAAATGAAAGCTGAAAGGGCACGACTTAAGAAAGGTACACAAAGTAGACCAAGAAGATCTAATGGCCTGAAACATGGGTAAACTGTTTAGGGGTCCAGGGATATGGACTATATGCCAGGACATTCTCCCTCATGGAAAGGTCACAGTATTGCATTTTGAGTTTGGGATGGTTTTTTGTGTGTGTGTTTGTTTTTTGTTTTGTTTTTAAATATATATGATTTCAGAGAGGAAAGGGGAGGGAGAGAGAGATAGAGACATCAATGATGAGAGAGAATCATTGATTGGCTGTCTCCTGCACACACCCAGTGGGGATTGAGCCCGCAACCTGGTCATGTGTCCTTGACTGGAATTGAACTTGGGACCTTTCAGTCCACAAGCTGATGCTCTATCCACTGAGCCAAACCAGCGAGGGCTTGAGTTTGGGTTTTAAAGGCAGCATCCTCCCATGTCTGTGAATACTGCTGCTGGCCCCGTGGTCAGTGACATGGGAGGTTTCTGTCCGCCAGGGGGACCCAAGGCACAAAAGGCATACTGTGCAGGTCCAGGCTGGGGTGTAAGTAGCACTGTGACTTGGGTAAAACCCAAGAGGAAGTATGATATTAGAAGTATCTGTAAATGCCATGTGGAGTTTTGGCAATTTATCATTGGGAAATCACAAGAGCCTCTAGGATTCTAGCACTCAGCCACACCATCCACAGCCTAAAATCACATGCCACTTCATAAATAGTGCCTGGGTCAGGGCAGAGACAGAGGATCAAACCATGGGTCACTAACTGATTGACCTGGTAGCCAGACTTTCCTTTAATAAACTGAGTTTGCTAGAATCATGACATCATCATGTTTGACAGGCCCCACAGAAATCCCTGGGAAGAGAGAATCAGTAGATTTGGGATTGGATGTGACCTCCAGCAGACACACAAGTAAAGTACATAAGTAGTTGGTCCAGACCTCCACATCGTCCTCCACTGTGCTGGCACTGCCCACTCCGCTAACACCTGAGACTGAGTGAGGAGGAAGACAGGGCTCTTATGACAAGCTAATGGAGGAGGACAAACACTAAGCTTGATATGTGTGTTCAAGCAGGTGACATTGGTGGCAACTGCCCTGTGGCCTAACTATGGAGTGGACCTGAAAGGTAGTCAAATGATCATTTTCTTTGTGTGGAAGTGACCTAAGCTTGGAATAAACATGAACTCATGAGCAGTGGCTTGCCCTGGGAAAAGAAATCCTGAAAATTCTGGAATCTGGGGTAGATGGATATACGAATATATTAGTGAATCCATGAGATTGGGCAGAATGCTTGAAGACGCTTTTATTCCAAGTTACCACCCACTAGAGGGCACCCATCACCAAAGGAGGCACTCAGGTGGCTGCATCACAGCCTGATGGTATTGGCCTTCCTTCCCCAGGGGACTTGATTCAGAGAACACTCCTTCACACCCTAAACTCAGTCTCAGGGCAACCCAACCTGCCACAGGTGCATGTCCTGTATAATATGCACCCACCTTACTGCAAAGTCTTTAGGAATATCCCTTATTCCACATTTTTGCAGCAATTTATGCCATGAAGAATAAATAAAAATTATAAATAGCTTGGTGTCAAATTCAGGTTCAGGTTCTTCAGTTAAATGGGTTTGTTATTTGGACTTTTCAGGTTTGAGAACTCCAGATTAGGGATTGAGAGCAGTATTTAGAAGCTAAACATCACTCCCTTCACCCACCCCGCCTCCTCCAGATTAGCAACCATGCCTTATGAGCAAAGTCCACCAAAGATTTGAATTTTAAATAAATGCTGAAGTGCTTTTAAGTATATATATTTAATAAATACACACACACACACACACACACACACACACACAATTTTTTATTGACTTCAGACAGGAAAGGAAAGGGAGAGAAAGAATCATTGATCAGCTGCCTCTGCATGCCCCCTACTGGGGATTGAGCCTGCAACCTCAGGCATGTGCCCTTGACCAGAATCAAACCCTGGACCCTTCATTATGTGGGCCCACACTCTACCCACTGAGTCAAAGTGGCTTGGGCTGAAATGTTAAATTTGTCTGTAATTGGTAGATCTAAGCTAATCTGAAAAAGGACGTGTATGAGATACCGTATCTAAGGTAGCTGGGCATGTAATTCCACCAATAGTTCTCAGCATTTAGCCACTTGCCAAAATTTACAAGTTAAGAGCCTTCAGAGGAGCCCCTGTAAAGGATACAGTAAAGAAAGGGAATTCCAGCCGGGACCGGTTTGGCTCAGTGGATAGAGCGTCGGCCTGCGGCCTGAAGGGTCCTGGGTTCGATTCCGGGCAAGGGCATGTACCTTGGTTGCAGGCACATCCCCAGTGTGTGTGTGGGGGAGGGGGGGTGCAGGAAGCAGCTGATGGATGATTCTCTCTCATCGATGTTTCTAACTCTCTATCCCTCTCTCTTCCTCTCTGTGAAAAATCAATAAAATATATTTTAAAAAAAAAAAAAGGAAGGGAATTTCAGAGCCCAGATTTTCATGGTAATTCTTCCACCCAGCCCACCCCCTGGGCCTCGAACTCAGGACTTGAATAAAAGGTAATCTATCAAAAAATCACCCCAAAAGCATAGTTTTGACTGACTTTGGGCAAAGGCATCATCATTTGAAGGTAGTAGAAAAGGAAAACATTTGTCTAAGAAAAGGAAACACTTCATCATCTAACCCCATCTTATAATATTCTGAAGCTTCCTATTTTGCAGGGATACTAGATGGTGACATACAGAGTAACTTTAAATAAGAGGTTATTAGATCAAGAACATTAGTTTGAATATTAAAGTATTTACAATGGAAAAATCTCTACTGTCCTAGCGTTATTGTGTCTGTTACTTTAAAATCCTAATTCAAAGGCATATATGCATAACAATTCATTTAATTAATATAAAATATTTAATAATTAGAATTGTCATTGTATTAAAAACTTGTTTTTATATACTACTTCTGATTCTTTTTCCCCCTCTCCCTTTGATACTTATAATGACTTTGAGAAAGAGAGAGAAGATATGATTATTATCATCAGCATCTTAGAGGAGAGGAACTAAAGAACAAACAAACAAACAAAAACCTAAGTTCACTTAGAATCACATGGCGAAAATTAGGCAAAGCCAGACGCCAGGCCGCTCTGACCCGATGCCACACCCCTGTGCCATCACATTCATAAGCCAAGGAAACCATAATGTCTCAGTGGTGTGGACTATAAAGCCTTCTTCTTCTAAACGACTAGGTGATCAAATGTAGTGGTTTTTCCACTTTTCCATCAAATAAGACATTGATGAAAAATCCCATTGGTCACTCCAAGTAAAGAAACTTACTCAAGCAGATATCAGGACACGTTTCAGTGAATTATTGATGAAAGTTAAGCTGGTTACTTTACATTCCCAGGATGAATTATCTATTTGGTGAAGATCTCTTAGAGCACCCTTCTTATTGTTTACTACGATTTGATATTAAAACTATAGTGCTATATATTCTATTACAAATAAGTAATCAGAAATAATTTTAGGTAAAAATGCATTGGTATTAGAAGCATACGCCATTCATAACATAGCTTACTGCCCTAAAACTAATCACTTTTCTAAGAAACAGCATCATGTGAAAAAGCAATGCTATATAGTGAAAATAATGAGTTTGGAAGTCAATGAGACCACACTAAAACATACCACTTCTGTTCTGATACTGATCATATAATTTAAATTTCTTTATCTTTGAAATGGTAGCAATAGTCCCCATACCCAAGTAATTCATGATATGACAGATTTTAAGTAACAATAAATTTACATGAAATTATTTTGCTTTTAAATAATGATGTAATTGATCTGACTATTCTTATCTTCTACTTACGTGGGCATTTCTTGACACAAAATGCTCCATATGTGTACTTGGCATTGAAGTTATGCTCCAGTTGAAAGGTGGTTGGGTTGTAGACAAAGGTTTGGGGACACTGAGTCACACATGCTCCACTGTCATTGAAATTCATGCAGGCCTGCAACATATCAAGTGTTAATTTCATTAAAAAATAATCCTAATAATAATTATTTTAAAAATATATTTTATTAATTTTTTACAGAGAGGAAGGGAGGGAGATAGAGAGTTAGAAACATCAATGAGAGAGAAACATCGATCAGCTCCCTCCTGCACACCCACTACTGGGAATGTGCCCACAACCAAGGTACATGTCCTTGACCAGAATTGAACCTGGGGCCTTTCAGTCTGCAGGCCAACACTCTATCCACTGAGCCAAACCAGTTTCGGCAATAATTATTATTAAAGAACATTTTTTAGAGAAGTTTGTGTACTTTACTCAGTATATATCAATTTCATGAAAACTGTAAATTTTGAAAATTTCATAGCTATTAGTGCTTAATTTTAAGTTCAAATTTGCTTAGGACTTCTACAATTCTACAAAACTGTTTTTCCAATGTCGGTAATACCATCTATAGTTTATTAATGTTCAAATTGTTTAGCATCTATCCACTAATTTATGAATTGTCATTTACTTTAAATTATCAAAATTAGCTAATAGTGAAAAGTCATTAAACACACACTGATTCAAAGGGTTTATGTTGAGTCTTCGAGTCTAGTGCTAATAACAAAATCCCCAGTTCTACAGGGCATTTGGTTATTAGTGCTAGACTAAGTGCTAGACTCTTTTAGAAAAATATTTTATGGTTTTCAGAGAGGAAGAGTGAAACAGAAACGTCAGTGATGAGAGAGAATCATTAACTTGCTGCCTCCTGCACTTCTCCTACTGTGGACTGAGCCCGCAACCCAGGCATGTGCCCTTAGCCTGGTGCCCTTCTGTCCACAGTCCGGCTCTATCTACTGACCTAAGCTAGTTAGGGCCAAGTTAGACTATTCTTAAAGCTAGTGTTTGGAGAGTTCAGTGCCTTAAGTGACATTCATGTTCACTGTGTAGTGAGAAAACACTCGATAGCTAATAACACTGACCTCAAACAAAGGCTCTCGCAGGTGACTGGTCAAAGGGTAAATGGAGGGGTATTTAATGCCAAATTAAATAAGATGATGCCGTTTTCACAATGCCACACAACTTGGTACAAGCCACCAATTCAAGTAAAATATTTAATTTCCACTGGCATATATTTGTATTAAAATCTCAATTTGTTAAATTGTTCAAATGCCTTTAAGAATAATTAAAAATAAATTTACTGCCCAAAAGTGAGGCATGTATTACAAAAATGGAATATAATGACATAAAAACATGTGATTAACAAAGAGTGGATGAACTAAATCTCTTAATTAAAATACATTAAACCTCCTTAGGAATAATTTAGGTCTTGCAAAGCAGGCTAATGTGAACTCAAATAGTAGTTTACAGTCATCATAAATTGTATGTATGATTATTAATAAGCACTAATTTATTCTGTTTCCTCAAAACATTTTCTTCATCAGTTGTTGTTTTAGCAAGCACTTTATTACCAACATGACAATTCCCTGATGATGGTCTTACGAGATGTATAATCAGAACAAGAATCACTGACGATACATTATTCACTGAGCTGACACTTTCCAGGAAGAATCTATTAAAAACCAATCTAGAAAACTCAGTAAGTTTTAATTTATGGCTATAAAACTTCATGTGTCCTCATAATTGCTTTACTAACATACTTTATGAGATGTTGTGTGCAGATTGCTTAGCAACAAAGAAACATAAGCCAGAGGAACCCGACAAACACAATATGGCTTACACCCAGGCCTTGGTCTGGCATTCCTGAGCATCCTGTAGCCAATGCCAAAGTGGAATCGCGGGGCCATTCCATAAAAAATGCAATAAAAATTCCGAAGCTCTCTTGGCACTCTGCTTATCATGGCAATGGGACCGTGAACAAAACAGAGTGAAAGCTCTGGCTATTGGTGTTTTATTGCCGTTACTGTTTTGGAATTGTGAACCCAATGCTTGTTTAGTGTCCCCCAGATCTCGTTTCCAGCCCATGACTGGAGACAAGCAAATAAAAAGGCCTCAATGCAAGAACTGCTGAGGAGCTGCTTTAAATGTTTACACTTTAATATTCTCTTCTTCCTCCTGACTCACTTCCTCTGCACTACAGACTTCTGTTCACTGTAGAATTTAGGGGAGACAAGTTAAATTTTTGTGACATTAAAAAAATATCACAAGTGACCATAAGAGCTGTAGTTTCTGTTCTGCTTATTTTTCATAATCAAGTGCCAATTAAAAGAAATTACTCAATTCTAAATATATATGTGTGTTCTCTGAATATTTGAGAAGGGATAACAAGGAAATAAATTTCTGTGTTTATTTTTAACAACAAAAACAACTTATGAGTTAGCTTAAAGTGTTCTATGTGTGTATGAAATTGCATTAACTAAAGCTCACAGAATTGCTTGTATGTATTCAAAAGGACAGAAAGAACTGTATCCGAGCTATCAAAATATAATTAAAAGTGCCCCCAATAAATGCTACATGTTAATTTTAAGAATGTAAAAGTATCCTCTTCTAAAATAAAAATCACACGGATTAACATGTAAAACTCTTCAAGTGTGTATTTGTAAATCTCATAAATTTTGAATCATATCCATTTGTAAACAACATAAAAATGCTTAAATTTATAAACATATCTTAAATTCATATTTAAGAAATAAAAATCCAAGTGTCTCCACTCAGAAACTCAATGACACAACAACATAAAGAAGTAATCACTGTAAATGTTGGGAAAATGCTATTAGTTTTTAAAATATGTTTAATATGCTCTCCTTCAGTCCTCTATAAATCTCACTGGTAATATAAATTGCAACAGAAAAACATAACAAACAATCCTAGCTCATCAACTGCCACCCAGTGAATGCATGACTTGTAGGAAGGTGGAGAATAGTACTTAATCCTTAAGTGGTTAAATGAGGTCTTTTTCAATCGGGTGTTAAGGATTCAATGTGCCTGAGACAAACCAAGAAGGGAGGAACAAAGAGCACCACACTTACAAAGCAGTCGGTGTCCTTCGGACCTGAGCAGCCTCCAGCACACTCTCGATGACAGCAGTCACTGACGTAGGGTCCATAGCATCTGCCATCACATTGTTCTGCACACACCGTCCTTGTCACTGCAGAAAACAGATATGAAGCCTGGTCAAATCAGCCACCAAGAGAAGTATCTAAGGGGACTTGGATTAAGTAGCTGGAAAAAACTGGCCTCTAGAATGTCAATGAACCCACCATTGACTCCATTCAGCTAACACGTGCTGAATGAAGTCTGCAACTGATCAAAATTACTGCACAAAAATTTCCAAATTAACACATACATTAATTTATAGAGTATTTCTTGTGCAAGCAAATTCTATTGTGATTTACTAAAACCATACAATTTAACCCAAGAGAGTCAAGTTTGAAATAACTGAATGAGGCACTCTAGTAGGTTATGAAAGATGGAATCAATTCCCACTGGGCACAGTTAGGTCCTATAGCACGTGTCCCCAGAAATAAACCTGAGGTTTTTATCGGTCAGTGCAAAAAGAAAAAAAATATAAATCTTTACATGATTCATATTATATCTTACATGATACATATTAGATAGACAGATATATAAATGAAATGGGGTTGGGGGAGACAGACAGGGAGGGAGAGGGAGAAAGATAGAGAAAAAGAGAGATAGAATTAAGCAGTAGTAGCACAACTCTTTCTATTCCTAATATATCAGTGACATTTCTACTGAGAGTCTTCAAAAGAAGAACCATGTAAGGAATAGAGCGATATTCTTAAAGGAAGGAATGGAGGGAAAGAAAGAAGAAGGTAAGAAAGAAAAGTGGGAGTGAGGGAGTACAGGAGGAAGAACTAAACACTAAACACAACAAAAACTCCCACTGGCCTTTTCCTATAACACCCTTTAATACAGTTGGCAGAATCCTATAGGTACACTTTAGTAAAATCAATGCTATAGACTGGGCTTCAACATTACGATATTAAGTAAAATAATTCTGCTTATCTCACTTATTGAAGGGATATTTTAAAGTATTTTGGAGAACTAAATTTTATAGGATACTAGAGGCCTGGTGCATGAAATTCATGCACAGAGGAGAGGTAGCATCCCTCAGCCTAGCCTGCACCCCTGTTCAATCTGGGACTTCTCGAGGGATGTCCAACTGCCTGTATAGGCCCGATCCCACTGGCAGTCCGACATCCCTGTCAAAATTCAGGACTGCTGGCTCCCAACAGCTTGCCTGCCTGCCTGATTGCCTCTAACCGCTTCTGCCTGCCAGCCTGATCATCTCCTAACCATTCCCCTGCCTGCCTGATCTACACCTAACTGCTCCCCTGCAAGCCTATTGTCCCTAACTGCCCTCCCCTACTGGCCATCTTGTGGCAGCCATCTTGTGTCCACATGAGGGTGGCCTTCTTTGATCACATGGGGGCAGTCATCTTTTGTGTTTTGGAGTGATGGTCAATTTGCATATTACCTCTTTATTATATAGTATGTGTAGCATGTCACTTCTTGATTTCTGTATTTCCATTTCAGCCTTGTGTCTTCCTACCTCACTGACTAGTTATTCAAAGCTTCCTTCACTGCTTCCATAGCAAAGCACAACTCCTTAAACATTAGTATTCCTCAGAATTGGTCTTGGTTGAATTTGGCAATTTTCTTGGGCTGTGGGCTCATGCCTGAATGAAATCATTCATCTTTTACTTTGCATACTACCTATAGGGAGATTACTTTCAGATTCAGATTTGAATTCTCTATTGAGCTACAGGATGCATCTCTCTCTTTTATTTCTCTTCCTCTCTCACTTCCTTTATTTCCCTCCCCTCTGTCCCTTCCTTCTTTTCTGCATTTTTGTTATAGCATCAATCACCATCTAATATATTTTACAACTCATTTGTTTGCTAGTATATTCTAATGTCTACTTGGCATTCCTGTACTTTTTAGTTATGTTTCATATACACTACTTCTACACAATACAGTATATGAAATATACCCTAATATATTACATTATATGTACATTAATGTTCCTACATTTTATCCAGTAGTATATTTATTTAGATGTCCCAATTTGTAAACCATACCATATAAAGAAAACATTATTTCATATTATATTTAAATAACAAGTTTAAATATAATTCCTCTTTCTTATTTCAAAAGGCTTTTTTGATGTACCAAGACCTACTAATTAAAACAGCAGATAAATGTTAAGTAACCAAATTACTAGATTTGAAATAAGTTTTATCACAGGATTGTCTATTAATTTGCTTTTAATGGAAAGGAATTAACTTGCTCAGCTGGAAAATAACATGAAGTAAGTCAGCAAAAATATCCTATATTTTAATCTAAGTCATGTACATTGAAGTGTTAATCTTTATTTTCAACTCTATAGTGATGAAAGGTAAATTTACAAAATGTCTTTCTCTTTATTTATATGCTTTGCTTGCTTTCTCCCACAAAATGAGAAAATTAGTGTACATAATATTTATAAAGATAATTAACCATAAATTTATTTTAAAATTATGTATTAAATATTTATATTAAGATTATCACATTGAGTACACTATTTAAATATGAAAATAATATGCTATGATTATAATCTAAGAGAACAATCTTATTTTCTATAATAATATTATACTGTGGAACTTTTAAAATATGTTTTAAATAATTACACTATATGTGTTGTTGAGTCAATTTTAAATTTTTCAAAACAGCTATTTATTTTATATAGTGGTCACATATCTCATGTCTTTAGGACACTTTGATCTTACACATGCCATTCCATTGAGGGTCATGCAAAGGAATAACTAAGTCAGTACCTTTAAATGTTTTAATTTAAGCTATTAAAAGATAATTAAATTACAGGTTTTGCTTCAAAATCAGTCTAGCATTGATTTTAAAAATAAACAGTGAAATAGCACTTTTTGGCATCATGGTTTTCACATGCCTTAATACCAATTGAAAATTCAGCCTGGCTGGTGTTGCTCAATGACTGAGCATAGATCTATGAACCAGGAAGGAGGTCATTATTTGATTCCAGGTCAGGGACATGCCCAAGTTGGGAATTTGATCCCCAATGTGGGATGTGCAGGAGGCGGCTGATATTTGAGTATCTTTCATCATTGTTGTTTCTATCTCTCTTCTCCCTCTTCCTTCCTCTCTGAAATCAATAATTTTTTTAAAGAAAGTTCAATAAACATGAAGCGTATTTGGGAAGTGTTTGCTTGACATATAATAATATAAATGAGCAAAAAGGACAAAATATGCTTAACTCTAAACAGTGATGTGACATAGTTCAAGAAACATTTCTTAGCATTATGTAAGATTTGTTTTTAGAAAGAAAATATTCTCTCTGTAAAATCCATTTAAGGGCATTAGTTGATGAATAAACATTACTTACTATTAATTAAGCACATCAAACTATACTCATATTTTATTATGACAGAAACAAAACAAATACAGTTCCTGAAATCAATGAGATAACTCACTTAGCCTCTATGGGAACATTAACTTATAATTGCTGTGGTTATATTAATTTATATCCTTGCTTGAATATTAATTCATTAGCATTTTCCCTGTATTTACTAACATTTATAAATTGCTTCATTGGGTGCATTAAAATATTTTGGTCAAATATTAATGAGCTTATTCATTGGTGATACATCACTAACTATGATTGCTTAATACAAAGGATAAAACCTGGGAAGCTAAATGTTTATTATATTAGGAGAGTAAATTTGAAATTGGGAATGAGGATTCATTCAAAATATCCATGAGAATCAGATGTGTAACGTTTAAATGCTACATATCCCACAGGTAGGAGGTACTATTGAGAGACTATCATCTCAAACTGTTGCTACTTGTAGTCCCAAGGAGAATAACCAGGCACCTCTGTGTACTCAGTGCCAAGGAGACACTAAAAAAAAATTTAAAGTAAAGATGCACGCCCTCCTCCTCCATTCTGATTCAGCCACCTAATTAATTTCCTTTCAATATGCACAAATCAGGGCACTGGGTCACTGGTATATCTAAAATGTTCACTGGTTGCAACTAAAACTAATACAATGTTATCTAAATGTCCATTAATAAGGAACATTTATGTGAATAAATATACCCATAAACACACACATATATGCCAAACTTCTTGCCAGCTAGTAATCACTTTGTGGAAAAATATAGGGTGGGGCAAAAGTGTTCATTGATGGGAATACATTGTTATATTTCAAGTCTATATACTTGAGTTATATGGCCTTAAATAATCTATAATATGAAATAAGCTATACACCCGACAGAGCAAATTAATTATCCCAGTGTTACAGATGAAGAAGTTAACATTTAAAAAATATTTAACTAGCTTATACTGGGTTGCATAACTTATCATAAAGTAGGGTTTTAAATTAATTTCCAGACTCCTATATATCTTCACTAACATGTTTACATTAAGAGCCACAAAATAATACTAGGTATCTCAATTTAAAGAACAAATGGGGTGCGGGTGGGAGGAAGATAATTTCAGATGCTATTTTAAATGTAATATGGAAAAACTAAAATGACCTACACATCTCTGTTTTATATTCTTGAAACATAATTTGTTCTGGAGTAATTTTATGTAACAACACAATTATGAGTGATGAGTAATGAAAACTAAGATATTACTCAAACACACTTCAAATTAATGGTGAAAGCTACAAAAATAAAATTATATTATAGTTAGCACTTTATTAAACCTCATATGTGACTGAGGTTAACCTACTGATTTTAGAGGAGGACACAGACCCAGATGGGGCCAACATTCAAGTCCACTATCTCAGTAATAACAGTCTTAAAGTGGAACCACCACAAACATGCACTTTAAGTATTATATATGTGCAAGAATGACTACAAACTATGACTCTTCTTCTCACAGAACAATTTAAATATTTCTGACTCTACTGCTCAGTGCCCTGTCAGTAATCCTTCCAATGTGCTGCATTCACTCTCCAATCTTCTGATCAGATAAGATTATCTCTCGCCCCAAACCTTAGCTTGCATTTCTGCAGTTAAGTACCTGATACATACTAAGCTTTTGAAAAAGCCAACCAAGGAGTTGTTTTTGAAGGTATCTGTCACAAATAGACATATGTCCAGCTATATTACACACTACTATGAAAACACCTAGATAAGAAGCTAGGCCGCCACCCCACGCGTACAATTCCCTTTAGAGAAAGCCCTGGTAACCTAGGTGACTGACAATTTAAGTGACCCCACTTTTTCCTTTCCACACACAAACTCCTGCTCTTACGTTTTAAATTGGCCAAGAAAGATTGAACGCATGCAACTCTAGGCATCTAAACCTGGATTCCAAAAGAAGCAGAACATTCACATTCTCTTCTCCCCTCCCCTCCGCTCCCCTCCCCTCCTCTCCTCTCCCCTCCTCTCCTCTCCTCTCCTCTCCCCTCCCCTCTCCTCCCCTCTCCTCTTTCCCCTCCCCAAGATCTTTTTGTGTGGCCATTGGGCCATCCCCTCTGAGATCTGGGAATAATTAGCATTATCATTGTTTGTTTTTTGTTCGTTTTTAAATATATTTTATTGATTTTTTTTACAGAGAGGAAGAAAGAGGGACAGTTAGAAACATTGATGAGAATCATCCATCAGCCGCCTCCTGCACCCCCCCCCCCACTGGGGATGTGCCCACAACCAAGGTACATGCCCTTGACCAGAATCGAACCTGGGACCCTTCAGTCTGCAGGCTGACACTCTATCCACTGAGCCAACCCGGTTTTGGCAGCATTATCATTGTTTTATTGAAGTTCCCTGATGATTGTTGCTGATGTATGTCTTGCAATCATAATAAGAACCACAAAGTCTGATCCAGCCACAATGTTGGCTCTGGTTCAAAGCAGTCTGTGCGGGTGGACCACCAGTAGAACAGGCTGAGCGAGGGGTTTAGGCATTCCCAGTGACTATATTACACTATCAGTAGTTAAAAAGGACATAAATCAATTCCCCAAATTACCTGTATCTCTGTCAATATCTGCATCTATGTGTGTGTGATCCACAGCTAATCAGTGAGTATGGATACAGGCACACACATGGAAATATCCTAACCATGCGAGAAGCAAGAACAGGTATATCATTATTTTCAATATTTTTATTGTGTTGATAAGGGAACTTGAGGAAACAGAGGTCCTTAACATTAAGTGTAGAGTTAGAACTACATCTCTTGTCTTCTCCTGATGCCTTTAGTCCAGTATTTTTTTTTTCTTCTTTTTAACTTTTCAAACATTCCTCATTTTTGTCTTATTCCTTAAGACATTTCCAGAGAACAGGCACAAGTTTATGTATTTTATTTATATCCCTTGAGTCTTTAACATGGCATTAAGCAATCTCTCTTGAATTCAAATGTACTTTATAGAAATTTCAATATAACTATGTCTTCTGTAGTTAAAATGAAAAACATTCCATTCTTTTAAATCTTAAAAAAAAAAAAGGTCACCAAGTTACAACAAATATAATCAACATATAGCAATATCAAGAGCGTAGTAGGAAAAAATATTTTCTACAAGCAAATTATTGGATATCTTTTGGAAATGTTTTAGATGGGCATAATTTTAGAAATATATGCAAGTCATCAGCCCATTATAATGTTTCCATTAATTTTTACAATAGCTCCAGAAACTACAAACACAAAAATGGAAATAGAAAATCAATAAGAAGGCTTATGGACTTTTAAAGTTATTAGTAAAATACAGGAGTTTTAATTAACGCTGTTGACTTTTCACAAAGGCTAGCTGTTATCCTGATTGATCGAGCCTGCTGGCTCAGCTCTTTCCTGTTTTTTCATTGGCTCCCACGTGGCCTTTCTCTGCTCCGATTGGATATTTACCACACCAACACCTTCTTTTTTAAACAGCATTTGTTCCACTAAAAACAATTACATTTTATTTAAATTGTATGTGCATGCATTTATGTGGGTGTCATTCATTTATTCCTATATTGATAACTTCTCATTTTGGTTTTACTACTACTTTTGGAAATTTCATAAAGAAAAGGACATTTTCATTTTGAATTGCTACATTTTCTTGCTTGCTGAAAATTTGAGGACCTGAAATATATAATACTCCTCAGATTTGTAGCATTCTCTTCAAAGAAATTCCAGATCTATTTAGAACAAGTAAGAGTATATATGTCTCCGTCCTTTAATGTTTGTCCTGGTAGTAAATAGACCATGGTGGTTTTGTTTTTTTTGTTTTGTTCCTATTATTAAACTAAAAGTTTTCAAATATTACAACTACTGAGAGTAATTTTGTTTATACATAAATAGAATTAATTATTGAGGAAAATGCTCAATACTTTTCTAAATTTTTCCTAGTAAGTTCTATAATATCTGCATAGAAACAATAAATAACAGGAAGTGTTGTTTGGAACTCGTTTCTATTTTGCCAAGACAGTGACGTGCTTCATTCACCATTATCTACAACCGAACAAATACACTGTTTTTATTAATTTTAATGCTATTCTATTTTTAACCTAAAAATATTTTGAGATAATCTAGCTAGAAACAATACTGTAGAAGTAATGGATGAAATTCACAATATACAATAGTTTTCCTTTGGTTAAAATGATGAATAAGCTTTAAGCAATTTCACAGATGTTTCAATGATCAGAGTATATCTATTCACTCCAGTAATTGAAACATGCTATTGTCAAATGCACTTACATTTTCCAACTAGTTTCAAGGCAAGAAATATCATATGTAAAACAACTTAGAAGACTGAAGTGTATAGCAAGTGGTAATCAGAAGAGAATATTTTAGTTGAATAGCCTTCAGTTAAAGAAAATTATAACTACATAAATGCAAAATATATGCAAAGACGAGGGGAATCAAACTCTAATGTTTCGATATATTCTCCTCCTTCTAAAAACAAAAATAAAATGCAGTGTTTAAAGGAGGTGACATTGAGGTCAAAAGGAACATATAAAATGAAAATCCATACTGCCTAATAAGTGACGGGAGAGAACTGACCTGACACTGAGCTCAAAGAGAAAAGGGGCTTGTGGTATCTACTTTAAATGAGATAAGTTTGCCTTAGACATCTTGCAGGCACAGAGATAGCATTGTTCTTTTAATCGTCATTATTTACTTCTTAAATCTTAGTCTCTCTCACACCTAAACCTATGCAGCTCAGGACTCAGTTCTTATGACTAGAGAGTTGTCATTCTGACCAGTAAGCCTGCTAAATACAATTCTGTAAGCTTTAGAATTGACATAGCAGATACATTTGTCTCCCCTGACATGACTATATTAATCCGCCAAATCAATTTACTTAAGGCTAAGCTGTGTTGTGGAGTAATGCGGCCATGATTTCACTGAGCTTACAGGCACTTTCAGCCTGAGTCTCTTCTCCACATGTAATGCAGCTCTCAGTGCTGAACCACGAGCTCTATGCTGACCTACTGCTACTATGTAAGAAACTGTCTTGTTAAGTTTTTAGAGTCGTGATGCTGTAACATCAGAAAGAATTTAAGGAGAATAAATTCAAGTCACTTTAGAAAATCATGAAGTAAAACAGTAACAACACTTGGCTCGATTCTATAAGCACAATTTTCTTACTTTAGTATTGATAAAACTCTTTCAGTTGCCTAAAGTTTTTCCTCTAGAAATTTATTTATAAAAATAACATATTTTAGAGAAACATTAAATATAGGTGCTGGTGCTGCAGTTAGTAGGCTGAACATTATATAAGCTATAGAAGAACAGTAACAGACTTAAATTATTCAAGATGCAAAGAAGTCTAAATATAGCACACAAGCCAGTATACAAAAGAAGTCTCATAATGTTACTAAGTTTAACAAAAACTTACAAAATTTTATTAAAATTTCTATAGGCATGTATAAGTTGTCCATAGCACATTATCAGTTTATTTATACCCTCCTTTCATTTTATTAAGTCTATTCTTTTTCATTCCTTCTTTTAAAACTTCTGGCCCTTTCACTCTTTCATTTGGCATATAATACCCTCTAGATCCAGCTATACAATTTTAGTTATATGTGAAAGCTAAAGAGTACAAACAAACAAACACATTTACAGACACAAAGAGCAGACTGATGGTTGTCTGAGGGGTGAGGTTTGGAAGACTTCCCGAAAAGGGTCAATGGGTTAAAAAGTATATATTCATAGTCAAAAAATAGTCATGGGAAATGACATTGTAATGGCTATATGGGGTGCCAGCTGGTATTTGAGATAGGGAAGGGGAGGAATTTTGTAATGTACATGATTATCTATCCACTATGCTGTACACTTTAAACCAATATAAAGTAGTATTGAGTGTAAACCGTAATTAAAAACTAACATTTAAACAAACTTCTGCCCCTTGCAGACTTTCCTTCAAGCTTACCATAGTTACCCACATTTTTATTTTCCCATATCTCTATTCAGAGATATCTCTTTCTGATCACCTCTCTTTGCTTTATTTCATCCTTACAAGTCATGCATTATCACCGATTTGTTCTTCCAGAACCTGAATCGTTTATCTTTCCTCCCATTTCTCACTATTTAGTCTTATAGACGATAATTCCTGGCATATTTGCTGTTTTAGAGAGGAGACATCTGCGGGAAGATGTCACCATTGATAAGATGTGGTGAATGAACACAATTCTTAACATTGGATTCCTTAGTGGAGGTGTAGGGATTTTAAGTATTTTTATTGCTCTTTCCTAATGATTGAAGAGTCTCAAAGAATAATGATCCATTAAAAAATAAGCAAATATTTGGCAAATCATGTAGTTGAATATCCTAGAGAAGCCCCTGAATGTATTTGGTCATTAAGAAAAGAAATCATGCCCTAGCTGATTTGGCTCGGTGGAAGAGCCTCGGCCTGGGGACAGGAGGGTCCCAGGTTCGATTCTGGATAAGGGCACATACCTAGGTTGCAGGCTCCTCTCCGGCTCAGGCCCTGGTCAGGGCTTGTGCAGGAGACAACCAATTGATGTATTTCTCTCACATTGGTGTTTCTCTCTGTCTTTCCCTCTCTCGGAAAATCAATGAAATACATACATATATATATATCTCCTTGGGTGAAGATTAAAAAAAAGAAGAAAAATCATTTCTGAATAATATAAGACTATGTCTTTCAGATCTTGCAACGTACTTTTGTGCTGCAAATCAAGAAGAGCTCAATATTTTCTTCTTTTTTAAATATATTTTTTATTGATTTTTTACAGAGAGGAAGGGAGAGAGATAGAGAGCTAGAAACATCGATGAGAGAGAAACATCGACCAGCTGCCTCTTGCACACCCCCCACCAGGGATATGCCCACAACGAATGTACATGCCGTTGACCAGAATCAAACCCAGGACCTTTCAGTCTGCAGACTGACGCTCTACCGCTGAGCCAAACCAGTTTCGGCAAGAAGAGCTCAATATTTTCAAAAAATCTTGCACAATGTATGTCTTCTAATTTCTTAAACGGTCAATCAGGATTCAGAGATAAGTGCACCTCAAGTAGGCCTAACAAAAAGAAACAGTAAAACTAAAAGAAGCATCAAAAAAATCTAAAATAAGCCTGGATACTTTTAATTATTTTTTTTTTGCACATGTATGTTACATCTCTATGGAACTCTGGAGGTCTCATGTCTCTATGGAATCTCTCATGAGATCTAATTCTCAAAAAAATATGGCCATATTTCTAAAATCCGGGTTCTACCATAAGCATGCATATCTTTGAGGAGTTCCAAAATACGTTTTGCCTAAGGATGTTGGGCTCTTTAAATATGGATGAGCAATTTCCCTTTCAAGTAACTCCAACTAGGAGAGAGAGAGCAGGAGTGAATGCCAAGGGCAACCAGCCTCCACTTCAGGAGCCTCCTCTTCACTCCAGGGCTTGCAGCCAGGATGGTCAGGAGCCTTCACAAGGCGGAACTGGGCCGCAAGAGCTTTTTCATGCATTCACATTTAAGAAATATTATGTTTTCTAAGAGCATCTCCTTCAGTTTATGAAAATATTAGCTATTCTTTATTAGGTCCTTCATATATGCCAACAATATCTAAGCATTTCAACTACATTACTAGATTGGATTTTATTCCAAGAGAGCAAACTTCTTCTGAGCAAAGTGTAATTATTTCTATTTTATAGACTTGGTAACTAAGATATAAAAAGATTAAGTCACTTTTTCATGCTAGGAAGTGGAAACAACTGGGGTTTGTTTCAACTGTCTGACTTGAAATCTAATGTCCTCTCCCAGGAAGCTGTGCTATGCAATATGGTGTATAGGAAACAGTGCTGTAAATTTAACATCTCCTTGAATAATTTTCCCAGCTGATATTTCCCCAATTGTTAAAAAGAAGTTAGTGATAACTAAGCCCTTTTAACTCATAAGAATATTGTGAAAACAAATCTTAAAATGAAAACGTTTTATAAGCTCTAAAGATTTATGTGAATAAAAACTAACCCAAAATTTAGACTTGCACATATCAAATACATGCGAATGTCTATTGAATTTACACTTTATCGATTCTGCCTGACTGGTGTGGCTCTGTGGTTGAGTGTTGACCTATGAACCAGGAGGTCTTGGTTTTATTCCCAGTCTGGGCACATACCCAGGTTGCAGGCTCCATCCTCAGTGTGGGGCATGCAGGAGGCAGCCAATCAATGATTCTTTCTCATCATTGATGTTTCTATATTTCTCTCCCTCTCTCTATATGAAATCAATAAAAATATATTTAAACATTTTTATTGATTCTGTGGAGTAGGCACAGTGACTATTAGATAAATATTAGGTTGTAAAGTAAAGTTAATGTCTATGCTGAAACATTAGGTGAATTAAATGACTTTTTGGCTGGTGATTTAATACATGACTATAGTGTGATGCTTTTCATACAAGACTCATTCTCATCGCCACTTTGTGGCAAGTAACAAAACTCATTTAAATGTACTAGGAAAACACTGTTTCTTAAGGCATCAAGAACAGAGTGTAGCTGAACCACATGAAGGCCAGAAAAGTAGGATATCTGTCTCCCTCTCCCTCTCCCTCTCCCTCTCCCTCTCCCTCTCCCTCTCCCTCTCCCTCTCCCTCTCCCTCTCCCTCTCCCTCTCCCTCTCCCTCTCCCTCTCCCTCTCCCTCTCCCTCTCCCTCTCCCTCTCCCTCTCTGTCTCTCTCTCTCTCTCTGTCTCTGTCTCTGTCTCTGTCTCCCTGATTCCTGTTAGCCCTTGCTGTATGGCTAATTTATTCTTGTGAGTCACTGAGAAATGGCTGTTTCTGTTTCTCATTAACACACGGTTTAAAATGGAAACCTCTACTAGGTTTACTATCTCTTCAAGTTCAAGTTTCTATGATTGTGGTACCAGTATCTGGATCACAAGTCCAAATTCTCTAGGGAGAGAATACTATTGGTCTAGCTTGGGTCAATATCTACTCTATTACAGGATCTCCTAACCTTCATTTCTATTAACATTTTTCCCCCTGAATCATTAATCTTTGTTCTGTGAGAGTGGAACTCTCCTGTACCTTGGTAGAATGCTGTTAAAACACTGCCTAAAATATTATAGCAAGTATAC
Organism: Pipistrellus kuhlii; assembly: GCF_014108245.1. Classification (NCBI taxonomy): domain Eukaryota; kingdom Metazoa; phylum Chordata; class Mammalia; order Chiroptera; family Vespertilionidae; genus Pipistrellus; species Pipistrellus kuhlii. The sequence continues at coordinate 4,370,376 of NW_023425573.1, read as the reverse complement.
CTATTTCAAACAGTAATTTAATGAAAGTCCTGTTAAAATTCTTGTCAATACTTTGCCCTAAAACATTGCTTTTATGAAATAAGTTAATTTAAGTCTACTCTGATATACTATGCTTCTTCTAACCTTTTTTCAAAGACCCAGATTTGATAATACACTGTTTTGTCCAGGGAACAGGAAAACAAGTATGTACATGCATTGCTCTTGGCAGAGGAAATTGCTATACACTTTATAGAGAACAACATCTCCAAGTTGGTGATTTCTATCAAATTTCTTGCATACATATCCTTGACCCTGCAGTGACCACTTCTAAGAATTACCACCACAAATAAATTAATGCACATATGCATGAAGTGAAAAAAATCAAGGGGCATTGCAAAGCCTGCTAACCTTTGAGTGAAAGATGGGACAGATACTAGTACAACACAAGGAAGCAAAAACTCATTTCCATGTTTCTTATTCCCAGAAATCTGAAAACCATCAATTATTAAAATGACTTGACCATTTCAAGCCTCTGCTCTCTTAAGAGTGGAGCACTTACAAGTCTGGCAATGGTTCTCTGTGGGTCCCCAGCATCGGCCAGTACAGGACTTATGGCAGCGTCCACCTGCGGAAGAGGCACAAACACATTCCCATTACAATCTTTCACTCTCTGACTTTATCTCCTCTATTGAAATATTCTTGCTCCTTTTTGCGGATGTTTAAGTCATGCTAGAGTTGAAGCGTAGCTCATAAAGTGTTTGCTTAAGTAACAAAACCTGAATGTCAAATGCATGTGATGTGAAAAACAATCTCTTCCTACTCGGAATCTTCTCATCATTTTATTAAAAAAGGAAATAAACGGGTTTGTGCATTTTACTAGCTAGCAAGAAGCAAATATTTACATTAAATACATTTTACTTTGATTGCTGACCAGTTTTATGCTTATGACCTATTGTATTTGATACCATTTCTAAAGTGCATGGCTTACTGAAACCAACAATTATTAAGGATTAAGTCAACACTTACATTCAAGTCCATGAAAACAAGAATATGTTCTTATAAACACATAAAAAAAACACATCAGAATAAAAGGTTGCATACATCATTTAGATTAACTTTAATTGTAGAAAATCATCAAGAAGACCCTATCACTTGAACCTTGAGCTGGACCTGGGCAATTGGAAGAACCTCACCTTGCCCCAGTCCTTGGAATGTATATCCTAGCAGATGTCCCCAAACCAGCAGCTGTTTCCAGGGTATAACCTAGAGAGAGTAGGTGTTGTTGAGACCATCTGTACTGAATACATGAGCGAACCCTTGAAGGTCTCTATATAAACTTTTAAGATTCCAATGGGACTGTGTGGAAGTCTACTCATCTTGTGGCCATCAAAGAAAAGCTTCATAAATAAATCCCCTGGCTTACTGGTATTAAATCTGCCACCTACCAACCTGGAGTGGCCTGCCTCTTTCTTCCATCTCTCCTTGCCCTCAGTGTACAGGTCCAATGTGTGAACCAATATCAATATAAATTTTTAAAAATATATTTTTATTGATTTTAGAGAGGAAGGGAGAGGGAAAGAGAGAGAGAAACATCAACATTAAGAATCATTGATCGGCTACCTCCTGCTTGCCCCCTACTGGGAATCAAGCCTATGACCTGGGTACATTCCCTGACTGGGAATTGAACCTATGACCTCTTGATTCTGGTTGGGCTTAATATAAAATTTTTAAACAGCTAATTTTTTGGAAATCTTAATTTCACAGTTGTCTCACAGACAAAGTCCCATAAGGACTCAACAAAAGAACATTAGCTAAAGCAATTATACATAATATCTTTCTTTGAAGTTTGTTTCTGAATTTTATAAGCTCACTCTACATTTTTGTTAATACACGGGTATACAATGGGCTTATTTTTAGAATAAATAGTAGACATGAAAAATGATTAAAGATGAAAGTTTAAGCTCTGTTAATTTTCTAATATTGACTGCAAGAGGGTATATACATATGGCTAGTCAAGATGTTTATTATAACACTAGAGCCCTGGTGTACTAATTCATGCACCAGTGGGATCCCTTGGCCTGGCCTACAGAATCGGGCTAAAACTGGCTCTCCGACATCCCCTGAGGGGTCCCGAATGGGTCCTCACTGATGCACAATTGGGGCTGGGGAGGGACCCGGGAGGTTGGCCAGACATAGGAGGGCTCCAGGGCGTGTCCAGCCTGTCTTGCTCAGTCCCAATTGGCTGGACCCCAGCAACAAGCTAACTCACCAGTCGGAGCGTCTGCCCCTTGGTGGTCAGTGCATGTCATAGCGAGTGGTTGAGTGACTTTAGCATATCATTAGCAAATTACACTTTGGTTGAGCAGATGACCAAACAAACAGACACTTAGCATATTAGGCTTTTATTATATAGGATGTTGCAAAAATTATGGAATAGGGTTCTATCAAATGTTTCCATCTTTTCTTGATCCACAATGTTTACCTCTTCAAGTTGGAAGTTATTATACTTGGGCAGCTTCTCTTTCTTTCTCTCTCTCCTTACGGTACTGAGTATGTGTATTAAGTTAAATGCTTTCACAGTTAAGGAACAGGTTCAGCAGACACACTTTTTAGACTGAACCTCAGACCAGCCTCATGATTGACCCTTCCGCAAGTAAACAGTACTAATTAAGTTCATACAACAAGTAGGCTCAACTCCAGTCACCTTCCGAAAAGTGTCAGGATCCAGAGTTTATTTAAAGCAATTCTGTTTGTGAAGTGCTGCTGCTGACATCACCAGCGTATAATATCCTGTCACTGGGCCATCTGTTTATTTAGATCTAAACACATTATAACTACATCATCAAGCTCATTCTAGCTGACAGGAAAAGCACTCCATCTGGCCCGAACAATATAACTTTAATCAGTGATAACGATAATTATTATTAAAAACCTACTGGAGTTCTTTTGTACAAAGCTAATAAATCCAAATAGATTTATACCAGCGGAAATTAGAAAGTTCTGTGAAATAAAATGGGAAGCAGTAAAAACTTTTTTAAAAGTATAAACTTCTTTTATGAGAAAGCAGCTAATGTTAATGCATTTCTTCAGATGTGTCAAAATCCTTTAAATCGACCCATTACGTGGTCTGTTAACCCAAACTATCTTAAGCAGAGGATGATCTCCCATTTACTCTGTTACTTGACAAATTGTATTTGGGGCTAATAAAATATATAACTTCATTCACTTTACCCAGAGTACTCCCTGTAGCTGAGGCTAGCTGGGGGGGGGGGGGGGGAGCGCCACGGGGGGGAGCTTAGTAATATTAGACATTTTAATACTTTCAGTACTAAATTACATATATTTTTAAATATTGTTTATTGACTTTGGAGAGGAAGAGAGAGAGGAAGATAAAGAAGATAGAAATATCAATGATGAGAGAGAATCATTGATCAGCTGCCTCCTGAACGCTCCACACTGGAGATGAAGCCTGCAACCAGGGCGTGTGCCCTGACTGGGAATTCAAACTGTGGCCTCCAGGCTCATAAGTTGATGCTCAATCCTTGAGCCGTGCTGGCTGGGCAGGGTTACATTTTTGTTTAATTACTACCCCAAGACCTACTCCTAGATGCAAGAAGAAAAGGATTATGACTAAACATTTTGAATTTTCTTATGATCCTTCAGAGAATATCAAGCAATATCTATCTAATTGGCAACAAGTAATGCAGTGTCCTTCCCCTGCTCCACCCCCACCCCCCCCCTCCTTCTACACACAAAGTTTAAATAGTATAACCTTGACTGCTTTCGTGCCATTACAAGATTTTGTTGGGCAGTTTTCATTTTTCATTCATATTTAAACATAAATATCTTTTACTGCTCTACAAGGAAGCCAACAATTGCTCCTCTTCTGTCATTTCACTCTGTCTTATTTGTATTCTCTCCACCCCTTTGGCAAACCCAAAGGAGGTGATCACATCTCAGCCTTCTATTTTCCCAAATGTGCTGTGGAACCAGGAATTGAATGAGCTTCTATAAATGGCTGCTCATTCTGCACTGTCGTTCATGTCATTATCTCTAGAGCTTTGACCCTGTAGAATCTGCCCAGGCATTCAGTTCAGCATTCGTCTCCCAAACTGTGTGATACATGGCACTTGTGCTAAAACTATGTTCCCTGAGCTTTTGCAATTAAGTAAATGTCAAAATATTTTATCAAAATCTCCAACTGGAAATATTTTTGAATTAATGCATTTGCCACACTTTCATGCCTGCAACCTTGCTTTGATTCTTGTATATTATACAATTGGTTAGTGTAGTTTTATGGACTATTACGTTTACTGTTTTAAAATCTGTTTGTAGCTTTTAGTTCCAAACATTTCTGTAACACGAAAGTGTCAAAAAATGAGAGGTTAAAAAAAAAAAAAGTGTTTCCTTAGTAATTATCTAACATTAGGAAAAAACACCTATAAACTTTTTTTTCTTACCTTCCTTCTGTCCTCCTATCCATAAGTATTTCTTGAGTACCTTCCACGTTTATATATTAAGAACTATGTTAAAAATTGAAATACGTAACATAGGCTGAAATAGGCATGGTTACTCCACTAATAGAGTTTAGAAATAATTCAGCAATATTTTGAAGGGAATTTTTTTTTGACTGTTCTATATCCAACAGTCACTATCTATGGGTTTAAGGAAAGAAGTCAGTAAATCTGAGTGCTTCACAGACCCATAACTCTGGAAAGAAGAGAAGGACAATGCCAGGTTGAGCTGGGGCATTTCCAATGCCTGCTGGCTCAGAAGTCTCCACATTCCTTATCCAATGATTTATCCTTTGCCATCTACAGTGAAATCGGTTCAGAACATAATCAGCGGAGAGGAAAGTACAACCTCTGGAGCATCCCTTGCGGGTTGCCTAACAAAAAGGGAAATGCTTTCACTATTGCTGGAGATCTTACCCAGCACTTGTCCTCTATTCTAAGATACACAGTACTTCAGGAGGCCTGATTTCATGAGGGAAATAAGTCATATACAACACTAATATTTTTAACATGAATCAGTTTTATAAACTACTTCTCCAGTATCGATAGAATATATATATATATATATATATATATATATATATATATATATATAATATATATATTGAATATATTATATATATATATATATATATATATATATATATATATATATATATATCTGGTTTCAGGGATAAAGTGAGAGGGAGAAAGAGATAAATAATGATAGGAGATAATCATTGATCAGGTGCCTCCAGTGCCCTGACTGGGAATTGAATCGTGATCTCCTGGTTCATAGGTCCATGCTCAACCACTAAGACGCACTGGCCAGACTCTAGTAGTGCATGTTTAAGATGAGGACAGCAAAAAGAGGGATGAGCCTCTGTAAATAGGAGAAATGCTTTGGGGCACTAACACTTTGCCAGTGCTATACACATCTGCCTACTTCCAAGTCCAAATCAAATTATTGTCTATTGCAATAATTCTTTTTAAACTATGTGAGAAAATATGTCGATTAAAAATAAGAATCTGACTGTCCAGTATAGATGTTAGTAATGGCAAACATTTAAATTAATTAACATTTCCATCTCCTGTCATTCTGGCTCAATCGGAGAGGTAAAATATAAAATAAGTTATAAACAAATATTTCTGCAACTTTAGCAACCATTGAAACCTTTTAAAATAAGCACTGTTTATTGCACATCAGTATTATTTTAATTCACAGCCAATCAGCTCTGCTTTGACAGCGCATTATTCATCGCAGAAGTTAGCAATATGACTAAAGTCATCTTTTATGCTTGTCCAGAAGATTTTACTAAAATTGTAGCCTTTTACATTCGTTTTTTAGGGACTGGAGTCCCTGAGCCACTTTGATATTTATAAGAGTCATAAATCCACGCTAGAAGTTTGGCTTGTTTGTGGCACTGGCAACAGAGATGGGATTTAATTGTACCTCTGGATTGCTTTCTGCAAGTAATGTGCCAGGGCAGTTGAAGAGTTACAAAATATGAAGTCACTGGCCACCATAAAAGATTATAGCCTCCAACTGCCTCTAGCTAAAGACAATGCAGTCACATCTCTGGGTTCTTCTCTCAGTCCTTTTAAATTATGGCAGACTTGACCTCTTAAAACTACCTTTACTGGGGAATGCATGAGAGAATAATAATTCTTTATGACCGTATAATTCAAAAGAGGGAAGCACAACATTTAGTGAAAGTCTACAAAAAAACAGTCTCTATCTTGGCCAGAAGCTAAAAAGGTGAAACATTAGTTCTCTGTCTTCCAGGAGACTTTAAGATGCAGCAAATAGAAAAATGGCAAATAACTTTGATAATAATTATATTTCCTATATATGGATAAAATGGACAGGAAGGATTTGAAAAAGGGGTGTATATTTCAACTGGGCTTGAATGTCTCCTTGGTCTGTTTTATTTTATTTTTAAAAATATGTTTTATTGATTTTTACAGAGAGGAAGGGAGAGGAATAAAGATCCAGAAACATCGATGAGAGAGAAACATCAACCAGCTGCCTCCTGCACACCCCCCACTGGGGATGTGCCCACAACCAAGATACATGCCCTTGACCAGAATTGAACCTGAGACCCTTCGGTCTGCAGACCGACGCTCTATCCACTGAGCCAAACTGTTTTCGGCTCCTTGGTTCGTTTTAAATAAATATGAGTTTGTGGTGAGTTTTTATTTTTTGGAGGATTTACCTCCCATCATACAATATTTCATTTAACCACTTTGTGTTATGGAGTATTTTGCTGGTACATGTAGGAAATAAATATATTTTAAATGAAAATACATATTAAATAAATATCACCAATTTTACATCCTATTTTTCTGGAGATTTGTAGCTCTTGAAGAAATTACTTGGATAGCAGAAATAAGTTCCTCATGTCCTTTCTATACCCTTCTGTTAAACAATGAAGGGATCTGGAACAGGCATGTGGATTTCTACATGACAAAGCACATGTACCAGAACATTGATAGAAGAATTAATGTCAGTTCTGGCCTAGACTGATGCTCTGGTTCTAGCAGTGTGCCCAAGGCCTCCATCCTTATCTGTCATATTTGGCCTTTTAATTACTAAGTTGGATCAAAAATATTGAAATATGGGTACAAGATGTGCCAAAGACACAGATCTAGAAGGGGTAGCAATTGCTCATACTTGAATAACTATTCAGAATTGAAAAGCAATTCATAAATGAAGTAATGAGCCAAGAGTAATCCTATGAAATTTAATAGGATCCATGTTAAGTTTCTGCAATTGTGATTTTAAATCAGTATTTCATGTGCATAGCAACACACACACACACACAAATACAAAGAGTCTGTTTTGCAGGAAATGAATCAGAATTTCAGTGCTTATTTTGGTAATGGCTGATTCTGTTTTTTTATTTTGTATTTCAGTGTTTGTCTCATACATGGAAGTTCACACAATGCTCCATAATCCACTCTAGAAATCATCAACATCATTGACATCACTACATCAACTATAGTTATTGAGTGCTTTCTACATTCTAACTAGTAGACCATAATATCTCATTTAATTTACATAATAAAGTCATAGCATAAATACTATTATTTTTCTCGTTTTATAGATAAGAAAACAGAAACATCCTTAAAGTGGAACTAGAGACTTGTTCCCTTGTATTATAGTAGCTCTTTTTTACATATCATATTTGCTTGTCAACATTTTTTGTACTTTTTTGTTTGTTTCAAAGTGGCATTTACTTTGATTCTATTACTTGCTTATTAAGGTTCAGCAGTAATGGGGCTAAAATAAATGTCAATCCAATAGAAACACATTTTAGTAAATTGGCATTTATAATTACACTAGAAAATTACAGCCCTAGTTTAGGGAAAATGAAATATTTGAAAATTCTATTGAGTATGTAAGCAATTTATAATATTGCCACTTATTGGTCTAAGTATTCATTAATGTGCTGGTAAAACACAGAAATACAACCTTTGAAATCATTTTAATCTGTATTCAGTTTCCAGTTTTAGTTGGTGGGAGTTTAGGCAAGGAACTTTACCTTAGAACTGACTTTCCTCATTATTATAATATACATGATGATGCTTTATGTGTCAGGTGTAACTAAGTGAAATAGCAAGTGTAGTAAAGTGCCTGGCATAGAATCAGCCTCAATTACCGTTAATTCCCTTCTCCTTCCCTGATAACATTGTATATAGAAATACTAAAGCACAACAAAGAGAGACAAAGAGTCAGAGAAAGCGATGTGGCAGACAAATCAAGTAATCGGAGACAGAAGTGTTTATGCAAATAGAGTTGACATTTTCAGTAGGTAGCACAGTCAGGCAATAGGAAAGAGGTATGTGTATGACACCGTAGGTCCTTTGACAGGCTTGGCAGACAGGGACAAGTGGGTTTCAGAGGTCTCTGCATGCCTTGGCAAAGTTTGAGACTCCACAGCCTCAGCAGAAATGTTACTACCAATCCAAGCTCAGTGACATCTCACTCTGCTCCTAGGATACCACACTCTTGTACATTTCAGGCTGGTGGACATGGGAGGAGGGAACGGGTGCAGATAATATTTCAAAGTGTGTGTCAGAAACAGAGAGAAGAACCCAAGGGCAGAGCTAACCTCTTGATAAAGGCAGAGGATTAAATGCCATTGATGCTGGGATCTCTCCTGCTCCATGCTCCTCCTCTGTGAGCTTGCTAATTGAGGTGCAAATGGATCCCTGGGGAAATGCAACCACCCACATGTTCAGTTTGTGAGTGGTGTCATACTCAGAAAGCATAGTTCAGCAGCCAAAATTCAACCAAAAGAACTTTACTAAAAACAAAAAACAAAACAACAACAAACAAAAAACCCCCAAAACTTACTCCTCTCAAAGACAATTCATTGGATTCAAAGCATTGGCCATGGTACTAAGACTTTTCCTCACTTTTCTCACATGACTCTCACTTTCTGAGTCTTTCATCCCCACAACCCCACCCCAAAGATCTCTCTCTTTTTGTGCCTTCTCCTTTCACAAAGCTTTCCCTCTTCCATCCTCCCAGACTGAATCATTATGTCATTGGTCAACGTAGCTGTCCTCCCTAAATACTTTATTCCATACAGCCTTATAGTCAAATAATTCTCTGTCCATGCTTTATTTTGTTCCCTGAGTGTACAACGTGATACTCTAGGAAGACTGTGTGTGTGTGTGTGTGGGTGTGTGTGTGTGTGTGTGTGTGGTATGGAGGAGTGAGAAGCATTTTGGTCTAGTGGGCTGGAAAGATCAGGCTTGCAGACATAGGATGTTTGACCAGGAGGGAAAGGAAAACCATGAACATTCCCATATTTGTCATTTTTATCCTGAGAGTAGATACTACTTGAGATGCAACTCCCTGGACCCTTTCACCATAAAGAAGTTCCCATCCTCTGGGTGTGGCATAGTCTCCATGAGCAGTCGCTGTTTTCCTCTGTCTTCTAATTGACAGCTCTAAGAATAGATCTATCTCCACTAGGAATTAATAAGAAGTCGGTATCGTCATGGGAAAACAGAAATGGGTGGAATTATGACGAGCTCCTTTAGGAAAGATTCTAGCAGTACTCCAAGCACAGCAGGCTTTCCAGACTGGATAACCCAATATTTCCTTTAGTAAGAGGCCAATAGCTTCACGCTAGAGTGCTAAGCCAGCTTCTTCCACAATGAGTAAATAATGAAGGGCCTTATCATGTCTGTAGTCTGGGACTTTATAATTATAGCTGGAACCATTACTCTTGCAGCCTCTTTTTTTTAAAATTTTATCTGAGATTGAGAATGCTTTTTTGTTATAGATTGCTAGCCTGTAGCAGTCAGTTAGGAAGAAGAGACATCACGGAGACAGATAACCAAGAAAAATGGGAAACAAATTGGAAAAGATCATGTAGCTGCATGGCACTATATTAAACAAACTCCTCTGAGGTATCGCAGCCAGAAGTCTCAACTTATGTGGCTACAATTCTTTCAGCTGCCAAAGGGACTTAACTATATGGGTAGACATACATTCACCCCTCTGAGTCCTCACACTTAAAATAAAAACTACCACATTAGCAAACAGGCACCTTTCTAAAGCCACGTAAGCCTAAGGAATGAAAGGTGATTTTAAATTGATGGAGGTGATAAGAAAGTGACCCAAAAGGCAGTACAGGTAGTAATGAGCCTAAAATGTCTTGGTGTAAAATGTCTTCATTAATTTGCCTTTGAAGTTCATACACAAATATGAAAATTCAAGAATAACGGATTTATAATTTATTTTAAAAATAGGATTCCATCAGCAGGCTTTTCCATGCAATTTCTTGTTGATGTGCTAGTAGACAGACCTGGAAACTGAGTTATTTACAAAAAAATCCTATATAATAAAGATGTAATATGCAAATTGACCATCGCACCATAACGCTGTCACAAGATGGTGGCATGCACAGTGGAGGCTGGGATTCTGGGACACTAGATGGCTGCACCCACAGTGGAGGCGGGGTTCCCATAACCAGTTATCAGCAGGGACCTGAGGCTGTATGGTGCCAAGCTGGGATGGGGGACCTGAGGCTGCACCCCCGCCCACCCAGCAGGGCTTGACAGGGGACCTGAGGCCTCTCCTCCTGCCTGGCGATGCTTGACAGGGGATCTGAGGCTGCACCCCTGACCCAGCACTGGGCCAGGGGACCTGAGGCTGTGCCCCCCGGGGGCTGGCCGGGGCTGGCCAGGTCTGGGTCTCACATGATTTCAAGGTGTGTGCTGTGGGTGGGGACTTGACTTTGGGTCCCATGGTGCACCCCAGACTCTGACAGGAGGAAAATTTTCTTATACATTTAACTAATTTTCTTTAATCTCTTACACTTTTATTACAGAGAAAGGGCAAATAGTGATATTAAAATATTACCTCTAATTAATTTCCTTTTAATGTGCATGAATTTCATGCACCGAGCCACTAATATATATATAAATAAATTACTTGCAAACCACTGCATATACACCAGTTATTCCCTCAAAATATGATTTAGGCCTAAATATCAGCCCTATTACCTATCATTCTGTGGTAGGGAACTGATTTCTGAAAAAAATAATATTGGTATTGTAACCATCTGAAATGTAAATCCTCCAGATAGAATCAAACTCCCTATCAACTAGCACATTGAATATTTAGCTATAGTTTATGTGTAATGTTATTTTATCACACAGCATGCATTGTTCTAGGTGATTTATTTCCTGTGACAACCTTAGGAGAAAAAATAATACTACAGATGAGAAAACTGAAGCCAGGGAAGTTTAATAATATGTCCAAGCTCACACAATAAGTGATAGAACTGAGGAAATTAGAGTCCAGAAATATTGGTTTATGACTCCATACTCTTAATCAATACATAAGCAAGTATCTAATTTACATTAATATATTTAAGAATACAGGAAGTTATATGGGACAAAGGAGGGCAGAGCACAGAAAATAGATTATTAACATCACTAGAGGGACAAACTTTATACCACAATTGGCGTGATTCTCATAGGGAAGTATAAATACTGATCAAGTTAATTGATTTTAGGAGTTCAAAAAAACCATTAGGCAAGAATGTTGCCTAGATCAATTATCGAGACACATTCAAAGTCACCTAAGGAATGACTGCCATGGAGTTAAAAATATGATTTTAGATCACTTGCCAAGATCTTTGATTTGTATGTGGTGATATATAGCATTTAAAAGATGACTTCAAAGGCACAGTGGAGGGCTCCATATGTGTGTGCCAAGATCTTTAAAAATGCTCTTCCCCACCCAACTTCCCATTCCCACCAAATTATGGGTGCATTAGGTTAAATTATGATGGGATGGCCCTGGTCACTGTGACTTAGTGGTTAGAACATCCACCTGTGCACTGAAGGGTCACAGGTTCGATTCCCGGTCAGGGGCACATACCTGGGCTGTAGGTTCAATCTCTGGCACGGAGGCAACCAAGTGATGTGTCTCCCTCACAGAGACGCTTCTCTCTTGCTGTCTGCCTTTCCCTCACTCCCTTCAAAAAACTGGTGGGGAAAAATGTCCTCCAGCCCGGCCAGCCTGGCTCAGTGGTTGTTGTGTGGATTTTTTAAATATTTATTTTATTTAATTGGTTAAAGTATTACATAGAGTAGTACATGTATCTCCCTTTTTTCCCCCCATTGACCTTCCCAGCCTGCCCTACCCCCTGTCATATGTCCTCATCTCTCGTCCCCCACCCTCACAGCAGTGAATTGTATCCATTTGTTGTGCTTATATGCTTGCATACAAGTTCTTTGGTTGATCTCTCAGTGGTTGAGCATTGTCCAATAAACCAGGAAGATCACAGTTCCATTACCTATCATTGCACATACTTGGATTTCACTCTTAATTCTTAATGGGGAGCATGCAGGAGGCAGCCAATTGATGATTTTTTTTTTCTCATTGATATTTCTATCCTCCCTCCCTTTCTCTCTGAAATCACTAAAAATATATATTTTAAAATATTATTGGGTATGGATTAATACTAACAAAAATATGATGGGACACTAAGAGAAGGCTGATTACAATCCAAGCTTTAGCATAGATTGTAAGATACCAGGTGGAAGAGCAGATCTCCAACTACAAACACTAGAAATGATACCTAATATTTATGCACACTTAAAGTGGAAGACACTGTTCTGAGAACTTTCATTCATTATCCCAATTCAGTTCCGTGTGAGAAAATGAAGAATAAAGGGGCTAAATAATGAAGTTAGACATTCCTGGAGTCGAGATTGAAATTTCTATAGAAGCTCAGCGTTTGAGCTCAGTGGTGGAATCATTGTGCCCAAAGGATGCAGATTGGATGGGGGAGATGGACACCCTAGAACAGAGCGAGGTGAAAGGTGTTGGTAGGGAGGAAAGGAAGAGGAGAGAAGAGCAAGGATGTAATTTTTCTTTCTTTATGATTATCCATTTACATATTTTTAAAGTGCCATGTATTACATGCTTACTGTAAATGAATTTACTATTGATGAAACAATATTTTGGGTTTTTCCCCCTCAGATAAAATGCCTGTGCCCACAGTACGGATTAACATAAATCATGTATGATTTCATAAGGAGTCTCATGGCACTGTACAATACTTATTTACATTTCTCTACAAACTCAAACCAGGCAGGTATCTGTCAGCTATACAAGACGCCCTGGACACTTATTTATTCCACTAAAAATACACAGCAAGTATTTTCATGAAAATATTTGATATACAAAATTATAAAACATAATGCAATTTAGATATGAAGGTGTGATGGCTCAACATTCCATTGCTTTTAAAAATGTTTATAGCTTTATCATTGCAGTTTTCCTATAAAGGAAATGGTTTTACGCTGAAAAACACCCGGGTATATGGTACTTAGCAATAGCTAACTATGTACAAAATAGCAATTGTGGCATGTAGTTAGCTAGTTTAATTTTCATTCTGCTTCTTGAGTACAGAGTTTGAGTTGGTTCTATAGAAAATATTTTTTTAAAGAAACTACCCAGGTCAAAATCTTCGTTTAATAAAGTGCGAGGAAGTAGGAGGACAAAAGTGGCTGACGAAGACACCTAATTTTGAGGTGACTTTGGCCTTGCACAGTTTTAAATCTGGTTCCCTCCCTCCTCCCTTTTATATATTTCTTTTACTTATTCTTAAAGGAAGGACTTTAAAAGAAATGTCACTGCATAATTTCCATCCTATTTTTTTCCTTCCCCGCTTAGAAGGAGCACCTACAATTGCCAAAAGAATCACCTCTAAATAGAACATAATTTGTTCTTGCCAGGCAGCAAAGAATTAAATAAAAGTTGCATGGGGCTGCTTGCAACAATCTAGGCTTGAAAGATTGTTAAGTGGGTTAGCAGCTTGATCTCCTTATTCATTTTTCTCCAGCTCCCTGGAGAGATGCCAGCCCCACCTGCCCCAGCCCTCCAGTGTAACTAGCTATCGCTCCTCTACTTCTGCTCCGAACTGTGAAATAAAAGTGGCTTAGTGAGAGGACACCGACAGAACAGGGACAGCACACGTATAACTTCATCTTGGTGAATGTGATGAAAAGAAGAACTTAAATGCACCGTTTTCAGTTACTTATAAACATTTTCTTTTCCCTGAGCGCTTTCTCTGAGTGATGAGACATCAGAGAAGAAAAGGAAAATAGTAAGCTCTTTAACTTCCACTGAATTGTGCAACTGAGTTCCATGAGACCGCTGTCATTAGTGAATGGAAACAGAGATATGAGCAGGAATGAAATGTCTGAATGAGGGCTGTGAAACAGGACCCAGGCACAGGCATAGTCCCTCTGAGCCCTGACAGAGTAAACAGATCAGAGAGAATAGAAGCCGGGTGATGCTGAATGGATTCAGTGTAATGTTCATTCAATTTTACAGTTGTTTTAAATGCCAACTAACACAATTAGGGTTTTGTGTTTTTAAAAATCAACTATGAAATTCTTTGTGAAACTCTTTGTTTAAGGCACTTATTACTGATATATATATATATATATATATATATATATATATATATATATATATTGTTCTGATGAGTATCTTTTAAAAAAATTAAGTTACTTTTTTTTAAATCAAGTTAGCATTTCAACTCCTATACCTAATTCCTTCAGGCTTAGAATTATTTGCAAATTCTCATATAGCAGGATGTCTTAAAACATTATATATAGGGATACATTTTTAAATTATAAAAAAAGGAATAAAAATGTACCAGGTCACCAGATGTGTCCTACTAATAATCCTTGATTTATATATTTATTGTGAATAAATACACATAAAATTTACCATCTCAATCATTTCACTGGTATTAAATGCATTCACATTGTTGTGCAACATCTATGACCATGAGTCTTTTCACCTTGCAAAAATGAAATAATACACTGAACCATGACGTTGTTTTCTCCCCGTGTCCCTCACAAGCAATAGTATACTTTCTGTCTTTATAATTTGGACTAGTATAAGTACTTTATGTAAGTGAAATCAGACAGTAGTCATCGTTTTTATAACTGGCTTACTTCACTTGGCATAATGTCCCCAAGGTACACTCATGTTGTAGCATATGAAAGAATTTGCTTTTTTTAAGGCAAAATAATATCCCACTGTATGTAAATACCACACTTTGCTTATTCATCCACCACTCTATAAACTTTGGAATGATGTGTCTTTTATTAAATTACTTTGATTAGATTTTTCTTGGTTGTTATAAAATTTAAACAGAGTGTGTAGTTCTTAATACTTTTCCCTTCCAATAAGATAAATGCCATTCAATTCCAAAAAAATTCCAATTTAAAAAACTCACTAATCAAGAAATGTTAGCAGTTACTAGTTAAAAAACAAACGAACAAAAACAACCTTGAAAATTCTGATTGCTTCACCTTTGTTCATCCTGTCTGAACAATGTAAAAGCCTTTTTTTCATAATAACAGTGACTTTTAGTTAAGCAATGATATTCTTTTTCAACCAATAGTGAAAGGCTAAATTTTACTTTTAAGTAAATTTCCAAGAGACAATAAAATCTGAAGGCTGCCCCTCACTGGATAATTTGAATCTCAGAGATCTGAAATTTCATGAACTTTTCATCTTTTCCACCATTCACTGGAAGACAGCAAGTCCTTATTACTAAAAATTGAAAGCTGTCAAGGCTCTCAGCAACCACAAAGGTGATTCTGCACACCTACCTCACAGAACTTCTGTAAGATTTGGAAGTGGGTTTTTTTAAATGCATGTGATACACCAGGCCCAGAAGGCCACAGACACTTAAATCACTGCTATTGCTGTGCTGATAGTAGTAACAGAAGTTTCATGTAACAACAGAGAGCTACATATTCTCTAAGAGGGGATTCATGTATTTGGTATTTGGCTCATTTGCAGCAATCCCATATTTTCTATGCCGTCTAGAGTCAGGAGCAAGTCTGAAATACATTCATCAGAATAAGCTTTGTTAACTATTTTAAGAGCATGGAAATCCTACACCAGGTCAATGCTACTTGTACCTGTCATTAGATTGGAATACTTGGCGATAAGTAGATTCCCATCCTTAAGCCAAAATTACTCAGGGAGAAACTTGGGGAGTTTCTAAGGCACGAATAAGTTTGGAAACCATCAATCTACTTATCTCTGGGCATAAATAACCTTGTCCTTTCATAATGTTAGACCATAATACACAACACCTCTGCTGTCACTTTACATATAAATGATTTTCCTTCTAACAGGCCATGGTCATGGTGATTTATTTGAAGGTAGAAAAATGTAAGAGCTAGAGCAGCAGGCTGGTGGCATACAGAGGAGTTTATATATCTGGGGCAGAAACTCAGTTTACTGTGAGCGGGAACATTTCTGTCATATTTTTATTCAAATAGAAGTGATGTCTAGCCATTATTTTTGCAGAAATCGTGTGTGCAAGAAGTCACATGGATGCAGAAGCTCAGTATGCTGTTTAATGTTTTAAATGAAAAAAAAAATGTTAACAGAATATGACTCTGTAGAGTCAGATATTTTATGGGTGTAAATTTTTAGTTAAACTTCACTGTTCCTAAAGAGGTTATTTTTTCTAAGTTGTTTGCCACTGTGTGTGTGTGTGTGTGTGTGTGTGTGTGAGTGTGTGTGAGAGTGTGTGTGTGTGTGTGAGTGTGTGTGTGTGTGAGTGTGTGTGTGTGTGAGTGTGTGTGTGTGTGTGTGTGTGAGTGTCTGTGTGAGTGTGTGTGTGTGTGAGTGTGTGTGTGTGTGAGTGTGTGTGTGTGAGTGTGTGTGTGTGTGTGTGAGTGTGTGTGTGTGTGAGTGTGTGTGTGTGTGAGTGTGTGTGTGTGTGAGTGTGTGTGTGTCATAGTCAACATTTGCTCCACAGGAGACTAAGAATCACAATCAGTTCATGTCATGCATGATGGGTAGGCTTAATTTTGTTTTTGCATCATTATAGAGGTAAATGATAAACACTGGGCAGGGCTTAGTCCTGCACCACCTCCCCATGGCAGCAGAATACACAGACTACCATCAGATATTCTAAATTTTGAGAGCTAGTTGTTAAGTACAGCTATTATAAAATAATAAATTATATAATCACTAATTAAATTACATTTAAACAAAGCAAATATATACTTAAAATTCATCATTTTCTGATTCATTTACTATATCTCACTATATTATCTGTAAAACTGAGTATATTTACATCCCTCTAATCTGTATGGTGGAAATACTATGTAATGGCAAGTAAATCAGGCATATCTTCCTGAATCCATATTAGTTTCTGAAAAGGGACAATGACAGGAATGGACACATCATGGAAATAAGAAAGCTCTACAGATGAGGGCGTTTCCCCCTAGCTTTGAAGAGGGCTGTTTTGCCAGCACTCCGCTGACATGAGGTGTCATTTGAGCCTGAAGAAACCATGCTTTGGGAAAAGCACTGTTAACGCTTCTCTAAGGAGGTCACAATGTATGCCATGCCTGCAGGGAGCATTTCCTTATCAATCAAACTGATCCCACTAATTCGGAAACAGAAGATGGAGTGAGCCTTTACCTGGAGAGAGGTAAAGAGCCCAGGAACTTAAATAAAGGAGTTGGTGCACCGAGGTTTGAAAATGATCAGAGGGCTATCCTTGCCTGAATTTTATGGAAATCCTCTTCTTATGATTCCTTCTCACAGACTCATATATCAGTCAGGTTCAAGTTCTTACTCTCTCATTAAGAACATTAAAAAAACAGCAGAGCTGTGGGCCATTTCACTCTGGTTAGAGCGTCAGCCTGTGGACTGAGGTTTTCAGGTTCCATTGCTGGTCAAGAGCATGTACCTCCATTGCAGGTTTGATCCCTGGCCCCTGCTGGGGATGCTTACTGTGGGAGGCAATCAATAGTTATGTTTCTCTCACATCCAAGTTAATCTTCTCTCTCTCTCTCTCTCTCTCTCTCTCTCTCTCTCTCCTTCCTTTCACATCACACTCTCTAAAAAGGAAAAAAAATATCCTCAGGTGAGAATTAAAAAAAAAAAAAGACAGCAGAGCTACACTTGAAATACATGCTAGATTCTATTAGTTTTATATGCTAATATTTTGTTTAGAATAATTATAATTGAATTCCTATATGATTTTATATATATATATAATTGATTTCAGGGAAGAAGGGAGAGGGAGAGAGAGATAGAAACATCAATGATAAAGGAGAATCATTAATTGGTTGCCTCCTGCAGCCCTACACTGGGGATCAAGGCCGCAACCTGGGCACATGCCCTGACTGGAACTGAATCGTGACCTCCTGGTTCATAGGAGGTCACATTGGTTGGGCCCGTTGTGATCTTTAGTTCATTTGTTTTTGTTTTATTATTGAGGTTCAAAAATATTCTACTTCAATTTAATAGGTCTGTCTAAAACCTATTCTTTGAATTAATAAGGATTCATTTATTCTTTCTAATATTATTTTGTTATTTTTCCATTTCCTTAATTTAAGTTCTCATGTAAAAATATTTTGAGAAGAGTATGCATGATTTGACTATATTTGTATTTATGTGGAACTGGGTATCTGCATATAAAATACACATAAATTTAAGCTTTATTGAAATACACTGTGAGCATATATTCCTGCTACTTTAAAAAACAAACAAAAAAAACCCTCTTCTACAAAAGTTCAAACTTAAAAGAGTGCTTCTATTTTCTGTAAATATTTTAATATTGAAGAAGTTACAATGTTGGTAAAAATATCAGTTTTAATTCTACTCTATTTTGAGACAATTATTTTCTAGTTCAAGAAAGTTATCTATATGGGATAAAATGCAATATTAGTTAAGAGTGAGCAATTATTAAGATATATGAGTCATTAAAAGAAAAATGTAGTTTCAAGTTTTCCTAACTGATTTAACTCAGACAGACCATCTGGTTTAAACAAATAATTACTCCAGGAATTATATTTGTGAACTTAATGCTCTTTTATGTATTTGCCAATTCCCACACCTTGTCATTTCTATCATTAGCTGGTTTGGGTTTTAGAAAACAAATCAGAACTAGTGGTGCATCTCGGCCTGGCCTATGCCCTCTCACTATCCAGGACCCCTCAAGGGATGTGAGGGAGCTGGTTGGAGTCAGATCCCGCAGGCCAGGCTGAGGGACCCTATTGGTGTATGAATTTATGCATCCGGCCTCTGGTTGTGAATAAAGCTACTATGTATATATGTGTGTAAATACCTCTTTGAGGCCCCGCTTTCAAAACTTTTAGATATATAATAAGAAATGAGATTGATGGATGATATGGTAGTTCTATTTTAAAATGTATAGGAAACTCCGCACTATTTCCATAGCAATTGCACTATTTAGCAATTTCACAGGTTTGTACATTTATCCACATCTTCACCAAAACTTACTATTTTTCTAGTATTTTGATAGTAGTCATTCTAATAGGTGTGAAGTAATATTTCATGGTGTTTCTTTGCATTCCTCTACTTACTAGTGATGTTGACTATCTTTGTATGTTTATTGCTGTTTGTATGTCATCTTTGGAGAAATGTCTATTGAGATCTTTTGCCAGTTCTTGCACCAGGTTTTTTATTTTATTGTTATTGTTGAGTTGTCGGATATTAACTCCTTATCAGATACAACTTACAGAATGGGTGTTAGAAAACAAATCAGATTTAGTGGTGCATCTTGGCCTGGCCTGTGCCCTCGCACAATCCAGAACCTCTCAAGGGATGGCAGGGAGCTGGTTGGAGTCAGATCCCGCAGGCCAGGCTGAGGGACCCTATTGGTGTATGAATTCATGCATCATTCATTCATAAATATCTCCCTCCATTCATTCATTCATAAATATCTCCCTCCCATTCTGTAAGTTGTATTTTTACTCTTTGATTTTATCCCTTAATGAACAGAGTTTTAAGTTGGATGTAGACACATTTTTCTATTTTTGCTTTCGTTGCCTAGGCTTTTAATGTCATCTTTCATAATCACTGGCAAATCCAATCTCAGGAGCTTTTCCTCCATGTTTTTTTTTCTCCTAGAAGTCTTATAGTTTGGGATCTTATATTTAGGTATTTAATCCATTTGAATTATATTTAAATATAATGTAAAATAAAAGTCTAACATTAAACTTGTGGATATCTATGTTTTCTCAACACTATTTGTTAAAGAAACTGTCCTTTAAAAATAGAATTTATGCCTACCACTGTTTCAAAACTCCACTACATATTAATTATACTATTAGAGTTTTTTATTTAATGTACAACTAAATAAGCATTTACTATATTACATATTTCCTTTTTAAATATGATGATACATGTATTTAATATAATTTTATTGCAATCCTTTGTAGTATATTTCATAAATGTATTAATTTTTATGAATTTAAAATATAACATATTTTTGTGCTTTTTTATTTATTTTAAAAATATTATGATAATGGGACTATGGGAATCACTATACAGGGTCCATTGTCTCAAAAAAAATTAAGAATTCAGAGAATTTTTTCCCCCCAGTAACTCTGGCAAACAGATGAAGTCTTGAGCTAGAGTAATGGAAATAAGAACTATGCGAAATAAGCAAATTTGCCATGATTTGATGATTAAATAAATGCCAAGACCAAAGAAAAGGTGAAGTCAATGATGACTCTCCTGTTTTAAACTTGGTTGACTGAGTGGTTGGTGGTGTGTGGCTATGGGAGTATCTGTGATCACCCCTGGGAAGAAAGTCAAAGAAGAAACTAAGGATAAGAACATAGGAGATCGATATTCAAAGACCAACCAATTCATTATCATTCATTATGGTGAAATGCACTATATATAATGAGCCAACAAATAGAACTAGTATATGAAGAATAAAACATTGATAAGCAATTGGTGGTTAATTTGCAAAGTACCATTCATTAGGACTCTATTTTGCATTTATAATTTTTGTGCTTGCAATTACTTGCAGGCAAAAAGAAATGCAACTCTGGTTGCCTAATTATAGGCACAGCCATCCAAATCCACTCTGAAAAGAACAGCACAGAGAGACACCATCTGTGAAAGTGCAGTAAGCCCCTCAGACCTCTTTTCTTCCATATTCTATGCGGCTGGTGGACACACTTCCTTTTGCCTTCTGTCCTGGCCTTTGTTCTTGTCTGATCTTGTTCATGCCTTACAGGCTAGTCCCGCTAATAGGCTGACAGTCAGTGGGCCATTCCTCTTATCAAGCCATTATGCATTTCCTATACATAATGTACCATAGTCTGAGCAGACTGAAAACGGAAGCCATTTCTGAAACACATCATTTGCCTTGTTAGTGTGAACAGATTCAATCTTTTATTCTCATATAATTTTATGAGGTAGGCAACTTGAACACTGTAAAGATGAAATTACATACAAATTTCTGCTCAAAAGCGAGAAGAAAATTATGTTACTCTACTTTAAAAAAAAGTCCCAGTTATTTATTGAAACACAGCTGTCAGTTTGAATCAAATATATTCACATTTCCCCATTAAATTCTTAGAACTGTAATGAAACTTAATACTTGTCCTTTGGAGTTTGGTTTCTTATAAAACATGATAACACAATCAGTACAATTGCAAATGATTGTTGAACTGTGTGACGATAGTTATGATTTTAGGTGGGAAACATATAGTTGATGAGAAATATAAAACCCAGGTTAACACTTAATAAAGATTCTATTTTCATACAAACATCAGTAATAATAAATATGTGGGCAACTTAGCCTCCTTTATGAAAATGACACCGATTCTTGACAGAAAAATTTTCAAAGGTTTTAATGATTGGATATTACTTGCTTATAATTTAATTACATTGAACACTTTGAATCTGATAAATCTTCTATGGTAGAAATAATACATTTTTTAAGATTGGTAAATTGGGTTGTTTATTTACAGACTAAAACCAGAATATGACATATTTCTTATATATAAACTATATATGTTTGGACTCTACTCATTGTTTTTGGGATTGTCATGAGGATTTTAGGGGCAAATGAAGGCTTAAGAATTGTAAAACGTTCAACAGTTTTTAATTTTTTAAATTTATAATAAATAGGAAAGCACATTGTTGTTCTACTACCTTAATCTCAGTGGTGAAGCAGTCATTAGACATCAGCCTTAAGTTTATGGACAATGGGGCACATATCAGTTGAAAATATGGTAACATAATTTTGATTTATTGAAAAACTTCCTTAATGTTAAGAAAATAGTCATTTGTAAAGGGGAAGTATCATCCCCACCAAAGAAGAGTAAATTACAAATAAAAGATTGTTCTGTTGTACAAAACAACACAGCTCAATGGATGCAATCAAAATTCAAAATATTATCAATGGCAGGATAAACAAAATCTGTTCATTTTCAAAAGAAGTAGAAGAACATTTTCAGACATTAAAAAGGATAATGCTACTCACATCCTGAGCTACCATTTGTGGACACCAGAGTCAAGTTGGAAGGCCACGGATTCCGAACAATATCTTGCCAATGGATTGTGTTTGCGTAACAAAGAAACTTGTTCTGGTCTACGTAGACACCACCATTTAGGATTTCTGTGTTAAAAACAAACAAACAGATTTATGGTCAAACCTTTTGTTGATGAAAAGGTAGTTAATCAAAATGAGTTAACCTTAACATATGTTCAATGTTAGAATCACTTCTTGAATAGCCAATATATCTTTAAACATATTTTTTTCTGAGTCATATAAATTAAATGGCAGAAATTGAAAAGATAAAAAATACAAAAAAACATAAGCCAAATATTCAGAGAGAAAACATTCTTATCAGAGGCTACTAATTCTTTTCCTGTTCTTTTCTTTTTCTGTAATTGGGGTGCTATTACATATAATATTGCATAGCCTGCTAATGTTAGTAGTAAGTGGTGAGTAGTTATTAATCAAATAACATTCTACATTATTTCTAGTGAGAATACAATATGCCAAAGAATAAATTAAATAGTACTTATTTGAAGAATCTCCTCTTTTTGGTCCTTTAACTTGTTTAACTCAGATTAGCTCTTTAAAATAAATTTCCACAAATGACATTCTAAAATCATACATTTTTTAAGACTTTTGGTACAAGTTGTCAAATTTCCCTTACAAAAAATTGTTTCAAGCAACGTGACATTGATTAGAGTCAGTGGGTAAATAATTAGTCCCGAATGGAAGCTAAAACTAATTAAGGCTCCAATCTAAAAAAAAAAAAAAAAAAAAAAAAAAAAAAAAAAAAAGTTATTTGTCTTGGATGGAATCAATAGAACTGTCAATCATTCCTTGAGAACAACACAATGCAAGATAGAAGAAAAACACTATGGTTCATTGCAACCATGGTATGATCATGGGATAAAATACACTAATGTCAATTTTCACTTGTTTCTCTTTTTCACAGCACTTGCCTTGATCAGGTAACTTGGTTGAACAATGGTTGATCATATACATTGATTCTCTTTAAGTTATCCAGAAATAAAGTTAATATTATTCTGTAAATACTATTGTTATTTTCCGAAGAAGTTTGTTAGAAATATATTAGCATCTTCCTGCTCAATATCTACTACATTTTCTCCTCTTGTTTAATAAAAATAACATGATAAAGTAATATATTAGTCTATTAATCATTCAGTTACATGTACAAAAACTGAATACTAGCTAAGGGGTGGTTTTTCTCACATAATAATAAGAAACCTGTAGAAGGCAGTTGCAGGTATTAGCTTGGTGCTCTACTATACGCACAACCTGCTCTGTGTGTTGGCTTTATTTTCTCCAGCCTCAAGAGGGCTTCTGCCTCTCAAGGTGTTAGTCTGAAGTCAAAGCATGTGAGGAAAGGAGAACAAGCAAGATAATCCCTCCTAGTAAGGCTCCAACCATCTCTGTGAATCTGTTCACACTAATAAGGCAAAGATTATGTATTCATTGGCCAGTACGATTTCCCACGGCCATTGTTCTGCAAGAGAGTCTGAGGAAGCAAGTATTTAGAGTAGGGGTGTCGAACTCAATCAGAGAAGGGGCCAAAATCTAAAATCCAGCCTAAATCACGGGCCGAATGGTTTACTGAACAGTCATAAACTGTCATTGTGATGGAAACGCAGCGGAGTGCGGTGATGACAGCGTGGTGCGGGCCACATTGCAAGGCCTGGCGGGACGGATTTGGCCCGCGGGCCTTGTGTTTGACACATGTGATTTAGATGGACCTATTGCTACTTGAACAAAATCTAAACAAGCACTATTATTAATGAGGAAGAAGAGGATATTGTGAAGGCAAGTGACTGTCTCCCATGGTAGCTTTGAGAATCATCTGTCTTGTACAGTAGCCCATGCTAAACTTTTTTGAGTCAGCTAAAAAAACAAATGAGGGAGATAAAATACAAAGAAATATGTGGCACCAGAAAAAGGTATTTGTGAAAGTGAGACTGCTGGGCACATCTAAGTTGCCATACTGCGTTACATGTATAAAATCCTCCAGATTTATTTTTTGATACTGCATGGCTCTCCACATTCAAAATCACTCGTATGTCCATCATCAATCCTTTCACTGACGATGGGCTCCATTTTCTCAAGTGAGAAAAAAAATTAAAGAAACAATAAGAAATTAGATAATCTTTCTACTTGTAAAACTCAGCTCATTATTTTTCGCAACCTACCCACATAACCTTCATCAAAGCAGAAGGGAGATGTAAGATGCGAGAACGATTGTGAAAATGAATGTCTACATTAATGTTTGGCATTACGTTTCTATCTAAGAAATGTGACAATATCATACTAATAGCTTTCTCAAGAGACATTAGGGAATGCTCTTCTTCTACAGAGATAATTCTTCATTAGGTGACAAAGAAAGGAGATTTTGACTGCTATCCAAGAAATAAAGGTTATTTTTCAGTCTACATTTGGAAAGTTCTACTTAAAAAATAAAAAAGTGAAGAGAAAAGTAATAACTCACACATTGTAGAAAGAGCCTGCATTTTTCAGGAGTCACATTTTAATTCAAATAGTTTATACTGAAGGAACACAGTATCCATCTCTAACTTCCTATCTAGAAATATTCAAATAGAATCAGATTATATTATATTGAATAATAATCTCATCGAATCCCTTTCTTCAACAATGTTAATCTGCTACCAATGTTTACATTTATTTCTTAGGAATATTCTGTTCTAGAGCTTGGTTTATACTTTGAAAAGGATTTAGAAAGGAGGCAATAATAATGCCAGTATAATCTTACATGTTAAAATTTCAAATTAAGACTACAATCGTAAGTCTGAATCCTTTTGTCATCCTAAATTCAAAACCCAGCATCTCTTAGCAGTTTTGATCAGGAGGATTTATAAATGTTTTGTATTTAATGATGGATAGTTTATTCATGTATGTGTGTGCATTTTCTCTGAAAATAGTTTTTTTTTCTTTTATGTTTGGCTTAGAACTATTCTTTTTTGAATGTCAAAGACCACAATAAAAAAAAAAGTGTGTTTTCTTGATAATTACAGGATAATTTTAATGTGTATTATACCTTATATTTTCTTTTTATCAACTTGATTACCTAGTTATGTCAATTATATAATTTAAAGTTGCATTTATTTGTATATTTTACAATGATTTTACAATGTTACATGATTTTTAAATATTAATTAAATATGTTTTATTGGAAATATTTAGTTAGATTTATTTCTGGAATAAGAAAATTCTAGAAAAGGTATTGACCTATAATAAGTTGTTAATGTACTGATTATTAACTGGACGAAAGGGATAACTAATGTTTCTGCCTTGGTTAACTATAGAGACAAGGTTGCATTTTTTTTTTTTTTTTTTTTTTTTTACTAGAAAGAGAGATAAGAACTGGTAAAAGAGAACAGCTTGATAAGATGTTTGCCTAAGAAGATAAAAAAAAAAAAGTCTGGCTATACTTTAGATCTATCTTTGCTAACACAGGAACACCAGAACTTTCCATCAGCATTATTAATGATTTATTGGAATGTAGCATTTCTGTTACACCGAGTGTCCTTCTTGCTATCATGAAATAAAATGAAAATTAAATTTTAAACCATGACAAAAAAAAGACAAATTATAATTCTAAGCAGGATAAGTAAATGAGGTATAAATTTAATGGGCATTCTAACAAAGATACATGCAGTCTAGAAGAGTTAAAAGTCTCAAAAAATGTTGAATAAGTAAATAAGCTCACGGCCATTGCAATTCACTTCCATTGTAGCTAATATATTGGAGTAAATTGAGAGGGACACTATTAGATTCTTGGCCATTGGAATAATTGGTGAAAAAACCTAATATGAATTTTCTTTTAGCAAGTTCCAGAAAATTCAGAAAACAGTACTGTGTCTTCTTAATATATGTCATGGTTAAATATATTATAGTAAAATATATTAAATATGAAATTTTCTGAAAAAATAATTTCATTACTGAAAAATTCCAGTAAACACTTAAATATGTGTCTCAAACATATTCTACTAGATTAATACAAGTCAAGTAAAAATATTATGAATCATTTTGTATTTTAAATAAATTGTAAGCCACACTATTTTTAATATGTTGAATTTTATGTATATCACAATACTAACTGAGAGATTAAACTGCATGAAGGCAGGTGATATTTTTCAGTGCTGCATCTATAGCATCAAACCTAGAGTAAAGAATATTTTTTAAATTGAGCTGAAAAGTAAAAGTATCATGGAAATTGCCATGAACATTGATCAGTTAACTTCCATTGTTTTTCCTAATTTTATTTTTTTAATATATTTTATTGATTTTTTACAGGGAGGAAGGGAGAGAGATAGCTAGAAATGTTGATGAGAGACAAACATCGACCAGCTGCCTCTTGCACAGCCCCTACCGGGATGTGCCCACGACCAAGGTACATGCCCTTGATTGGAATCAAACCTGGGACCTTTCAGTCCACAGGCCGATGCTCTACTACTGAGCCAAACCGACTTTGGCTGTTTTTCCTAATTTTTAATTATAGTCTGGTGAAAATAGATTAAGAAGAAATGTTGTCTTTTTCATAAACACTCAATAGTTCACCTCATCTGGTTCTACATTTTACTGAGTCTGTTTTATTCAAAACTATGTCTAATATGCAAGGCATAAGTAAGATACACAATAACTATTGTTTCATTAAAGAAAATATAATATATTGAATATAGGAAAAATTAAATATATATATATATATATATAATTTTGAGGTTAGATCTTTTATAAGCTGAAAGAGAAATATCATTGTTACAGAAAATTCTTTTAATTGATAACGTACAAAATTATTGCAGGCAGAGTGTTTGATATTTACAATTCACATTTAGACATATTCTTTGGTATCACTAAACCTATTTTGTGAACTAAATTCAATTATTTATCAAGTGAATGATAATGACTTTGTGCTATCCCAGACATACCAAATTTCCCCATATCTTGCAAATTATTAACCATACACAGACGTCTAAAAACATGTTTTTATATTGAGACATAAATCTACCACATATTGTTCCTTATATTATTATATATAAAGTTCTAAAGTGTCAATATGACATTTTAAAGAGGATATATTGTACTAGTGTCATAATCTTCTATTTCAAAAAGGTTGTCAATTTGACCATTTCCCCCCATTGAGTCAAAATTGCATAAGTCTAATGAAGAAAGAAATGTTTGCATTATTTAAAGAAGTTCTTTTGTGCTCTTTCTTTGCAAATGCAGGGTTATTATAGTGAATTTGGGGATGAGTGACCATTAAGAGAATCATTGACATTTTGCAAAATATATTTGCTGAAAAAAAAATGTGATAAAACACTGAATCATAGGTTTTTCTCCTGCCCTGTATATAATAGCCTAATTGTGATATAGACTCCTGCTGAAAATACAGATTAATCTGACCTCCTTACTACACTTAGGATGTCCACAAAATTGCTTTGACCCCATGCACAATTGGTAACTATTTCATAAAGAAGATGGAATGTCCTGTCTTTTTTTTTTTTTTTTTTTTTTTTTTTTTTAGAAAATAAATAGTATATTGTTAAAAGCAGTTAGCCATATTCCACTTCAGTCTATATGACTGGCATCAAGAGTAAATATTTTATTTCTACTCACAAGGCTACCAACCACAATTATGTAAAAAAAAGACCTAAAAACCAAGAATTAAATACATCACCTCAATTCCTGATAGTGTATCAAATGTCTTGTTTTGCATGGGTGTATATCTACAGGTCAACCTCACAATTATCATGATGATAAAAATAAAGATTAGAAGCATTGCTCTTGTCTAATTACAGTGGGAATGTTTTAGTCGTGCATATATCACAGTTACATCGCCTGTCCAAATCAAAGGTCAAGAAGTCAAAACGCAAAGCCCACTTTCAAGATGAAGCTGCAGGAGGAAGCAGTTACTAGATTTTCTCAGACATAAAAGAATTCATCTTTCTCGCTGTCATCACCAAAAGCCACACAAGTCTGTTGTCTGATAGGGATACAAAAATAATATAGCTGACATCACCTACCTGTGATACTTAATGCATCATCTCTGGAATGGACTTGGTCCAGAGATTCCTGCATCTTTCCCAAACCCAGACCTTTCATCTGGAGCACAATGAATAGTCGCTACCCCACTGGGTCAGCCCTCAAGGTTCATTATTAATAAGCTGAGACTCTAAAGGCTAATGAGAAGCCGGTGCTTGCGGAGACAATGGCTCATTCATCATCAATCAAGCTTTGAAGTTTTTGTACAGATGATTTAAGGAGAGTTGAAGTGTGCAAAATTGAAATGTCACATTTGTATTGCGAGTGGGGAGAGGGTGATAATGTAAATGAGTGATGTACCGTCTGTATTTCAGCTCAGTGGTCAGAGTCAAAAGCTCATGGATACAGATACCAAATGTTAGGAAATAAGAGTAGATAGTTTTTCGATCAGAGCAAGGCAATTTCTAGAGAAATTATTAGATTCATTGGATAAAATAAGTTTAAAATAGAAAATAATAGCAAAACGATCTTGGTTTGAACTAATGGACCTCAATAATATGTACTTTCCACAGCATTAATATATACTTTAGGGTCCTCTACTATTCTTAGTTTTTATTATGTTTTCAACTTGAGTCCCAGCTCCTCTGAGAAGTCTACCATGACCGCCTACTTTTTAGAGGTTAACTGACTCTAATCCATACAACACAGATTATCTGAGGCACTCATCCAACAGAACAAATGCTACATCACCTTCTTTATTCTTCTGTGTAATTGTCTCCCCTAAAATATTGTAGGTCTCTAGAGGATAAAAACCATGACATACATCTTTTTGTGGCCCTAGTGACAAAGAAAGAGTCTAGCATATAATAGAAATTCAAAAGTTTGAGTGATAACTATGGTAATACCTTCAGCACATGACTAGTGTTTGTAAAGAAGTTGTTGGTGGCTTAATTGACAACACAATGTTGTGTTCTTCTCATGCACTCGATAATGTTTACATTACAAATCACATAAATATTGATTAAAATAGTGTGATGTTACTGTATTAATTATTTCTATAGATTAGGGGAGTAGTAATTCACTTAAATTCATCGATATTCTCTGGAAAACTTTAACAATAAATTAGCTTAACTTTATATACTATTTAAAAAATACACAGTAGCAATGGATATTGGCAGACAACAAGTTATCTGTGTCACACTCACTCTAAAGAAATCTTGCATCTCTTAGATATCTATAAAACATCAATCTTATGATTTAAACAAATGCAAATTTTTCAAACTTTTTTTTACTGAAGTATAACATCCATACATAGTTGTGCATATATCATATGCAATGTGTTTTTGCAAATGAAACACTCTGAGGTAACCAGCACCCTGACCAAGAAATAGAACACTCCATTACCACAGAAGCCTTCCCTCCCTATCAGAACCTTTCTCCTGATTTTGAACAAGATCACTTTTATCTGTATTTACATTTTACATAAATGGGATATTACCATATGCTTTCTTTCTTGCTTGGCTTCCTTTTGCCCAGCACTGTGTTTGGGAGTGCATTCATAGTGTTCATTTTCATTGATGTTTGGCATTCTTCTTTTGTTTGCCCATTCTACATTGATGGTAATTTGGGTACTTTCATATATGTTTTATTACAAATAGTGCTACTACAAGAAAACTTGAATATGTCTTTAAGTGGCCAGATAGATATATAGGTTTATGTTGCTTTCATACCTAGAAGTAGAATTTCTGGTCCTTAGTACAATCAGTTTTCCAAAGTGCCTTTACCAATTTATACTCCCCTTTGTGTTATATGAAAAATATACTTGCTTCTTAGCCTTGTTAACCTCTTTTTTCCTCTCTATTTAAGTAATTGTAGCCACTATGGTCGGTGTGACGTTGTATCATTTTATTTTGCACTTACCCAATGATTAATAAAATTGAGCCTCTTAAATACTATTTTTCAAGTATAATTTATAAAGTCAAGGGGTTTATTTCTGTTTACTTGAGGAAGAGTTTCCCTATGTGTGAAATGAGGCACTGTGCAAAACCCAATTTCTATTTCAGGCTACTAGTAAACAACTTAATAAATTGATGTGCCAGGAATTACACTCCTAAGTTTTTAATTTTTTGTGAGACACAAATATTTTGAAAGTGACATTTTAAAATGTTGAAATATATTTAAACTATATCAACAATTATAAAAGTAAAGAGCAAAGAATTCATTCTGGAAGATAAATGAGAAATGCACATTAAGTAAATGTGTTCCTAATAAGAAAGATGAACACAATTAAAGGTAAATCAAAAGAAAACAATGAGAAATTCAATATATTCTTGCTATTAAAGGAGAACACTCCTTTACATAACAATCAAATATGTTTCATTACCCTATCTACCAGAAAGCCCTCATTACAGACAACAATCCTCTTAGATAACTGCTCCAAGTTCCCAGAAAAATGTAATTGCTTCAGTAGAACAAATCAGTAGAGTATAATGTTTTCATTACCAATAAGAGGGATGTCATACATATCACAGATATGATTTGTCCCTTTAATTTACAGGCTTTTCTACAGTAAGCCTGGGATACCCTGCAAGGTCACTTTCAAATATCACACCTATGATATTAGTTTTTATAGCTTAATAACTAACTCTGCTCACAGTGTGATTTCTTTACTACTTCTTCTTTAGAGGAGATAGTTCAGAAAAGTATGATTTCTCCTGATGACATTAATAATAAATAATACTACTATGTGTGTCTGCTGCTGGCAAGCTAAGACTTGCAAATAAAAGATAAAGAAAATGAAAGATAAATGATTTAATCTTATGATTATAGAACAATTTCAAACGTATTTTTTTAAAGTTTTGCTTGTGTATTAAATTTATAGAAAGGGAATGATACAGCATGTATTATCTTTTCTTGATTTTTTTACTCAAAATAATGTTTGAAATTTATTTATGCTGTTGCCTGCATTAGTAATTTGTTCACTTTTATTGTGTAAAATTCTATTATATGAATGTGATACAATTAGTGTATCGATTAGCTCAGAGTTGAAGCACATCTTGGCTGTTTTTTCTTGTGTGATTTCCAGAAAGTTAAAATTTCTTTTCTATCTAGATGGCATGTAAACTTTCACTTATATAATAGTCACATGTGACTTCAGTGGTGGGAATGTGAAATACTGTAGGGATATTTCAACAGCATACATTCCAAACCTCATTATATTACTAGAAGCTTATGCCACCTCCCTGACCACTAATGAGGATCATAAGAATGAAGCCAAAGTATAGAAGCCATAGCCTTCTAGAATCCGTTCTTCATGTAACTGTAGGAACTTCTGCACTATTCTTTGCTCTCTCATCCTAATAATAAAGAGGTAATATGCAAATTGACCATCACACCCTTGCATAAGATAGCCACCCCCAGGTGGTCACAAATGGCCACCACAAAATGGCCAACAGAGGAGGGCAGTTGGGGGCAATCAGGCCAGCAGGGGAGGGCAGTTGGGGGCTACTGGGCTGGCAGGGGAGGGCAGTTTGGGGTGATCTGGCCAGCAGAGGAACACAGTTGGCATCAATTAGGTTGGCAGGGGAGTGGTTAGCGGGTGATCAGGCTAGCAGGCAGAAATGTTTAGGGGCAATCTGGCAGGCAGACAGGCGAGTAGTTGGGAGTCAGCAGTCTCAGATTGAGAGGAGGCTGTCCAACAGCTGGTTTAGGCCCAATCCTGGGATCGGGCCAAAACAGGCAGTCAGACATCCCTCGAGGGGTCCCAGATTAGAGAGAGTGCAGGCTAGACTTGAGGGACACCCCTCCAGTGCACAAATTTCATGCACCAGGCCTCTAGTTAATTATAATACTGCCTCAGCTTCCCTTACCTTTCTCTATCAGTAGGTAGAGGAGCTGATAAGAAATGACCAATAAGATCCCATTTCAATGTGGTTATTGATGTAAAAACTGATTAATTATTGAGGAATCCCCAGGTTCAATTATTTAATAAACCAGATGTGCTAGTCAAAGATCTTAACTGGACCTTCGGCATACATTTCACACACAGTGTAGAAAAAATTGAGTTATTTACCAATAAATTATGGGTTTCTGGCCCCTATGAACAAAACTGAGTTCTGACAACCCTGGGTCCTCACTGTCTTTTGGTAAAACTTTTCCAGATCTGGGCAGTCACTGCACTTTTTTAACTGCAACACGTGCTCTCCAGTTTGTAACAGTTCACCCACTGCCTTAAACATCCCTTGTTTTACCCATTAAGGCCAAGCTCCAAAAAACGTTAGAATTTAAAATAAGATTTTGTTTTTGTGTATGAGAGCATTTTAAAGAGGAGGTATTATAGAATTCATTATAACATTGCCTCTTTCATAATTAATATGCATTATATAGATAAAACTATAGAAAGTGTATGCATTTTATCTTTATGTTATCTAAACCCATTTATTTTCTTAGAATGCAGTCCTTTTTTTAAAAAGCCATTGGAATGTATGGGGGGGGGCAATGGTATATGTACAGAGAAAATAATTTAATAAAAAATAAAAATAAATTAAAAAATAAAAAAATAAAAAAGCCATTGGAGTAATGATGCACTGTGAATTGACTTTTCTTTGATTACCTCTGAAAAGAAATGTAGGTTTAGATAAAAAAAAATTTAACTTGATACACTGTCCTATAATTAATATGCTTTTGCTACCTGTCAGCCAGCTCGATTCAAAACTACTTATTAACAAAGTTGAGCGAATAAATGGATAAAATGTATAAATAAATGAACTTCTGCACTTTATTGCTTTAGGATGGAACTGTGTGGAAGGAGTTTCCTTGAACACGTGCCAACTTTTTGTCAACTTTTGGATCACATCTTGTTATCCCAGCTGTAATCAGAAATCTTGTGAAATTAAGAACCATTAAACTCAATGAATTTTCAGCATCAGAAATTTTCCCAGAGCCATCCAATGGATGGGTCTGCCCAAAACTGGATTTTCAGATTTCTCCCTCCTTTCCTCCCATTCACTCTAAAAGGGAGCTTCTTTTCCACGAGCTAATTAATTACACCTGCTGGCAAGCAGATGGGTCTGTAGGTCTTTGAAGCAAGAAAACAGCTAGGTGCAGATCAGCTAGCTGGCGCTTTCTTCAGTTGCGATTTCGATTATAACTCTTGAAGCTCCGGAGAAAAATAAAATAGCAAATAATTACACAGACAACAATGTCTTAAAATAACTTTTATTTTTAAAATGTATTTTAAGTTATAAGATGGCATTCCTCTATTCTGATCTCAGCACGTTCTTTTAAAATAATCTTATTTAGCACCTAGCTTGGAACAATCCTTGTCAGAATGCTCCATCTAATTGCTTTGAGCTCTGAAGTTCCTTGAGAATGCAGGACCAGGGCCACTTAGAAAAATGTTAACAATTTTCAAAACATTGTATAATAGCTATTTAGTAACTACTGTTATTGTGGTATTTTTTGTTTGTTTGTTTTTAGCTATAAGTTAAAAAGGTGTAAGCATTGCAATGGTGAAAGTAGGTCTGCTAACACTACCACTTGTACAATATTATAGAATTTTATGCTAATCTGGTTCTCCTTCTGCCTCTTCGTCTACTTTTCCTTCTCCCTCTCCTCCTCCTTCTTAGATATCATCACTGGAGCTTAATTTTCTGAGTGAATTATTTAAATATGACATAGCTATATAAACACATGTCCTACAAAAGTAAATTGGACATAGGCTATAAATGCATACAAGATAGTCTATATGTAACAATATATTTAGTAAGGTCACATTAAATTATCTAGTTGAAATCTTTTTGAATCTATAACTAAACATTCAATTTCATAAAAGTTCTAAAAATACTGGTATATTTCCGAATTCTAGTTTATGTGTGAAAAAAACAAATGAAGTCTATCCTATCCTTTTGTAAGTAGGATAAACATTCTTCCCCATATATTATATACTTATCTGTGCTCTCAGTACATTTATGAAGTTCATATAAATAAAATTAATGAAGTATCCTCACCTCTCTTATAAAATCACTTCCCTCATTTACCACTCTTTTAAATAAAAGTTATCTGACAGGCATGTCTAAAGATGAATATATTTAATTATATCAACCAAAGGTAGGAGGATCATTTTAAAGATTGATGCCCCGAGAAGGCACTTCTGTCTTCTAACAATATTGAGTGCTGTGTTATCCAATCCAATAAGTTTACCTGCAGAGAAGTGGCTCTGGTAAAGCTATATTTAACCGTGTGTTTCAATTTTGAATTCTTTTTCCTTCTATCATATGAGCTTCACCTCATTTGACTTTGAAATGGTTGGAATGCTAAGCTTCATATTAGAATAAACTTTCATTAATTTGATTTCACCAATTTGAATGCTTTGCTCTTTTGATCTCTTTGAATTAATTGCTCAACAGTAATTAATAGGGAAAAAAAGCATTATAAGGAGAATGGCGGCTTGACCAGGATCAGAACAAAATACCCTGTACATTTACACTGTCCATCTTCGTGTTTTTAAAAACACAGTTACAAAGAACATAGAGGCAGATTCTACTCAGGCTAGGATTTGGGATAAGGTAATTACAAATCAGTTTACACTACTAAGATAGATATAGAGACAGTAAAGCAACAAGCAGACTGTCAAATTACTTCGGGAGGCTGGGGAGATCTGGGGGAGATAAGAGATCAACTGAAGGACTTGTATACATGCATATAAGTACAACCAATGGACACAAAACTCTGGAGAGGGAGGGTATGTACGGGAGGGGGGGCATTGGTATATGTACAAAAATAATAACCTAATAAAATATATACACTACTAATTCACATGAGCTCCCATGGACAAAGCACTGAGTTCCCACAGCACCTGAATATAAAATTGCACTTTTCTTCTTAAAAACAAACAAACAATCATTTTACTTAATTGAAGGGCATGTTTGTAATTAGGCTGAATTTTTGAAGATTTATTGTGATTCCTTTTCCTCTGTGTTGACTTACGACAGAGGCAGAAGGAAAACACCTCAAATGAGGAGCTTTTGGGATACAGTCCAGACATCTAATGGAGCCAAGATTCTTATTTCTATGTACAGCTTTTCATGCAGAAAATTTACCTTAAAAGCTTAATTTTACCCTTCAAATCAATACAGTGTTTTCAAAAAGTGCTTCAGGGAAAGTATGTGAGTTCTTAATTATACTTAGAAATAGATTACATAACATACAATGGTGCCTCAGCTCCACTTAAAAGTTTCATCTCCTTTAAATTTCTGTCTTTCCTTCTATTAGGAAAGTAGTATAGAATTAAAAAGCTTAAAAGCAGGATTTCAATTCAGCAGTTACAATGAGTTGCAATCATAGTTCTCTAGAACTCTTACCAGCTATTTACCTCTCTAAGCTTGTTTTCTCAACTCTAAAATAGGACCAGTAATGCTTATCACCCAGGACTTCAGTAGGAATTAAGAGAAATATTGCATTATAAATATGTTCAAATGGTAGCAGTGTGACCAAGAGCCAGCATGACTGGCATGAACCAGTCAACATGGGCTTTGGAGCCCAATAAGCAGGCATTTGACTCCTAGCTTGACCTCTGTGTACCTGTGAGGCATTTGGCACCTTACTTCATCATTCTGTGTCACATTTGTTATGCCTTTGAGGTACAGGAATTCCACCCCAAGAAAGACAATTCTGAATTTAAAGATCATAAGTAATTTTAAGGGCATCCAGAAACCATAATCTATATATTGAATATATAGAGGTGATATGCAAATTAGGCCAGGACCCTGTAATGGGTCATGACCAGCCAGGAGGAGGTTGTGTGAGCAGATAAGGCCCATAGCAGAGACAGAGACAGAGACAGAGACAGAGACAGAGACGGGCCTGCCTGAGCCAGCACAGTGGCTCCAGTGACCTGGAGCAGACATAGGCAGGGGGCCTGGGGCTGGCCGAGCAAAACAGGAGGTCACTGATTTTCACTGTGTTAATGTATTATTATTATATTGTTTAGTAAACAGAGAAATAACAAGCTATCACAATTCAGTAGTGGCTGTGCATACTGGAGGTAGGTCTCCAAGGACAGGGTTACATGCTGTCAAGTGTCCTGAGTTGCAAGATTGTGTTGTGTTGAAACCCATGAAGCACTGAATCTTCAAATAAAAAAAAAATCCTACAGTGATCATTTTTGTGGCACATTCCATACCTATGTTATAGTTGGTAACAGAAGATATCCAATGTTCTTTCTATTTCATACATCGCCTTTTTTTTACAGAAAGTCTGTGTTCTTCCCTATGTATTCCATTTATCTTTGCATCTGGTGAATGTTTTTAGTAACAGCAACATTTTCAGAAATATTTTTGGGCTATTTCCACTTTGTCCTAAAACTGTAGATTCCAACACAGGTAGATGCTTATTGACTTAGCTCTATGAGAAAGGACAGTACACTAGGTCTCTTGAATTCTTTCAACAAAACTTGGCAATTGGAGTCTCCTATTTCTAAAAATCTGAATGTTAATGTTAAAATTACTCTCAAAATCAATCTATAATAATAAAAAAGCAATATGCTAATTAGACCCGTCGTCCTTCTGGACAACTTTCCAGACAAAGTGCAGCAGTGATGGCAGAGCCCCTTGCACGGATTTTGTGCATCGGGCCTCTAGTTTATTGAAAACCATGGAAGGAAAATCTTAAGTTAATAATTTCCTTCTAATCAGATAGTTAGATAAAAGATAATAAATTAATATTTGTATCATATATAAATGAAACTATTAGAAACTTGCCAAAGGTCAGTGAAAATTTTTGGCAATGAAAAGCAACTTTTCTTTGAAAATTAGAATAATAGCAATCTTCATGAATTTGATTTAACATTTAAGTTTAAAAATCTAAAGTGCTATAATTGTTAAATTATTTTTATAACACCAAATATATTTTTCATAAAATAACTTTATTGTAGACAAAAAAGTGCTTGACTTTCCTCAGGTGTTGTACTTCCCTCTTTTGGGGGAAAAATCAGCAATATCCTTTTTCTCAAAGGAATGAGGTAAGGAAGCAATCGATCACATTTCTAGAGATTGTCAAAAATGTTAAGAAATAATAACAAAATAAGAGAAGTATTTCCTTCAGGAATTTCAAATACTATTTTTAAGAATCCATTTTTGTGACAAATCCTATAAAAATATTTGATTCACTACATATAGTACACATCTAAATTTCTATATTTTTGTTTATGGTGTATAGTGCTGATAAAATGTAAACATTCTATTTAACTCAATAAAATATTAGTTAATATATAATATGTTATTATGTATTATTTATGAAGAAACATTGATAAACTTTTTTAATACAAAAATGCTGAACTTTTGTGTTAGAAAAAAAAAACAGTCACATACCTCAGCAAGTTTAAAATAAAATAGTTAAATTACACTAAACAATCATCACCAACAAGCACTACTACTCTTAAAATGCACAAACTCTATGAACAAATAATCAATACATGAATTCACAGAAAAAAATATTGTGATCAGTACTTAATATTTACTTCCTCTATTTATGGGAACATTGTCAGTAGTCATCAAGCAATAGAACTTGAGGTGTAGCTGTTATATCTATACTAAGAAAAGCCTAGGTGGCCCTTCCACCCTCACATCATCACAAGATGGTCACCCCAACGTCATAACAAGATGGCTGCCACAAGATGGCCAGCATGGGCGGGCAGGTGTGGACAATCTGGTCTGCACGGTAGGACAGTTGGGGGAGACCTGGCTGGCAGGAGAGGACGGTTGGGGGAGACCTGGCTGGCAGGAGAGGCCAGCAGAGAAGGGCATTTGGGGAAAGATCAGGAAAGCAGGGGAAGGCAGTTGGGAATGATTGGCCAGCAGAGGAAGTCAGTTGGAGGGCAATCAGGACAGCAGAGGAGCAGTTAGGCAATAGTTAGGCTGGCAGGGGAGCAGTTAGGTTCAGATCAGGCTGGAAGGCAGAAGCAGTAAGAGGCAATCAGGCAGGGAAGCAGCAAGTGGTTAGGAGCCAGCAGTTCCAAATTGTGAGAGGGATGTCCAACTGCCTGTTTAGGCCTGATGTGGTATTGGGCAGTGGGACAAACCCTGAGGGGGTCCCAGATTGGAGAGGGTGCAGGCTGTGCTGAGGGACACCCCAGCCAGTGGATAAATTTCATGCACTGAGCCTCTATTCCCATATAATAAAAGCCTAATATGCTAAGTGTTCCACTATTGTTTCCATCTTTTGACCCATTGCTATAACACTCACTGACCAGCAGGGGGCAGACACTCCAACTGGTAGGTTAGTTTGATGCTGGGTTCCTGCTAATCAGGCCAGGGTGAGATGAGCCAGACTCACCCTGGAGCGCTCCTGCTCATATACCAGTGGGGTCCCTTGGCCTGACCTGTGTCCTCTCACAATCCAGAACCCCTCAAAGAGCTGGTTTCAGCCTGATCCCTGCAGGCCAGGCCAAGGGACCCCACCAGTGCATGAATCCATGCACCAGGCCTCTAGAATCATTATCACTATATTATTTTTACATGTAAAACATAATGATTCAATATTAGTATATACTTCCAAATGATCACTACAGTAAATCTAGTTACTATCGATATCTGTTGATAAATAAAGCTGCATTTTCTTTGTGATGAGAACTTTTAAGATTTACTCTTTTATCAACTTTAACATATGCGACACAATATCATAGACGATAGTACCTATGCTGAACATTACATCTCCATGAGTTATTTCTTTTAAGAGTGGCAGTTTGCCACTGGAGTTTTGATACAGATTACAGTGACGTATAGGTCACTTTGGGCAATATGAACATTGTAAGAATAATATTGCTATAACTTTATAGACAGTAAACCCTCAAGACTCCACCCAAAAAAACCTGTTAGAACTAAGTAATGAATTCAGTCAAGTTTCAAGGTACAAAATCAATATATTAAAATCGGTTGCATTTCTAGACACTAACAACAAACGATCAGGAAAAGAAATTAGGAAAACAATGCTACTTACAATTGCAAGACAAAGAATAAAATCCCTTGGAGTACATTTAACCAAGGATACGAATGGTCTGCCCATTACAAACTCTAAGACACTGATGACACACACTGAAGGTGATACAAATAAATAGAAAGACATTCTGTGCTCATGGGCCAGAGGCACCATTTTCTAGACAAGATGCAAAACTCCAGGATTGAACATAAGTGGCCATTAAAAATCTCAAGGGGCCTTTCAGGGAAAATGGAAGTGTTTGAATCAAGGTACTGGCTTGATTTCAACTATTTCCAACAGGCCCAGTGGATCACTGTAGATTGTTTAAGGGGGGAATGTTGCTGTTTCCTTGTTTGTTTTTGGTGCCCTGTTCTTTCTCTGAAAAATGCTTCTCACAAAGATAGGGGGGGCGGGAGGGGGTTATAGCTGGTCATTCTTTTATTTGCATTTATTTTATTTTAAAAATCTTTATTGTTGAAATAATTGCATATGTCCCCTTTTTTCTTTCATGGGTTTCAGAACAACACACTTATTCAACTGAAGACACTTGGCAGCGTGTCACCCTGGCCTCGGAGATCTGTCTCCAGTATGCACAGCCACTATGAACTGTGACAGCTTGTTATGTCTCTGTTTACTAAACAAATAATAATAATAATACGTTGGCACAGTGAAAATCTAAGACCTCCTCTTTTGCTTATACTCTGGGGCTCATTAAGCTGTTTGGTTATCAGGATATTATATCTATGTCTTGAATATGAGTACTTATTGTTTTGTCAGTTTTAGACATTAAAATATTTTTGTAAATTTCAGAAAGGGAGGGAAAGGGAGAAAGAGAGAGGAACATCAATGATGAGAGAAAATCATTTATGGGCTGTCTCCAGCAGGTCCCCACTTCTAGCCCACCCCTCACCCCACCCCAGTCTTGATCATTGATTCACTCAACCACTGAATCACGCCCAAACTGATCTATAGGTTCACGGCAATCTGTATCAAAATTTCAGTGACAAACTGCCACTCTTTAAAAAAAAAAACAACAACAACTAATTTTAAACAAAAATGAAAAGCATAAGCCTGCTTAGCACCAATCTCAAAGGCTTCAAATAATTCGAGTCCAGGAATATTTATTATTTAGCAAAGGGTACCTGCACAGGCTGCACCAGTGAATGCAATTGTGTTGTTGAGACACTCTGACAGTATGGGAGCCAGGCAAGGAAATAATTTAGGTAAAGAAAAGCTTTGTCATATGTTTCAGATTGTCACATTATTTATTTATTTATTTATTTTTTACAATTATCTGTTTCATTCATACATGATCTGCTCTGGGGTCAAATTACCTCTTGTTCAATTAAGTTTAACCATGATACTGATTTCCTTGGAAAGACGAAATGCTTCTTCAAATAAATGCTCATATGTTTAAAAGTAGAATTCAGAAGTTCTTTAAATAGATTATCCCAGAAAAACTGGTTGTTGTTTTTCAAAGTGTTTTTATTGACTTTTTGGAAATAGAGAGAGGAGCATCAGTTGGATACCTCTCACAGGCTCAAAACTGGGCTTGTTCCCTGACCAGGGAATAGAACTGGTGACTTTTTGGTGTGTACTCTACCAACTGAGTCACACTGGCCAGGGCCAGAAATACTTGATTTTGAAATATATGTTTCTATAGAAAAGAAATAAAAATTTTAAAATAATAATTCGATGGTTAAAATTAAGATCTAAGAATAGAAAAGAAGGAACATGGAGTGCACATTGTTACAAACTATTATTGTGTATTATTTTTCCTACTTCCAAAGATTTCTGTAATAGTTAATTCATTTGCAAGGCATGTATTTGACTTCACCTTTGTTAATATAGCTATATTCTACATCAGTGTATTGTAATACTTTCATATATTACATTCTCTGTAGTAATACTGTTTTAAAGCTTATTATGATTGCATTATAAATGACTGATTTAAATAAAGTTAATAAATCAAAAGAGAGGAACAATCTATTGCAGCATGACAGAGCAGAAAAAATTTTGGCAAGGAAGGATAAGGACAGGCTATACTTTCATATCACAGATCACTGTATGTTTTATTTAGCAGAAACATCAAGATGTTTTAAATGTGAAGTTTACTGAATAGTTTGAATAAAATTAAAACAGGTAGATTTATCATCATCACCATCATCGTAATGGTACTAAGTAGATAATAGTGATGAACGTACTTGTATTTATTTCCAAAGCTTTTATGAGGCTACACAATTGAGAGCACATACTTATGAGCCCTTATTATTTCCTTAATGGAGCCGCTCTGAACAGGCTCCATGAAAAGATCCACCGATGACATTGTATAAATAGCAAAATGAATTTGATCTTTTGTTTTGTCTCTCCTGCCTTCTGTAACTTTGCAACAACAGATTAAATATTATATCCTGTTCCTCTGTAACACTATTATGAAATTTTCTACTTAACAAAATGGATTCCAGTCCCCGGCTTCTGATTTAATTGTTCTGAGCATTTAGACATTCAGGCAACTTCATCAAAGCCTGCAATGTGTTGTGTGCTTTGAAGACACGGAGATTAATGGGAGTCAGTCCTGACCTCCAGGAGCCTGTAATATGTTGGGAAAAGAACATTTTAAAAAATTTTCTCTAAAATAAAGCTGAATGTCTAAAACAATTCAGGTAGAAATAGAATATACTTGTTAGACATATTTATATTCATGCATCATAATTCATTTAATATTTATGAAATATCCCTGCTAATTGAGGAGCATTGGCTTAAATAAAGATCCCTAAGATCTTTCTTAGCAGAATTCTCAAATCAGACTAATGTTTTGAGTAGTAACTGCCTACATATGAGCTTCCTAAAATGTACTTATTCCAAAGATAATATGGCGATAATTTGTGGTAAGCTTTTGGGCTTTCATAAAACACTAAGAAAATGGACTAAGCTATATTCAACACAAACACACTCTGAACTTTAATATTTCAAATATATTTTATAATGTGCTAGTTTAATATAAGGATAATTTCATAAATAATTTTATAATCAAGAATCATGAAGTACATACTATCCCCCTCATTCATTTATGTTTTCTTACCCAACACATATGAATGAATATCTAATGCATTTCAACACTGTACTATCGATTAAGGTTATAGTTATAAGCTCACACACATATTTCTCCTGCCTTCATGGAATATCTTAAAAATAGATTTTCAAAATGTTAACAATGAGTTCGGGGGGGGGGGTAAAAATCCCTTTTATTTTTCATAGTTGTTATCAACCTCTCATAGGATTTACTTATTATGTTTATTACTGAGTTTTTGTCTCCCCTTGAGAACATATCAGCTCGACGAGGGCATGGATCTGTTTCATTCCACAGTCTGGGCGAAGCATTCAGACCAGTGCCGGCCATTCGGTAAATATTTGTTAAATGAACAGATAAGGCTGACTGTGCTTAATAACAGTATTATGTAGAATGAGAACTAGAAACTGAAATCTAGAAAACAGGCATTACTCTGAGACCATATGCCACCTTAGTCACCTGTTCAGAACATTTACTATGAAAACCAGTATATAGAACTTAGAGTTTCTTCTAGCCCCTAACTTTTTGCTATGGATTTGTCAATATATCTTCCTGCAGCAATTTGCTAGCACATCAGTTTGCTCAAAGATGTCTTTGCTGAGCTGCACATATTTATGATAAGATAATAGATGACACAAAGATATCAAATTACAATGTAACGTAATTGAAATAGGTTAGTTATAAGGAAAATGCAAAAGAAAAACTAAACCCCCCAAAATACAAAACAGCTAAGAACTGGGTATAAGGGAGCAAAACAAAACAATAAAACCAAAAATAATAATAATAATAATTGTAAGTTTGCCCTAAAGTTAACACTGCTCAGTTCTTCTAACTCCCATCTCCAGAGGTATGATTTTGAACTTGTACTTTTTAGAAGGTCCTGCTAAAGATAAAATTTTGACTAAGATGCATTTTAAGAAATATTCAGCATCTTGGAGCTGGTCTTGATCATATTAAAAGAGAATCCAAGCACATATTAAGTCAGTCAACAATAAAGGCACAAAGACACAGGAAATTTGACGTGCAAGGAAGGTGAAATGTGTGTCTGAGGGACAGACAGCACTGAGTTCCTTGGAGTTGGGGAGGAAGCTCTCTAGAA
Source organism: Pipistrellus kuhlii (assembly GCF_014108245.1). Classification (NCBI taxonomy): domain Eukaryota; kingdom Metazoa; phylum Chordata; class Mammalia; order Chiroptera; family Vespertilionidae; genus Pipistrellus; species Pipistrellus kuhlii. The sequence continues at coordinate 4,326,894 of NW_023425573.1, read as the reverse complement.
CTGATATTGGGGAGAACACAAAATACAAAAAAAGAAATTGTAATATTGTATATGTCTAGTCTTGTTTAAAAGAACAATGAAATGTTAAATGCAAATATAATAAGGTCAACACTTTCATGGATGATCTTTATGCCTATTTATTCATATAAAAGATTGGTTGTTTGCCCTGGATGGTTTTGCTCAGTGGTTAGAGTGTTGACCCTCAGAAAGAAGGGTCTAGGGTTTGATGCCTGGTCAAGGCATGTCCCTTGGTTGCAGGATCGATCCCTGGTTAACCAGAGGCAACCAATTGTCTCTGACATAGATATTTCTCTGCCTCTGCTTCCCTCCTCTCTCCTCTCCATTCTCACATTAAAGTAGTGAATGGAATAGAAGCAGGGGCACAGAAATAAAACAGACTCACCATTCTCAGAGGGAAGGGGGAGGTGGAGTGTGGGAAGAGATTATACAAATATCTTATATCCATGTATGCATTACCTATGGACACAGGCAATAGGGTGGCAAGGGCCTGAGCTGTGGTGAGAACTGAGTGGAAGGGAGTTATGGGGAGGAAAAAAAAGGACATTTTTAATAATCTCACCAATAAAGATTAGTTTTAAAAAATGCTTAAAAACCATACCTAAGCATTTTTGTTATGTATACAATTATCATTGCATTACATGTAAACAATATTTAATAATGTTATAAAATTCTTTAATTAAAAATGTATTGTTTGAAAATATACTAGAAATAAAAAAATAGTTCCAAAAATACACCAGTGAGTTTATGATGTGGAGATAACTGTGCTGAAGATTATTTCCGCTTTTAAGGTACACTGTAAACTGTATCACCTTCAGAGATGTTGATAGAACTGAAACCAGTGAACTCTGATTTTTTGCCCAAGAAAAAGCTATTTTCTAAGCATTCTACTGTGAAATTTGCTTATAGCAAGGAAAAAGAAAAGCAAAAATGATTTACCAACTGAATAAGCCAAGGCAAATTTACTGTGTGTACATTCTTAGTGCTTAATACAACTATGGACCACCTCTTTGTACTGGAGTATAAGATGGATTTTTACATAATGCATTGCTGCAATCAAAGGCAAAGTATGGAAAGATTTTTTTTAAAAGAAAATTTAATTGTTACCCTTTACTCTCATATATCTTTTCTATGCCTTGAGCTGTAGTTCACCTTAAAAGTAGTTTTTCGTAGAGCACAGATATGCAAGGTTTTATAAGAAATGAAACTCAACCTTTAGGGGGTATATAGCACTTACATGATGAATAAAGAACAAACTGTATTGTAAGCATTAAGGTAACCAGATTCAAAATATATTCTGGATGGTTCCCAAAACAATTCTTAACTAGGTTTTTCCAGATGCTTCTATTTTCATAGTAGAATGTATATCTATACCACAAAATGAAACTCATGGGTCATCATTCATCATCACCATCCTCATAACAATAAAAATAATAATTGTAGGCCTCTGACTTTATTCTGCAATAAAATCATTTATATAAATTTCTAATAATTCAAGTATCCCTCTAAATATATTGAGAAATTTCTATGCATTGGTACAAAAAGTAAAATGCTTAAAACACTAGTGTAAATTAAAAACCTGTCTTGATCTAAGTATTACTGAACCGAATGCTAATGTTTTAAGTTCATAGCCTATGTAGGCCTCTAGAGCAATGGTCTCAAATAAATAAACAAACAAATAAATAAGAGGAGGGTTGTATGTGTGCACTCCTGAGTGTGCACACGGTATCCATTGAGTTAAAAAAATAAAACAATAGAAGTCCTATTTTTATTTATTATTTCAGCAAAAATAAGCAGAAACAAACCCAGGCTTTGCTAATAATACATAACGCGTGGACTGATGCTGGGCCCCTACTCATTAGCTGTGACAAAGTCCTGAGTCTACAGTTTGCAAAGGAATCCCAAGGGGAGCATTGAAGCTGCAGAGAGTAGACGATGGCAATGAAGCTCGGCCTCACCCTCATTTGACATGTTTGCTCTCAGCACATTTCTACTTGCTATAGTTTTCATGCATGAGCCTGCCTAAGGAAGTTCATAAATTATGTTACCTAGGTTTAATTACACTAACCCTCATGAAAAGTACAATGACTCTTCAAAGTTTCTTCAGAACTATGGAGGAAAGCATTAATAAGGCAAGGAAAGAAAGACCGTAAGAGTGGCTGAGCTGGTACTTCCCCTCTGCAAGTTCTTAACCACATTATGCAGTAGAAACCATGATGATCTAATTAGATCTGACATGTAGTAGGCAAAAAATACAATAATATGAAGCAAACTATGCAATATGGATTTATGTCCACTATCATTAATGACAAACTTTGTCTCAGCAAGGTGTTGTGCTTGGAATTTTAATGAATAATAGAAGTGCACTTTTATGCAATTTACAAAAAAAAGAAAGAAAGAAAAAGAAAAGAAAAGGAAAGAAAGAAAGAAAGAAAGAAAGAAAGAAAGAAAGAAAGACCTTAACTTTTTAACAATGGTGAATCCTATTTAAAGTGTAGATATCATTATTCAAGTGAGCAACTGGACAAGTGCTTTTGACTCAGACATTTTAACCATGTCAAGTAATATATCTTATTTTTTCTACTTTTCATACTGGCATACCCTAATATTTGCTTAGATTGGTCAATTCCATTATAATAAAAATATGATTCAAATACACATGTCCAAATTTGATACAAGTATGAGCATAAGAAATTGAAATAATATGACATAATTTACTTTATGTGAAAAACTTCAGAAAATTCTATTGTCAGAAGGAAATAAGATTCAAAACAGGCAAACTAAATAAGTTGTTATTATGTTTAAGCAAATGATACTTCTACAGGCTTCAAGTGCACTAGCCTTTTGTTTACAGAAGGGAACACTTCTCTTAGTGACTTTCGTGACTATTGGAGTATTTATTACAACATTACCAGTTATCATAATCAAAAAGATGTTTACAGCAATAACAATGGGATATGTTATGATTAATAATAAGGATTCATGTACATGAAAACACTATCATGGAGTAGGCAACATTATTCTTCTTTATGATGAAATTTTGAATATGTTTTTAATGATATGACTCTATTTTCATGTGTTCTTCCTGACCTTCACTATCTTTCTTCCCCTAGAAATTTTAGATGAATTCCTAAATATATTGGTCTAAATAAATAGATTAGTACTATAATTCTCCTTAGCTATACTCTTTCTTATCTAATAAAAGAGAAATATGCAAATTGACTGTCACTCCAACACACAAGATGGCTGCCCCCATAAGGTCAAGATGGCCGCCCCATGTGGACACAAGATGGCCAGCAGGGAAGGGCAGTTGGGAGGGACCAGGCCTGCAGGGGAGGTCAGTTGGGGGCAATCAAGCCTGCAGGGGTGGACAGTTAGGGGTGACCAAGCCAGTGGATGAGGAAAGTTGGGAACGGCTGGGTCTGCAGGGAAGGACAGTTCGGGGTGACCAGGCCTGCAGGGGAGGGCAGTCAAGAGCAATCAGGCTGGTGGGGAGCAGTTAGGCATCAATCAGGCTGGCAGGGGAGTGGTTAGGGGCAATCAGGAAGACAGGCAGGCGAGCAGTTGGGAACCAGCAGTCCTAGATTGTGAGAGGGACTGGGATCAGGCCTAAATGGGCAGTCAGACATCCCAGATTGGAGAAGTTGCAGACTGGGCTGTTTATATACATACTAGAGGCCCTGTGTACAAACGTCATACACTGGGCCTCTAGTATGTATATAAACACACACACACACACACACACACACACACACACACACACACAAAACCAGCTTCAGAGCATGACAGTTCTGCATAATGACACCATAGGCAATCCTATACCACCAATAGAGATCAATATTTACTTATGTATTTATTTATTTTTTAATTACCGTCTTACTGGCTTGTCTGGCTTGGTGATTGAGCATGGAGCCATGAACCAGGCCTTCACCATTTCCATTCCTGGTCAAGGCACATGCCTGGGTTGAAGGCTCTGTCCATGATCAATGTTTCTTTCTCATCAGTGTTTCTATCTCTCTATCTTCTCCATTCCTCTCTCTCTAAGACACTCAATGAAAACATATTTTTTAAAATGTTGCCTTATGAAACTTTAAAGGAAAAAATTTAAAGATGGCTATGTTTCTAAATGTTATCAGATGGCAGCAAATAACATTTTTTTAAAAAATGTTTTTCTCTGTGCTAGTTCGATGCTTGTTATTTAGTTTAGTTTTATTCTACTTTTATTTTAATTCTATGTGAAGTCTTCAAATTTTTTTTTTTACCTAAGCAAAAGGCTATTTGTTCTGAATAAATATCGCAATTGAATATGCCCCATCTGTAACTCTATAGTGTATTTCCCTTGTACTTGATAAATGTGGAACATGTACAATCTAAGCAGGGTTGACAACATTTCTAAGGAAACATGTAAATGTCTTAATAATAGTACTTAAATTAATGATGATAGTTTAACAAATGAAGAAAATGAGACTCATGAATTGCTCAGTTTCCACAGAGAAAAGGAGGATGAAGTGGGATTTCAATTCAGTCTATCACTAAAGCCAATGTTTATTTAAACCACTGTGCCTCACACTGAGTGTTGTATTTTGTCACGTAAAATCCCTGTACATAGCCCTGGCAATTTCAAGTCCTATGTCAGCCTGACATATGGAAACACTAATGTTTTTATTATTAAATAGTATTTGGATATTATTTACATAGTAGCACAATTTTTTTTTCTCATTTACCTTAATAACCATTCAAATATGTTGTTCATTTAAAAATAATATTAAGTGAATAAACTAATTTTAAGTGCAGTTAAGTGATTTCCTAAATACTACAAATCTAACAAGTATCAGAACTTCATCTCTTTATCTAGAGTTTTATTTCTCTCCCATTGAAGAATTAAGCCTCAATCCAAGAGTCTGAACTTGTGTGTATAATTCTGGTTGTATTGCTGAGGGATAGGCTTTATCACTCTACAAAATCTCAATAGACTAGCTACTTCAAAACTCTTCGGAAACTGATGGCTCTTTCAGAAAATAACAAATACTTTTCCATATTTCTATTGTTGATTGTTCAGTTTGTTTGCATTCACAATAATGAGTGGTATATTACTGTAGCATTTTAAAACTTCAGTATCTCTGATGGACACTGAACTCCAAATACAATCTATTGAAGTCATAAGCATCCATAGAACACTACTGAACCATGGGTATAATGCACACCCCGCCCACTTTCACAGTGTACAGTCATTGCTGGGGTCTCCCATCAACATGGCCTGAGGCTGGTATGGGCAAGGGAAGGCACTGCACTGGGAGGAAGGAGGACTGTTCTAGAAGCAATGATGCTGTTTTGGGGAAACACTCCAGGTGGCCTGGGAAGGCACTCTGCTCTGAACTGAATGAACCGCCATCAAATCCTCCTCACGGACAGTGGGCTCAGCCCATTCCCTCCTTCTGAGCATCAAGTGAAGAATTTCCCAAAGCTTCTGCTGCACATCAGCTCCGAGGAAGCTAAAGGATTTGTTCTCAAAAATAGCAACATCCCAGACAAAAGAAATCAGAATCCTCCCCTGGATCTTTTTCTCCCTGACCCCATTACCTCCCCCCCCTCAGAAAATCACTCCCATCAGGATCTGTGCAGCTCTTCCCTGGGTTATGTTAATGAGGAGCCCAGGTGAAGAGCCACAGGTATTGATGGCACTTCTCTGTTCAGGAAAGCCTTCTTGGGTGAGCAAAACCCCACAGGAGGTCATTAACACACACACAGGGAGAACTAGCTGAGTGTCATTCCCAAAAGGGACATTTAAAAAGCCTTTGTCTCTCCCCTCTCTGTTGTGGGTGCCAGCAGCCAGATCACCTGGCTACCAGCGGCCCCATCCCTCTCGGGGAATCTGTCAAGCTCTCATCATTTCACTAGATTACCTTGATCACAGGTTGCAGGGCTTGTGTGGACCATTATTAGGGATTTAAGAAACATATATTGCCCTAACCAGTTTGGTTCAGTGGGTAGAGCATTGGCCTGTGGGCTGAAGGGTTCCAGGTTCAATTCCGGTCAAGAGCATGTATAATACCTTGGTTGTGGACGCATCCCCAGTAGGGAGTGTGCAGGAGGCAGCTGATCAATGTTTCCCTCTCATTGATGTTTCTAACTCTCTAGCCCTCTCCCTTCCTCTCCTAGAAAATTTAAATATATATATATATATATATATATATATATATATATATATAAAATATATATATATATAAAATATATATATATATATTTAAAAAATATATATATATTTTTTTTTTTAAAAAAAGAAACATACAATTTTTAGCTCTTTGTGAGGGGGAAACCCCTACTGGACTTTAGCCCATGCAACTTGTGTAAAAGATTGAGAAATACTCTTCTGAACAAAAAAGGAGACTTCCTATATTTTGTGTTGGGCCATTTGTTTAAAAAGGTGACTACTGTGCAGAACATGCTGTTCTATTGCAAACTTGTCTTATTTCACCTGCGTTTTGTCAAAGTGACATAAGCCTGTCCTCCTCCAAGGTAAGAGAGCTGTGGTGCTTTGTTATCCCTTTTGTTGTCTGGTTATCAAAGGCCATGAATGACACTTAGAATTGGAGAGCATGCAAATTATTTCTTAATCTTTCTGCATTTCCTGAATTGTCAATTAGCCTAAGATATGAAAAGGGAGGTAAAGTATTCCTAACAAATCAGCACAGGCAATAAATGCTTTTTCAATTACAACACTGTTTGGGGTCTTCCCCTCCCCCATTTATAGTGAATATCATTCATGCTGTCCACTACAGCAATGACTTATCCCTTGGGCCTTTCCCTCTAACAGCTCTCATTTTAGCCATATCACTCACTGTTATGACTGAGATTACTGCAGCTTTCTGACCACCTTTAAGTAAGACTATTCAGATGCTTTAGCAGCTGCCCTGCTTCTTAAAAAAACTCACTAATCCTTTAATCTCCAGACACTTTTTTTTTCATAAAAGATTCACAAGCAAAACAAATGCAATATGGATCAAAAAATTTAATCAGAGTGCTTAAAATGCAATTACATTCATCAGGGTGTTCTGTTAGGCTGGGTATTAAATCTGGGCTTTATTCAATATCCTCCTTTTATTATAAAGCAATATTTTTCCACTCTGTAAACCATCTGATCCCTAGGCTAATGTCCTCGCCGCTAAATATTAAAAATAAGGAGCGCTATGAAAAATGAGCTGAAGAAATATTACTCTTATTTCAATGAAAAAAAAAAAAAGTCCAAACCAGACTCTTCCTGAAATCCTGGTGTACAATTGACCAGATAATTTGATCACCTGGAATCCTAAAGTTATACTTTCAAACAGTAGGGACTGGACCTGCTATCCTGTTTGACATGTCTGGTGTACATCCTCCTCCACACCTCCTCAATGGAGTTAAACATGTGGACGATTGAAATATGAAAATAATAGCCTATTCCAAATTCAGTATTCTCAAAGTGAAAAGGAAACTCTGTTTTTTGTCATGCAATCAGAATAGCCCTACATGTCTTCTTTTTATAAAATCCATCTTGGTTATATTTCTCCTATTCTCTATTTCACATCCAATGGCATTCGGCTGTAACAATAGCTCTGAAATAAAGAGCTGTCCAGAACAGCATGCTTTGAAACAGTTGGGTGCTTCTGTTAAGCCTATACCCTCGCTGTAACGCCATGGTGGCTGGAGTTTTGTAAGACATATGGAAGCTAAGTGAAGCAGTGAGAGGGTGCAGGGATTTCCCCTGACAAATGCCATCCTTGGAGTGAGGGAAATGTACTCAAAGATGCAGATGCTATAAAACCCTCAGCTTCATTAATATTTAATGGATTGGTTGCACTTTTTTTTTTTTTTTTTTCCCAATTATGTATTAAGCCAGTGTGCCCTATTTTTCTCCCCAAAACGAGCTTCTGTAATGAAAAAACAAACCAAAACCTTTTTCAATTCCAATTTCCCCCCATTAGATGAAAACAGAAACCACTAGTTGATATATTATCATAATCCTTTACCTAGTAATCAAGCACGTATTGTAATAATGCTAAAATCCATTATATATCATTAGTTCAGTTTCCATTTATCATGCTCCCAGATGAAGACACTACATGGGCCACCAAGGAGATCTGACATTTCAATTGGCTCAGTGCACAACTGCCTGTACATTCTCTACAAGCTAGGAAACTGCCACAGACAAGGACACCACCACACTCCAGTGGCTGCTGTGGCTGCTAGTGATAGCTGTCAATGTTTGAGGCCATTCCATGTTCCAGGCTTAACATGTATTCCTTATTAAGTCTTCATAATAGCATGATGATTTTGTTCAGTGTGTATTATAAATTTGCGTCACCTGGGTCCCGTTGGTCTAACTTATATATACATGGTTATTACAATGCTCATGTTACAGGTGAGAAAACTAAGGACAAGTGATCCAGGCCACTTGGCACGCAAGGGACAGATCTGGGTTTCAAACCCGGGTCGTATGACTTAAGAGGCCATACTCTTATTTTTCCAGATAAATGCTGTTTTTCCAATGTCAGCCTGTACACTGGACCTATTTGTCACAAGGCATTTTGAACCATAAAGATGGGGATGGTGTCTCCCTGGTAATAGAAACAACAAGCAAAACATTAAAAAACCTGAGTCTGGCTAACGTGGATCCATTTGTGTTTGTAGAGGGTGTATCCCTCTGTGTCATGCGCAGGATGGGCCAAGGCCTGGCATGGTGTAGGCAAGGTCCACAGGAAGAAATAGAATGAAACAGTCTGCAAGTGGCATGGTGGGACAAGCATTCTACTTTATGTGGAGATTTAAATTGAGCCATGAATCTTGACATGGTCTTTGATCTAGCCACGGGGGTAGCATGCCGCAAGCCCACTGCTTTCCCACCTCATAGGATTCTCAAGTCTCTGCAGGCTACACGGACCACCTGAGTATGGGAGTGTCTCTTTAGGGACTGGAAAACATTGAGGGGGCAATATCTATTCGTTTGTGTCCTTGCTTTTCATTCCTCTGCTTCAAGGTCAGTCCAGAGGTGAATGAAAAGAGAGCAATCATGAAGCTGGTCAAAGTTGTAAGTCTTGCAATAATATGAACGTGCATTGGTCTTTGAGGTCATTTTGGCACATACAACTTTGCAAGTAAGAATCTAAGTGATCCAGCAGAATGTAATATAATCTCTAAGATCTTTTTAGAGATTCCAAATATGAGAGGCAGTAAAGACAAAGACGTAAGTAACAAATAGATATGTGTTAAAGTGAACCAGTAATTTATCAGCTGGAATGCTATAAGCAGGTGCTCAGCTAAACTTGACAATGTCAACCTTTAGTCTTTATAGCACTTAGATTGACTTCCAAAGAAGTGATTGGTATGGTATTGAGCAAACCACATACAAGATGATTTTTCTCAGCAAATAGTGGTTCCAATTTTCTGTTTATCCTAATAATTCTCACATTCATCTATTTCTAAACATTCCTGATCTTTCTTGACTGTGGATAACTTACTGGTGATATGTAAGCAATAAGCATAGTTATATTTTTCTCTGAAGAATATGGTCAACGTATTTTCACCCTATACATTTCAGCATGGAAAGTGTGTGACTAGTTAGTTATTTATGCTTTATAAATGAATACACACGTTTTTATTATCCAATCCAGGACAATTTTGATAGTGAAAGTACACATTAATAACTAACTTTGGGAAAACAGATGGGAATAATCCAGGCAAACGGGAACATATGGTCACCATATTTATAACGTACTGCAGAGGAATTTGCACTATTATTGTGTATAATTCAAAGTTTGAAATAAAATTTCCACTTTTATATTACAATGGATGAAGACAATTTCAATGAAATAATGCAAGTATTGAATTATTATAGTTGTAATAAAGAATAATTACACTTTTATCCAATGTGTAATTATCAAATTTGACATAGATCTTGAGCAATATTCCTTTAAAACAGGCATATGGTGCTAGCTAGCTCTTAAATCGTTTAAATATTCCTTTATTGACACATTTAAAGTTACTTATTGTTTTAAAAGTGTGCAGCAGCCAAGTCATTATTTTTATGTTCCCTTTAAAAAACAACAACATTTCATTTTACTTTTTATTGTCAATATGCAAAGTTACTAAGATTGTTTTTAACAAATACAAAAACACACATAGTCTGAAATTACATTTTTATTAAGGTCATTATTCTACACTGGCATTCCAAAGAAGAGAACCCCAAATATACTATCCTATGGCATAGCAGAGTACAATTATAAAGCAGGTAAGAATAGCAGTTTATGTACAAATAGCACACAGTGTTTTTAAGAATGACTGCCAGGCAAAGCCATAAAACAATCTAATAAAAGTTTCTCCATGGATCTCTGCCTATTCATTAAGCTCTTATTATGTTGTTCCATAATATATCCAGAGTTGACCAAATTGTCTCACAGGTCTTGCCAGCAGTCATGATATTCATCTTCCTAACATTTCTATCATTCATCTAAGCTTTAAGCTTCCATCACATTCTTGTATTAATTATGTATTTATTTACCAATAGTTTCCCATTTTAAATGACTTCCCTTCCCATTTAAGCTACAAGGGTAAGCAGCAACTTGTTATATTAGCAACTATCCTACGAGAATTCTGAAAATGCTTTGTTTAAACCCGTGTGCTGAGAGTTTGTTACATATCGAGGCTGTGGGTTTTTTTTGTTTGTTTTTTTAGCTCTTCCAAGGTAAATTCATGTTCACTTATTCTCCAAATAAGCTGTAATCAAAATATTTATTCAAGAAGATGAGAAATTGCACCAAGTATTACAGAGGACACCATCATGAAGAAGGGTTAGTCATACTTTCAATTAACATGTAAGCAAGCAGAAGAGAAAAATTAGTAAAGATAACTACAGAAATTAAATAATTTATGAAAGAAGTAGCGCTTTCTACAGGCAGTCAGAAAGCAGAAAGGATATCTGGTTGGAGTAACTAGAGAAGATTTACCAATGAGTTCGCTGTTACCAGCAATGGTAGAGAGTTGCCATGGGTGAGTGGCAGATAGAATACAGTGTTGGAAGAATGGCAGGACTTAATATTGATATGGGCCAATTCACAGCTCTTCCATCAAGAGTTCAACATTCTTCACAGATATGAAAGGACAGCACTACCTAAAATTATTTTTCTTTTTCTCAGAACTGCAAGATATCTAAAAATTAACAACAAGAAGCAATTGCTAAGATTCTGAAGGATTCTGATTTGTTGTTCACGGTTATGTCTGTTATGCTTAAGGCAGGCCATTTGGACCTTGCCATTTGACTCAAAGGTTGATTTGACCCTGCTTTGCCTGCATTATTCACTACAGTTACAGAACTGCTGCTCATCTTAAATTGTTTCAGAGACTCAATATTTAAAATAATTTTTTTTTAGAATTAACATGCCTAAAGCAAAGCTAATAACACATAAAATTGAATACAAAAGTTTTGTGTAAAAATTAACAGAGCATGGTGCTGGCCACGTAGCTCAGCTGGTTAGAGTATCATCCTGATACAACAAAGTTGCTGGTTTGATCCCAGGTCAGGGCACATATAATACAAGAATCAATGAGTGAATGCACAAAACAACAAAACAACTATTCTCTCTCTCTCTCTCTCTCTCTCTCTCTCTCTCTCTCTCTCCCTTTTTCATTCAAGTTAATAATAAAAATTTTAAAATAAATTGACAGATAATATATGGAATTTGACCTGAGTAAATGTAACTCAGTAAAAATAAAGACTGTAAAATAAAATTCACAAATGAGGGCATGTATCTGATAATATTAACTAATGGAGCAAATCATTAATTTAAGATCTACAAAGAAATTATTTAGCTAATAAAAATAAATTTGGTTAAAATAATGAAAAAAATATGTATGTCAAAAGTATTTTCAGAAATTAAATTGCCTTCATGCAGTTAAAATGATAAAATAATTTAAAAAGCGGCACTAGGTCAAAATAGAAGGAGCAAAACATTTATTGGGTCAAAAAAAAGTTGGCCCAATTATTTGGAATCTATTATATCTTTCTTCTTTGCTAAACTAGAAGCGCTTTCTTTTTTCATGTTTTTATGAAAAAGATTTACCACATGTTCTAAAATATGATAAATAACAATGCATATGATTTGAATAACATGGTCATTGTAAAACTGAACCTTGTGCAATGATCATATTTATCAAAATCACATAGAATAACCTGGGAATAAAAAGGCCATGAAATGGTCCTTGCTTTCAAGATGTTTTTGATCTTATTGTGGTAACAGGATGGGTGAAAAAGTAAACATGAGATACATGCACAAAGTGATTAAAAAACAGCAATTTCAAGACCAGTTTCTTAAAAAATCATTTCTCAAAAACTTTTATTTTTTATCAAAAGCAAAAATGAGATGACCAAAGACTAAGCATTCTACATTTTACTGCTATGAAACCTGAAATACATCTACCTTGGCAGATGCTTGTGTTAAGCTCAATAAGGTCTGTGTTGATATGCTCCGCTATATGGATGTTTTTGCAAAATAGCCCCACAAAAGAACTGAAAACTTTAATAAGCCCCCACATGCGTTATTTTACCCCTCTCATTATTTATAACTTCCACTCAGTTTCCACTGCTTCCACTCTAGTCTCCGCCCCCATCATTCTATGTCAGTTTCTTGTGGGTCTTGAATGCGTCCAATAGCTCAGATTTTCATCCATTCCTAGCAGATTGATCATCCAAAACCTTTCATTTCCATGTATCACCTCATGCTCAAGCCACAGGGGGGGAAAACCTGACTTTAGTCAAAGGTCAGTAAATGAGAAATATATTTAAACTTTCCCTTAATGACCAAGGGACGCTGTTATATATTTTAACAGAGAGAAGATGATAGCTATTATCCTGAATCCACCCTGACACTGACTTATATAAAATCTTTAACATCGTGTCTGATGGGGAGGGTTCAGTAACAATGATCTCTGGCTCACTCCAGCACATGGTGCAGTAGCCAACCTTTCTGTCATTGCCATCACTGAGTGTTCTAGCTACACTTCAATGGGCATTTGTTTGCCTAAATAAATGGGGGGGGGGAAAAGTATTTTACTCTTTTTTTATGATCCTACTATATCCTGCAAGAGGTTATGCTTTTCTTAGCTCAGTGCTATCTAAGGAGAAGTGAGTTTCATGGTTCCCTCTCTGGTGCTGGTAACTAGAATTTAGAGACATTCCCCATAAAAAAATAAACTAAAATAAAAAAAGACCACCCCCCTGGCATACCATGTTAACTTCCTAAACTCTTAATGTCCCTGCTGCTGGCCTCACAGTCCAGTCACCACACTTACTGTGTGCCTAGTAATGCCACTTTCTGCTCCCCCTCTACAGACTCCCCTTCCTCCTCCGGGGAGACAGCGATACAAATGGTAGTACCGTGTTTTCCAGAAAATAAGACATCCTCCGAAAATAAGACCTAGCGCATGGAAAGATAAGACATCCCCTGAAAATAAGACCTAGCGCAACTTTGGGAGAAAAAATTAATATAAGACACTGTCTTATTTTCTGGGAAACAGGGTATTAACACATTGCGGACAGATAACCAGAATTCTTGTGTGTCCTGTTATTACACTGTTTTACGAAGTATCATACTTTAAAAAAGATATTAGCTTGTAAGAACATGTAATAAATAACTTCAAAATGCATTGGGTATTTAGTTTTAAAGTGTCTTCAACATTTATTTAAAACATTTTTTTGTACTCGTTCAGTAGAAACCTATCTGGCCACTGGGTAAAGCTAGCAATGAAATTACTGGTCCGCAATTTAAGTAGACCAGCCTCTGAGACTCCACAACTTTCTAATATGTATATAATTTGGGGCTGAAAATGCAAACTAGATCTTCACATAGTTGTTTAAAAAAAGACAGAATCACCAACACATTTTGCTTCCACCTCCCTTTATTTATCTGTAATATGGCTATAAGTTGATAGGTTCAGAGTGAGAAGTTTATATTGCCTTCCTTTTTAATTAGGAATCTGTTATCTATCTATTTCAGTCAAGGTCTTTATTCTACAGTGACAACTTCAGTCATATAATTCTACTATATACATATCAGAAAGTTCTGGATTCTGAAAAGTGTTTCTATAAAGAACCCTTTTATGTTTATGATTTTGTTGTTGTTGTTAATCCTTGTCTGAGGGTATTTTTCCATTGATTTTTAGAGAGAGTGGAAGGGAGGAGGAGAGACACAGAGAGAGAAACACTGATGTGAGAGACACATCTATTATTGGTTGTTTCCTGCACGTGGCCTGACCAAGGACAAGGATTGAGCCTGCAACCAAGTTATGAGCCCATGACCAGAATCGAACCCAGTATTCTTCAGTTCTTGGGCCAACGTTCTATCTACTTAGCCAAACTGGGTAGGACTATTTTATTTTTTAAAATATATTTTTATTTATTTCAGAGAGGAAGGGGCAGAGGGAGAGAGAGATAGATTCCTCAATGATGGGAGAGAATCAATGATTGGCTGCCTTTTGCATGTTCTCCACTGGGGAGCCCGTAACATATGCATGGCAGTGACCTCAATGCTCAACCACTGAGCCCCACCAGCTGGGCTAAGGAACCCTTTTAATCTGTGTATATAACCTACGTTTTGCTCCTAAATTCTTTCTCACCCTGCAATCGCCTCACAGCAGACTAAAAGTGGCAGCACTGCAATGCATTTTATATGGCATAGCCTCCTGAGAGGATAACATGAAACTTACTCCCCCCCCCTCCTCTAGCTTTCTTTCCCATAGTTTCTTAATTTTAATAAAAACATTAAAAAGAACAAAAAGAAAAACAGAAAATCTAACTGGAATAAAAACAAAGGACAATCTATAAGCCTCAGCATATTTTGAGAAATCACATAAAATCATATTTTCAAATACATGACTTACCGAAGAGTAACACAATCAATCTACCTGAAACTGTTTTACTTGGGTAAAATCTTTTACAAAGGCATGTTTTACACATTATAAGTAGCTCACGTGGCAAATTTATTATCTCAAAAGAGGGAATTTGAAGCTTCTGAACACTCCTCTAAGAGAAAATACATGTGTTCATTACTGTAGGATTAAAGTGCATGGGCAAGGAATCTGGCAGCTGCCTCTGGAAAAAGGTGAGTTCCTGGAGGATCTATGAAGGTGCAGGTAGTGGAGGGCATGGCCAACCTAAGTGTGCTGACAATTCTGTAGTTTGAAAGCGTGCATGTGCTTCTCAATGTAACACACACACACACACACACAACTGCAATTAGGTTTGCGAACATAGGCCTTGCTATTAGGAAAAAAACAACTGAGAGGGGTAGGTGAAAGTGAAAAGAGAAAAGGAAAAAAGAAAAAGAAACAAAACACACAGCCATATCGAGAGCAACAGACTGAGGGCTGGTCAATGAAGATGGTTGGCTGATGGACACAGAGGAAAAGCAAGAAGTCATTCCAATAGTCAGGGGAGTAACACTTCCCTCTTCTGGTAACATGACTAGTTGGATAACTAAGGTTATCTGCTTTGATTTTCCAAGGCTGTTATCATATTAAAGTGTGTCCAATAAACCTACTTTTCTAAATGTGACCTACTTTCCTAAATGTGGATTTCAGAGTTTATGAAATAAAAAGTAAGATAAAAAAACAAAAACAAACAAACAATTTTTAGAGACTAATAAAGAAAAGCCCTTAATAGAATTTGATTTGGATCATTTTGTGTGAGCTTAGTAAGGTTCTACCCCATGTTAAATGAGTAACATAAAATACAAAACTGAGAGTGAAGGGATAACATAATCATACTTCACAAAGGAGTTTTGTCTTGTTTTTGTTTTTTCTTCTTCTACTGGCCACAAGAACCTTTGCTAGCATTTCACTGTTGGCTATAACAAAAACCTAGCTGTATATAAGAAATAAAATTCTGAGATAGATATTAGATAGATCATATAAATAGACTTTCTATTATAACCCAGTATATTGTGATTTTCTCATTCTAAATAGACAATTTATGTTTCAATGTAATCATGCTACCTACCACCTCTCACAGATCTATTGTTAAAAATCATTCAATTTTAATCAACAAAACTGTAAAGACATTGAGTTATTCAGCAAGAAATGAAACAAAAATGAAGTCTTTGTTGTTACCTATTCCTCATTCCATCCCTTGAAATCTTTTGCTCTAGAAAAATAAATCTTTTGATAGATGCAGTTCACAAATATCTAACAACCATTATTTTTAAGAGATAACTCAATCACCATCCTGTCTGGTTCACATACATTATCTGACACTTTTAAAGTTAAAAAAAATATTTTTATATGATTCAGGTAAATGCCTATTTTATAACATCATGCAATGTGTGATTAAATTTAATATTAAAATTTTCCAAAATTAATTTTAGATTCACTTTATAGTTATAGAGCAACGTCTTCTTGTTATTTCAACAATTATATAGCTAGCTTTATATGGGAATATTCCCTTTGTTTTGTTATAGAACTTCTTTACATTGATGGCTCATTTTGTGAATTGAATTGCTCACATTGGATGTAAAAGCTGAAGGTAAGAATGGCAGACATGTACAATTAGCAGTTTTTATACCCAGAAGTGATCGACTCTGTAAAACTCACTTCTTCAATGTACCAAATGCAGAAATAGTTAACAACAACGAGGAATGCATATTTTTTTCTACCACTTTTTTGTCCTATCTGTAGTAGACATATCACAAATGGTAAAACAAAATAAAGCTGCTGACGTGATGACTAAACTCACACATTCCTATAAATTTTATAATTTATGCATAAAAACATAAATCTCTTGGCATTCATCCTTTTTGTAAAAAAGCAATTTGATTCCAGAAGCCTTCGTAAGCAGAACCACAAGCCCATGGCTACAGGAAGTCACGAAGTCTAAAGAACTCAGTAATGAACGATAAGGAAAGGACACTGTGGTTGAATGATGTTGAACACAATAAAAAAACAAAGATATTGCTTCTCACTCTTTACTATTTGACTCAGTTGTGCTTTTTAATAACTCCTATTATTTTTTCATTGTTCAACATTATTCTGATTAATGTCCATCTACAGGGTCTTCGAAAGATTGTTATAAACACACTGCTCTTAAATTGCTGCTTTGTTTCTGCAAGCATCAAGAAACTCACAAAACAAGTTTATACATGTCAACTTTTAGATTAAAAAGAGATTGCTCCTTTTATGTGATAACAGATTTGAAGCAAGATGAAGTCACCTCAATTATCAGTGTCCCTGGGTTTCATTGTGCACCACCCATCTAGATAAAGAGTTACCTCTGCTTTCTAACTTGCAAGCAATTCACACATTTTAAAAAGTCTGTAATTTTCCGCATTTCTGTCCTCTTGCTGGCACATAAAGTTTATTGAGAGTAAATATTATAAATGTCTATAGTTTCCATAGACATACTCACAGCTATGTAACTGATATAGATATCCTTCAAAATTATATTTAAAAACAAAAAAAGAATAGTACTCATGGCTACACAAACATACCATGAAGTTAGGTTTCTTAAATAACCACTGTCTGGCCAGTGTGACTCAGTGGCTGAGCACCAACCTATGACTCAGGAGGTTGAAGTTCGATTCCTGGTCAGGGCATAAATAAATAACTGCTAAAAATACTTTGGTATATACAAATAAATTATTCCTTAAATATATTGTTTTGGAAATAAAGGAAAAAATTCAAAAAAATTAGGAAAAATTCAAAGACAAGATTATTTATTTTAAAAAAAATCTTACCTATATTAGCTAGAGTCTGAAAATAAAATGTTTTTATAATTTTCCCCATCTATCACGGGTAATATATGTGCTATATACACACACACATACATACACACTCCTGTGTGTGTGTATATGCATCATATTTTATATTCTAAATATTGCAGAAGGAAATTACATAAAATCATAATATACATTAAGGAGGTGTCTTTAGAAATACACTAAGCCATTCATATCAAATCCAGATATGTGTGGCACATTTAAATGGTTAGCTTTATGATAGATTCTGCAGAAGATATAAATTAATTCTCTATAAAACTCTTTGGTGTAGGGTTCATTTTAACTCACTGATATCATAGTGTATCCATGCGATGCAACTATCTAGGACTTGCTATTATTTGATTAGGGCCATAATCAGTCAGTCAAAATAATTTGAGTTCTGAGAAGTAAGTTATTGAGAGAAAGTAGGTCATCTTTTAGATTGAAATAGTTATATAAAAAAAAACAATGAAAGAAACCATATTATTCTAGAAGAGATATGCTATGATGATTGGAGACAGAAGGAAAAAAACTAAAACAAACAATTCAGTGGGTGGGATAAGTGTTTGTGATCAATAAACAATAAGAAAACTAATAAACTAGAGCAGAGGATCTTTAATGCTGGCTAATGGGGTAATAAAACTATCATATTAAATTTTTACTGCTCTCAAAGCCAACACAAATATCTTTTAAAAATTTAAAGCATAAATAGATGATGTCATTTTATTAAAAGGAGTTCTTTTTCTATCTTTAACATTTTACATCACGTGTTATTTGTATTTTAGTCGGTATAAAACATGAATAGCCAGTAAAATTTTAATTGTCCTTGCCGCTCCTCAAATACTCAAAGGCACTGATACAAAAAGAGCTGGCTGGCAGGTGTGGCTCACTGGGCGAGTGTCCACTGATGACAAGGGGGCCAGAGTTCAACTCTGGTTTAGGTCACATGCCTGGGGCGCCGGCTTGATTCCCAGTAGGGGTATCAGGAGGCAGCTGACCTATGATTCTCTCTCATCATCTGTGTTTTAATCTCTCTCTCCCTCTCCTTTCCTCTTTGAAATTAAAAGCAAAAACGTATTTTAAAAGAAAAAACAAATGTATATATAAAAAAGAAGAGCTATGTCTCACAAGAAAATTGTACTCAAGATTCTGGTTATATGGCATATAGAACAATCAATAGATGTAGAAAGTGTTCATTTTAAGAGATAACTTTGAATTTTGGGGGCAATAGATAATGGAATGACCCAGAACTTAAGTTGAAATGTCTAAACAGGAATATATTGAATCACAATATTAAGATCTATACCACAGAGAATCCATCTGAGACTAGGTAAGTATTTTCCTTTGAATTCATAAATATTTAATTATTTATTCAACAATTCACTTATTTTTAACATATTGGCATTATTTTAATCCCTTTCTCTACCCTATATTACAGCCTCTTGATAAGAACCTTATCTTGTTTTTTTCCTAAAATATAAATATCATTACGTTTTTCCCTACGTGAAAATGTGTGATGCCTTACCATTTTCTCTAAGATAGTCTAAATATCACCAGCACAGCAGATAAGCCCTTTATAATCTTGTCTCTACAATTTTTCATTTGATTTTTAATCATTCCAAGACATGAACCCTTTGATCCAATCCAACGAAATGGCTTCAATTCACCCAGAACACAGTGTATTATAATGAAACAAGTTTAGCACAGTGGTTAAGAGGATAAACATTGAAGCCAGATGCCTGATGTTACACATATATAATCTTACAAGAATAACTGGCACATGGTTGACTGTTACAATAAAATGGAAGCTACTCCTGTATAGATTCACTCTCTCCTCCCAATTCTGTTTAACCTGCCTTTCTCCTGCTCTATGCCATGCCTTCTCACCCCTGTCAAGGTCAGCATAAGTCGAAGCCTTTCAAGCATAGCTTCTCCTACTTCCCATTTGAATCCTGTAATAATTATTGCATTTTTATTTATTATACCATTTTATCACCTAGGAACACTTTGGTCTATTTACATTCTTTCTCTACCAATGCATATTTGATTTATTAGACTATGGAGGCCAATTGGTTATTTTAGTAATCCTAGTACTTAGCATATTACTTGGCCCCTAGGAGGATTTTCAATAAATGTTTGTTTATACTAAGTTAAGTAAAATAATGCAAAAATTAAACACATTGCTTAAAGCACAACATTGTACAAAAACTCAGCTCGAACATGTATTGAAGGGTATTTTCACATTATGTTAGCATATACTTATTGCATTGTTTTCTTGTAGAGTATTATCAATATGTCGATTACATATTTAGTATTTTTCACAAAATACTAAATACATATTTAGTATTTTTCACAAAAGCTTGCTTTATTGACCTTTAAATGTCATGGAGGCAAATGACTTATCTAGATGAACTATTTGTTATAATTCTCTTAAGAAGTGATATGACTTCTAACAGTATTGTGACTCACAGTGAGTTGTATTCAGTGAGAGTCCACTGCCTGCCGCTGTCCTCTGGGCCCTCTTAGAGGTCTGACTTTTCTAGCATTCTTCTTGGTACCTGTCATCTTGCCTGGGAGCCGACAAGTCCCCATTCCCTGGCCACCTGGGAGACAGCACCTCCTCACTTCCTGGAGCTGCAAGTCCTCGCTTCTGTCTGGAGCACCACTCCAGTAGCTCCCTCCGCCGCCCCCCTTCCCCTCATTGCAGGCTTCACTATGAAGCCTACATCTGTAAATTAACCTCCATCTTTGTTATATTAATTTGCATACTCACTCTGATTGGCTGTGGATGTAGTGGAGTGATGGTTAATTTGCATGTTTCTCTTTTATTAGGTGATGTATTCAATTATAATAAGATTTCTAAAATTTTAACTTAAAAAAATATGGCACTTAGCATTCTATAGATTGGGGAATGCAACTTAATATATTTCATTGTTCTTGTCAATTATCTATAAAACATTGTTGCTGTTTTTACTTCCCAAGTACTAATGGCCATAAAAATACCATTTTTCCCTAGAGTTACATCAAATTTATAAACACTCTTATGTTTTCTTTTTAATATAATTGTGGCATTATATTGAAATACTTTGTTCTAATAATTCATATTAAAGATATTTGTTAATAATGGGTTCTCATATTGAAATATTATAGAGATTTTGCAAATGTTATGGCCTATATTTTGAAACTTAGCAAGATGCCTTTTATAAAGTTATTTATATTATTTTGAAAATAGAATGATGAGATATATACAACTTCCATTTACAAAGGGGTACTTCAAAATGGGTCAATAATTTTTATTATAAACAGTACAGCTCTATCCAGACAAATCAAAACAAATGAAACATATTCTCAGTGCCCACTTTTGTCAACTTAGAGCCATCAATGAGTATCCCCACCTCTGTGGCTTATGAAATAAAGAATACTGGATTTTGATAAAAATGTTCTTATGTTGATTTCTTATTATCTGGGGCAGTATTAGGGATTTCAATTATCCACTCAATAAGCAACTATTACATTTCTGTCACCTAACAGACATGGTGCTCGTTCCTGACATAAATGTACTTAAGACCTGAATGATCACTCTGAGGCACATTTCTATGAAAGAGAGGGCTAAGGGACTGCCTGGCTAGAGAAACCAAACAGCCTGTTTGCCTATTTCCTTAGGTTTTTGTTATAACAGCAGCTTGAACTAAAATTAACTATTAGATACTATCAGCAGGGTAAATATCTTTGAGAAGACACATGCGTCTGCTGTGTCCTTTAATCAAGGATGTCTGAAGACTAAGCATAAAGATTCTAGTAAAGACCTGGGGGTCCATACTTGTTTGGAAAAGTCAAGGCAGGGATGGTTGCCTTCAGCCAACTTGCTCTGGAGGTTCCAACCTTTCAGAATTTCCTCTTTACAAACTTTCCAACTAAGTTCTGTGCTTTCCAAAAGTACATCTATATATTTCTGAGCAATAAGTATAAGAATATCATGTGTGGCCAAAACCGGTTTGGCTCAATAGATAGAACATCGGCTTGGGGACTGAAAGGTCCCGGGTTCGATTCCGGTCAAGGGCATGTACCTTGGTTGCGGGCATATTCCCAGTAGGGGGTGTGCAAAAGGCAGCTGATCGATGACTCTCTCATCGATGTTTCTAACTCTCTATCTTTCTCCTTTCCCTCTGTACAAAATCAATAAAATATATATTTTAAAAAAAGAATATCATGTGTGTGTTGATTCACTAGACTTAGACTTTACTGATTTTCCTTAAACTTCCATTGTAAAGGGAAATTAGGTCCACTGTGGTCAGGGATCTACAATGTATTGATAGAAAATATTTCTTGATTAGTTAACAAAATGAAGTATACAATTTTTTTAATGATAGCATGTATTCTCATGCTTAAAATAAAAATAAAAATAAGTAAGGAGCATGCAGGTTATATCTCTTCCAAAGCAGACAGATCTGCATTTATTTGGTTGCTGGTTATTAATATTTCATTAATTTTCAAACTATTGCAAACTCCCACTGATATATAATTAAAAAATACAACTGAATCAGTAAGATTAGAATCAAAGTAGCCAAACTATAGAGCCCATTTAATTACCTAGACATTTTAAGAATGCTGAGCTCTTGTTTTAATTTAAAGAACTGAATAATCCTAGGCTCTTATGATTATAAAGAGCTTTAGCTTTCTCTCTTCGGTTGGTAATTATATTATTTCTTGTATTTTCCCCACCTAAATGCATTCTTTTAGTTGCCATTTTAAAGTAATAATGAGTAAATTTTAAGGGAAATATATAGATGAGAACATATATTTCTGAAACAAAATGGAGAATTGACAAATATGCAAGCAGTAAACATTTACAATATCAGCCTTTTGCTCGTCAGTTTCCAAAGTGATTCATACCATTTTAATCAAGGAATATGCTCAACAAATTAATTGCATTAAAAGCACCAAAATATTCAAATTTCCAGAATTGCTTTAATCTTGTACTAACTCTAAGGATACCAAATTTGCTGATTCTAAGTGAAACGAGTGACGAAAATGATTACTTAAAATCACAAATTTTTGTATGGAAACGGGACCAGAATAAAAAGTTAAATTCCATCAAGAAAAAAACATTTGCAACATATAAGATAGAATGATCTTAAGAAACTCTTATAATACCATAAAAATAATTAACAATAAATACCCTTTAGGACATACAAAAACATAAAAAAGCAGTTCTCAATGAAAGCAATATAAATGAACAAGAACCAGCCCTAGCTGGTTTGGCTCAGTGGATAGAGCATCAGCCTGCAGACTGAAGGACCCTAGATTTTATTCTGGTCAAGGGCACATGCCCGTGTTGCAGACTAGATCCCCATTAAGTGGTGTGCAGGAGGTAGCTGATCAATGTATCTCTCTCATCATTGATGTTTCTAACACTCTCTCCTCCCTTCCTCTATGAAATCAATAAAATATATTTTTAAAAATAAATAAACGAACAATAACCAAATAAAATCATGTTTAACTTAACTGATAACCAAATATTCCCAAGGTTGAGCATATTAAGTTATGCTACTTTTCATCTATTATATTGCTAAGTGTTCAAATGGTTGTTATTGCCATTTTGGCCAGGGTGTGGCAACACAGGCATACTCATGTACTATGTTAGAAGAACTTATTTATAAAAGTTTTTTTAAATGTAAGATATGTACCCATGTTTAGAAGGTGCAATAACCCTTTAATGGTGAGACCACCCATTTAATACAATAATTTAGCCTAATTAAATCAAAAGGAAGTATAGTTGATATACTCATATCTGTAAAAGTTAAAAATTAGAAACCAGTAAAATGTATATTTATTAGAGATTGGTTAATCAAGTTATATTTCCACAATTGAATATCACCCAATAATATAAAAATGAACATATAAACAAATAATACTAATATGTGAATATGTCCCTGGTAAATTATTAAACAAAACAAAAAAAATTGTTACACAATGCAATGGATTGAAAGGCACTATTTATGCTAATAAATATATTTTACATGTTTTTTTAAAGCCAAGGAAGATTTCACACAAAAACACCTTTATCTCGGATTGGCTTAGAGTGGGTCAGAATGGAGGCGATGGGTATAAGAGTGGGAAGAAAGATTCTGGAGAAGAGCTGTATTTCTCCTTACTAATGACTATATGGTTTTATATTAACATAATTCTCTAAGTATTTTACAAAAGACTAAAAAATATTTACATCTTGAAACAAAATCCTTTGCATTCTATAATGCTCTATCTGCCTTCCGTCTGCTTATCATTACTCTCAGCAGCTAAATCTGATTCTTCAGTTCTCACCAGAATGAATGCCCCTGTGTTTGGATCAATACTTTATTTTCATACTCAACACAATGCTTGTTTTCTTCTCTTCCTAGCATGTTCTCCTCTTTCCAATTCTACCTGTCAATAACTCTGCAATAGTAGGTACTTCTCAAAATGCTACTTACACCTTGGAACTTTCTGTCTATATCTTCTCCTCTGTTTCTCATTCAAAACAACAGAAATAACAATTCTTAGAGGACTTAGCACAATATGGTATTTATTATATAACCTATATAAGTTTCTCTTCTCTAGGAACCTGTAGGCTGCTCAGTGCCAGTGCCTTCTATATGTTTTGGCCTTCTACCATGACTAGCTCTCAAGCACGTAAATGACCCTAAATGTTCACTGAATTGCTTAATTAAATATATATTTAATTACCTATAGAGAACTTTAAAATGATAAGGTGATTGTTTTGTTAATTACTGAAACAAGTGGTTTATCTAGAGTGTGGCTGGCTTTCACTGCCTTGAGAAGATGGATATTAAAATTAATCACATAACAACTGCAGAGAGGAAGGGAGAAGGACAGAGAGGCAGAAACATCAATGATGAGAGAGAATCATTGATCGGTTGCCCCTTGCACACCCCACACCACGTAATGAGCCTGCAAAACCTGTATGTGCCCTAACTGTGACCGTCTGGTTCATAGATCTATGCTCAACCACTGAACCTTGCTGGCCTGCCAGAATAGCTCCTATCATTAATAGAAGTCCATCAACACAGACTTGCAACAAACAACACATACACATCTTATACTGAAGGCTGTAATTTTCCAATTACATTAAGATGGGGGGGAAATTGACCATAGCACGATATCTCACTTTTTTTCTGCTATGTAAAACCAACTCTGAGAAAAGAAATTATACAAAATTATAATAAAATTAGAGTAAGCAAAATAATGCTATCATATTACCCATTTTATTTTGAATAATAAAACAACAGTGCTACCTTATTTATCCTTTTATTCTGATAAAAAGATTTTATTTCTAGAAATAAAATCAATAAGAAAAATAGATTAATTCTACCTAAGATATAGGTATCAATTCAGATAATGAGTTGAATATATATATATATATATATATATATATATATATATATATATTTAAATGCATTTACTTCTTTTTAATTAACCATTAAAAATGATGACTGTATATATAGCTTTTTTTAATTAAAGAGATATTTAAAGTTAAAATGCTTTCAAAGGTAATGACACCTTCACCATCTCTTCAATTTCAATCTGGCTGAAACCTTCCAATGAAGCCTTACCACAAATTACTATTTGTTATGACAAATCAAAGAAAAATAAGCACTTATTATACCAGAGAGAGGCCAAACGGTTAACCTTTTCTCTCCCAGACCTGAAGGAAAATCAATACATGCATCTCTGAAGCTTTTACCAGAAAAGCTGCACCTTTCGTGATAGTGAAGAAAATACTCAAAAATTGTACCATTTTGAGAAAAGAGGTGGAACAAAGAATAAAATAAGTTCTCCAGAGGAAATAAAGAAATAGTTGCTAAGGTCTTTTAAAAGTTCAAGCGAGTGTCATCATCTTCGGTCAGCTGCACACAGCATTCAACATTAGTTCAAATGGATTTTTTTTTAATAGATTTTTATTAGTTTCAGAAAGGAAGGGAGAGGGAGACAGAGAAACATCAATGATGAGAGAGAAGCACTGAATGGCTGCCTCCTGCACATCCCACTCTGGGGATCCAGCTCAAACGCAAGCATGGCCCTGACTAGGAATTGAACTGAGACCTCATGGTTCATTGGGTGACGTTCAACCACTCACACATGCCAGCTGGGCTCAAAATGCTTCTTGATAAAATGGTGCTTCAAAGTTAATGTCATTATTTTAATGTTGAAATTTGTCTTTCAGTATTTCAGAGAAAGGTAAGTTAGAAAACAAGTCATGTGCCAGTTTGAAGAATCAAATGATAGTGAAAATTAAATATGAGCAATAAAATGTCTTTCATTTTTTATTAGTTCAAATTAAATAAAGCATAAAAGACAAATAAGTGAAAATGTGTTTCTAATTGTATTGCAAAAGGTATTGAGCATTTTCTTTTGATTGTGTATTATTGGGCATTTGTACTTTCTGTTCCCTCAGCCTGGATCTTAATACTCACATGTAACTGTATGTCCTCTCTCTTGCTGTCTTAGGTATTAATTCAAATACACCCTTTTAATCACACTTTCCTCATCCATCCTATCCAAAACTGTAAATCCCACCCAACCAGTTCTTATCCTTTCCTTGGCATTTTTCTGAGCTCTGATATATACCTTCCCACTAAAATTCTCCACAAGAGCAGACATTTTTAAACATTTATTAATATATTAATATTTATTACAATCTATTCATATATTCTCAGCAGCAAGCATAATGTGCAGCACATGGAAGGCCCACAATAGACATTGGTTGAAATAAAAATGAATGAGGAAGGAAACCCAGTAAATACTCATAGTAAGCCTATGATTTTTAACTAGAAATTCAAAAAAGTTTAGAAGAAAAAATAAACATATAAGCATTTATTTAAAAGGTTAAAAGAAATGTGTAAGGCAGAAAAAAACAACAATACAGAAGTCTTAGAAATAGAAAAAGATAGTAAGCACCTTTCATGTTTCACATACCATCTTGGGGAAGTCTCTACTGTAATTTAATTTTATCAGACCATGTGCACAAATAAAATAAGCTCTTTGATGTTAAATTAAGAAGTCTCAATTTAGCCTATATTCTTCTCTTAATCTCCTATCAGCTATTCAGTCAGACCATCTCACTATTTTTATCGGCTTGATTCCCCAACGCACTGCCAACACCTATGCTTAGCCTGCCCAGCCTCTGCACAAGAAAGGCCAGGAACTGTCATTCAGTTACAACTGATATACTTGAACTGGAGATTCACCATAAGTGTTCAGACACAACTACTGAAGACTTTCATTTGTTCCATACAATTTCCAACTTCATGACCATCATGGTGCATCTTTACATGCTCAATTCTTGGCTTTTATTCTTTAAGTTATTTTTTGGACATCTTTTTATTTGTTTGTTTGTTTCAAAACATCAATATTTCTTAATAGGTTCACACATAATATCATTCCATTTTCTTCTTCCTTGTAATGGGACCACTCTCCTAAGTCAAAATCTGTGTACCAGATAGAACTCTACTGCAATGGCAATAAAGATATAATGTACAGCTTGGCCAGTGTGGCTTAGTAGTTGAGCATTAACCCATGAACCAGGAGATCACAGTTCAATGCCCAATCAGGGCACATTCCGAGGGTTGTGGGTTTGATACCCAGTAGAGGGCAGGAAGGAGGTAGCCAACAATGATTCTCTCATTATTGATCTTTCTATCCCTCTCTCCCTCTCACTTCTTCTCTGAAATCAATAAAATGTGTATAGTAAAAAAAAAAAAAAAAAAAACTTAAAAAGAAAAGATAATGGACAGCATTCTACTCTAGAATTAGTGAACACTGTTAACTAGAAAATTATAGGGGGTTCTTCCATATCCACCCACACATTCCTATTTTTCTTTTTATCCTATTATTAGAAGGCCAGTGCACAAAATTTGTGCACTGGTAGTATCCCTAGTGGCTGTTGGCCAGTGCATTCCTTCCCCTGGCTTCCTGCTGCTTCCTCTGGCCAGGGCAGGGTTGGTCGGGGGGAGGGGCCACAGATGATTGGCCAGCCAGCAATACCCCCTGGTTCAACTCCAGGTTGAGAGGATAATTTACAAATTAGGCTTTTATTGCAAAGAATGTTCAATTTTTGAAGGTACAATTCACTAAAATAATTTTATAAACCAATACTGAGCTGTGATGCACAATTTGAAGAATCTGCTAAAGGAGTTTGAATCTTTTCACATGGATGAATTATAGCTCAGGTTACAGAAAGCATTATTCAATGAAACAGAGCTTCTGTTGCTGATTCTGCAACAGTCATAGAAAATTGCTTTGATCTGTAATAGTGAGTAAATGCTACTTCAATTTTCAAAGAGAACAGGGAAAAGTCATAGTACATAAACTACATCAATGATAATAGTCTAAGATGGATAATTTAAGAACCATTTGAGAATATAAAGAAAAAGAATTTGTAATCACTAGTGCCCAACATAACTTCTGTAAAAATTAACCAGACTAAACTCAGCTGCCTAGTTGCTATGCTAGTATATTAAATAAAGGTAGTTTAATTTTCAAAAACATAACATAATAAAGGTTCCTTTCATTATTCTGATAGAGATAACATGGTGTGGTCACTATCCCTGTTTCCTTCTTTGACTCTATATACACATAGACTTCATTTCCCAGTCTATCTTAGTTTAGAAGGGACCATTGACTGAGTTCTGGCCAACTGATTGTGAGCTGGGAGTGATACACACTGCTCTCAGGTGGAATCCTCTTCCATGTTATGGCGACACTTCCTGTCTCATTCCACTCACACCTATCCTACTAGTCAATAGTTTTGATTTATTTAATGTTCCCACCTCATTTCTCCACTCTTGGCATATCCACGGTCAGTCATTAAATCCCTTCTCTCTGCCTAATCTTATTTACTTAGATAAGCCTTCACTAAGTTTCATGCCTTTAAATACTCAATTACACAGAGATGACTGACAAAATACATGTCTAGCTCAGACCTTTTTTTTATTGGTTTTCATTTTATTTTTTACAGAGAGGAAGGGAGAAGGATAGAGAGCTAGAAACATCGATAAAAGAGAAACATCGCTCAGCCACCTCTTGCACACCTCCTACTGGGGATGTGCCTGCAACCAAGGTACATGCCCTTGACCAGAATCGAACCTGGGACCTTTCAGTCCACAGGACAATGCTCTATCCACTTTAGCTCAGACCTTTTATTTATTTATTTATTTATTTATTTATTTATTTAAAAAATATATATATTTTTTATTGAGATTTTACAGAGAGGAAGGGAGAGGGATAGAGAGCTAGAAACATCAATGAGAGAGAAACATCGATCAGCTGCCTCCTGCACACCCCCCACTGGGGATGTGCTCACAACCAAGATAGATGCCCTTGACTGGAATCAAACCCAGGACCTTTCAGTCCACAAACTGATGCTTTATCCACTGAGCCAAACCCGTCTCACCTAGCTCAGACTTTTTAATTGAACATTAGACCTGCATATCCAACTGCTTTCTGAGTAATTTTATCTAATAAGCATTTCATAGTTAACAAGTCCAAAACTAAACTCCTCTCCAAACCTAGACTTCACCAATATTCTTTCTTTGGTAATTGATAAATCCATTGTGCTTCATTTAAGAAAAAAACCCACAAAACCTCAAAATCATTCTTGAGTACTGTTTTCTATACTCTACACTCAGTCCATCAGTAAATCATTTCCCTTTAAAAATCTAGCAAAAGCAGAACAATTTTCATCAGTGATCCCACTGCTATTATCCTGGCCCAAGTTGTCCTCATCTCCCATATCTTGTTATTACAATATTTTTCTAACTTATGTCTTTATTTCTACCCTTTTTTCAACCTAAAGTCTGTCAATCATACAGAAGGCTAGGTGATCTATTTAAAAAAATTAGTCTTAAGAATATTGGTATAATAACAATATCAAGGATGATCCTCTTATTTACTTTTTAAAAATAGTTTTATTGATTTCAGAAAGGAAAGGTGATGGAGAGATATAAAATCAGTGATGAAATAGAGCCACTGATTGGCCACCTCCTGCATACCCACTACTGAGAACTGAGCCTGCAAACTGGGCATGTGCCCTGACTGGGAATCAAACTGTGACCTTCTGGTTCATAGGTTGATGTTCAACCACTGAGCCATGCTAGTGTGGCCAGAATGATCCTTTTAAAATGATAATTGGAACATATCACTTTTCTGATCATATGTTTACAATCCTACTTTTTTGGCCCTGTGAATAAAATATATACAATTAAGTTGCTTAACCTAATCTGCCAACCTGCTAGAACACTACTTGGGGGATTTAGCATTCATTTAAATAGTCATCATTCTTCAGTAATATGTATCACATGCACTGTAATTATATTCTCTTAATATTCTATATATTAATATATATAGAATATATATCTACAAAATATACTTGAAATTATCTAAGTTTTAATCTTTGATTATGCTGATAAATATCAGTAAGACTGTATTAATAAAATGTATAAAAAATCTAAGGGAAAAATTACATAAGCACACACTCTAAACTGTATGCCTTATTTTACTATAGTCTTACATACATAAATACATAACATAACTTTTTAATCAAGTATAGACATAATTTTATAAAAGTATGTGCATATTATCTCACGTTGAACAGATCTGAAATGAATTTTTGCTAGTTGCTACTAGAGGTTTATAGATTTTGAGCTAAGTAGGAATATAAATAAATTAAGCAATAGCACTTTACCTTTATAATGATGTATAGGAAGGGCTGTTTTCATCTGGTATAATATCGCAAAGCATAATTTGTTTTTAATTTATAATTGTAGTCCTCTACACAAATTGAAAAATCAAGAATATGGAATCAGACCTTTATAATGTGGCTCATAAATCGTCCCCTGGCCCCCTTTCCCCCCTCCTCCCCCTCTTTGTGCTAGCTCTTCTGAATTAGACTCAGGATTCCTTTCCTTGCCTCCCCCCCAGCCTGAAGACAATCGATGCTAAAGAATCCTTTTTACTTGTCTGATCCAACTCTGTTATTAAAAAGAACTTTTGTCTATGAGTTTTCTAACAATAGTAAACTTTAAAATGGAGAGGTCATATTAACACCTTTGAATATATAATATTTTTCAAAAGAGAAAACAATAATATTGTAAAGTTAATATATATTTTCCTTTAAACTACATCATTTCTTTATATTTTAAATGTACTATTGCCAGTGTGCATTATGCTAAGTCTCTGGAAGAACATTTTGATCTAGTTGTTTTAATCATTTTTACATAAATACTATATAAAGAGTGTGTCTCATGACTGGATTAAACATGTTATTTCATTGGTGTTTCTTTTAAACTTAATGTGTGCCTCTAGCACAGGAGAATTAGAACACTACCTGGAGTTCATCACCACAAGTGTTATTATGAAGGCGTAATAGATTTTCTTCAAGGGCCTATCCATTATAAATGTAAGTTACTATGTATCTGACAAAAGTAATTTGTAAAAGAGTGTTTCTAGACTATATTACATCTATTTATAAAGCATCTTCTGCACTTAGATTAGAATGACTATAGAAATTTGCTAACCTTTTAGGACACTGATTTAAAAATCCATTAAATGTTTAAGAAATGTACTACTTGACTCCTTTGTAATTCTAAGAGCAAATAGCTATCTAACATTTTCAGGGTCATTAAATTAAAAATGATAAGGAGAGAAAATCATTACCTAATTTGTATTTCTCTTCTAATGGGAATAGAATTAGTAATTACTTTTGCTGATGAAACTTCGTATAGTCAGTCACTTGTGTCAACATCATATGCCTATCATTCAAGGCATGGGGCCTACTGACCTTCAATTTAAAAAGCTCACAACTGTATTTATAGGCCAGCATCAAAATCAGTGAAATGGAATCTTCAAGCTTATGCATCTCATCTGTTATCCTAAAATTTTCATTTCCTATAATGTATTTATTTTTTTATTTTTATAAACTTTAATCATGTTTGGCCCAGTACCTTACATATTGTAACACTGAACAAATATTTACTAAATTAATGTGTGGGTCAGTTAGGCATTTAGAAGGGAAAAAAAAGAGAAAGAGAGAGAGAGAGAAAGAGAGAGAGAGAGAGAGAGAGAGAGAGAGAGAGAGAGAGAGAGAGAGAGAGAGAGGGAGATATCACCTGCCCAACTGTTGCTCAGTTGGTTGAGTATTGCCCAATGTATTGACAGGTCGCAGGTTCAGTTCTGATCAGGACAGATGACTGGTGTAGCTATATCCCCAGGAGGGGCCATGCAGGAGGCAGCTGATCAATGCTTCTCTCTCATTGAGGTCTCTCTTGCTCTCTGACCCTCTCTAAAATCAATAAAAACTTGTGTATTTTCTTAAAAGATTACAACCAAGGTAAAAATTGTACATTCAAGACTTTCATTCAAATATCATAAAATTCATGAAGTTATAGTGATTAGCCATCACAACTTCAAGTTTTACTTACTTCATAGAATAACTTATAAGCACACAAGGAATTAATTCATTTTGCAATTCACCTGTTGTCCTTGCTAAAATGACAGTCTCTGGTTTGAAATTTTTGAAGCTACCTTCACTTGGTCCACCTATTTCTTTGACAGCATAAGTGATCTCACTGGTCATATTTTTATTTCATTTCTAAAACTCTATTTTATATTCAGACAGTGTTTCCATCAGTAGCACTTGGTATATTTTTTCAAAAAAAAATTAAAATGAAGGGCAAGTTAATAGGTTGTCACCCTTAAATAAAAATTATGAAATAAACAATAAAACATTTTACAGAATTTTTGAAATGATATACCCTTGCCAAAACAATAAATGTGATTTAAATATTGTATCTCGACTGGTATTAGTTGTTGTAATTTAAATGTCTTAAAATACATTTTTATATTTTGTTTTGTTTTGTTTTTTAACTGCTTTCCTGATTAAGGTATTACATATGTGTCCTTATTCCCCCATTACCCCACACCCCCTCCATCATGCCCTCACGCCCCTGTTGTCTGCGTCCATTGGTTAGGCTTGTATGCAGGTATGTCCTTTAATTAATCTCTCCCCCTTACCTTACCCCTCCCTTACCTTCCCTCTGAGGTTTGACGGTTTAATCAATGTTTCTCTGTTTCTGGATCTGTTTTTGTTATGGTCTTATATTAAAACTCTATAGAATTCCTAAAGGATTCCTTAATAAAACAGGACCATATCTCTGGTAACTTGAGTTTAGCACTAATAATCTTATATTTTCTTAATTATCGATTGCTATAACTCTAGGGGTAATAATATCATACAATGAAAATGGTCTGATATATAACATTGTCAATCTGATATCTTTTCCTTGTTTTGGCAATCAATCAAATGCTATATTATTGGCAAAAAAAATACTCTCTAGAATTAGGCAAAGAGAAATGTGAACTTAACCAAATTTATAGACGCATATTGTAATCCTCAAATACATTTAATAGGTTCTCTTGTTGCAAACAGTGCAATTTTAATACCTCTTTCAGTCAGCAGACAAGGTGTCCTACGCCCAATCTTACGGAAGGGGCTGCTCTGCACAAGCTGACCAGAGGTCTCAGCTTCCCACTGCAAGCAGCACTCCAAATATATACACCCAGCAACCTCCTGAACTATAACATGATCCCTACACACAGGGCTTGCTTAACAAGGAGAACTTCAAAAAAGTTAGTGGCTCTGGGATGCTCCATTAGAAATTCTCCTCATACTAACCGGGATTTCAGAGCACATCAA
This sequence comes from Pipistrellus kuhlii, assembly GCF_014108245.1. Taxonomy (NCBI): domain Eukaryota; kingdom Metazoa; phylum Chordata; class Mammalia; order Chiroptera; family Vespertilionidae; genus Pipistrellus; species Pipistrellus kuhlii. The sequence continues at coordinate 4,293,357 of NW_023425573.1, read as the reverse complement.
CACAGAGCAAGCAGTTGTTCCCACATCTTAAAATAGCACAGACTGAACATTTAACCTTTCTGTTGTCCAGTCAGGGTCTAATGACTATTTTATGTTTAAAAGCACAATTTCCATTTTGCATTTCTCATCATGGACTAGGACATAGATGGAAGTAAAACAAACTCATTGATCTTTAAAAGTTGGAAATTAGAAACAGTTATGTGCAAGAATTTTAAAAAAATGATGTCACACCAATTTTCTATGATAACGTTGGTCCTTGAAAATAACTCTATTTTAAGTAATTACCCTTTAAATGGAGGATTGGGTGACTCTTTAGATTATGCATGATGACGGGTAATTATATTTTCTAATCCTGGTGTTATATTTAGCAACTTGCTAAGGCTTTATAGAGGACATGAACTCTCAGGGCACTTAGAAGAAACTGTCTCTGCCCAAGGTTTGTCACATGTTCACTGTTTATAGGTAACCTCGTTTATTTACTAGATACTGTCAATGCCTCCTCCTAGCAACCTAGATTCCCGTTACTGACTTTGAGTCAGCAGGGTTGCCCTAAATGTATTGCCGTTTTCTATTTTCCTTGGGAATATTTATAGGCCTACTTATTTTTTCCATTTTAAAGTTACATATTAAATTTCAGAGCACCTCCTAAGCCAACATCTCAAATCTGAATCATTATGGCTAAACCATAAATTTTCAAGTTTTTATGTTCAATGTAATCATAAGAAACGTTTCCACTGTACATGAGATTAAGAAACAATTGGGTACTAAAATCAATTAAATGACTGTTTGGTTTTATGGCTATATACTATATAATATTTTTATCTTGAAATACATTTGATTTTATTTCCTATTTTTTTCTTTCGTTGGGTCAAGCAAATGGATGGTCACATGGACGATCTATTAATTGCTCCAACAAAGTAGCAGCATATTTTTTTATGACGAAACCCAGAGTAGGTACCCTAGCTCTTTTTCCTGCCCCTTGACCTTGGGTAAGTCACTTAGCTGGGCTGAAACCCATCTTCTTCACATCTCCTAGTGCTTGCTCTCTCCCTGTAGAGAGATTAAAGCAGCAAATGAGGATTTTTCTGAGATAGAGGAAAGATTGTCTGGTAAGAGACACATCCGATGCCTTCTGGGAGTGTGACAGGTGCATGGCGCTACTCTGTGTGCGGGCACTGATCCCGGCAGGAACAGTGAATGACCTGCTGTCCGAGCCCACGGAGGTAATTAGAAGGACTGCTCCAAATGTCCCTCTAAAAGCATTATCTACCTGGGAAAGTTCCTCCTCCAATGACTGCGGGGAGAGGGCTCTGTCATTGCTGTGCTTTTCGCTATGGCCTCCTCGTCATTTGCACAGTGTCTTACCCCATTTGAAGATGGCATCAATGTTGTTTTCCCATGCATAACTGGGGTAATCATTACTATGAACACATCTGGCACTTTTGGAATTGTCAAAGGAGACTGACAGATCATCTAGCCCAATGGCCGGCAAACTCATTAGTCAGCAGAGCCAAATATCAACAGTATGATTGAAATTTCTCTTGAGAGCCAAATTTTTTTAAACTTAACCTATATATAATAGGTAGGTACATTGTTATTAACTTAGTTAGGGTACTCCTAAGTGGCCTTTGCTAAAAACCCAAGGGGCCAAAGAGCAGAAATTTGCTGACCACTCCTCTAGCCTAATAACCTTTCTCTACATCTCATCATCCTTGATATTAAAACTCTCAGCTGATGTCCTCGCTGATGGAGTGGATAAAGGATGCTGTATCCGCAAGTACAATATAATCTGAAAAAGCAAAGGGGATGGGAAATTTGGCTTTTACATAATCATGATAGGAAGAGTACTTAATTTGGAATGCTTTCTTTATAGAGATGCACCTCTTCAGATATGAACATATAGGTACAGATCTGTATGTACATATAGGTACAGATATGCACATATAAGTACACATCTGCTAGGAAGCATGCCCCACTTTTGTTTGATTTATTTTTATTATGAATTTGTCAGATTTCTGGATTTGCAAAATATATTTTTTTAGTTATAAAGCTTCATAACTTTACCAGTTCATATGCACTCAACTCCCTCACTCCCTTCCAGCATTGTTTTACTCATTTATGGGGTTGGTTTAAATCTGTGATTCCCTTGTGGGATGATACATGCTTTTACGAGGGGAGAGACCACTATGCATTCAGCTCTGTCATCCCACAGTGACTTCTCCCTTATTTTGGAAAAAAAAAAGTCAATTAAATTTTTAGTAAATTATAAAGAAGTAGAAATTGTTTGTAATGAAGAAGTCTATTAAGATTTTAAGATGAATATTTTTTTTCCTTTTCTAAAATCAGATTTATTGGGGTGACATTGGTTGACATGATCATACATGTTCAAGTGTGGAATTCTATGTTATAAGAGCTGTATATGGCATTGTGTGTCCACCACCCAAAGTCACATCTTCAGACACCATGTGTTAGGGCACCCTTCTCTCCCAACCCCCTTCCCCTTGGCAACCACCACACTGCTATTTGTGTTCCTTCATATGAGTGAAATCATATGGTTCTTAGCTTTTTCTGACTGACTTATTTCATTTAGCATAATGTTCTCAAGGTTAAAAACAGTCATTGAAATTTTTATTAAATTATAAAGAAGTAGAAGTTATTTGTGATGAAGAGGTCTAATGACATTTTAAGAGATTTTTTTCCCCCTAATACTTAACATTTAAACAAAACAACAAACATTTCTAACATCTGTAATGTGTAAGGGTGGAAGATTTTTAGTCCTATTTCACACCAGATAATATGCACAGAGTATTTATTGACATCTAAGAGCTGACATATAATAAAGTGATTAAAATAAAAATAAAACAACTGTTCTATCTATATTTATAAATGCCTAAGTGACTGTTCAACCATTTGACTGGCAGCTCTGATGCATACTGACCACCAGGGGTCAGACACTCCAACCAGTAGGTTAGCATGCTGCTGTAGTCCAGCTGACTGGACTGGGTGAGACTGGCTGGACATGCCCTGGAGCACTCCTGTGGTCCCTTCTTGGCCCAAAGGTGCACTGATGGGATCCATTAGCCTGGCCTGTGCCCTCTTGCAATCTAAGACCCCTTGAAGGATGTTGGAGAGCTGATTTCAGCCCGAACCCCACCAGTGCATGGGCCTCTAGTATATACATAAGGGAGACAAAAGCTATTCAAAACTAATCAAATTACTAGAAAGAGTATGAGTTCTTCTTTCCCTTTGTTTCAGCAAATATATTTGAAAACCTGTTGCAAAGCAGATTTAGTGAACTAATAAATAAACTCTCAAAAATTAATAATTTTCCTTCTATGTATTATTAAAGTATGGTGGACTATAAAAATCATACATTACTGAGTTGGATAGTTTAATCAATGATATTACAATGACAAAAAGAACAAGAAAGAGAAATAACTCTAAAATAATTCAAAATTTTTAAGTGATTTTAAACTTTGCTTAAAACCAATTGTTTTTTTATTATTTAGGATACTAAAGGCCTGGTGCATGGATTTGTGCACTTGTGGGGTCCCTCGGCTTGGCCCTCGGGATCAGGCCAAAACAGGCTTTCTGACATCCCCTGAAGGGTCCAGGGTTGCGAGACTTCTCCTTCAGGCCCAGCTCCCAGGACATGGATGCCCACCGTCTCCCTCCTCCCTCTTTTCTAGGTCCAAGGTGTAGGTGAAGCAGATTCAGGGCCAACAGTGCCCAAGCAGCAACCTAATCCACAGCTGATTCTGCAAGGAATCAGGCTCCCTCCTCTACTAGTCAGAGCAACTGCTCCCTGGTGGTTTTTGTGCATCAAAGCTACCGGGTGAATGGTAAAATGGTCATTTAGGCTTTTATATATATAGACTAGAGGCCCAAGGCACAAAATTTGTGCATGGGTAGGGTCCCTAGTGGCTGCCAGCTGCTGGCTGGGACCTTCCTTCCCTGGCTGCCAGCTTCTGGCTGGGGCCTTTCATCATTCCATGACTCCCCTTGGTGGTCAGCACATGGCATAGCAATTGATCGAACTTCCAATCCTGAGGGAACACTTCACATATCAGGCTTTTATATACATAGATACCTTAAGTAATGTTTTTTGGTGTTTTTTTTTTTAACTGCTATATTTTAGAAAACTAAGAGGATTCATTCAGTGAGACTAATTATCTCTATAACCTCAAATACAGAATTGTATTTCATTGAAATATATTAAAAATTAATTCTATTGCACTTTTCTTCAAATTATTTCATAGGTAACCCTGATATTGCATTTTTCTTCTCACTTTGAGAGAAAGACCAGTTAATTGGAGTTAGGTTCATGAAATTTCAAATCCTGTATCATCATTCCTGTACCAAAACATGGTTGCTTTTGTAAGTTGCCTTCATATACTTAAATAAACAATTTAAATTTCATACATGGTTCCTATTGAAAATGGTACTCAATAAATACGTAAGTGACTGACCATCTTTCAGTGGAGAAACTCAGCAAGGAACCATACTGTTTAATAACTTTGTTTAATTTTTTTCCTAGATAATACTGATCAGATAAAAAAAGATTCACATTAAATGCTTTTCTTTTGCTCTGCAGTATTAATTGCACAAAATGAAAACAAGAAAATGCCCTCTATACTTTAAGCTCCTCTTCTTGCTTATAGGATGAATGGCCAAGTTTCACAAGAAAAGAAACACAACTGTTAAATATATGCTAGAAACGGGTCCTTACATGTTTCCCCTGTTATATCAAAAAGATTTTAAATTGCTAAAACTCAAAACTAGTTAAAGGAGAAAATAACAACACATCAAATAATTAACTAAATATAGTACCGTAGAAAGAATGTTCTGAAAGGAATATTGGCTGTTTAAAGATAAAAGAACATTAGGGTCAGTCATTAATGTGAAAGGCAAGCAAATAACATTCAAAGTATTCCCAATAATATGCACTAATAGAGGGTTTTAGCTGGATTCAGGCTGTGGCAGGTGCATGATTAGCAGCTGCACAGGCAAAACACACACACACACACACACACACACATACACACACACAGACATTCACAAACAGACATGCAAACAGAGCATAATATAAACAAGCTCTCTTGAAATGCAGACAAGAAAACTGTAAACAGAGAAACCTCAAAAAGTAATGAGCTCATATAAATTCATAAACACTAGCTCTCCATCTCCCTTTGGTAATTTAACCCATAACATCCCAATATTGTACTAGCTGTTAAAAATATATATATAATATATATGTATATGTATATACACACATATATATACATTATAATATATATATATATATATATACATATATATATATATATTTCTTGTTCCACTTATTTATTCATTCATTCATTGATACTTTTATACACCCTGAGCTGATATTAAACCTACAGCTTTGATATATCAGGTTGTAATCAATTGATGCCTGGCCCCTGATTTTAAAGCATACAAAGGACATATACTTAGGAGAAAATTCTTTCTCCAAAATACTTACTTGCTGGTGGACCCAGAGCAATTCATCTAATTTTCCTTTACCCCAGTTTTTCATTCTATAAAATTATAAAATACTTTAACAGTTTAACTTAAAACAAAGTCTCATTTATAGGATTATATGTAGACATAACATCTCCATATAAAGTAGTGTGATGCCTAGTTCATAGTGCTAAATAAGTTTTAATTACTACTTCTTCAATATTATTCAATAGTCAATAGGTTGGGTGAAGTAATAAAATTATCTGTTTTATCATCAGACCATGTTACTTGAATTCATAAAAGCACTTCTTTCTACCAATTTTTCAGTTATTCAATATATGTGTTTTACTAGACTTTTAAATAACACTAAACACAGTGGTTATTGATTTGTAAAAGAATGGTGGCCCTCAATCCTACTTTTTCTATGTTATACTAAAACGAGGCTTGGTAGTCACTGACAAACTGAAAATAATTACACTCCCTCACAAATACACCATTAGCATTTCTGAAAACACGGGTACTATTACAGGTTAGACAGAAAGAAAAGGAGGCAATATTTTTGGTTTCCTGTTTTTGTTTATTATCAGAAGCAAACAAAGGAAATCCTCATAGATGTTGTAAAAAAAAAATCGCCACCTTAAGCAAATACCTTGCCTTGTTTAAGAGAATGCCCAAATTATATTAGCAGCATCAAGGTTGTGGTGCATACATAGACTGTTGCAAGGCAAGGTTGGAGGCAGAAAGACCAGCTTGCAAGCTCTTCAAATAATCCAGGTGAGAAATAACAGTACCTTGGACCAGGATGGAAGTCAAGAAGGTAAAGAAACATGTAGTATTTGGATCTATTTAGAATGAAGGGATGATACATTTTAATGGTGAATTGAAAGTAAATTTTAAAAAAAGAAAAAAAAGTAAGTATCCTGTACTGCCCCCAAATATCCATCCTGACCAATGGAAGAATATAGGTAATTTAAAGAATTGAGACAAACTATAGGGGAAGCATGTTTAGAAAGAGCAAGCAAAAGCTCTGTTTGGACACATGAAGCTCATAGATACCAATGGGATTCTGCTGTTGGACACTAATAGTCATCAATATTCATCATTGCCCCTTTAATAACAGAAGTCTGGAGATGAAGCCAGGCACATTTATTAGATTTTCTTCAAGCTTGCTGTGGCTATGGGACTTAATAATGGCCACTAGTATGTAGGAGAAAGTGATGTGTGCCAACTCTGGGCTGTGTCTGTAAAAGAATTCTATGTGTATTTCCCTGACTTTCTCCATTCCTGCTACTAAATGTTGGAAAATCACAGAGTTGTCCTACCAACCTTGGTCTCCTACATGAGAGACGCATTGCTGAGGTCAATAATTTTGGAGTGTTTTACAGCAGCGTGGCTGGTGCTCCATTAAATATAACATATAAGTAAAGATATTGATTAGAATGCTGACTCCTGCACTATGTGACTTCCCTGTTCAGGGGACAGTTCAAAGACAGAGAAATGAAGAGGGATTCTTTAGCTTCCAGATGCTATGGGAAGCTGGGGATCGGACAAACTGTATATGTCCAGCACTTTCTTTAGATTAAAAAATCAATATTATCCACATTCATTGATCTAATCTACTGGGATGAAACAGGCACTGGATAGTATGGCTTTTGCCTGGATTTTCCCCCATTTAATTACCACTCTACAGACACAGTACTACAGACTAGACATATATCCATCAAGCCCATAATAGAAAAGTGGCATTTTGTCTTGGAAGAAGAATACATCATCTTATTATTCATTATTTTACTATGCAGACTCAAGACTTTTTATATCTTCTAATTGGATATTTAAGAATATCTTCTTGGTCCTAAATAATATGTGTTTTGTCCTATCAGAAGTCATATACTGAAGAATCCAGAGGGCAGAGATGTCCTGTTTGATAAAGCAATACCTACTTTTTAAATTAAATCTAAGTGCCTTGGGCAAAATTTTATCTTTCTAGACCCCATCAAACCCCACAACTGTCCATGGTACTCATCATCGGATCCACACAAGAAAACAATCCAATTGTCACTGCTAAAGATGTAAGTTTGGGAGCTGAAGCTAAAACTCATTCTTCTTGAAGGATTGAGCCCTTATGCAAAAGTAATACAATCTGTTTTATCTTGCAAATTTATTTACCTTGTATACATCAGCTGCTGAAACATCATAGTGAAACATTACAGCCTGAATCCATATGTCATCCATTGTCTCTCTTAGCAATTTTACTGAAGAGTTGGAAACACATACTCAGGCATCTCCTTCACATTCATGGCATATTGCTTTATGCACACAGCACAAGACAGGGAAGAAAGTAGAGTTTCATCAGACTAGGAGCCAGGATTTGAGCTCTGAAAGTCTCAATGGACCATGAAGGGTTAAGGATGATGTAGGTGTTAATGATGATAGGCATAAACATTTCAGAATATAGTTATAGCCACACTTTTATCTTCACATTTGTGTTATGCAATAAGCTAAATTTTCCGGGCATTAATGTACTTTCAAAAAAAAAACTTATTTTAAGTTGGGATTGCAAACAGAGCATAACACTTGTTCCTTTTTCTCCTTTAGTAATGAACTCTGGAAATAAGAACCATTAAACAGATTTTCTTGTTATTATACTCTTGATTTCAAATCTATTGAGCAATTTTGGCTCGCAAAATCTTACTTAATAAAGTTCCTCTTCAATGGGGAAAAAATCTATATAACTAAATAAAATTACAGACATAACTGATTGTATATCAATGTGTGTACAACAATTGTATATGAATAAATTTAATTGGGGCACGAATCTGAACACGAAGTGAATCAGGTTGTTCCGGGATACAGCCAGGATTTTATGAAACCTATTATTCTTATCTGACATTACCGCAGAATAATAGAGCATAGTGACATTTGATTACACTTGTTTTATTATTGCTTTGTAGCAAATTGTTCTCACCAATACGAGATAAAAACACAGAGGCGGTTATAGTAGGCTGTGAAAACATCTATTAACCTTTTTGCGTGGTGTGTCCAGAAGTACATGAACAGCATGTACACGGCCTCTTTATTTAGCCCAAGTTGAAATAATTGTGTCACAGATAGAGAATTCATATACTTTGCAAGAGAGACAAAAGTATATTTCTAAGCCAATAAAAAGAAAATCAGTGCGTAGGTTTAACTATTTTATCTGTAGCGTAAAGACTGACCCAAAATGTAAGATATTAACTACAAATGTATGTTTATATCCATGGAACTTATTAAAATATTGTAAACTAATAAAGCAATTCACTCTGAATGCTTATAGTCTATTTCTTACAATACCATTCACTCTTTTTATAGTGGATGAATATTTGCTGCAATAAACATCCACAAGCTATTTGAAAACCATACATTTTCCCACTACTCTTTTTGACAAATATCTCCTGGGAATGAGGAAGTGCAACAGTGTAGACTTGATTTATGTGCTCAATTCCTTTAATATCTTTATTGTTTCCATGACTGTCATAAGGTTATGATTATATATCCATATATAACTCTGTTTATGTCTGTGTTGATTACTTTGCTATTTAATTCCAGATATGAGGACAAGATAACCAATCTAAACTAACAAGAAAGTCTTAATTTAACTTAATGAATACATACATTTCCCAAAGTCTAAACATTTTTATACAAATTAACTTTAATAAATGTAAATGGTCATATCTTATCGATGATTGGTTTATATTGTTAACATGGTTTTCCATTCAGTGATAACATGTTTACCCTTTTGCCATGCCACAAAACATTATATTGCTTTGCATTATTCTGTTCAAGCTTATTTCCCGTTGTCCATATGATAACTGCACTGGACCCAAATAACCTGCATTTAAAATTATAAGGTAACCATAGGTCTAGAGATGATCACATGTCATGTCCTTCTGAAAGAACTCTTTTACTAAGAATTAAAAGACTATGGCCGAAAGCTCAGTGGTAGAGCATCGGTCTGAGGACTGAAAGGTCCCGGGTTCGATTCCGGTCAAGGGCATGTACCTTAGCTGTGGGCACATCCCCGGTAGGGGGTGTGCAAGAGGCAGCTGGTTGATGTTTCTCTCTCATCGACATTTCTAGCTATCTCTCTCCCTTCCTCTCTGTAAATAAATAAATAAATAAATAAATACAAAATAAATAAATAAAAATAAAAATAAAAAAAATCAATAAAAAAAAAGACTATGTTATTTTGGTCATAAAACCAAGGACAAGTGCCAAACAAATTGAGCCATTTCTAAGTAATAACCAATACCCATGCTTGGGAACATCATGGCCTGCAGCACCAGTGTTAGAACAAAATGCACTCATTTTGCTACAGATTTCCCACTATTTTCACAAGAAAATGACTCCCCAATTTATTTAAGTAAGAAATATTTGCAGCTTGCTGCATGCATCTTGGAAACATTTGTATAAGCTGAAAATAAACGTCAATTTGAGGAACCCCACAGACATTTATTTTTTTCCTTTCAATGAATTACATAGAAGAAACAATAAAAATCTGAAACAATAAATTGCATAGAAGAAAACAGGTGCTAAACTCATGGATGTTGGTCTTAGACAGGATTTAATGAATTTGACCCAAAGTCAAAGAAGTAGAAACAGAAATAAATGAATGGGTCAATATTAAATTAAAAGCTCTGCCTGGCAAAAGAAACCAGCAATGAAACAAAAAGACAACCAATCAAATGGGAGAAGATATTTGCTAAAAACAACTCTCACAAGGCATTAATATACAAAATATATAAAGAACTTAACAAAACTAACAACAACAAAAACAGCTCATAGTCATTGATAAGGTAGTTAGTTTCTCTGATAAAAGAATGGGCATCTTCATTTAGCCATTATTAATAAATTTAGCATGCCAGAATTTTATTAACGATTTTAATGTTACTATCTGCTTAAATAGATTGCAAAAGGCTATGTAAAATCAAAATAAGAAATAATATGGAAAATAAAATGGACCAAAACGTTTGAAGTAAAAACAAACAAAAAAGAAACTAGAAATCACTTTGTAATATTGTTTCATCCACTGACTCCAATTCCCTATTTTGCATTCACGAAATCGAGATACAATAATATCTCATAAGGCTGTCATGAGGAATAAAGAAAGAAATCTATGCAAAATATAAAACTTAGGATGGGGGCTTCTGTAAATAATAGTTGTTTTTGGAAATATCTAAATGCAATAAAATATTGCATGGTACAATAAAAGTGGACTGAAAATGGGTAACTAGTGGTTACCCATTTCAACTAGCTATTTGGTAAAGTGTATACCACAAATGGACCTTTTCTCCTATTTAGTCTCTGGATGTGTGCTGATTCCTTTCAAAATAATAAGATTCTTGAATGTTTCGAAGGTGTCTTTGTGCATGATGGTTTGTTTGTTTGTAAAGCAAGAGCCTGAACAAATTATATACAAGACTAGAGGCCCAGCGCATGAAATGGTATGTGGTCAGGGACCCTAGGCCTAGCCTGTGCCCAGGGCCATCTTCTGCCCACTCACCAGTCCCTATCCCACCCTGGCTCTACCCCCCAATTTGCTCTAGTTCCAATCGCAGCATGGCTCCGGTTCCCCAGAGCCTGTGGGACCAAGAGGCTCGGTCTTCCATGGTTTCCCCCTTCGCCATGCTGAGAACAGAGCCTACAGGCTGAGGCAGAGAGACCGAGAGGTGGTCCATGCATCTCATAGCGACTGGTCGAGCAGTCCTTCTGGTCATTATGCTTATGGTTCCTGGCCTTTTGTTATATAGAATATTTAGTAGTAAATAAATTTATACTGTATGACTTGCTTTTATTTATTTTATATTTTTTTATTGATTTGACATTGAGAAAGAGAAACATCATTGTGTCAGTGAATATCTCTCAGTTGCCTCCATCATGCCCCCTGACTGGGGACGGGAACACAATCTGGGTATGCGCCCTGACAGGGAAATGGACATTTATGTCATTTGATGGTGTCATAGTCATGTAAATAAAAATTAAATTTAATAAAGAATGGGCAGAGCAAATAGAATATAACAATAAACTGCATAAGCAAGACCTTATTTCATCTCATACGGTCTCATGGTATTTATTCTTTGGAGATTTTGAAATGGGACAGTTTAAAATAGTCACTGACCACTGGAAGGGTTAGCACTTTTTAATGTCTTTAATTCACAACATTTAATGTTCAGATGCTATCGGGCATTGATATAAAAGTGATTATATAGTGTTAAAAGTGTTCTAGTTCTTAAAAGTAAGAAGTAGTTTATAGCTCCACTTTTATGCATGGTCTATGATAAACAGATCCCAGAGAATTGCTGAAATAGTTCCAAGGCAGGCAATTCAATATGCAGACATACCTTTATATGAGGTAAAGAAAAATTTCATTCCATGAACTCTGCCAAATCTATTGATCAAAATGCTGGAAAACACTCTCTATTCTGCAAAATCGTCATCAAATATCTAACATTACGAACAACCACTAGTCTTTTTGGGTTGTGCCGAGAACGATTCCATTTCACTTAAGGACGTGTGTGTGTGTGTGTGTGTGTGTGTGTGTGTGTGTGTGTGTAATAAATCATAACTTTGTCTTAAATTTCATTTTAAATTAATTCAAAGTGAATTAACTTAGAATGATAAAAAATCTGGTGAAAATTACTATGATTTTAAAAATGCAGTTGACTGTCCTGGTCGGTGTGACTCAGTTGGTTGGAATGCCAAATTGTTGCTCGAAAAGTGGCTGGTTGGATTCCCAGTCAAGGCCCATACCTATGTTGCAGGTTTCATCTCCGGGTGGGGCATATGTGGGAGGAAAACAATCAGTGTTTGCCACTATAAAAAAGAGGGAAGGAACTATGCCGCTATAAAAAAGAGGGAAGGAACCTTTATTCCTCTCCCTTCTTCTCCCCCCCCCAAAAAAAAATAAATAAATAAAAACCTATTTTGAATATACAGTAAAAAATGCAACTGATATAAGCACAGGCATAAAATCATCATTTGATTTAATGTATAAGCAATTATAAAATGAAGAATGTAATCAAACATGTGCAATTTCACAATAGTCCTTTATTCTTATTGCATATCAGATAGTGCAGGGGATTTGTCACTAAACTCGTACATTATACTATAGCTTTCACCTTTAACAGATATGCAAGTCGAGCTTATCTTTATTGAATATTTTTATTTTCATTCCTAAAATTGAACCAATGTGCATCATCCTTCTTCCTACCATACACGATAGATCTTATGAGTCTTAACAGGAGTACCTACTCATGCAGAGAAATGATGAAAGGTGGTACATTTCACTCTGAGCTGTTTATTACTCTCAGCATACAGTCAAGTACTTATTGTAATCAAAGAATTTAAAAATGCCTAACTCCAACATGAATGCTTTAGCTTGGCACATTTCAACCTTGACCACAACCCTACAAGATGAGGGTGCCAATATCCAATACAAAACCCCTCATCTGGACATGGTAAACACTTTTAAAATACCTGGAAAACGAAAACTCCAGGGGCTGCTATTAGCAAGCCCTTGATATTCTTGGAGCTATGACTTCCTTTAGAGTGCGCTAGCTATACTTTTGAAATGTCTCAAGAGTATGAGCCTTTATATGTCTACAAGTTTGTGTTTTCTTTCCTACTTATAAGGTGATAAGTAATTAAAGAGTCTTGTTTTTCACCTCTTTTAGGGATCCCTTTCAATTACAGAGTATGAAACAGTACAGAGTTACTGAAGCACACTATTTTAACTAGTTTCTTAATATTGAAGTTGTTTTATATGACACATTACATTCAACACAAATGTATAGTTTAAACATAAATGAATAAGACACTCAAATACATGTATGTTTTTAAGGTAACCAATATTTTTTATGAGAAATAAGTAAAATGTGGTGTCAAACTTGTTAAATTATCTTGCTGCATCTGTTGTCATTTGTATTTTTTATGGATATTATCATCTTGCATACACCTTACTAGAATTCTTTTACTTCTATCATAACAAACACATATTTAGACTGAATTTCAGTTGTATCTAAAATTCCTTTTATTCAGATATTTCTTTTTTCCATCCCTTTCTTGTCATTAATTCTCATAATATATCTGAGAAGACAGCTTCTCTTACCAGCTAGTATGATCCCCTCATTCCATGAGAGTAACAGCTTTTTCACTAGACCTCAGGTTTACAAAAAATGAGTTGAGTGTAAAGTAGCATAAGATTTATTTTCGAGATAGAAAAATAAATAAAAAGGATCAAACTAAAAAACAAAAGCAAACAGACTACCCACTTGTTGTGTGAAGTTAAAAAACCCTCCATCTCACTATTCAACAAAGTTATATTATATCAGTGAATGAGAGGGAAGAGTTCCTGTTCTCTTCAAACAAATATCCTACAAGGAAGAGACAATAGGTTAAAACAACAAATGTTGCTCCTTAATTTAAAAAAAAAAAATCCATAGATGAAACCGGTTTGGCTCAGTGGATAGAGCATTGGTCTGTGGACTGAGGGGTCCCGAGTTCGATTCCAGTCAAGGGCATGTACAGTGCTTGCGGGCACATCCCCGGTGGGGTGTGTGCAGGAGGCAACTCATCGATGTTTCTCTCTCATAGATGTTTCTAGCTTTCTATCCCTCTCCCTTCTTCTCTGTGGAAATCAATAAATATATATTTTAAAAATCCATAAATAAACATACAAGAGAGCATAAGATGAAGTTAAGGGCAATGAAGAAAAATCAAACAATTAATTTTATAGAGTGACTGGTATAGGACAGGGGAAGAGATGCTGGATTAGACTGGATAAGACAATGGGCAATGGAAACTAAAGAGAAAATAAACAATTGGAACTACATTAAAATGAAAAGCTTTTGCACAGCAAAATAAACCATCAACAAAACAACAAGAAACCCCACTCCATGGGAGAACATACTTGTCAATGTTATCACTGATAAGGGCTTAATCTCCAACATCAACAGGGAACTCATACAACTTAACAAAAGGAAGATAAACAACCCAATCAAAAAAAGGGGCAAGGAACCTAAATAGATACTTTTTGAAAGAAGACAGAAGGAAGGCCAAGAGACATATGAAAACATTCTCAAAGTCACTAATCACCCAAGAGATGCAAATCAAAATGACAATGTGATACCATTTCACACCTGTCAGAATGGCCATCATCAACAAATCAACAAATGACAAGTGCTAGCTAGGATGTGGAGTAAAAGGAACCCTCATGCAATGCTGGTGGGAATGCAGACTGATGCAGCCACTGTGGAGAACAGTATGGAGTTTCCTCAAAAATCTAAAAATTGAACTCCCATTTGACCCAGTGATCCCACTTCTAGAATATATCCTAAGAAACTAGAAACACCAATCTGAAAGGATATATGCAGCCCTATGTTCATAGCAGCACAATTCATCATAGCTAAGATTTGGAAACAGCATAGGTAGGTGCCCATCAGCAGATGAGTGGATTAGAAAACTGTGGTACATCTACACAATGGAATACTATGCCGCTATAAAAAAGAGGGAATTCTTACCATTTGCAGCAGCATGGATGGAACCAGAGAGCATTATGCTAAGTGAAATATGCCAGTCAGAGAAAGAGAAATATCACATGATCTTACTCATTTGTGGAATATAATGAACAACATAAACTGATGAACAAAAATAGATCCAGAGACAGAGAAGCATCGATCAGACTGTCAAATCTCAGAGGGAAGATAGGGGAGGGTGGGGGTAAAGGGAAGAGATCATGCATATAAACCTAACCAATGGACGCAGACAACAGAGGAGTGAGGGCATGTGTGGGAGGGGATGGTAGGGCAATGGCAGGTTAAGAACAAATATGGAATACCTTAATCAATAAAGAATTTTTAAAAAATACTGTCAGGGAAAGCTCCTGTGGGTTCATAACTTTTTAAAAATATATATATATATATATATATATATATATATATATATATATATATTATTGATTTTGTACAGAGAGGAAGGGAGAGAGATAGAGAGTTAGAAACATCGATGAGAGTCATCGATCAGCTGCCTCTTGCACACCCACTACTGGGGATATGCCCGCAACCAAGGTACATGCCCTTGACCAGAATCGAACCCGGGACCCTTCAGTCCCCAAGCTGATGCTCTATCCATTGAGCCAAACCGGTTTCAGCAGATTCATAACTTTTTAAATGAAAATTGAATGATGAGAAGGAATCAGCCATGGCAAGAGTTGGGGGAAGAGAGGAGGAGAAAAAGAACCATTGTGGAAAGAAGTGAGAGATACAAGCAGGAATATGCTGGTGGTATCTCTTCGGACATGATCATATAGAAAAGAGTGACATATTATATTTATAGTAATAAAAATAACATAACTGATATCTAGCTCTTCTAATGTAAAGAAAGCAAAACAAATGTGATCTTAACAAAGGTGGTAAGAGCCAAGATTAGAACTCACCTTTATCCCCCCATTCATCCATCTCCCTCTCCAAACTGACATTACTTCTAAGTCTTTTCTTTCATAGCAATAGTGTCTTAACTTGAGAGGGTGGTTAAAGAAAACTGATAAGTAATCATAGCTTAGAAACAGAACTTGGTGAAAAGTTTCTTTTAATCGTCTAATCAATGAGTCTCCAAATCAGAGGCAGTAATAAAGCTTCAAAATGCAGGTCTAGTTGGAGACAATTTGCTATGCACATAGTGAGAAAATACTGACTGTAGTTAAGAGCCATCTAATTGGCAGAATAGTTCATAGAAACATCCATTCTTAAATGGTTCTGAGTTTCATGAGATTTTATCAACACATAAACTTTCAGAAGTTGAATTTATTATAAAAAATAATAAATCTAGTTATATATAACACCAGAAATGCAAATACTACCAATTTATACCCACTCCTATCATTTTTGAAAGATGGAATAAGACCACTTTGGAATCAAAGTAAGGCTGCTTCTTAAAATTATATATATAAGTCCATAGTGATATTTAGTATTTTGTAAGGCTATAGTATTTTTTTATTTTAGTAATATGTATAATCTTTATACATATCCTAACAAATAGAGAAGGGTGAAGTAGAAAGGCATTTCTATTCATAAATCTTTTTCTTTTGCACTCTTTTGAGTGTAGAACATAGTAACCTTATTTTTAATTGGAGGAGGTGACCTTGCAATATTCTGCACTTAACCTTAAGTTCCACTCCTCCCCTCAGTGAAGTAGAACTAGATAAAATTGAAATAAGGACTACGGAATTTCAAGCTTCACAGCCAGCAGAGAAGGCAAAGGCCAAAGAAAACTGTGATCTATTGTGGAGAGAGAGACAAAGGATTGCTGAAGGGAGGCAGTTAAAAGTCATTCAGCTATGACGAGGAATGGCTGAAGGCCACATAAGTGCCTGCCTTGACAAGAACAATATCATGGTTGTATAGTCAGCAGGACATACAGCTACACACACACACACACACACACACACACACACACACACACACATACACACACACACACCTTATTTGTTTCTTCATCTACTCAATTCTTCATTAAGTTCTACCATTAGCTGCTGGACATTATTTAAAATATTGTATCAGCTGAAACTAAGTACCTATAAAATAAGACCATTTTCACAAAGCATAATTATTTACAGAGAAAAATACTAGAGTTTGAATTTCAAATCACTGACATACAGACTAGAAAACCATTTTGGCTTCACTGAACATTATATCGTTTTGTATATTATAAGTTCTTTTTTTTAACTATCATGATCTTAAATAATCTTAACAATTCAAATATATATCATTAAATTAATGTTTTTAGACTGCAATAAGATATCACCTCACAACTATCAGAATGGCTGTCATCAATAAGTCAACAAATAAGTGTTAGCAATGATATGGATATATCTATACTATCTATCTACCTATATATCTACATATATATATATTTTTTTCATTAATTAGGAAAAATAGGCTCTAAACTTTTTGGAACATCAAGCTATAATACCATGATCAAAGCAATAGAAGGGACATTTGCTTTTACTTCTGGCTTCTGAAATAATAAGAATGATTCATTTACTGTTCAATTTATGTAAATAGTGAGATCTTCAAATAAATAGAGATAATTATCAGGCTCCACACCAACAGAAGCCCTTCAAGCAAAAGAACACAATGACCATACAGGCTTTAGATTGTGGGAAACACCAGTGTAGAATGAGGAAAATAAACCATTGCACAAAGTTCAAAATAAGTGGGTTCTACACACAAAACTAGCTAACTCGGTGTCCTCTGGGAAGTCATTTTCCCTCTCTATGTCTCATTTTATTGGTTGTTTGACTGGTCGCTAATTTGTAAATTATGGGAGTTAGTCCCTTTCATCACAAGGAGTATAAATACTATTTAATAAGCATAACTGTGGGCAACATACAATAGTATTTTATTGTGCATTCATAAGTATTTACACAGTAAATATGCATTTTCTAGCAGCATTACTATTTTTAATATTTACTATGTAATATTTTCTATTAAATAGCTTAATATTCTTTTATGATGCACATGGTAGTAAATCTCTGATAACTACCTATCATATGATTCAAAGACACTGAGAGAGAGAGAAGGGAACATTTAAGCATTTTCTCTCCTTCTGAAGATCTGGAACAGTTCTGCCCCCAAACAACACCATTTAACACCTCGGTATTCACAGGATCCCCTTTCAGCAAGGACTGTTCCCTGAAGCTGAAGCAGGCCCTGATGATTTGTTCAGTCTCAGGGAGACCTTTGTGGGAGTGAAAAGGTCTTGTCAAATGTCACGACTCGCATTTCATCTGTATGTAGAATTATATTTTTACTTCTTCCTAAGAATAATAATTGCAACCTTTCATCAGGAGTGGGCTTGTTCTCAGCACAGCCAGCCCTGCCACCACCCACTCCGGAGAACAAGACTGCCATTGTCCTGGGGAGAGGCCAGCAATGTGAAAAATGGGAGGATGGCACCTGTTAGTTCACTGTTATCAAATGCCAGCCCAGGGCCCACCCCTGGGGAGAGAGCTCTGACTTCTAAACCACAGAGCGACATAAACTCTTCTGAAAAAATCTTTTGTGTGCAAACAGAAGCTGAGAAGCATGCTTTCTTCCTGGGAGGGAAAGAACATGCCTCTTACCATCAAGCCTTAAAGATACATTCATTCTGTGTAAGCTCACTCTGGTACCGAGTATAAACAAAGTTATATTAAGCTTCCCAATGATTGTCAAGCTTTAACATAAAAGGTAAAAAGTAAAGGACTCAGGATCAGAAATTGATAAATATACAAACCAATAAGCAAACAGAAAGAAAACCTAGGTGCCTGTAATAGTATTTCCTTCATTGCCATTTTTCTTGATTCTGTCCTCAGTTAATACTGTTTGTGATCTCAAGTTCTGGGAATGCTAGCTCACAAATCCTGACTGTTGACTGCAGCAGCTATCTCTATAGAGACACTGACACAGGTTGAATGCTTATCTTGGGTTATCCTTGGAGTGTGTGTGTGTGTGAAAGAGAGAGAGAGAGAGAGAGAGAGAGAGAGAGAGAGAGAGAGAGAGAGGGAGAGAGAGAGAGAGAATGAACACACAGTTCATTTGTAATTTGCTCTTCTCCTTGGCAATATGTTTCAAAAGAAACCCAAGTGTTTTAAAACATAAAAAAGAAAAGAAAACCAAAAGGGTTCTTGCAAGACGGACCCTAGAGCAGTCTGACATCAAATAAAAGCCCTCCAGCATGTTTCTCCCATGCGATGCCTTTGTACATTCCTCTCCGCCCACGGGCACATTCCCCTGACACTCCAAAGGTTTCGGTGCCATTGGATGGATATAGACATGTATGGATTACTCATTTCCTATGCTGTCTGGTAAGCTCCACACTGCTTTCTATAAAAATAATATTATATGAAAACCAGTCCACAGAAGCCCATAACATTTCACACGTGATTAGAAAAGCAGGCTTATACCTAGTTGGTTATGCTCATTTTCAGCTATGTGTCAAAGGCAATTTGCATAGCTATGCATCATAGTCAGAAACTATATAAACACATCAACATATGCATATATCTGGGTATATCTGTATATTTATATGCATATTACATTTCCATGAAGAAATATCATATTTATACATGTGATATTTCTTCATATATATACACACACACACACATATATATATATATACATGTATATGTGTGTATGTATATATACATATATGTATATTATATTTCTATATACACACCCACAAATAACCTCTTTTTCTATTATCTATGCATAAGCCCATTTTATCTATGTCTCTCTTTGGTATTCTTATATGTCTTTTGCTTAATTTTAGGTACATTTTTTAAACTTTTAAATACATATGATCTGTTCACTAGTATGGCTTTATTATTACAATTATTTCATAAAAATTGATTCTATAATTTAACATAAATAGTGATGTATTATTTACCAAAATTTTTCTCTTAAGTGTCATTATTTAAAAAGTTTAAACAAAGATATAGAAATTGTTGTTAAATATGCTTTTATGCCATGGAGACAATAACGCCATGGTGATTATTTGCTTACATTACAAGAACTTTTTTGTTGTGCCTATGCATTTTAAAAATGATATTAGTACTCTATAGTGGTTCTGTATTATCTAAGCTTTTGATTACCATATTATAGGGTAAGATAATATATTCAAACATATGAAGTCGGACTGAGAACGTCTGGGAAATGCCACTGAGCAGGTTTCCCTGAGTCTTTACCTTTGGAGTAAAGCAGCTAATTTTAGAATGCAACTCAGAAGCTTCAGGCAGCCCGGAGTCTGCAGGTGCCTCATGTCTCCACTGTTTTGACAGCACATGGTTCACCTCTCACACACTCACAGAGACCCAGCAATGGTATGGCAAGTAGCTACCAAAACACTAGCAGCAGTCCCCTGCCCTTACTTAGAAGTTCAAGTTGAGAAACAAATATTATTTTTAATAATTTCTAAATGCCTCTGAATTACTTTTTCTAAGAGATTTAGCTATTCTATCTAATAAAAAAGTAATATGAAAATTGACCATCACTCCAACACACAAGATGGCTGTCCACATGTGGTCAAACATGGCTGCCCTCATGTGGACACAAGATGGCCACCACAAGATGGCCAGCAGAGGACGGCAGTTGGGAGGTACCAGGCCTGCAAGGGAGGGCAGTTGGGGGTGACTGAGCCTGCAGTGAGGGGCAGTTAGGGGTGTCCAGGCTGGCAGAGGAGTGAAGTTGGGGGCAAGGAAAGGGCCTACAGGGAAGGGCAGTTGCGGGGGCCCAGGCCTGCAGACAAGAGCAATTAAGGGGAAAGAGGCCTGCAGGGGAGGGAAGTTAGGGATGATCAGGCCTGCAGGAGAGGGCAGTTAGTGGTGACCAGGCCTATGGGGGAGTGCAGTTAGGGGCACAAAGGCTGGTAGGGGAGCAGTTAGTCATCAATAAAGCTGGCAGGGGAGTGGTTAGGGGTGATCAGGCTGGCAGGCAGAAGTGGTTAGGGGCAATCAGGAAGGCAGGCAGGTGAGCAGTTGGGAGCCATCAGTCCTGGATTATAAGAGGGATATCCAGGATTGGAGAGGGTGCAGGCTAGGCTGAGGGACACACCCCCTGTGTACGAATTTTGTGCACTGGGTCTCTAGTCTATAATAATAAAAGTGGCATATGCTAATTAGATGAGAGTTCCTTCCAAACAACCTTCTGTATGAAGCTGTGGCTGTGAGGGAAGCCCTGGTCCTTGGTGCCAGAGGGAAGCTGGTGCTGGCAGCCAGGGAAAGG
Source organism: Pipistrellus kuhlii (assembly GCF_014108245.1). Taxonomy (NCBI): domain Eukaryota; kingdom Metazoa; phylum Chordata; class Mammalia; order Chiroptera; family Vespertilionidae; genus Pipistrellus; species Pipistrellus kuhlii. The sequence continues at coordinate 4,272,085 of NW_023425573.1, read as the reverse complement.
AAAGCCTGCTCTTGTATGAATTTTGTGCATTATACCTCTATTCCTATATAATCCTATGCAATAAAAGGGTAATATGCAAATTGACTAAACAGCAGAATGACCAGTCATTATGTTGCACATTGATCACCAGGGGGATGCCATGTGGAGTGAGCCTAAGCCATCAGTTGGACCTCCCCTGAGGGCTCCCGGGCAGTGAAAGTGTGCAGGCCAAGCTGAGGGACCCCCACCCTCTCTGAGTGCACAAATGTCCAACACCGGGACTCTAGTTTGAAATAAGTCATCAAAATATCCTTATTGCAAATTCAGCATGTGGGGAGAGCTGAAAATAGACTTTGCATCACTTCTGCTTATTTAGAGCCAGGTATGAAGTACCTAGGCATTCAAGTTGCATTCTTTCCTGTGTAATGAGAATTTTAAAAGGAAGCAATGATTAATGAGTTTCAGATACCATATACAAGCAATCTCTGGGGAAACGAATTCTCAGCAGAATTGGTAGCTTTACCCAGCAGGGGCATTTGAATACTGGAGAGGAACTAAGAAATTAAGAAATGAGAAAGAATGAGTAGGATTTGCTTGGCTCCACTGGGAAAATTTGGCTTAAACTTGGTCTTTAAAACCAACTGAAATGTTTTTGTTGCTCTGCTTATGTTCCACGTTGCCCTCTCCCTGAATGTCATCCAATGGTGTGCTTCTCCCCTGAGGTTGCACAATCTTACCAGGAAAATAAGTGTACACACATGTGGATATTATTACTGAGGCATGTTGTTTTCTCTATGTTAGGAAATGAATGCACACTGAACAATTATGCCCTAATACATGTCCCTACCCTATTAAAGGAGTTGCATTTTTTAATTAAAGGCCTGAATGTAAGTTGCTAACAGTTCAGAGAGCAAAAATTTGGTATCATAATAAATTTAGTATTATTTGAAAGGGTTAATATTGTATCCTCAGTTGTCCTTAAAAAAAAAGGAAATTAAGCACTATGATATATACATATTTTTTAAAGATATATTTAATTGATTTCAGAGAGGAAAGGAGAGGTTAGAGAATCATTAATTGGCTCCTCCTGCATACCCCCTATTGGCAATAGAACTCTCAATCTGGGCATGTGCCAGGCATGACCAGGAATGGACCCTGTCCTTGAGATTCATAGGTTGACATTCAACCGCTGAGCCAAACTGGGTGGGTGCAGACACCTTTCATTCAATTCTCATTTGCAGGTGAGAAAACTGAGACATGGCACTTAAATGGTTTTGACATTTCCCTTGTCTGTTGCATTGCTAGTATAAACTTTCAAACTGATCAGGTTTCAAAACTCAAGTTCTTTTTCCTATCCAATGCTGCTGTGATTAGGATAAACTGTGCTGGAATTATTGCTTTCATAATCAAGAAACATACTTTTTCATCTAGAATAAATAAACTGGTTTTAACCTGTGGGATCTAAATCAACATTCTAAGGCAACATTTATATTCCAATGTCAAGAATCTTTCAATCATTTTACCTCTGAGCTGGATTTTGATCATGTTCTCCTTCTCCAAACTATCCCTGACTTTATGCCCAAGTCATAGAATATATCTTTCACACAATAAAAAGCTATCTAATTCTCTGTGACTGTTTTACATTTTTCTCCATGAATGAAGTGACAATCAGAGAAGTATAAATGGCAACATTCAGTGTTGGCTCTTAGTTATATGTACAAAGATTATAGACATCTATGGATTTTCAATTGTCTTTTACACCTTACGAATTCTATTGCATTTATTTCAAAGGACTTTTTCTAGTTTAGGAACTACTTGGTTTCGGTAGTCTTTTGCAATTATAATGAGAAATGTTTTTCAAAGAGAAACCATCTTGTGGAACACCATTTTACGTTTACTTGCATATGCAAAATTTAGTTATGTAGATTATAGCTTTAACTTCTATTAATTTGAGTTTTATATATTATCATTTATTCCTTCTTTTAAATGTAAGATTTTGTGATGCAGAAAAAAATGTTTCAAAATCTTCTCTGATGCTGAATATCTCTAAGTCACATTTTAATGGGTTAAAATATAAGTGAAGTAAAAAGCTACATTAAATATCTCACTCATTTAAATATAAATCAGGCACCATATTGACATAAAATGGTTCAATAAGTATACTGAGTTTTAAATATTCTTCAATATTTTATATTTAATAATCAACCAAATATAACATGAGAAGCCACGGAGCTAGTAATACATTTTAGATACATAAAACAATTGAATAGCTACCTAAATGATCAGATAATCCTCACTAAAGTCACAAAGGGGATGATCTCTGATGTATTCATGTTACACAAAAGATAGGATTTTTCTTAATTTTTAAGAGGCACTTGAGCCAAGACACTAATTGTTGATTCACCCCTTTTCCCTGAGCACCACAGGCCTGCATTTGAAGCATGATGCAATTTTAATTGCAAAGATTTATCATTATGACATGTAATTTCTAACTACATGATATGACAATGTAATGCATATGTGTGAAATTCAGCCTCATATCCACAATATGAAAAGTGATAGCAATGGCGTGGGCTGCTTCTCTGTTTCATTTCATTTTTCTGCCTTTACTATAGAAGATATGAATCCGTACATATGGCAAGGACTGCCCTCATTATCTTCTCTATCTTTGCCTTGCAGTACATGCTCAATGGTATTCTTTGAGTGATACCCTAAAAACTTGTGTCAAATTTCACATTCTTTTGTAGATAAATGATGCATTTGGATTACATTTGGGTCCTGTCCCGCGAGAAGGGGAGATGAAAACTGGCTGAAAGAAGGTGAAGGGATTAGCCAAAGAACATATATGTATGCTTCTTGGTTGCGGGCATATCCCCAGTGGGGAGTGTGCAAGAAGCAGCTGATCAATGACTCTCTCTCAAAGATGTTTCTAACTCTCTATCTCTCCCTTACTCTCTACAAAATCAATAAAATATATTGAAAACAAAAAACAAAACAAAACAAACAAACAAACAAAAAACCCAGCAGTCGGTGCAGTGGTTAAGTGGTTGAGCCAAGACTTATGAACCAGGAAGTCATGGTTGGATTTGCAGTCAGGGCACATGCCCAGGCTGCTGGCTCAGTCCCCAGTGGGGGCCCTGCAAGAGGCAGCTAATCAGTGATTCTCTCTCATCATTGATGTTTCTCTCTCTCTCTCTCCCTCTCTCTCTCTCTCTCTCTCTCTCTCTCTCCCTCCCTCCCTCCCTCCCTCCCTCCCTCCCTCCCTTGCTCTCTGAAGTCAATCATAAAAGTATATTTTTAAAAACTAGCAGAATTTATAATAGCATTTTTGAGGGGATATCAGCAGATGTAGAATTATACATAATCTAGAGCCACCCTGAGAAATATTAAAGTAGAAAGTTTTGAGAAATGGGAGAACAATTACAATTAAAGACATTATTTACTTTGTTAATAGTTGGCAGAATATGCTCATTATGTGTCACTAAAAAGCTTTAAATAAAGCCAGAGGCCTTTTATTTCATAGAAGATAGAAAATTTAAAAATAACCTTTCTGATATTAGCTTTTCTCAATATTACTGATACTATAAAACCAAACTTCTGATTTGTATCACAGAGCAAATGAGATTGAGTAAATTGAATTATCTTAAAAGGAAGAGAGAGGCTCACCATCTTTCTTACTTTTCCTTGTAAATACTTTTGAAAATTATAATGATTATTATGATTCAAAACAATGTGACTTAGCCTACAATACAATTTTAGCTAGGAGCTATAAAATGTATTGCACAGAATGTGTCATAAAGTATTAAGGGTGGGGAAAGGAAAAAATATTATGGCAACTACTATAGAGCAACATATAAAAGCCATGAATTGAATTCTGGGTAGACTGGTATTACATGGGTTAAGAAATTACAAGTGAAAAGATCCTCTTTTCTCTCAGATATTTTATCATGAATTCTAGCTCATATGTATCACTAAAAGGGCAAAGTTTAAGAAACTTCCTAGTGTACATGACTTCTCCTTTGAACAATAGCTTCATCTCTTTCACTAATAGTGTCAATAAATCAGCTATATCTCAGGAAAAAAACAACCACACAGTAATTCAAATTTCCTGGCTAGTGATGTTTATTACATCAAAAGGTGTTGAGCCATGCAAATTCTCATTTATCTATTCCCTCATAGATACCGATAAATGGAAAATTCAATTCATCATTTATGAAATATTGGCTACTACATTTGCAACGTGTTTTATATACTTCTTCAATGAACAGTTTCACCATTATAATAGCATTTATCTTTCTATAATTCTAGGAAAGTAATAAGGTTTGTTGTACCACTTTTTTTTTTTTTTACATATTACTATATTTAGATTTAATGATATATAGTAGGTATCTAATTCATAAAATATTTTATGGATGAGTTTCTTTTGTGATTTATTTGTTGTTATATGTTATATTATGATGATAAACTTTGAATATGGACTAAAGGTATAGGCAATGACTATGCCAGAAATAATTCTCAACACTTTTCATTAGTTTCTTTGTAATAAAATAATTATAATATCCTAGAACTTACTTGTCTTAATTTAGTCATTAAGAAACAGAATATGGGAACTATTTATAACTATCTTATCTAATAATGAGGGGATATGCTAATTGACCCTCATGCTGTCACCACAGCCAATAAGGAGGAAATATGCTAACTGACTGCCCTTCCCTCAAAGATGACAGCACTCAAAGACACAAGATGGTGGCGACCAGTCCCCTGAGCCCCACAGCAGCCCAGGACCGGCCTGAGGCCCAGGCAAGACTCAGATGGCAGTTCCCCAGTACCTAGGGCCACAGGAGGCTCAGATAAACAGGGCCAGCCAAGTCTTGTGCTGCCAGCAGTGGCAGCAGCAGAGGTGTGATGGGACTTTGCCTTCCCCTGATTGCTGGGTCGCCTCCTGCCCTTGAGGGCTCCCAGACTGTGAGACGGGGCAGGCTGGGCTGAGGGACCCTGCCTCCAGTGCATGGATTTTCATGCACCGGGCCTCTAGTATACTTATATTGTGGAAACTGAATGTGAGAGTAAAAACAAACAAACAAACAAACAAAAAACAACTTATTTTTAAAAAGTCACATTCTGACAAACAAGAACCTAAGTTACAACATCTAGCAGCTTAAAGCACTGTAAGAAGCAATACCTGGATTCCAGCGCCCAGCTGACTCAAATATAAAATGCGGTTAGATCCTAAATCATAAATGACACATTTTATATTTAATTACATCACCTAACATGCTTTCAATTGTTATAAAAATAGACTGTTTCTATTACCTTTTACCAAAAGCAGACTTTTTTCTCAAATAAGGCATAACATTTATTGCAGGAACTATATTTAATGCTATATGTGAAATTTATAATTCTACTTTCACAACCATTTTGCCAATTGTCCATTCTCATTGTACTCCTTTGAAGATGAGGATACGGAGGCTTAGAAAGGCATATTTCTTGCCTCAGAAGAGAATGTGAACAGAGGGAGTCTGGATTCAGACCCTGCACTCTGATTAGCCATGCTTGGTAATACAGTCCCCACCTCCTGATTGGGTTCGATAAAGCATGGTATCCACTCAGTACAGCACGAATATGATCAACACCAGCACAGGAGGCTATTTAAATGTAACTGAATTAGCATTAGATAAAATTAAAGCTTAATGCCCTTCATCTCACTAGCCATATTTCAGGTTTTAAGTAGCTACATTTTTGGCTACTGGCTACTCAAGTGTGCAGCAGAGACCGTCTCCATCACCACAGACAGTTCTATTGGGCAGTAGTGCTTTAGAAGGTAAAACATGAAAATGGCTGCGGTTGACTCTTAAGTAATAATAATAGTAGTGGGGAAAATACTTTCCAATGTGTTCGCACAGTGGCTGGTGGGTAAATATTTGTGAGAAATTTAATATTTACTGAGAGGAGACAGATGTGCAGAGATAACTTGGAAGGGCTTGTATCTCAGTGTGTCTTGAAAATACGAGTAGAACAATACAGAGTCAATAAATATTTGAACTGGCATCACATTCCAAAGAATCCTAAACGTTCCCCATTAAAACTAACGGTTAACAAATATTTGTCAGCTAGTAGCTAAGAGTATAGTAACCTTGATTTTCGAAAGCCACTGTTGAATGGCAGTGGTTATAAAATGAATTAATTGATCTTTAAAATCAAATCTAGTGTTTACAATATTATCATTTTGTGTATTTATTTATGTATTTTTGTCAACTGACTGCCATTTTCTGTACATACACCCATGATGTATTCAAGTATCATGTCACAATTAAAGTCAAGGTTCTTTCTAAAATATAAACTTAAGTTCTTCTGCTTAATTTTAAAATGTTTATGTTTAAAGAAATTTATTATTTTGCTTACTGTGGTCTCATCCTGAGACATTGTCCTAAGCATTGTTATGAATGGCACAATATGAAGAGATGGGAACTAATCTTAGATTTCACACAAGTTGGCCCCATTAGCCCCAAGACCTTGGGTCTTATATGCAAAATAACAATAAAAATACTTTCCCAGTCAGCATTCTTGAACTGTGTGTGTGAGAACATTCTAAAAAGGAACATGAAAGCATTTTTTAAAAAATGTATAAATCTATAACAATATAATAATTGTCACTTCGATAAACATTGGAAGATAGCAACATGAAGCCTCACTTCTTATCTGAGACTGAGAAAGTTTACTTATGTTTTAAATTGCATTAGAGACTTGTCAGAGATTGCATACACTCTTTCTTCCTTCTGAAATACAAATTCATGACTCACTGCCTCCAGAGCTCTGGTTTGATTCTGGCAATTCAGAAGGTGCAAAGAGCTAATGACTCTGGCCCCAGCATTGCTTGGTGACTGGGAATGGATGCAGAAAGTTTGCAAACTCTTTTACCCCATTTTTTACTAAATCTTTTGGGGTGATACTGGTTAACAAAATTATACAGGTTTCAAGAGCACAATTTCACACACATCGTCTGCACTGTTATGTGTTCACTGCCCCAAGGCGAGTCTCCTTCCATCATCGTTGGTATCTGCAGGCCCAACAAAGCTAATGTCCTGCTCTCAAGTCGAGGAAGCAGATATTCTCATATGTTTACTGCTTACCTCAGAATGAAATCATAGATTCATGATGCTATCCAATCAGTTTCTATTATTGCATTCGGGACCCTGCAGAGCCAAGACCCCCTCCCATTTTCTGAGGGCCATAAGCAAACAAGCATGCTTTCTCAATAAATGAGCTTTCATAACAAAGTATTTTTACCTTAATATGCTTTCTCTCTTAGGGAAGGGTACATACAGATCTTAGTGTGTCTTAGGGACAACAAATTGGTTCTCTAAATCTATGAACACATTCTAGAAATTTGCGAAAATGATCACTCTATCTGACCCCATATTTATAACATTTCCTTTCAAATATATGTTTCTGTTTTGCCTGTACACAAAAACACATTGCTTATGGCTTTCCTTCTTTTAATCACTATACAGCATCTGGCATGACAAGCAAATGATGTCCTTTAAAAACATTGATTAGAATATTATTTTTTTTTTAGAAATTATAGACCTGATCTTAAAATTGACACCTTCATAGGAATATACCACTCTTCATGGATTCCATCTGACTCAGAGGATTTTCAGTATGTTAGTTTTGATTAAATAATGTTTCCAAGTAGTTTATCCTTAAGTTAGGAATATTCTCAGAATCAATTATTTTCTCCAGATTTCAGAACATGCTGTGTAGCTCTCTCATTGTAAATATTAGCAGTGCCTTTGTCAAACATTGTATCTGACAGCAATCTGAGCTAGGCTAGTTGAACCCACTCAAACATTAGTCAGACCTTACACAGAGCAACTGAAGAACACTTAGGAACAGTGATGTCAGAAAAAGAACTCAGAGTGAGTATGTCTGTTGTTTAGGTCAAGACAAATGTCAGGGTCAATGAAAGATGAACCATGATGATGGAGATTTGAAATGAAGGGCTGGGGCAACAGGTGCTTGGCCCGAGCCACTGAACAACAGGAGCACAGTACTGGGGAGCACCTAGACAGCAGTAGTACCGAGAACAGACTAAATAAATAGCCTCAGGCTTTTCACTTCCAGAGAAATGATCTTATACTTAAAGCAATTTCAAAGTAGTATCAGAAGAGGCTATGAACTTCCATGCCACTTTTTGTCTCAACAAGTCACGTTTCAAAACCTCAATGAAGCAACAGGAAGGATTTGAGTATGCAGAACCTGTAAGGTTGTTTCATCGGTGTGCTTAAACAAAGGAAAGCTAAAAAGCTAAAAACAAAACAATACAGAGAAGGAAAACTAAGATTCCCTAAGCAGCCTCTATGTGAAAGGGCCATACTGTATTCTTGGAATCAATTCTAAGTTCCCCGGCTTATTTCATTAATGCCTAAAACAACACAGTGAGGTGGAATTTTCCATTTTAAAGAAAAAAAGGGACCTCACTTTTGAATAGTTTTCTCATTCCACATCCATACTTATTAAAAATACATTGAGTCAATTACAAATGGCCTGTCCATTTCCATATCAGGTTATTTATTTGAACATTACTGAATAATGTGAAGGGGGTTATGAAACTTAAACTTTAAAAGGTACTGTGTTAGTTGTACTATTTTAATTGATAGTTTATGCATGTTTGAAGACAGACATTCAAATGTAATGGTCGGAAGTTACATTCTTCAAATGCAACATCATTTAGATGCATCTCCTGGATGAAGCATTTTATTTTATTTTTAGTTGACCAGAATTCAGTAAACTTAATGTACTTTTTACTTTTTTATTGAGGCCTCCCCAAAATATTTTAACATTTCACTTTTTGTTTAAAATGTGTTTTTGCCCACATCTCAAAAATAATCTAATCAGGATGACCTAACATGCAGTTAACCAATTAGAATACTTATAAAATATTAAATAAAGACACTAGTACATAAATATGTTGGTTTTAAAAAAGAGAGTATTTGGCCAGCTTTTGAAAAACTTAAATTATATATTTATAGATCCCAAATTTCACATACTCAAATAGATATCCTTATAATTCATAAAATACAAATTCAAATGTTTAATTTAAAGTATGGTGAGAAAAGTGTACATATTTATGTATTAAATTTATACCTATGTGTGAAAAAGTTTATAAATATCACATGTTATAAAATAATAATATAATTCAAGAATTATAAAAATTTCAAAACCATTATTCATTTCTTCTTTGTTTTAAGCATAGAAAAATTGTGAAGAAAACTCAATGCTTCCTATGCAATTTTTAACTGAATCATATTATTTTTAGAGTCCTAATTTTAGGCAATTTTCTCTAACCATTCCATTTCCAAGTTCTTCTTCCTATCATTACAGTATTCCCATGCAAGTAGTAATTTAGTAAAAAAAAAACCAAAAAACAAAAACTTGCTTTTTTGTAAGATAGCTATCTTTGAGACAAAATAAAAATGTTGATGAAGTAATATATAAATTCCAAAAATTTTGCATTTATCATCATGCATTCAGTTCTATGGAAATCATGTCCAAAGTCAATAACATAATCAGTATTCCTTTCTGCATCCAAAATATTCCAATTTTAGCTCCCATGTCTGGCTAATGATGAAGTTACTTCTAACTTAAAATGATATATTTTACACACACTATAAATAAAATAAATAATTTAAATATCCTGTTAGCAATAATGTTATATATTTCTTAACATTTTAAAGTAATATTCTAAAGTATTACTTTTTCAATATCAAGAAACTGACAGTGAATGAACTCAAATACATAGAAAGGCACTATATATTTTGATGCAAAATATACAGATATTAATTTAGATTAAATTAATAGCTTAGACTTCTTTCTCCCACTGTGGGATGATAATTAATTACTAATTAGCACATTTTGATTGCAGGCACCCATGGCAAAATGTATGATTAGAAATCCTGCCTCAAAAAAGCCTTCCACCGCAGCCTTTCTGGGCTTGAACTGTGTGAACTCTGAAGTGTCTGAACTAAGAAGATATCGTGGGTTGCAAAGATCAGTTTAAAAATAAATTCCTACCATGTGTGTTTTCTTGTAGCAAGATGATAGCATTAGGTTGTTAGCAGACTGTCTTCCTGGTTAGGGGGGGAAATCACTGACAATAAGAAATTAAAGCGCTCTGAGAAAGAATCACAGGGGCATTTAGTGAGTTACTACATAGGAGAAATCAAAACTGAATTAATACATTAGATAAGTTTTCCAAAACTACGGAATTGAACTAAATTCTAGATACAGCGGCTGGTGTATTTACTGAGCTTTAATGAGAGAGCTGCTTTCCTGCTGCTCTGATGATATGGTCGGCCATCCACCTGAGACCCCAGACACAGCACTCTGACACCTGCTTCCTATCTAGGTTTTCCGTCACTGAGCATTTCCTCAACAGTGTGCACGTGTTCAGCTGCGATAACAGTATTAAGGTCTCCCTCAGACTGCACTCACAATATCTGAGCCTAAAACAAGGGCGTCATAGGGAACACGTTCTCACAAAAGGAATAAGAAGTAGATATTAAATGCTTTATAGTGCTCCTCAATGTAACACACACTGCAGTAACTGCACACACACACACACAGGTGTGTGCCTACAACGTTATATTGATGAGAATATTTTTACTATTTTATATATGTTCCTTACCTGTCAAGTTCTTCAGTCCAAGTTCTTGCAGCCCAAAGTTGCCATCTTTTCTGTAGTTTAAAAATATTGCCAAGGCGTATCGATCCTCATACAGTTTTGTCCCACGGATGATGCGTAAATTCTCCAGAGGCAGGTAACGGAACTGGTTAAGAGCCACCAACACATAGCCCGTGACTTCTCGAATAGACTGGAAAGAGACAAATAAATGCCTGTGTTAAAACACTGAAGATTGTGTATCGGCATATTTATGTAGTCATTTACTTAAAAATAAGTCACAAGTCTATTTTTCATTGTTAATAATATACCCATTTCCACACCATGTTGTAAACAATTGCCTTGATGATATAATATCACAAAGAGTTAAAAATCTCATTTGAAATATGAGTTGTATTTTTTTAAAGTCACATATGTGCCTACAGTAAAATAATGGATTTTGTTTTAGGATGCATTCTTTATACTTGAGAGTTGAGTATAATTCAAGGCATGGAGATCTCATTTATATTTTTAATGTATATATATATATATATATTTTTAATTTTAGAGAGGAAAGGAGAGGGGGAGAAATATAAACATCAATGATGAGAGAGAATCATTGATTGGCTGTCTCTTGCAAGCCCCCCACTAGGGATCTATCTCACACCCAGGCATGTGTCCTTTACCAGAATCAAACTTGGGACCCCCAGTCCACAAGCCAACATTCTATACACTGAGCCAAACCAGTTAGGGCAAAATCCCGTTTATTGACAAACTGAAATGAGTAAGAATACATGACCATCAATCAAATGTCATATAAAAATGCAACTGGTAAGCTTATCACAAATAAAACAAAGCTGTATCAGTTTGTTAATTGGGACAGGTTTCATACTGCTAATTTTCTTGTTGAATGCTAAACTATGGAAGAACAGCGGCCCCCTCTGTCTCTGGGGAACACTTATATAAAAATATGCATTAAAGACATTATGGTCAATCACTTGATTATGAATACAATCTTTATTTTTACTGTCTACTCTTTAATGTATTTATATATAATATAAATTAATTAATTGAAGGTGCATGAGACATTTGAAAGCAAAAAAAAAAAAAGTCACAAAAAAAGCTTTAGGTTTCATTTTAAGAGATTTTGCTTGGAGCAATGGCTGCAGTGGGCAGAGGATGTCTTATTGAGTTGTACACTTAAAACCCTATAGGGTTTAGTGAACCGGTATCACCAGATAAATTCAATTTAAAAAATAAAGTTATAGATTTTCAGTAAAAAGAACAAGATCATAATGACAGTTATGAGCATGTGTGGCATTTTTATGAAAAATTAAATGCACTGCAAAAGTACTAAAATGTTTTATATTTTTTTAATGTCAATCTCATGTTATTTTAGACCTCTTAATTTCAGATGTCCCAGTGCTCAGTCTTTGGTATTCTCTCCTCCTTCCACTTTTACTCCCTTGGTGATCTTATCCTGGTCCAAGTTTGCCAATCTCCAAACTATTACCTTCAAACTATCCCCTAAAGTCCACACTCATGTCCAGCTCCCTTCTCTACATCTTCACTTGAATATCTGATACACTTCTCAGACATACAACTCTAAAACTGACCCGCATCTTCCTTTCCCCAGCCCTCCAATGGCCTTCCCCATCTCAGCTGAAGTCCAGCTATCCTTCCTATTGTTCAGGCCAAAGTCCTGAGATCATTCTTGATTCTCCTCTTATACCCCTTCCTATGTGTCCCATATTGAAAATGATCAGGGATCCAAACACTTTGTACTATGTCAGCCACTGCTGTCATCTGAGCCACCATCACTTCTCATCAAGATTACTGTAATAAATCTCTGTTTCTACTCTTGATCGCTTATGGTGTTTTCTTAGTTAAGGCTACCCCTGATCAAACAAAAATCATATCATGACACTTACATTCTTGAAATGCTGAATCTTCTCCCAAGTCACTCAGAGTAATGCAAAATGTTTCCAATGATGAGTCAAAACCTCTATCTGGTCAGGCTGGTGCAGTAAGCACTAGCCATATTGGGCTATTAAGCACTTGAAATGTAGCTAGTAAAGATTGAATGATGTGTTGTAAATGCAAAATACACTCTGGACTTCAGAGATTAAGGATTAAAATTACATTTTAGATATATTGCATTCTATAAACTGGATTATTAAAGTTAAGTTGACCTGGCTCTATTTAACTTTTTATTGTGTCTACACAAAAATTTAAATTACATTTTATAGGTATCATTATAATTCTGTGCGATGGAATCTGGCCATCAGTGTTTTTATTCTGACTTTCTCTCTCTCTCTCTCTCTCTCTCTCTCTCTCTCTCTCTCTCTCTCTCTCTCTCCTTTTTCATTCTCTTTGTTGTTCCCACATGACAACCGTGGTCCTATCCCTAGGTGCTCACATCACTCTCAAAGGCTTCCGTTTCTCTCCCTCTTGTTATCTTCTTGGCTAATTTCCTCAGTGCCTTCAAGTTTCTACACAAATCTCAACTTCTCAGTAGAGGCCAACCCTCCCACATCCCCTGCTTCAACTTTCATTGTTTCTACACTACTTTTCACTTTCTGATGCACTGTAGAGTTTATACATTTATTAAATTTAGCAATAACAGTCTACCGCTCCTCTTCCAAGAATACAAGATCTACAAAGACAGAACACTGATTCATCCAATCGTGTGTCCCAAGTGATTAGAACAGTGATGGTACATGGTGAGAAACCAATAAGTATGTGTTGAGCACTCCAGCTGTTCTCTGGCCACACCTTCACCACTAAGCCAGGTCTGTGGAGTGAAGAGAAGTGCCCATCTGGAGTCAGCACTCATGTTTGCTTGACCATGCTCCAAACCACTGTGATTCCAGAACTCCAATTCCAGATATCCCTGAGTCATCATTCAGGGCCTGTGATATCATTTTTCCCAGCTTGGTCCTCCACACAGCAGACTCTGCCACCAATGCCCATGCACTTGGGAAGAATGGGTAGACCAGGAACAAATATCTAAGTGGTAAGGGCATGGATTTTGGATGTGTGGGATACAGAGTCCGTTCAATTGTGTACACTTGTGCTCAATGGTTGAGAGTCAATGTGAACTGGGAAGTCACGTTTCTATTCCATGTCAAGGCACAGGCCTAGCGTGTAGGGCTTGCAGGAGGCAGCCAATCTATGATTCTCTCTCTCATCTTGATGTTTCTATCTCTCTCTCCCTCCCTCTTCCTTCATCACTGAAATCAATAAAAATATATATTTTTAAAAAGAAACTTATGAGTGAAGAAGTGAAGTCAGCAGCAATTTTATAATGTTTATTAGGAAATGAACTATTTTTAGCTAATATGCTAGTATCCAGTTGTCTGGTCATCCTTTCAACCAAACAAAGAGTAGTATGCTAATAATATACTAAAGCTGCTCAACCACCTGCTATAACATGCACTGACCACCAGGGGCAGACTCTCTGACTGGTAGGTTAGCTTGCTGTTGGGGTCCAGCCAATCAGGTCTGAGCAAAACAGGCAGGACATGCCCTGGAACCCTCCCATATTCCTTCCCTGGCTGGCCAACCTCCTGCATCCCTCCCAGGCCCGGATCATGCACTGGTGGGGTCCCTTGGCCTAACCTTCCCCCTCTCTCAATACAGAACCCCTTAGGGAATGTCAGAGAGCCGGTTTCAGCCCAATCCTGCAAGCCAACTGAGGGACGCCACTGGTATGCAATTCATGCACCGGACCTATAGTTAATTAATAAAGATGTGCTATTTAGCATGGCTTTTAAAACACAATAGCAGAAACTATAAATAATAAGAGATCTGATATAAGAAGTGTTCTAGGTAGGAGCCAAAAACAATGCTGGACACATAGAGAATGATCAAAACAGCACAGAAGAGGAAGCTCCAAGTGCCTTCAGTTATAAGAGAACATAAATCATAACTGTGAACATATCTGCATCCATATATTATTTAATGTTTTTCTATTTAAATTATTTACATTGTAAAATGTATGAATTTCTAATTCTAGGGTAGTCATTAAATTGTTCTTTGAAACAATTCTGTTTTCTTCATAGATGTCCAGGTTAAAGCAACAGCTACTCCTTTGTTAAGATCCAGGGACTGGAAGAATTGTTTATTATAACCGAGATTCTGGTGTTGAAAATGAGCCTCTTTTATTGTGCATTCTGCTTGTTATTCTCTTGTCTTGCAAAATAGTGTGTGCAATTTAAACATCAGCTTAACCAATGTCCTTTTGCTATGTGAGCTCTGGACATCATTATATGTCCATGTGGAGGATGCATCTGTTTAACCCACTTTGAACAAAGCCACCAAAAGTAGGTAATATGTAATTCACCGAGAGTGAATTATTTGATGATAATGATGGAGAAAGCTCTATTCACCTTACTCCACATATCCCCTTCTCCTATCCAGACAAACAATGTAAACAATAGGAGGAAAAATACAACACAAATATCTCAACCCAAGATTTATTGCTGTAACATTTTCTGTCTGCAGGGGGTCACAGAACCAATAGCTTTTTAACAAATTTTGGAGGATAAATTTAAAATTCTTATATTGTAATGCAATCAATTAGGCCTTAATTTCTACCACCTAATTCTTCTATTTTTCTGGTATTCAAAGTCACATCCTTTCAGGTACTCTTAAGACCTGTCTATGAACAACTATCTTGAGATATCTCAGTAAGAAGCCCCACGGCAGATAACATGAGCTACAGTGCATACTGATTGCAAATAAAATCACAGGAAACAACCTAGCAATGGTCGGATTACTTTTGGCTTAATGTTGAGAAAGATGTAACGGTCTGATCATCACTCCGATAAGTATGTTCTTTCAGACAGGTGCTGTGTAGAGTTAGTCTACTCTGAAGGCAGAATTAGAATTCCTCTGAGGAATGCCAGGTTCCATTTGGAAGTTATTTACAACCTGCCTGGGTGCAGAAGCCACAGTCCTCCAAACCCTTGGTGCGGTGGATGTGACAGTCACTGGGTGGTGACCTGGAGTACACCACTTAAAGTTCATGTCGTTATTGATGATTGTGGGCACGTTCTATGCAATAAATATATCTATATTGAATTATGGTGCCGGATAAAACTATAGAAGGGAAGAAGCTTGTCTAGCATCTCTTTCCATGAGTAATCAACAAAGAACTTCATACCCTCCTTAAAAAAAGAGTCAATAACATGGTTATATGTTAATTTTGGCAGCTCACTAGGCAATCCTGGTAAAAGTCAAGAGATATCTGAAAGGGATAATTAATTTTTACATTGCCTGGTAAGGAAACACAACCATGCCAGTTACACTTTAGGCAACATAATCTTAGTAGCACAATTTGTTTAACTCTCTAAGACCTTTTTATGAAAATAAAACAACTCTAAACAAAGAACTTATGTAAGGAAATTATAATAGTGAGAAATTAAGTCTCAACTGCCAAGCAAAGTTAGGCTCAGATCCAGCCTTTTTGTTGCCTGGTTTCATGATCTTCATCAAATTGTTTATTCTAATAAACCTCACCTTCCTCATTGTTATAAAAGTTTTATAAAGATTAAAAGATATAATAAAATGTCTGACAAATAAGTATTCAATAGATGCTAACTATTATATTACAAATATGATCTCTAATAATAGCCAAAATGAGCTCTCTGTAAAGAATTGAATTTGAAAACAAAACTGAGTATAACATCATTGCATAAGAACTGTTGCTTTTAATTCCTTTGTTATGTAACTTTGGCATGATTATGTCTTGCCTGTCCAGTTGCAATGTATTCCTAAAAGAAAGGCCTGGTTCCTTATACTTTTTTTTTTTTTTCTGTGTACATTCTAGCCCTTAGTACAGACTCTGGCACTGAGCAAACATCCATTAATGGCTGCTGAATGGAATGGAATTGGAAAGTAAGAATCTATGCTTATGGTCTTTTGAGATTAGCAGAATGTTTATGAAAACGTTTCATAAACATTCTGCTAATTAAATTGTTGTTGAAACAACACAATCCTGATTTGTGCCCAAGAACCACAGTGGTGAGAAGACCTTGTCAGAATGCCTCAGTGAAGAGAAAACCCTGACTCTGGTTCTGGCTTGCTAAGTTTTATTTTTAAGAAATTGCCTATTTTGCCAACCAAAGTGTGAATACTCACCTGAAGATATCTCTCTCTTTGTGGTGTAAGCTTGAGCTGACTATAATTGATTAATTTCCATTGTCAAAGCTTCTACATCTGCTTTGGCCAAGGAGTGAATACATCTGAAGATCATTAAAGCTTTAAATGCTTCCAAACTCTTCCAAGCCAAGGGGCAAATTTGTTTTGCTCATGGCATTTGATGATGGAAACCAAAATAAATGGCAAAACAAAATAAATATTACCAACTTCCCATACCATACTAAGGATCAATCTTAAAAAATACATGGTTTGTTCTAAAGGAAAAAAAAATTATGAGTATTCTTCTCATAAAATATTTTTAATGTGGCATCTGCAGTTATAAACATCCTAAGATTCCCAGTGGATACAGTGGATACAAATCTAATCAAAGATTAGCAAGATTTCATTGCATCAGTGGGCTTTCCATTTACCTGCAAATCATTCCAGGAAGAAAAAAAAAATAGCATTATTTTTAAAACTCTATTTCATTTCACAACTAACTGCATTTTTTTTTATACAAGCACAAGTCCTTTCTTCTTTTATAAATGTTTTTATTGAATTTCAGAGAGAGAGAAAGGGATACAGAGAGAGAAACATCAATGATGAGAATCATTGATCAGCTGGCTGCCTCCTGCATGCCCCCTACTGGGAACTGAGCCAGCAACCCAGGCCTGTGCCCTGATCTCAAAATCACAACAGGCCTGTGACCTCTTGGTTGGCCCGGTGCTCAACCCCAGAGCCACACCTACCAGGCTTCTACTCTTTCGTTTTAGCAGTTTTCCCTGTCTTTGTCCTCAGTGGAATAGTAAATCGATCCTTCAATGATTCTTCATCTACCTTAAGATTTATGTGATTTCAGAACCTCAGGATTTCTAAAAATTTAATCAATGTTTAGGACAAATTTATGTATGTTAAAAGCAATTATACATTTTTTACTAAGTGTGTAAAACTATTTCCTAAATTTTCTCCTAGTCAAATTAATCAGCAAGTCTAATTTTGTTGGTTATTTTTCTTTAATATAAGCATCATTTGAAAATGTACCTCTTTACTTTTGTTAGAGACCTCCTGCAGAGAGTCGAACTAGTTCTGAATTCTTAAATTCTACTCCACTTTCTTGTGTACTCATATCCAATTATATATAATTCAAAAATAATCCTAATAAAGAGGAAATATGCTAATTGACTGTCAGACCCTCACAAAAATGGCAACACCCACAGCCAATAAGGAGGGAATATGCTAATTGAATGCCACGCCCTCAAAGATGGCAACATCTACAGCCACAAGATCATGGCGCCCAGGCCTTTCAGCCCTGCCTGCACAGCAGGCGCATGGCCCAGCAGCTCTGCACACCTGCCTCCAGAGTCACCCAGTCCCCTCAGTCCCCCAGCCACCCAGGGACAACCCAAGGCACAGTCAAGCCTCAGATGTCAACTGCCCAGCTACCCAGGGCTGGTCTGAGGTACAGGCAAGCCTCGGGCATTGACTGCCCACCTGCTCAGGGCCTTCCGAGGCTCAGGTAACCAGAGCCAGCCAAGGCTTGCACTGCCGGCAGTGGCAGCAGCGGAGGTGCGATGGGAGGGTTGCCTTTCACTGTCCACCAGGTCACCTCCCACCCCTTAGGGCTCCTGGACTGTGAGGCAGGGCCGGCCAGACTGAGGGACCTCCCCCTTCCAGTAAGTGAATTTTCATGCGACAGGCCTCTAGGTCAAATATAATAGTGAATACTATGATCCCTAGACTTGAAACAAAATAATCTGTAGTATCCCAGAAAAGAGTGAGGAGTAGAGAACTATGGGGGTGGGAGGCAGGGAGAAAGCCCCTCTCCTGGCAATGACTGTAGAATGTATGTGTTCTCTGACAGTGACAAATGTTGCAGCAAATTGTAACCTCTCCATCAGTACGGCTTTCCATTAAGTTTCCTAGGAAATTAATTTCTGTCTGCCCCTTAGAGCCAGTCTGGGAATGTTGAAAGCAGAGAACATTCATAACTGTGGCACAGTCTTCAGAAATTTACCAGAAAAAATATTAGTAAGGATATAGCAAACATTACATGTTCCTGCTGCATGTGGAGCGAGAAAGTGACTGACTACATATCTATATATCTATATATCTATATATCTATCTATCTATCTCTCTCTCTCTCTCTCTCTCTCTATATATATATATATATATATATACACACACACACACACACCCTGTATTTTCTGGTGTATAAGATGACCCCCTAATTTTACAGTTAAAACATAGGTTTAGGCCTATATTTGCTGTATAAGACTACCCCCCACTTCCGAGGCAACACCAGTTCTTTTTTTAATTAAATTTTTAATGAATGACCCCCGATTTTCGGTTGACTTTTTTTCATTTCAAAGGTCGTCTTATACGCCGGAAAATACGGTGTGTGTGTGTATGTATGTATTTATCATTCCCATGTAAAACCTTTGGCTTTGGCATCTTGCTGTCAGTATTCTCACTTTCCTTAAAGTTCCCATGATTTCACCACACTGGTGAGCAGGGACTCCATGTCTGTTCTAACTATAATAGATTTGGAAACATGGAGTAATGTGAGATGTCATGTATCCTGTGGCAGGGTTGAATCCACACTCATTTCACACAGCACGAAGCAATACTGTATACGGACAGAGAATCGCATCCAATTCTTCCCCGCAAAAAGGCTAGCACTCAGCGACTACGAGCCAGTCTCTCGGGGGCTGCTGCTGCTACCATCCCTGCTTTCCTAGAATATACATGCTGTTCATTCATCACTGGTCACTCAGCCAGCTCTCAGCCATAGCTTCCTGGCGGGGTATGCCTTAGTTCCATAGAAAAGAGGACTCAACTCCCCTCTCTCAAAGTAATCATCTTTTTCATTGTCCTCTTTACCTTTCTTAGGTGGCCAGTGAGTTCTTAATAGTTGTGCTTCAGGTCTACATTCCCAAATGGTCCTTCATCTCCTGACCTCATCTCAGAAATATCCCTGTATCACAGACTTGCAACACTCAAGTTAGGTTAACAAATTAAATTGGGAGTTTTGATAGAACCATTTATATAATCATACACAAATCTCAATTTCATGTGTCTTTATTACCAAAAATCTATACTGCAAAAACGCCAACATCTCTAAAAATGTATATGTATAGACATATGCTTATATACATGTGTTTATATAAGTACAATTAAACTTTTAAAGCTAAATTAACAAAGTATCACACACTGAGTGATTTAAACAGCAATTTACTTTCTTTCAGTTCTGAAAGCTAGAAGCTACTGATAAAATGATCAATTTGTAAGTCCTAACAAATAATACACTGCCTTTAGCTACATGATATTGGGGATATTATTTGTCTTTTTGTATCTGAGTGTCTTCATCTGCTAAATGAAGATACTAAGGTCCCAGATTCCTGGGACTGTTTTGAGAAATAAATCCTTGTAAATTGTTTACATGCACAACATGTTTATCTTCTCATCTACTGATGAGCACTTGGGAAGCTTCCAATGGAATACTACTCAGCCATAAAAAAGAAGGAAATATTACATTTTGTGACAGCATGAATGGCCTGGAGAGTATTATGCTACGTAAATGAAATAAGCCCATCAGCGAAAGACAAATACCATATGATTTCATTTATATGTGCACTCTATGAAAAAAAAATAAACTAACAAACAGGAGACAGATTCATGGATACAGAGAAAAGGCTGAAAGTTATCAGAAGAAAGGGTTTGGGGGCTGGGTGAGAAGGGTAAGGGGATTAAGCAAAGACAAAATGAAGATTCATGGGCACAGACAACAGTATGGTGATGGCCAGAGGGAAATGGGTGGGGGGAGTACAAGAGGGTAAAAGCGAGGGGGGGGGGGGGATAAATGGTGATAGAAGGAGACTTGACTTGGGTGGTGAGCACGCAATCCTATCTAATAAAGTGGGGATATGCTAATTGACCATCGCACCCCCCAAAGATGGCAGGGCCCACAGCCAATAAGGAGGGGATGTGCTAATTGACTGCCACACCCTCAGAGATGGCGGACTCAGTCCCCTCAGCCCTGCTGTGGCTGCAGGCATGCAGCATGGGTGGGTCTCCCCGAGCACCTGCCTCCGGAGTCCCCCAGTCCCCTCAGGCCCCCAGCCACCCAGGGCCAGCCCGAGGCACAGGCAAGCCTCAGATGGTAGCTGCCCAGCCATCCAGGGCTGGCTGGAGGGATGACCAAATGACTGAACAAGCAGGCTGCATGGAACAACCTGGCCAGATTGGGGGAGGGGGGGAGGGGGCGGATGAGGTGCAACCAGGCTGGCAGGGGGAGTAGTTAGGGGTGATCAGGCCAGAAACAGAGCTGTTGGGGGCAACCAGACTGGCAAGGGGTCAGTTAGGGGTAACCAGGCAGGCAGGTGAGAGATTAGGGGCCAGCAGGTCCAGGATTGTCAGAGTGATGTCCAACTGCCAGTCTAGACTAGCAGTCAGACATCCCCCGAGGGGTCCCAGATTGGAACGGGTTGGACTGAGGGGACCCCACCCCCCAATGCATGAATTTTGTGTGCCAGTCCTCTACTACAATATAAAGATGATAAATACTAGAACTGTATAGCTGAAATCTATATAATTTTATTAACCAATGTCACCCCAATACATTAAATTAAAATAAATAGGTAAATCCTTGTAAGTTGGTTTTAAAAAAAAGGGGGGGGGTAACTTTTTATTGCCTCTCAGTATTAGATGTTATTTTTGTGTGCGAATCCTGAATTTTGACTCTTATTCAACATGCTGCCTCTGTAGCCTAGCATCTATAAAACTGTATTTCTCTCTTCCTAAGTGAATAACTACACATCCCCAACTTCATGTGAGAAAACTGCTTGATACCACTTCAATTTCAATTGAGAGTGACAGTTTCAAGTCGGTGGTATTTTATAAATGTGATTTTTTTTTTGTCCTCTGAAAATTTAAAGGAGGAAAATGGTCCTTCATGAAATGATGTGTGACAACAGCTGTCTCTTTTGAAAAGCATATGGGAAGGGGCCTTTGAGCATCCAGGAGGAAGAGGTGACTGCTTTTGTGACTAGTCTGCTGTTATTTTTATATGAAAAGGGTGAGCAATTTGAGAAATAGTAGAGCCAAAGCATCAGGACTGGATGTGACAAGGCTGCCAGGAAACACTTTAATATCTGTGTAAATATGTGTTTGTTAAAACAGAAAACAAACATCTTAATTATTTTTCTTAAAGAACAAATACTTGAGTCATCTTTTCCAGTGATGAGGTCTTATGTTATGATGTTCTTATTATTCAAGTCAAACAAATGCAGTAAATATTCTATAGATATCTATGGATGCAGTCAACACTGCAGACATAACATAAATTGAGATCAGGGTTTTGGAGGTTAGATATTAAAATGCTTTTCATATTTACGTATCTTTGTGCAAGTCAATTTGGTGGTAAGAACAAGTTATTTAAATGTGGAGAACTACTTTTTAACTGTATGACCTATGTCAATATAGTACTTGGCTAAAACTGTGCTTTATTATGAGTAGCAGTAGTAATAGTGGTTAGGCAATCATTTACTTTACAGTGTGTTCCCCTCATATTTCCCGTTCCCACCATACATAGTGAAGCTGTGTTTTTTTAAATTAGAAAATGAAAGACATATTTTTTTTAAATTTATAAACTAGATTTAATCTAAAAGCAACTGGCACATACCAGTTATTTAATAAAATTCACTTGACTTCCATTCCTCATAAATTTCCACCTTATCTATCCATCTATCCATCCATCCATCCACCCACCTATCCATCCATCCATCCATCCACCCACTCATCCATCCATTCATCCATCCATCCATGCATCCATCCATCCATCCATCCATCCATCCATCCATCCATCCAATCACTTACTCCACAAATTCCTTATTGTCCCCCTCCTATGGAAGAAGCATTGCTCTAGGTGCTGGAGGCACAGTGACACACAAAATAGCCCTGGTTCTCCTTCTCATGGTGCTTACTACCCTTCATCACTTCCAACCTCAAGAAAAAGCTCAGCCGAGAAAGATAAACAGTGTCTTGAAAGCTTTCTCTCATATCTTTGTTTCTTTAAGCATAAAGTTTTATTTTAGGATTTCATGCATTAAACATATCTTCATCTTGTATAAAGTTACCCCACATTCTGTCACACATCACTGCCTTCCATTTCTGAGAGAAAAAAAATTTGCATTTTTCTTTTAATATGATATCTTACCAAGAGATGTACTTGTGTGTGTGTGTGTGTGTGTGTGTGTGTGTCTCTTTTTCTGTGTGTGTGTGTGTGTGTCCCTCTCTCTTTTTCTGTGTGTGTGTGAGTGTATGTGTGTGTGTGTGTGTGTATATATATGTGTGTGTGTCTCCCTCTCTCTTTTTCTGTGTGTGTGTGTGTATGTGTGTGTGTTTTCAGCAGCCTCAAATAAACAAACTCACCCTCAAATGTTTCCCACCCTGTTTCCCCTTTATAGAGTTCTAAAGTATGGAAATCACACAGTGCCTTCTAAGATAACTAATATATTATTTACTAGGTACAGGTATATTGATTTTAAATATTTTCTAAATGCCATGGCTTTCTTTTGTCTATTTTGGTTTCATTCATTCAACAAACTGTATAGTGTGTTGGAAGTTATGCTTTGCTTTAGGTTATTAAGTACCTAGGGACCTAGCATCTTGCTTGTGGCTTTGAAATGTGCTTTCATGAAACACACTTTGAAATACACTTTTTGTTGTTGTTGGAGAAATCTCAGAGCCTGAGTCTGCAACAGTAAATGTACAAGATAGGCATAAAAAACCTAATACCAGACAATGAGGACGCTATCAGAAGTGACTGTGGTCATGTCAAAAGGGCCCTAAAGCCAGTTGGAAGAGACCCTTCTGGGTCAATGATGGGGCAGCTTGAATTCCAGAAATGATGATAATAACAATTGTGGAGTCCCACGACATATATTTTAATCTATGAGTTTATAATAATATCAAGTGAATTTAAATAGTCCAACTTGGACATTAATATAGAACCAATTTGTTTTTGTATTAACTAGTAAATAAAAGAGAAAAAAAACATTAGTTTGTTTTTTTTTCTAAATGAGCTAAAACATTGGGTAAGCAAATAATAGGTTAAATACAGCTTGTCTTTATAGAGTATTCTAACTAATAAATAAGAAAAAAGTTAAAATGAGTGTTAATCAATACTGGTTTTTAATTGGAACAAATTAATATGAACAATAAAGGAAACTGAGTGTGAGCTATATGGGAACAGTCTGTACTTCACAATTTCACTACTTACCTAAAACTTTTCTAATAATAAAGTTTATTTTAAAAATTAGAGCTATATCATTCTAAAATCTCTTCTGAATGAATAGTTCTAAGTATTCAACATCAATGATTGATCATTACAAATCATCTATAATAATCTATAATAATAAAAGCATAATATGCAAGTTGACCAAACGACTGAATAATAGAATGAATGACCAGACGCTATGACATGCACTGGTGCCAGGCCAGCCCAGGCAGGTGCCACGCAATTGGTCGGGGAGCTCACCATGGCCCCATGATCACCCTGCAGGAGGGAAGCCCAGGCCACCGGGTCGGTGGCACTGTGGTAGGTTGGTACATTGACAGTTATAAGAGCGTAGGTCATGCCGAAACCGGTTTGGCTCAGTGGATGGAGCTTCAGCCTGTGGACTGAAGGGTTCTGTGTTCAGTTCCAGTCAAGGGCATGTACCTTGGTTGCGGGCACATCCCCAGTGGAGGAGGTGTGTGCAAGAGGCAGCTGATCAATGTTTCTCTCTCATCAATGTTTCTAGCTCTCTACCCCTCTCCTTTCTCTCTGTAAAAATAGTTATTAGGTGGAAAAAACAAGCAAACACATAAAAATGTCACACCTTACCATTTGATATCTGAAGGTTTGGACTCAATCAACTTCAGTTTACATGGTATTCCTCTTTCTAAAATCTTCTCTATTCAAACTCAGGAAATGAATGTGTTAGAAGGGCATATTTGTGCAATCTAGGCTGAACCGATGACATGTCTATTGGCATAGTGTCTTGAGATAGCCTGATGTAGTCACAGGTCTAAAAGTCGTGAATAAAATATGAGTCTAGAAGACAGCAGACCCAATCTGAAAAAAAAAAGGTAGAGTGGAAATTCATATTTTTATCTTTTAGGAAATGGGGATTTAATGGTGCTCTAAACAGGAAAATTAGGCTATGGTTTGTTTTGTAGAATTATTTGCCTGGATGCAGTGTAAAAAAAAAAGCTGGTAGAGAAAGAGAAATGTTAGGAAAATTTGCCAGGTAAGAGAAGATGTGAGTACAGAATAGCTAGGCTGATATTAAAGCCACCTATCCTATGTGGAATAACACATACTTTTGTGACTTACTGTATATGGTAATTAAGGAAGAAGAAAAAAGCAATAAATGACTGCAGTCTTTAGCTTTTGAGACAGAAATGTCATTGACTGGGATAAAGAACAATTTGTGGAGAGAATTTTCCCAAATGCTACATGAACTTTGGGTCATCTGAAGCTAAACTAACACTTTCTTCTTTGTAAATATGCTTTAATGACATTATATATATATATGTATGTTAAATGTCAATAACAGGCACATGTGTCTGGATATATTTTTCAGTGTGCTGGACCTGTTTTTATCTTAAATTGTTATTTCATATCTACTTATAGCTGCCCATTTACATTATCCTTTACATATAATAAAACAGTGTTTCTCAATGGGGTGTCTTTTGCTTTGAAGGGGACATTCGGCAAAGTCTGAAGACATCTACCACAGCAGTTACCTTTGGGGATGGCCAGCATCTTGTGGGTAGAGATCTGGCATGCTAGTAAACATTATGCATGTGCAGACAGACAGTGCTCACCTCAACAAAGAATTTTCAGGTCCAAAGTGCCAATAATAAAAGAGTTGAGAAACCTTGGCATAGACTTTTCAATTTGGGGCAACTATATAATTTTATTGCTTATAGAGATGCTTCTAGAGATTTAGTGGAAATTAATGGTGTCTACTCATGTATTTTTAACACAATACATAAATATAATTTAAATTAACATTCTTATATTAATGACAATTTCCATAAACTAAATTTATCATTTTACATATCCAAAAACATATGCAGGTAGAGAATTATATAGTTATACAAACTGACTGACAGTTGGCTGTATGAATGGTGAATAGATAAATAATTTCATATATTTAAATTATAGAAAAATAAGCACTCTCTTCCTTTCCTCTTTTTTCACTTTGTAAGCTAATTTTGCAGTAGCAAAAATTTATACATTGACTTTTATTTTTATTCACTGTTAAAAAGCTTGCCTAATGTAATGCAGGGACATTAAGACTAACATGTTATATTTATAAATAGCACATAAATGAAGTCGGACCTAATTGACATAATTCTCTTTTCTTCCTGAGGTATTTTTATACTAGAAATATGATATTTTATAGTATCCAAGCTATACTCAGTAACTAAATTTGGTCAAATATAATAAAAGAGTCAATATCTCCTTGATAGGAACAAATGATAAAATGAACAGTATCCTCTTAACTTTTCACACATGCTTATGATCAACTTTGTAGTTATTCCCTTTTTCTAATTCCCTTTAAGCCAACCAACAAAGATTTATGATTGATATCTCTCCTGAATCAACACCTTCCTCTTGGGGATGGACTTATTAATCACACCAGGCTTCAGTGTGGTAGATAATGCAGGATTGCATTCCTAACAGTGGCTACTTGGTTCATTATGTGTTCATTAAGGCCAGAAACATTAATATCCTATACCCATAGTTGGCAAACTGCTGCTCAACAGCCACACATGGCTCTTTGGCCCCTTGAGTGTGGCTCTTCCACAAAAAACCACATGCGGGTGTGCATGCACAGTGCAATTGAAACTTGGCCCATGTGCAGAAGTTGGTTTTGGGCTCTCAAAATAAATTTCAATCGTTGTACTGTTGATATTTGGCTCTGTTGACTAATGACTTTGCCTACCACTGTCCTAAACAATGAATGAGGGCATTGACTTATTCTAATTCCAATCACTGTCTTCATCATCTTCATCAGCATTATCACAGCTCTAGTGTCGTATCGGTACATCACAATTTATAAAACCTTTCACATAAATAACATATGTTAAACTATAAAAATACCATACCTTTACTTTAATGAATTTACAATAATCTTTAAAGGAACTGATATTAATAAAATTATGACAAAGGTAACATTTGTTTTAACATTCTTGAATTACACTACTGGAAGACATTTAACCTACCTTTCCTAGAACTTACTCTTTTAATCCTTATTAATTTCCGGAAGCAGTTTCCAATCCTAGAATCTGATGCCATCTCTACTGGTTGGCACACTGATATAAAATTTATAAAATAATTCACACTATGTTCTGTTTAGCTGACACAGTTACCTCAAATCCCTTGTACAAAGAGTTCATATACAAAAAGATAGATGAAACAAATTAGGTGATGGGGATTAAGTTTCTGCAGATGGATGTTTCCTACTGCTCAACTCCTCTTCTGGGGCTGCTGTTCACAACTCTGCAACTACCATTATTACTCTTACCATCGTTTCTTTCCCTTTTATAACAGACTACTTTTATGCCCACCTGCTCTGTAACAGTTACTGTGTTTGGGGCTTTTATATAAAACATAAAAGCTACTACTGGCTGGGTAGTTTGGTTGGTTAGAGCATCTTCCTATGGTTGAGGGTTCAATCCCTGGTCAGGGCATATACAAGAAACAACAATGGATGCATAAATAAGTGGAAAAACAGATCAATTCTGTCTGTCTCTCTCTTCTTTCCTCTCTCTAAAATCAATCAATAAATATTTAAAAATAAGTAAACAAAATTCAGAATTCAATTATCAGTATCCCTATCTTACATTTCTTTTAAAAACATGCCCAGTTTGATTTGTTCAAATATACCACAATTCTTCTATTACAGTTCACAGGATAAACTGTCATCTATCCTGCCTCAACACAGAGCCATGGCTGATTGACCAATTTTTATAATTAATTTGTCCCCATTACTAGAAAACAATTTATTGACAATGACATACCACAAGGGGCAAAGTCAATAGGGACAAAATTAAAATCATTTAGTGCATTGTGGATTCTGTTGAGAAAATTATATTTTCTGACATAACAGTATTTTAAACACACACACACAAAAAAAAATACTACAGATGTTAGAATTGTTACTATTCCCACTATAATAGTAACAAAAAGTAAATATATTATTAAAAACTGAAAAAATATTGTTTAAAATTGATTTAAATATTAGATATAAAGGATCAATATAATGTTTTCTCTTGGTTTTTAATTACCATTAAAGATATAAATATGCCTTCTTCAAAAATACTTGTCTGAAATAACCAGATGAATTCTGGTGTTGAAATTTCCGTAGTATCAATTCTACACTTTTATTTTACTTCAGAGACTAGTATAAGAGAGCAAAAATCAATCGAGTTGTCAGATACATACCTTTTCTTAAGTAATAAGGTAATGCACAGTAAAAAGCAAAAGTCAATATATATCAAGAGGAAATGGAAACTACAGAACTTAAGATTCTGAATAATTGTGCTAATATTAAAACTTGAAAAGATAATCCCTTCCACAAAACATAATTAAGGAAGTCATTCGTTTCTACACATATTTCTCTAAACTTAGTTATATAGATGCACTTTCTTTTATCACTATAAAAAAAAACATTGTCATATTTAAAGAAGGGTAAATATTTATATTTAGCATCACATTTTTTTAAAAAATTACCTCAATTTTAAAAATCTTTCAAAATCAAATTACAAGAAAACAAACAAACAGTAAAATGAGCTGATGTGGTTCAGTGGTTGGGCATAAACCCATGCAACAAGAGGTCACTCTGATGTTTCTATCTCTCTCTCCCTCTCGGAAGTCAATAAAAATACATTTTTTTTAAAAATCTAGAGTATGACAAAGTATCAATTTTTATTGAAATTGAATTTAGGCTACACAGTTATTACATTAAATTATATTAATTATACTTGTCAAATTTCCCATAGTCTATGAGGGATATGCATATTTATTTTTATACTAAAGTAATGTAATGAAAATGTCAAACTGTTTTTTTAGTCATTTTCTCCTGTTTTTCCTTCAAACTGAATATTCTTTCTTTTGGTTTTTATTTTTCATCTCATAAACTTGTGATTTCAAACTCCTTTAGGCATCATTGGTTTTTCAGATGTACAGCACAAGCTTCAGTGAAAACACCCTCGAGTTTAACTGAATGGTTTGTGGACACAGTTCATGAAAACAGTTTCTCTAGTGCTTGATAGTAAAACAAATGGAGCATCAATTCAAGAATCGCTCTGCCAGTTACTCACAATGTTACAATGAAAAATATTAAGATCGTGAGTTTTAATTCATGTTCTAGTTAGGTCCAAAATGGCTATGATTAAGATGAGGGCATTTTCTATGAATTAGAGTGGAATATATTTTTTATTGATTTCAGAGAGAGGAAGGGAGAAGGAGAGATAGAAGCATCTATGACACACGAGAACCATCCATCAGCTGCCTCCTGAACGACTCTACTGGGGATTGAGCTAGCAATCCAGGCATATACCCTGATTAGGAATCAAACCATGGCCTCCTGGTTCATGAGTTGGTACTCAACCACTGAATTGCTGGCAACACTATTCTTTAATCAGTGTTGTAGATGAGTTTCATTTACTGTTGTTATATACTTTTGTCAGGCGTTTGAACATTTTCAAATAATAAGCTGAAAAAGACTGTTGGATTGGATAAAGTAATAAAATTATAGAGGGTTTCTAAATTTCCAGATCACAACACCAATAAGAGTACATAAATAATATTAGTAATTTCTTGTTAAGTTATATATTTATTTCTTTTTTTGTTTCTTCAATTTTTATTTTATTTTATGGGCCAAGTGGTTATACTTACATGTAACATAAACAGTTGTCCAATGATTTAGTAATGATATCTTTTTATTTCTACCTCTCATCCCTTCAACTTGCTCTCTCCAATTCTCAAAACAAATGTCATTTCTACCCACTGAGAATTCCATTAAAATTAAAGCCAAAACCAAATTAGTAATATGTGTTTACTGCAAAACAAGAGTTTAAAGCCTCCTTTTTCCCCTCTTGTTATGCTACTGAGTGTATATAACAAATGAAGCCGCAGCATGAAAGCAGGTGTGTGTGTTTTTTTTTGTGTGTTTTTTCTCACCGTCCTCACAAAATCCTCAAATCAAAACAGAGATGCAGACAAACTTTACATCACTTAGCCATGCTAAGTCAGAAAGTAAAACACCACCATTCATTTCAAAAGTGTATTAAAGCATGCCTTTTTTGTGAATTAAAATAGAGTTGGCATACACTATTATATTAGTTTCAGGTACACAGCATAGCAATTTGACATTTATGAATCTTATAATGCAATCAACACACTAAGTCCAGGGAGCATCCTTCCCTGAGAGCATGTCTTCTTTAGCAAAGCAGTGACAAAAATTAAGACAAGTGAAAGTAATACTAATAGCTGCAATGAAATACTTTATAAAAGATATCCTTTTACATGTAGCGTTGGATGCACAGTTGAGTTTGAATATTATGTTAGATAATATAAGTTCATATCGGTCTGAAAAGAAAAAAGTATCTTTTTACCTAAAAATATTCAATCTCTTTCATGAGAAGCCTGAACTACTGCGTATAATTTGTGGTTATTGTATGTAAGTATATTGATGCTAATTGAGTACTAAACTATATATACATGTTTTATTCTAGGCGCAGATTAGGTCTTTCCCAATATAATTAACATTTTATCGTTTTCATAAAGTTGAGAGATGTGGAAGCCCTCTAGGCATGGTTGAGGGAAGATCTGAATTGGATACCAAGGCAATTCTTATCCTATTGCATAGTGACTGTGAGGGGCTCCTAGAGAGCATTTGTGAACAAGGCTACTGTCTGAGTGCCAATCTCTCTGGCACTTTTTAAAAAAATATATTTTATTGATTTTTTTACAGAGAGGAAGGGAGGGAGATAGAGAGCCAGAAATGTCGATGAGATAGAAACATCGACCAGCCGCCTCCTGCACATCCCCTACCCGGGGATGTGCCCGCAGCCAACGTACATGCCCTTGACCAGAATCGAACCTAGGACCTTTCAGTCCACAGACCGACACTCTACCACTGAGCCAAACTGGTTTCGGCTCTCTGGTACTTTTACTGTCAGTGGCTACAACCAGACCATCTCCTTATCTTGGTAATACCAATGCCCACCATAGCTCATAGTAAAACTTCGATGAATATGGAAAGGGAGAAATAAAAAAGGCAACAAAGTAGGGAAAGAGGGGAAATATGATGATAAAAGAAAATAACATGGTGAAAAGCTCTTGATTGTTGTCCAAATTTTGCCAACTAGCAATATAACCTTAGGTAAATTACCTAACCCTTGTCTTTCATCTCTAAAATAAAGAATGTCTATTAAAGGATCTCCAAGATTCCTTCCAGCTTATACTTTGCTTATATACTTTTTCTCATTACAGAAATATTACTTTAGCAATTTAATGTGCATTCCTCTCAATATGTTGACTAAGCAGAATACAAATATTCAAGCACGATGTTGAAATGCATACATTCATGGGATCCCCATTAGAAACTAGTATAATCAATGATTTTAAGTTCTTACATCATCTTTATAATCATAAAAGTTAAAGAAATATAACCCCACTCTTAAATACCTGAGCCCAAGGGGAAAGAATTAGACAATTAAAGTTTTTCCAATTTTGTCCAATGGATCCTGAATTCCTTGATTCCATGGTATTAAAATGAATTATAGAGCACACTAAAGAATCCTTGAAGGTTGAAAGTGAAGCCTATCCACACTGTTAACACTCATTGCCTCGTGGACTGAACTCTGGAGCTCCATTTTGCTCTTAACAGAACAGTCTCACATGCAAAAGACAAAGGGTCAAAGGAAGAATTCGTAGCAACTCTATCATAAACACAGTTTACAAATAAACTACAAGCTTCCCCTCTCCTTAGTTTGTATTCAGATTATGTCCTTTGAGGGATATGCTCATTTGTCCCCAAGGAGAATAGTCTTCCATCATCTATCAGTATTAAGTGGTCTTACTCAAATGTGTTCCTCATTTACCTTCATTTCACTTACCTCTTATACAAAAATTTTCAATATATCTTTAGTAACAGAATTCACAGGATGGATGATCTTGTAAATGCCAATGAATTTACTCTCAGTAACTATGCTAGCCCCTGCAAAAAAGTCAATGTTTGCTAACTATGAAATAAACACTATTTTATTTGCAACCAAAACACCTCAGAAAGAAAGTGTTAAGAAAAATAGTCTCCTTCCAACCAATTCTTCACTACCAGCATTCTATTTACATTTTACTCTGCAAATCTCTTCTCTGCCTACCTGTGAGTGCCTAAAAATATTTAGGATTCATCCAGCATAAGAAAAAGTCTTGGTAATATAAATTATTGCAGTCCATTTCATTTGTATTATATTGCATTAACTTGTGCAGAACAGTTAGACAAGCTATGTACTCATCTTTACTTGAAATTGAAGATAACACCTGGGAGGTTTACATATTAACATAATATATCATTTGCATCAGCTATTCCATTGAAGTTTTATAATCAAAGCTAAATCAATTAAAATAGATAAATCTCTAATAAAGTTTAACTCCAAACCAAATTTAAGCATCGCTCATTGCCTGGGGAATGAGCAAGGATACCTGAGGCCAAATTCACTTAATTGTTTCAGGAAAAAGCCCTGGGTTTAATCACATACTTCTTCAAAGGAATTCCGGACAGTTTTCATTAATTAGCTTCCTTCCTCAGTTATTTTGATATAATTGAAAATATTTTACATCCTTTATCATAGGTGAAAAGCTGATTTATTTATCTATATATTTATTTGTTTATTGATAAACTGCAGGCTACCTTGGACAGTTTCCACCACAGGAAATAGGTGAATCAAGATGGCTAGGTGGAAACCGGTTTGGCTCAGTGGATAGAGCATTGGCCTGCAGACCAAAAGGTCCCGGGTTCGATTCCGGTCCAGGGCATATACCGTGGTTGCGGGCACATCCCCAGTAGGGCGTGTGCAAGAGGCAGCTGATCAATGATTCTCTCTTAGATGTTTCTAACTCTCTATCCCTCTCTCTTCCTCTCTGTAAAAAAATCAATAAAAATATATTTAAAAAAGAAAAAGAAAAAAAAGATGGCTAGTACATTTGTACTCCCTTCTGTTCAAGGGCCCCAAGTGCCTGAAACTGAGGACAGTATCAATCCCTACACACTGATTTTCCCTACACATACATGCCTATAGTAAAGTTTAAGTTATAACTTAGGCACAGAAAGGTTAACAATCATAGGTAATAATCTAATTGAAAAGAAACTGAC
Source organism: Pipistrellus kuhlii (assembly GCF_014108245.1). Taxonomy (NCBI): domain Eukaryota; kingdom Metazoa; phylum Chordata; class Mammalia; order Chiroptera; family Vespertilionidae; genus Pipistrellus; species Pipistrellus kuhlii. Next base: position 4,238,866 of record NW_023425573.1, on the reverse strand, counting down.
AAACTTACGTCACCTAATATAAACAAACTGCCTGTAACAATTTGTACATCAAGTTTATATATTTTGTCTGTTTTTGCCCACCGTATTACCCGAAGAGTAATATCAGTTCAAAAGCTTTGGAAACTGCACTAAAATGTCTGAATCTTTGATTTTATTTGCTGGGCAACTGCAGACTTTAGATTACTTGGGACACAATTATACGTTGGCAATTTTGAAAATTATTTTAAGATTCTTTTAATTTTTAAAGAGCATTTATTTTAAAATTCAGCTCTTGTTTTCCTCTCTGACTCTTAGTTCACTTGATCAGACTGAGACAGCCAAGAAGGGAAAAGTTCAGAGTAGCACCGTCACAAAGATGGTGGCACCTGGAGCTAATAAGGAGGGAATAGGCTACATGACTTCCACACCCTCAAAGATGTTGGAGCCCACAGCCACAGGATGGCAATGCCCATTCCCTGCAGCCCAGCCAGGTGGCAGGCATGCAGTAACTCCAGGACCGCCTCCAGGCGAGCTTGGCCACACCATGGGCCTGCCTCCATAGGCCCCCAGTCCCCTCAGCCTCCCAGCAGCCATGGACCAGCCCACAGCATAGGCAAGCCTTGGATGGCGGCTGCCCAACTGTTCAGGTCCCCCAAGGTTCAGGTAACCAGGGCAGGCATAGGTGGCAGCAACAGAAGGCATCATGTGATAGGGCATCACCTTCCCATGATCACCGGGTGGCCTCCCACCCCTGAGGACTCCCGGACTGTGTGAGGGGGGAAGCTGGCTAAGGGACCCCCCTCAGTGCGTGAATTTTCATTTTCATGCACCAGGGCTCTGGTCGTTTTAATATCTCCTATAATATTCCTTATACTTGATTTCTACTGTTAATAGGTCAGTAATTTATCAACAAACCATTTTATTCAAGTCAAAGTACTTCCATTAAGTACCTATGATGTAAAACATCAGCCACTTTGGAGGCTAGAATTTAAAATAATATAAACTCTTATTTTCAAAAGTTTTACTTTCTAGTAAATGAGATAAAACATTAACAATGATAAATACAATACATGTAGTGAGGTAAGTTTTGTGGGAACCTAGAGGGAGATAATCTTTTTTTCCAGTCAAGATTGACCAAGACAGATATGAATAAAGGTTGGGGTGGTGGGGGGGTAGGGGGGGGAAAGCAATAGTGAACTACTAAAAAAATGACTCAATAGTACATCATAACTTTATATTCCCTAGTTTAGAACTGCCTTATCTTTGCAAAATTTAATCAGATGATCATTTATTACAAGTTATTCAATTCACTCTTTCATTACCAAATGCTAACTTATAATAGGACTGTCATACTTTAAGTTCATTTTTTTCCCCTTATGCTAGTGGACTTATTTAAGTTGGCAAGCCTGCGTAAGTTTCTCCTCTATGAATATATCAGCAGAGAAAACTCGAGTCTTGAAATAGCCTGATAAAACAACAACTGTTCATCAACCACCCAGTGCATGTGACTACACCAATTTATCTCCTAATAAATGAAAGCCTTGCTATAAAATGTGTGGTTCAGAACTTTTCTCTATTTCAGCTATTTGTAAAGAGTGCTTTCAGTCCAGCTACTTTTATAGATTTCACAGCCAAATATATTGCTATACAAATAGACCAAAAGATAAAATGTGCTCTCAATCACTTAACAACAAATATTCTAATGAGATTCCTTCTCTTTCTACCTGTCCCGTTGACCCATTCACCACACAAAGTTCAACTATCTGAAAATTACACATTTCTTTCACATTGAAGATTTTCAAACATGCCTCCTTATATGTGTATATGCTATTTACACATTTTATAGATATGCTAATTTACTGAATTTATTGATTTTAGAGAGGAAGGGAGAGGGAGAGAGAGTTAGAAACATCAATGATGAGAATCACTGATTGGCTGCCTCCTTCATGCCTCCCACTGGGAATCGAGCCTGCAACCCGGGCAGGCACCCTTGGCTGGAATCAAACCCAGGAACCTTCAGTCTGAAGGTTGATGCTCTATCCACTGAGCCAAACCCAGTTAGGGCTATTCTCTTAATCATTTAAATTTCTTGCTGCTTCCTTGTCAGATTTTATTAGATCACCGCTAATTGTTATGATGTAAGCTTGTAGAGCAGCTGAAGAGCAGCTTAGCAATGTCGTATTGGCACTATCCTATGTCGTATTGGCACTAATATTTCTTCCCCATTTCACTTGTATTTATATCATTTCTCAACCCAAACCTTTTTGAAAGATCTTTATATTTTTTGAAGTGTCAGTTTCATTAAAAATCAATAATATGATCCGTAAAACCCACTTAACCAAGAACACAATCTGCAATACTCAGAAATATGCTGAAAGCAAAGTTACAGCTGAGAGAGGCACCACTGTGGACCCCTTTGCATGATGGGACCCCGCTCTTTTCTGTAAGCGCCTTGTATGGGACCTCTAACCTGCACACAAAGCCAGGACACCAGTGCCAATCACATATTAGGAAAGCTAACTGAATTTTCTTATTATTTTAAAAGACACAGATATATAAAGATAGAAATTTCAACATATGATCTTGCCATGATGAAGGACACATTGGAAACTGCTCGCCTACATTCTAAAAGAGTGGATTTCTAAAACCAGAACCTACTTCAAACTCTAGTGGCTTGCATTTGACAACTCTTTTGTCTGAATTCTTTCTTTCTTTCTTTTTTTTTCTTTTCTTTTTTTATGATATCCGAGCCTTTCAGATCCCCTCTGGCTTCTACCTTAAATGCAAGGTTTGCTGCAATTTCATTTTCCTAAAACACTGGTGCTACCATGCTCTGTTCGTGCTGTTTCCTCCATGTGGAATGGCCTCCTTCACATTCCATTGTGCTTGAAACACTAAAGTCACTTCTTGCAATTTTTCCCTTTGAACAATTTTCCAACACACCCAAGCATACTAACATACTTACCGATACACTTTTCAGTCTTGGCAAAGAAGGGTCTAGCAATTTTCAGAAATTAATTTATAATGTTAAACCAGAATATTATGTTTTAAAAATTATCCAGATTTGTATGCTGACAGTGATAGATTAATAGTTGTCTGACTGTTATAGAGTGAAGTCAGAAATACAGAAAATGAAAAAGAGGAAGGAAAGGGAAGGACAGGAGGAGAGAAAGGGGGGAGGGGAGAATGAAGGAAAAGGAAAAAAGGAGGACTGAGTGAGGGAAGACAAGGAAAGAAAGGAATTAAATCCATAGTAAAAGGATTTTTTTTTCTCATTTCCCTGCTAGGTCTATCTGTCAGTGTTTTCATTCTAATAAGTACAGCGAAATCAATCATAAACATAGGAATATGTCTAAATTACTTTCTAGAACAACGTCAGCAGAACAACTTCCAAGTCTACCTCACTAACCAAATCACCCAGCAGTAACGGGGTTCACAGTGACAACAGGAGCAAAACTTACTTAGTCATCACACAGACAGACCCTGGTGGAATTACAAGCAAATGGTATTTTATTTGTAACAATTTTTTTTTAACCAAAAAGACATACAATATCAATAGTATTTGAAATATAAAACATAAAAGTATAAATACAAATGCAAGATACAAGTTCCAGCCAAAACTGTAAATAGTTCTGTCACTCATGATTATTTTCTCCTATTTATCAAGGGATTATGTCCCTAAATGCTTTAGGAGGTAAGATGATATTTTTTTATTAACAAATAATAATTACAACTAGATTCAGAAGGACTAAATTGCACCTAGTTTATTAACATAATCAAAAACCAATTTAGATGAAGGCTTTCTCATTTTCTTATATCTTACCTAGTTCTTCTTATACATCTTTACTCCATTAGGCTACAGAGGGTGAGATTAAGATGGAAAGGCACACACAACTGTGTTTCATGTCCAATAACTCATAATTTACAATTCCAAAGTACATAGTTAATACCTTAGATATTTTAAAGTCTTAAATGGTTATTTATATTATGTTCAATCAAAGCTAAACTTTAAAGTATGAAAAATAATTTTAAAAATAATAAAAATATCTTGGGTATTTTAAAATAAATTTTACTTAAGGTAATGTACCAGGTAATAAGCTATCATTAAAGTTTAGATTTGTAAGGAACCGTACCTTCTGTGACTTCATGTTTCTCAAGGGAGTATTCTTAGTGACATTATAGATTTCTGTTTTTCATAACTTTAAAATTGTTCTTGATATGAAAGTAATAGTGTAATTATTGGTAATATTCTTTACAAATTTTAATTAGATCTTTTTTATGATAAAATGAAGCTTAATTAAAAAAATAATTTACTAGATAGAAGATATTTTCTAGAGTACAAATATGTATACTCTTAACTTATACCTATGAGCTTAGTTATGCAAATTAATTTTCACAGTTATTAGTAATATACTAAAGGCCTGGTGCATGAAATTTGTGCACTGAGCGGAGGGGTGTCCCTTAGCCCAGCCTGCACCCTCTTCAATCTGGCACTCCTCAGGGAATGTCTGACTGCTGGTTTAGACCTGATCCCTGTGGGACATCCCTCTAAAATCTGGAACTTATGACTCCTACCATTCACCTGCCTGCCTGTCTTATTGCCCTAACTGCTTCTGCCTGCCAACTTGATCACCCCCTAACCGCTACCCTGCTGGCCTGATCTCGCTCCCAAATGCCCTCTCCTCCCTGCCTGGACTCCCCCAACTACCCTCCTCTGCTGGCCAATTTGGTTCTGATTGGTCAGTTTCTATGATAGTCAGCATCTCTGGGCCTATCAACAGGCCCATATCAGAAATATGGGGCTGAACAGTAGCCCTGGTGGAGGCCTGGAGAGAAATGGAGGCGAGGCTGCTGACCAGGCTAGGAAAGAGAGAGGCAAGTGCTGATCAACAGCAGCCAGACAGGCTACAGATTAGACGCTGCTTCTCTCTTCAGGCCTTTGTGCCTGATTAGCAGCTCCCTCAGCAATCAGTGCTGGGTCACTGTGCCTGCAGCCATAGCAGTCCATGCTGGGTTGCTACTGCAACTAAGGGAAGAATGCTGCAACAACTGGTTGGCTGGGCCTCTGAATCAGTGCAGATGTGTCGGATCCAAGGTTAACTTTATATATTTGGATTGTGTTTAAGTGTGAGTTCAAAAACTATCACTATTTAATTTATGATTCATACAATTCACTATTTTTCTAATCTTGAGCAACTTTGTTTCTCTCCAAGCCTCATTCTCCTCAATTGTAAAATAGGGATACAAACCCTAGTTACAGCAAAGTGGAATTTATAATTCCATATCACATTGACCATGCAGACAACTGACCTGGCCTACTTGAAATTTACTTTTCTAAAATAAAAAACCATGCATAAATTGAATGATTATTTTCTTCTTTCATTAATATAAACTCTAAGATGGCATTGCCATTTTTCCAAGTTTCTTTTTTATTCAATATCCCCATTGATTTCTTGTTTAAATAGAACCATGACCATAGGAGAGATCCCTAAAGGTCATTTCTCTGCTTTGGAACAATAAAATCACAGGAAGATAAGAGAATGGTTTACTAGATGACTCACATTAATTGCATGGGTCTTTAGAAATATGTTTACATTAGAGGGCCCATGCACGAAATTCAGCATGCGTAGGGTCCCTAGGCTTGGCTAGTGATCAGGGCCCATCAGGGCCTTCCAGCTAAAGCCATGGTCTTCCTTCATCCCTCACCACCTCCTGGTAGTCAGTACACATCATAGCGAGCAATCAAACGCCCAGTCTCCTGGTCGAACTCCCAAAGGGACACTTTGCATATTAGCCTGTTTTATATATAGATATATAGATGGGTGGAGTCCCTGTAAGCCTTCTCTTGGTCTTCTTGCAAGAAAGTTGGAGAAAAGTCTTAAATCAGGGGTCCTCAAACTTTTTAAAGTGGGAGCCAGATCACGGTCCCTCAGAGAGCTGGAGGGCCGGACTATATGAACTACTAATTCCTACTGTAACACCTCGGCTGCGCTCACTGCCCAAAAAACCTGGCGGGCCAGATCAGACTCCTCTGCGGGCCGCATGTGGCCCGTGGGCCGTAGTTTGAAGACGCCTGTAAATGTTACCAATTACTATGCAGTATGTTCCCCCAGCAAAGCATTTTTTTTTTCTTTTTTAACTTTAGCCACATATTTGATTGAAAAGCTTTCCCAATACCAAATGAATTAGTCATTTGAATTTTACAACTGTAATTGATTTAGACAACTGTTGCCTAATGTCATTCTTTATATTGGCCCTATGTTCCAATGTTTCTATTTGTTCCTTCATAGTATCCCTAAAATATAGTGTATAGTTGTACAATATTTCTTCTTGATTCAATTTTAAATAGTAAGAGGAAAACTTAGTTTTCTTATCCTCTCCCTCAATTATGCTAAGCATTGAAATTCCTCCATCAAGACCACCATCTCATATTTTTTTTCTACTTTTCAGCTGTTAGTAGGAACCAATAATTGGGATTAGCCAGTGGGTGATTTGCCATGCTATACAGCATATTGATAATCCTGGCAGAGGAGCATTTTAATGGCATTCCCTAGTTACTTCATGCACAAAACAAATGTCTTTGGTGCCTGTGGTTAATAATATATTAAAATAGTACTGCATTCACTGTTATAACTCCATCCATGTTTTATGTGAATGTTTTCCTCAGAAACAGAGCTCTATTCATTTTAGTAGTATGGATTTGGTATATGAAATTAGGGTACAATAGAATCATTTATCTCTTAGCTTGTATTAACTACCAAATTTATTGTACAAATTAGCAACATCAATAAAAATGATATCAATAAGTAAAGAAAATCAGTTTAATTAATTTAGGGGAAAATACATACAATATTCATATTAATGCTTATTAAATCCCCTTAAAGTTCTTTATAAAATAAAAGAATTTATCATACTATTTCCAATCATGAATATGCCAGGCAGTAAACAATTCTTAGTGGGCATTTGAATAAATGTCTAGTCAGGAAATGTGAGAGTGGATTATTGTGTGGGCAGTGAATCGTATAATGCTTTAAAAATTTATATTGCGTTATTATAATAAAAAGCCATAAAAATGTCTTTGGGTTTAACACAGGGCTGTAGAACTTCCTGCAACTTCAATAATATATTTGTGTATGTTGTAGGCATCCTACTTCTTTTTTTTTTTAATATAAATGTTTCTAGAAGGTTATCTTAATATTCACAGTATTTTGAAATACTGTATTTTCCACAAGATTCAATAAGATTTTTCTGAATGCTTACCACGGGCATAGCATTGCACTGAGCTGTGAAGGCAATAACAAAAATAATGATAATATAAAAGGACTATTCAGACTATCCCCAATTTAGGAAAATTCAATGCCTAACAATTTGTCAAATATAATATACCCAGCCTGTTACAGCCATGTTATTTGAAGCAGGCAGGACGTTCACAAATAAATTTAGAATCAGTATCACTCAGTCTGCTTCTTGGGTGTTACAATGAAAAATCCAGCCTGAACATGAAAATGGAATCTTGGACAAGCCTCTCTTAAGGATGTCAGATGCTGCAAAGTTTAAAAGATAAAAAACACAAGAGGTCACTAATGAGAATAAGGTATAACTCAATATGAGTATCAGGAAAGCAGTTAGTAAATCCAGATTTTTTGGGGGGACTGGAATATTTTAACATTATACAAAAATACATTAAATGGTGATATTATTTAATTATATAAAGACTTAAAATGAGAAAATTTATTTGAAATGCAAAGTCTCACATATAGATTTTTAAATGGTTTTAAGAATTCACCATTATGTGAAGTAAGTAAAAATGCTTCTTACTATCTTTAAGTATATTTTCTTCTAGTATATATCTTGGGTGCTATTTTCATATTTAATTTTAAATATAATTGGGAAAACATAGATGTTTACATTCTTTCATCAAATAATTGTGGTTTTTTCCAACACACACACACACACACAAAACAATGTATCTATACAGGTATGTGTAACTTGTCAGTCTAGAAACTACTTTCTTTTATTTTTTTTTTCTCATATATTTTATTGATTTTTTTTACAGAGAGGAAGGGAGAAGGATAGAGAGTTAGGAACATTGATGAGAGACTAACTTTGATCAGCTGCCTCCTGCACACTCCCTACTGAGTATGTGCCTGCAACAGAGGTGCATGCCCTTAATCAGAATCAAACCTGAAACCCTTGAATCCACAGGCCAACACTCTATCCATTGAGCCAAACTGGTTAGGGAGAAACTACTTTCTTTTAGACACAAGAATTATACCCATTTAACCCTCTTTAATTCAAAAGCACAGTTCAAATAGTCTTGGATAGCACACTGAAAGAAGGAATAGAATTTAGCCAAAGTGAACAACAGCAAAAATAATGTAATTAACAGAGAAGACACTCCTAGGAAACAGAAGTCATTTTACAAAGAATACATTGAATTCCTAATGATTCATGAAGCTGTGCACAGTAACATGACTATCCAAAACTGCAGAGTCTAAGATGCCTACAAACCAATCCATTAAGGCCTTTGACTTTCTGAGAATCTGCTGATGTGGATATTAAAAGCTCTCAATGACCACAGCCATCATTCCAACAGAGAACAGTGGGCAACATGGAAAACAGAACAGGAAGTCTGAGGAGAATTTAGCCATTCCCTTTAGACACGCCTATAAAAGGGATTCACTGATTTTGTTGCTGTTGTTGTATTTTCTAGACACATTATGTCAGACCAGAATGAGAATGCTTTGTAATCAGCTGTATTTAATAACTAGAGGCCTGGTGCATGGATCTGTGCACACTGAAAAGAAATTAATTAGAAGAAATATTTTAGAGGCAAGGAAGGGACTGTGGGAGGTTGACTCCAGGGCAAGTCCAGCCAGTCTTGCCCGGTCCCATTCTGCCAGAGCCCAACAGCTGGCTAAACTAGTGATTGTCTGTCCCCTGGCGGTCAGTGCACATCATAGCAACTAATAGCACAGTTGAATGGTCCTACACTTAGCATATTAGGCTTTTATATATACAGGTGTTTGTCAATCAAATGCAATTTTTGTTCCATTGTTTGATTTATCAAATTTTGTGGTCTAAGTTTTTGAGTTAAAGAACTTGCTTGGAAACTTTAAAAAAATAGATATCTAATCCTTTTAACATACGGTATATCTATTCAGGTGAACTCTGATACATGATTAATAATAATGCTTAAGTATAAATTCGGTTGAAATCTCAGTAGCTTCCCATTGCCTCTAAGACTAAAATCCAAGTTCAACATTGCTTTTTAGGTCCTTGCCATTTTATCCAGGCTTCTAAAAATTTCACTCCTCAAAATTATGCAGAAAAACTTTATTCCTCAAAGTTACTTCATGTGCTGTGCTTTCCCACAGCCCCTGCACATGACTGCCCGGGTCTCAGACCCTGCACCTATTACATGGCCTCTCTGCACCCTCTACACCCCTTTATACGGAATTTCCTTCAGGTCTCATGCAATGTTATTCCACCCACATGTCTTCCCAGCTGCCAAGACTGGACCAAGAGAAATGTCTTTGCATTGTGTACTCCCATATCCTTTCCACCACAGAGCATATATGCACCAGGGAATACCTTTGAATACATTAGCAATGAAGGAAGTTAAAAAGGCATTTGATATTCATTGTGGTCAATTTAATAGGCTTTGGGAGAATAGCACAAATAGTATTCTTCTTTTGTACATTGTATTCTTGAGTGTACACCTGATTCAATATGTTCTTTGCCTTGCCACCCTAACAGAAGGGTTGGTTCTACAGAAAACATCCATTTTTTGCTTCGGAGACCAGGAAGGTACGCACTAATTAGTATCATTATTTCTTTCTAATATTCTAAAAATAATTTAAAATAATTTTACCAGGTAGGCCTTATCTCTTTATTTTGTTATTTATTTGCAAGACTTCATATATTTTTATAAAGTTAAAATTGTTTATCATTATATTTTTATGTGGCAAAAACATCAAATTAAGTTTAGATATTAGACTTAGTTTTATTATTTATTGGCCCCTGGTAACTACTGATAATAGGATATATTCCTGTATTGGGCATTATTCAAACCTGAACAACATTTTTGGAGCCTCCCTTTTCCTAATTTAAGAATGAAAGGCGCCTGCCTGGCCAGTGGTGCTCAGGAGTGTGGCTCACTGGGTGAGCATGGGTCTATGAACCAAGAGGCCACAGGCCAATGTCCAGTTGGGCCCAGATTGTGGACTCCATCTCCAGTGTGGAGTGTGCAGGAGGCGGCTGATCAATGAGTCTCTCTCATCATTGACGTGTCTATCTCTCTCCCGTTTCCTCTCTGAAATCAATAAAAATATATATTTTTTAAAAGAATGAAAGCTGGTAGAGTATTTATAACAAGGCATTACCTATTTTTGCTAGTTATGCCTACAGGGAGTGATTACCACATGTATTTAACCAGAGGAACCCCATTAGAAACTGAAAGCACCCACTGTTAAAATCTAATTAAGGTTTTCCCCCAAGCTGTACATTGACTTGTTCAGTAAGAAAAAAAATATTAAAAAATATTTGCTTAAGACTGCGCGTTTAAAAAAATATTTTCTAGATAATTTGCACAATCTTTTATGTGCAAATCCTGATTATTCAGACCTTTGGTTTGTTCAAAACATAAATGTCTTGCTGAAACAAAGATGGACTCTGAATGACAAAAAAAAAAAAAAGACCAAAAGGAGGTTTCCATTGGATTTGTAACGTGGACGGTCTCTCTTGGTGAAGGCCAAACATCACTGAGAGACTTGGACCCACCCCTGGCCTTTGTTTAGTCATGAAACAGAGTTTGGAAGCAATAGAAAGAGAAAATCTGCAATGTACAGTCACCCAACTGAAGAGATAAGGGGAACAGAGTATCGGCCAAGTGCCCAGCTGCCCTGACTGCAGATTTAGATGAGGTCTTTGTCCTCTAATCAAAGAAGTGATGGACCAAAATTCCTTCCTGGTCAAGCATTCTAAAATTCAAGGCGGCATCAGGAACACTGAGCCACTCCATAACAGACAAGTGTATTTAATGTATTCAAATGTATTCAAACTACTGTTACCTTTTTAAAACTTCTCCAGGCCCTCTGGGAGCTTGTGCTACATGTACTATATAGGATGTCCCAAAAACTGAGTACACACTTTTACCAGCTGGTAACTCACTTACCGCTCTCTCCTTTTCATGTTTAACTGGTATGAAATAATGGGTAGAACCAGACTAAGCATTGAACAAAGAAAATTTATCCACTAGACTTTTTATGGGGATACATAAAAGGTAAACTTTATGGTACAAAACCAGCAACAGCTGACAAGTTGAGGAGGCACAAATACTGAATGAAAAGATTCTCCATGTTTGAAATTCCGCTACTTTGGGATATCAGCCGTTTCAGGTTGAAAACAGGTATTGGGAAAAAAAAAAATTCATTTCTACAGATGATTTTACATTTTGAAAATGAACTGTAAGTTAATAAACACCGACTTTATAATCAAAGTGTGAATAAATTTGTGGGTCACCCTATACATAGCATTTACTGTAGCAAGTATCCTACCCAAAATCTAAGTCTTGATTTCTAAAAAAAAATTCAAACAATCAAAAGTATTGAAATTGAAACCATCTGTAAAAGTTTACAAAAGGAAAAACATGTATCTTAATAAATACTTGGCAAAACTGCTAAATATTAAAATCAAAGTGAACTACCGTATATTCCGGCATATAAGTCGACCCCCTAATTTTACAGTTAAAACGTAAGTTTAGGCCTATATTCGCTGTATGAGACTACCCCCACGTCTAAGGCAACACCAGTTTTTTTTTTAATTAAATTTTTAATGAATGACATTTTTCAAACATACCGTAATATACCGTACATTGATACAATAAATGGAAGGTCTCTTCACAAATGGCAATGCCATGAACTTGACCGAGAAACAAGAAATCCAAAAGAGAACATTAACAAAGATGGCATCCTTGCAGTGATTGGTGCGTGATCGAGTTGGAAAATTCATTTAGCGGCATATCCAGACGATTTTTGGGATCGAGTTAGAAAATTCGTTTAGCGACATATCGAGACATTTTTTGGAATATACTCGGTGTATAAGATGACCCCGATTTTCCGCTGACTTCTTTTCATTTCCAAAAGTCATCTTATACGCCGGAAAATATTGTACTTGTATATTGGTGAGAAGTCTTCAAGCAATTAGCAAACAAGCATGCACTAATAAGGATTTGTTTTTTAAAATTTGTCAGAATCATTTCTATTTGGAAATTATTTCTTTATAAATTGGCCAAAATAAGGTATGCTTTTATTTATTTTTTGGTATAATAAAACTTGGCAAATTTTTTGATGAAATAATACACTAACATGGATTAAACCCTGTGTGAAGAAAATAAACTAATATATCCCATTGGTTTGTCCCCAATTTTATATTTTCAAATATTCAGGTCAATGTATTATAGAAAGAAGAATTATCAAAATTAAGATGTTTTATAAACGTCTCAATTAATATAATAGACATTTTATAATTTCCTGAGTTTCATCATATCCAAATGTGTGGTGGTGGTGCTGGTTTTGTAGTAATGTAAGTGTGTATACCCAATGCATATGATCATATTTTTGTCTATGCTAAGTCATTTTAAAAGGATTTCATGTAGGAGGAATAGTTACATATAAAACAATGAGTCTGCATAGGTTTATACCAATGTAATATCTAAAGTAAGCAGAATGTTTCTAATAAGTAATGTTATAGTTGAATTGTTATAAAATATAGTTTTAATGTCAAATACTATATAAAATTTTATGTTGTAGACATAATACATGATATCTATGTATCTGTATTAAATTATAAATTCTACCATATTTTCCAGCGTATAAGACGTCTTTTGAAGTGAAAAAAAAGCCTGCTCAGATTGGCCAGAGTCAGAGAGGCGGTCTATTAAAAAAAGAACTGGTGTTGTCTCAGAAGTGGGGGGTAGTCTTATATAGCAAATATAGACCTAAACCTATGTTTTAACTATAAAATTAGGGGGGTCGTCTTATACGCCGGAAAATATGGTACATATCAGCCATGTTTATAAACATTATTATCAAATATTCCTTAAAAATGCTATACCATTGGTGCAATGTTAACTTTCTTCATTTGTCATAAGTAAAATAGGTATCTATTCTCTCTCTTTCTTGTTCTTTCTTCCTCTCTCTCTCTCCCCATGCCTTCCTCCCTTTCTCCTACTAAATACTAAGTATAAGCTAATGAATTCATTAAGTATCAGGAAAAAATGTATACGGTATGGTCTGTTTTCATACATTGTGTCCATCTTGAGATTATTCTACACACACACACACACACACACACACACACACACACACACACAATTGCCTGAGTTTAGATAAAATACATTATCTATTAAGTTCAAATATACCTAAGCATTGCAAATATGCTTTCTATTAGAAATCACTAATGACTGAAAAATCAGAACAGACTTTGTTAGATAAATAACCACTTTTTAAAAATTTGTAAGAGAAGCTTTTGTTTTCTTGCTTAGGGTACAAAATGGCACTAATCTGTGGAAGAAAGATCTCTCTAACTAATATCACTGGTCAATCTAATGCCTCTGTGTTAATACACAAATTCCAAGTCTAACTTTGTGATTTCTTAAAAAATAATTTCATAACCATAATATGTTGGGGTTGTTGTGAGGATTAAGTGAGATATAAATATATTATCTTTTATAATGTGATATACTACATAGCCTATCGTTACGTAGTATGTGTGTGTATAGATTAATCTCAAGATGGACACAATGTGTTTTTAGGTGGTAATGGAGAGATAAGTAGATTAAACATTTGTCATGTTCATGTTATCTATTGTTATTAATAAGAAAATATTATAAGTTACTACTGTGATTACACTAATATCAATTTTTCTTTAATGGGGAGTGAAATAATAAAAATTTCAAGTATTATTCATGCTGATATTTAAGCATTTAACAAAAATATTTTATAATGAAAATGTTGGGTTATATCCCAGGCTCTATGTTTTTCATTTCTTAGGGTGTTTCATTTTTAATTAAACCAGCAAAAATCTTTCCATAGAGACATAATTAGATTTTATGAGTATTTAATAACTGATAGTATATTCTTTTCTGAACTACAGCAGACTTTATTACATAGGAAAATTAGTTTTCTCATATAACTCTATGCTCCTCATTTATCTGATTTTATTGACTGCCTTAATTAAAGTGACAAAATATATTAGTAATTGATTTTGTGATAAAGTAAGTAATTGTTATTAATTAGTTTTTAAATCATTAGCAGAAATTAATTTTCTACTAGCTTTCCTTTTTGTTTTGTTTTTTGTGTTTTTTTTTTAATTCATACACTTTGATCATGATATATAAAACAGTGATTCAACTTCCCTTGGACAGATGAAGGTACAAAAGATCCCTTTTTCCCCGATTTTTTTCAAAGCCAGTGGTGATCTCTTGATAAGTCTTAAACACTCCTTAACTCTACTCTATGTCAAGAGCTGCAGGTGCCTTGAACTAAGAGCTATGTGAAGTTAAACAATTGACTATAGAAGAAGAATCAGGAAAAAAAAAAACATGTAAAATAGCATACGCACAGAGACCCCCAACTTTACTGCTTTGTGAATAATCATGTTCATTTATACCCTGAAATAAATGCCTACAAATGGATCACTTCCTTTTAATTTCTTTTGCTACTACTTATAAACTCTATTTAGATTTGAAATTGATTTCTGTGTTTTTAAATTTTCTGATCCTTTGGTATTAGAACTATCGTACTGACTCTAGGAAGTTTCGTTTGATGATCAGCAATACATCAATCATTGCTTCAATTTTGTTATTTAAAAGATTTCTCTTTATCTGAGACCACATAACATGACCCTGTGGAAATTAAATGTCATATGCTGTCTCTAGCTACAGTACAGGAGTAACTAATAGAACACTTGAGGGACTTTGTAATTCCACTCTGAAATACATGCTATATACAGTTTCTAATCTTATGACTTGTTTGTCTGAAAAGGAAGACTTCATAACTTCACTTGTAAAAATTAATAAAAAAAATAATGCTAGCATTTATCCTTCATGTTTCTCATCTCAATAAAAAAGGAAAAATGTATCAGATAAACTTTACATTGATACCTGTCAATGTTTTTACATCCTCCTAGCATATGGCCAGGAGTTATTACTACATCGACACTAAGTTTAAATGGCCAACCATATACCGTATTTTTCGGACCATAAGACGCTCCGGACCATAAGACGCACCAGTTTTTAGAGAAGGGAAATGAAGAAAAAAAGATTCTGAAACAAATAGTGTCCTAAAATATTTTATGTGCATTAAAACCCAACATCACAGTCATAAACACATGTAATCAACCCTGTAAAGTAAACAGCAGCATTTAGAACCATTTTAGAGCCGGGCAAGCACACAGAGACCACACAGAGCCAGGCAAGTAAAAAAACTTTTTTTTTAAAGTATATGTGTAGGCTATATTTGGACCATAAGACGCAGGGACTTTTTCCCCCCACTTCTGGGGGAAAAAAGTGCATCTTATGGTCCGAAAAATACGGTAATTTAAATATTTCTATCAATTAATTGCATTTAAACGCTGTTTGTTGCTTTTTTCAGACTATCATGTGAATGTCAAGATATGGGCAATGGTTATTTAAGAAAAGGATCACTGTCTCACTTCATACCAATAAGACATAACTAAACTTTTTCAATTATTTTAAGTTCAGTTATTTCTTTGTATTGCTCACATGTCCTGAGATTACTGTCTCTTTCCCAAATATGCGAGAGTTCTGTATTTTCTACCTTCAAACGGAATGGTTTCATAGGTTGTTCTGTTTGTTCGCTGGGAACGTTATTTATTTCCCATGACCATTAATCAGTGTCGCTTGTGCTAAGAAGCTATGCGGGGATTTCTGCCTAATGACCAAGGAATCGGAATTTATTGGTGGGGAAATCTTCAGCTACAGCCACTAACCTGCTATTAGCGCAATCCTGAACAGCTCATTGCCACAGGGGGATGTGCACGTTCAATGTGGCTTAAATGGGGACCACATTATAGAAGAAAAAGTTATTTGTTTATCCTTCCCTGACAGAGCTCAGGCAACAGAATAAACTTCCAACATCACAATAAGAAAGAAAGAAAAAAAACAAAAAAAAAAAAACCTCTGACAAGATGAAATAGCATCTCTTTCTTGTTAAGAAGTGTTATGAAGCATTCAAACTAATATGTACAAATAACTTCATCCAACATTATCGATACCGTATGAGGCAACAGACTATCCATAACCAGGCTCATATAAAAATGTACATAACAAAGTTCCAGTAAAGAAGCAAATAAGAAAAATTTAGCCCCTTATGTAATACCTTAATTAAAAAATTGAAAATAAAGAAAAGAAAATTTTAGCCTCATGTTAAGCAGTGTGAATGTTAAAAAGGGCATCCTTGGCAGTATCTTGGAATTTACACCTTGTAATTTTGGTAAACATTTATAGATCAGTTCCTAAAGAAATAAGATTATTTTACTGTTATTTTTTTTACTATTAAAAGAACAAACAAACAAAAAGCATGATCAAGAATAACCCTGTATCAACCATGTAGGCTGGGTACATGCTCTCCTCTCGCCCCACTGACAGCTGTAGTTATATGACCAAAAGATGATGCTCAGGTAAATAAATAAGTCCAAGATACAACTATATTAAAGCAAAATATATCAAGAGGTTCTAGAAACTAGAAAGCAGATGGAATCAACTCTAGCGATAGACCCAAAGAAGCAAGAACCCAAAATTCATGCAGGAGAGGGTTCCAGGTGTCACAGTGGCTCAAGGTCACTGCAGGATGGAGCAGCTGGTCAAAGCACAGAGGTCTGCACAAGAAGTTTCTCCAGAGGGGTGACATGTATTATAGTACTCTATCTGAAGCCAGTTAGAGCTTTACGATTATCACTCCATCCCTAAACCTATATGCTTGTCATAAGCAGAGGACAACAGCCAATCTTGATCTGAGGTAAACTGAAACCCAATGGCAAATCATAACAAAAATAAAGTATAAAGATAAGATGATCATACAACAAGGCAGATATTTGAGAGAAAAAAAGTAGCCTTTATAACACAGGCAACCTATGCACAGAAGTAACATGAAAGAAAAAAAGAAAAAGTTGAAAATAAGCATAGTGAACATTTCAGGGGAATGAAGAGATTGATACATTTCCATAAATCAATAGCAGAGTGTGATGAAGGAAAAAAAAATAGAAGTCTTGGGAGATTTGGAAAAAAAATTGTCAAAACAAAAATCTCAGTTGGCCAGCTAAATGGCAAAAATAAGGTGCAATGATAAGGCAAATAGAGATTTGGAAGACTGAGCCAAAGCATCCCCCCATAAATGAAGAAAAAAAGAAACATTTGTTTAGGTCAAATAAGTAGCAATGCACATGTTAAACAAAAATCTAAAATTAAAGTCCTAAAGGGAAGGGGAATGGGGTTAAGAAGACTGGGAAAGGAAATGTTCACCTTTTCCTCTATCTTAAAATATAATATAGATTATCCCCAGAAATGTATACACACACTTTAAATAATTATAAAGGCAGTGTTTAGTACAATGCATTTTATTATCAACATTGAACTATTTAAAAATTGCTTAAAACAATATATCACTGAAGTAAAATTTTTAAATATATTTTTATTGATTTCAGAGAGAAAGGGAGAGAGAGAGAAACAATGGTGAGAAACATCATTGACAGGCTGCCTCCTGCATGCCCCCAGGACGTGGGGTTCTAGCCTGCAACCAGGGCATGTGCCTTGACCAAAAATTGAACTGTAACCAGCTGGGTTATAGTTGGATGCTCTGATCTATGCTGGCTGAGCAGCTAACATTTTTTAAAATGTGATATTCCATAAATAAAATCAGGCTTTAGAATAAATAAATCACAATGTTAGAAAAATACTGCAATACCTTGTTTTAATTGAAAGAAGTAAATTTCGTACTCATCAAAAACCTTAACTACTACTTAAGTGAAATCCTTCCTTCAAAACAAACAAATAAAAATATTGCCATTAAAAACCAGTCTGTCTGAGTATCATCTCAATAACCCAAGGTTGCAGGTTCAATGCCTGGTCAGGATACATATAAGAATCAACCAATGAATGCATAAATAAGTGGAAAACAAATTGATGTTTCTCCTTCTCACTTCCTCTCTCTCTAAAAATCAATCAATCATTAAAAAAAAATAAAGACTATAAAGAAAGAAAAATATGAGGGGCTGGGGAGAGAATAAAAATGTTGTACATTTATTTCATTTCTCATATACATTGATTATTGCCAATTCTATATAATAAAGAGTTAATATGCTACTTAGACCAAACAGCAGAACAACTGTCTTGACGACTTTCTGCATGACCTTCCAGACAAAGCTAGGGCTGGGAGAGATGAGCCCCTGGCACAAATTTCGTGCATCAGGCCTCTAGTAGTATATAATTTGACAAACCACCTATGGTAAAATATTAAAATAAGTCTGAGGAATTTTTTAAATTAAGAAAACAGAAGTTATGAAATTCAACCCTAAAGTATTAGCATAACAAAGAGTTGGAAAATGGGTTTGAGATGGATCGTGGGGGTCCTTGAATGACATCTTAAAGAACCTTGGCGTATGTAATCACGCTGTTCACCACAATTCAGTGCAGGGGTTTGAGGAACAGGTGACATGACTGGAACAATTGTTTTAGTAACAATGATATTAAAGTTTGTAGACTATCTTTTCAGGAGAAGACAGAGAGTTTACAAATCAAAACAGGAATTCAACCCAGCCAGTGTGGCTCAGTGGTTGAGCAGTGATCTATGAAACGGGAGGTCATGGAATTGATTCCTAGTCAGGGCACATGCCTGGACTGCGGGCTCCATCCCTAATGGGAGACATGTAGGAGGTAGCCTATCAATGATTCTCTCTCATCATTGATGTTTCTATGTCTCTGTCCCTCACTCTTCCTCTCTAAAATCAATAAAAAAAATATTTTTTAACAAATATACGAGTTCAGACAGATTCAACAAAAGAAAATGAGATCAAGAAGCGGAGGAAGGGGAAAATTGGGAGATGAGATGTTTGGAAAGTAAGTAGTTAGAAATGAAGGAGAGGAATGGTGAAAAGGCACGAAAAAATAATGTTTCTATGTTGATTAGCTAGGACAGTGATCGGCAAACTCATTAGTCAACAGAGCTGAATATCAACAGTACAATGATTGAAATTTCTTTTGAGAGCCGAAAATTGACTTTTGCGCATGGGCCATGAAGTTTCAATCTCACTGAATGTGTGCGTGCACATGTGGCATTTTGTGGAAGAGCCACACTCAAGGGGCCAAAGAGCTGCATGTGGCTCATGAGCCACAGTTTGCCAATCACTGAGCTAGGAGAATGGTAATAACATTAAAAGTGACTGACGCAGAGAAATTAGAAGCATGAATCAAAGAATTCAAAAATGCGTTAAATTGTTCAAGGAATCCAAAAAAATTAATTGAAGTGATTCAAAATCTTAGACAAGAAAAACTCAAGGTACTACTGACATTGTAATTTTTTTTCAAGTTGAAATCCAATCCCAACAAGTGTCTTTAATTACCATCCTTCTGTTACAACCAGTAATGACTAAATCCATATCTTGTTTCTATCAAATTGCTTAAATCTCTGCAATCAGATACTTAAATTCTTGGTTCATCGGTGAACAGTGACTGGAAGTACTTTATTGCCTTTCTATTTTTAATTCTGGCATAATTTGTGATGAATAAGGACATCAGAATCAATGAACCATAATGCTTGGCAGATTTATGATAATTTCCTCCCCTCACTTTGTTTCTAGGTTTCCTATCTCAGTCAAAGGCACTAAATGAAGCCAAAGACAAAGAAGAGGGAAGGGATCCTTTGCTACATCTAAGTCCATCTTTAACACATAAAGTCAATTAGCATCGTTATAACTAAACCACAAACACAGAAAGAGCAGAGGTAAATTATAGAGATCAGTAATTCACTTTTACACATTCAAAAAACTGCATGTTAGAGACCAGGTAATTCATTTTCCTTGTCCACATCTCAACCCAGAGTGCTCTCCTAATAGGACAGAATAGTCCAATATTCGAAGTTCAGAGCCAAACAGACGAGGATTCTTATTCCCACTATCGCCGAATGGCCAACTAACTTGGACAGAGTGTACACACACGTCTAAGCCTCAGTTCCCTCAAGAGGGATGACAACACAAATCTGCACATCGGAGGTAGTTGTAAAAAGAGACAATCCTTGTCAAGCAGGTGGTAACTGCACGGTAGGCCTCCCATAATTGCTAGATAAATGTTAACTACTGTTATGACTGCTAGTGGCAAAATTCTTCATAGTATTGCTTACTAATCTACATATAAATGATGTGTAGTGGTATTTGGTATTATTATCATAGTAAAGTAAATTTCTAAAAATGGAAAATTATATGAGAATTTGTAGAGCAAAAAAGCAAAAGACTCAGAGGGGACAATTCAAAAAGGTTCCCACATATGAATAAAATAGACTTTGAATCTTTGCCGTTCAGGCAGTATTTTTAGTTACTGAACTAAATTCTCTTTTCTATAAACTGTGACCCTACTTTTAGAAACATACCATCCATCACCAAATAAGACACACCTAAAGTCCTAGAAAGAAATTTCATTTTTGCCTCTTTGGAAGTGAGTAAACAGGCTCGATTGAACTAAATACCATATGCATCCCATATTGTTGATACAGTCCTTTAAGTCTTGAGCCATAATATTCTCTCTGATCTTGAAATTATTTCCTATTCCTGTTAATCAGGTTTTCAGTGCATGCCAATTCATGCCTAGGGACTATTGCTAAGCCAATCTTCTAAATTTACTGATTTTAAACTTGGCTGATTAATCTGAAAACTTTGATATCACTATTACCTGGCACTGGATGAAAAGGCAACTAACATGAGTCCTGTCCAGGTGTCTCAGTTGGTTAGAGCGTCATCCTAATATGCCAAATTGTGAGTTCCATCTCCAGTCTGGGCACATATGAGAAGCCAACAATGAAAGCATCAGGAAGAGGAACAACAAAATCTGCCTGTCTCTCTCTTATAAAAATTAGAAGGAAAAAACAGAAAACAACATGAAACCTTTGAGGTAAATTCCTAACACCCCCAAAACCAAATAAGCATAAGAGATTAGCTACAGAAAGACCCATTTCAATCACACTGTAGAAAAGTGTTAATTTAATTTATATTTAAGATATTATAGACCCCAGAATAGATAATAAATGTATCGTGTATTCTAAACTATTACCTTTGAAAGCCACCAGATAGTCCACATACACAGGGTGTTCTGAAATATACATATACACACTTTAACAGATGAGAGATGTTAAATAAAAATGAAATGTAGTTTTAACAAAATGCCTTTATAATTATTCAAAGTGTGGGTATATATTTTTGGGGACACCCTATATTCATCTTTCCTCTCAAGATTGAATTGTTTTTAAAAACATATTTAATTATTTTCGTAAGGTAAAAGTCTAGAACATCTTTTCACTAATTTTATTTTTCCCTATATCTCATATGACCTTATTTAATGTTTCAGTTGCATATTGCCAAATTGTTATTTCTCTAATATATGCTATCTCAATATTGATTATGTAACTGAATTAACTTTAATAAGTATATATTAAATTATCAACTACAGAAAAATCTATTGCTTTCAACTATGTAAATAAACCACAGCAAACACCAACATATTTAGTTCTTTTGGGTCAACATTAAGATAAAGAGTCAAGGTCATGCCCCACTAACTGGAGAAGCTAAAAACAGAATTTAAAACCTTGAAACCATGACCCCCAGCGGGCAGACCTGGAATATCTCAATGACCACCTTTTAGAGCACAGCAATGGAGACCTGGGGACTGTAACCATTTACTCCTGCACTCAAATACATGTTTATTGGACACCTACAAAGTTTTAGTCAGAAATAATATGAAAGATTCTGTATGATCAGTAATTATAAACAATAAATTTACATGTAATACAATGCGCTGCTATAGCATATGGGTATAGAGGACACATTACAGATGTCTTGGGAGATCAGGGATGCTTCCTTAAGGAGGTTATCACCTACGCTGAACATGAATGGGTCAGACAAGGAAATTAGGAACAGTGTTCCAAACCATGAGAGCAGAAAATATCTAAGGCTGGAGATGAAAGATTTTATAGGAATACCATATGAAGTTCAGAAGACCCCCTTACAGGGTAGAGCCAATATCTGATAGATTTACCGGCAAAAATGTATGAAATAGCTCTGAAAATAAGCCTAAAAGAATATTTTTTCTAATATTGAGCCAACTTTGTTTTATACATTTTGCCATATATTAACAATAACCTAACTTTATATATTGGGGATTGGAGGGGGGGGGGGTATGTGTTGCTGTAAAATTATGACCTGACTCTGAAAAAAATTAAAGAAAAATGCCAAGTTCATTTACACTAATGCAAGTATTATAAACTGATTCAAGTTGGAAAATAAATGATCAAAAAGAATTAACCAATGGCCCATGGAGACTATTACTGAATGTATTGTGATTGAAGCAATCACTCATTGGTCAGTTGTGCTCTGATTTCCATTATGTTAGGCTCTGAGGATATAAAGATGGATAAAACGTGTGTTTTCTTCATTCTTTTCTTCATTCATAGGAACTGTTTAACACTTGTCTGTTGAATGACTGAATGAATGAATAGGAACAATTGAAAACACTGCATATTCAATCACCGTACGCACAAATACACAGCAGTGAAAATGCAGCAACTGCATTAATTTCCATAGTTCATAGCACTGTCCTCTATTCATAAAGCCACATGTCTTAAAATGACTGTCAGGATCCTAGAATCTGCTCTCTAAATTGGATGAATTTCATGGGAGTACCTTTAGTGACATCTACAATACTGAACTTTCATAGGGGGCGAACATGACTTCCAAGTTGTCAAGAACTTGCACAGGATCATTTCCCAAGAGGAAGTTAGGAAGCTGACAGCATCCTAAGATCTGAACTTGCCCCTGGAATGCACCTATTCAGTGATACGTAAGTCAGCAGCTGCTCCCACTCACTCAGAGGACAAGATCCACACTTGACATGACATCTGTCTCAGCCCTCGCAGAAAGAGCTCACATGATAAAATCGATACTGGCAACAGCTCTTTTTAGAGATTTGGAAGGGGGGATCTATAAAAAAACAAAACGAAACAAAAACAAAAACTTAAGAGTTCTGAATAGAAAAAAAAAAGTTTCTCAATAGAAACTGTAGTGACATATTCATCAAAATAAAAAGAATTATAATAGTCTATTATGGTTAACATAATGTGTTGAATGTTGACTCTCCAAAAAGATATTTACAAATAATGTAGCATCATTTGGAAAGGTTTATTGCAGATGTAATTAAATTAAAAATATCAACCATAAGAAAAAATAAAATACTGACATTTGCAACAACTTGGATGGAATTTGAGAATGTTGTGCTAAGCAAAATAAGTCAGACAGAAAAAGTTAAGAACCACATGAGTTCACTCATATGTGGTTATAGAAGTGAAAGCAACAGATATATAAGAAAAACAAACAAATAGCAAACCCTCACAGATACAAATAGTAATATGGGGGTTCTCAGAAATTGGCAGGGAGGGGGGGTTAGTAAAGAGTAAAGGGGATCCAATATTGTATATGGTGACTAAAGATGATTTGACTCTGGGTGCTGGGCACACAATTCAATACATAGATTGTGTATCATAGAAATATGTACTTGAAACCTACATCACCTTATTAACCAACACCATCCCAATACATTTAATTAAAAATAAAAAGAATTTAAAGTTTAGATCATCCCGGAATATCCCACATTCATCCTGGAAGATCCTAAGTTGAAGACAAGTGTCTCTATGAGAGAAAATGAAAGAGGTGTGAGCCATGAAGAGGACAAAGCCACCTGGAGATAAAGGCAGATACTGGAGTTAGGCAGCCATCAACCCAGGACTAGCCTGGGTACCAGATGCTGAAGGAGCAAGAAAAGCTTTCCTTCCAGAAAGCACATCACCTTGATTTTGGCTTCTGGCACCTAGAAATGTGAGAGCATTAATTGATGTTGTTTTAAGCCATCCAAGGTTTTGGTTCTTGGTTACCACAGCCACAGGAAACTAATGCAGTTGCCAAGGTAAAACCATTCTCAAAACAGTTACTTTCATTGGCACAGGGGAGTTCAAGGCTGGTAGTTTCAGTATTACTTCCAGGGTATTAGTAGGTTGTGTTAGGAGTAGAATTAAACCTGGAGATGTGACAATAAATGAAGCTCACCATTCTTTCCAACCCCCCCCCCCCCCAGCCCTTTCATTCACTATCCCAGTGAGTGGCTCATCATGTAAGTCATATTCCAAAGCTGGAATGTGGGAGTTTTGCTGAAACACCTTCCTACTTCCGTCTCTCTGACATCCCATTGCTCCTAAATGTTTCTGAAACCAACATCCTCCCACACTCCTTTATTCTACTAGAAACATAAATAGAATTCTTGAGGAGGCAGTCAAGTTAAAATGAGGTCAGCAGATTAGAGCAAGCCTTGAACCCAACACGACTGCCTCCTTATCAAAAGAGGGGAATTTGGACAGAGACACAACTACACAGAGAAAAAGACCGTGTAAAGGTGGGAGCAGAGATGGAAGTGATGCGTCTATAAGCCAAAGGGTGTCCAAGGTTACCAGCAAGCACCAAAGGCTAGAAGAGGAAAGGAAGGATTCTTCTCTAGAGCCTTTGAAGGGACCAGGGCTTCCAACACATGGATTTCATACTTTTAGCCTCCAGAACTGCCAGAGCAAAAAAAGTTGTACTGTGTTACAGGTGTCCTGGGAAATGCACACAGTAACTGAACATGATATCCAGGGTGGGGAAGAGCATTTTTCCAATTTCTACGTGGAACACAACTTGGATATAATGCTCACAGGCGCTGGAATTTATAACTTTGGAAACATCGGAGAAAGAAAACCTCTGTTGACCCAGACTTAGCATTGTCACTGTGGATGCGGGCCAAAATAGCTCTTGTGAGATGCCATTCTCAAGTGGCTTCAAGCACAGCCAACATCAACAAGGAAAGGTCAAAGTGAAAGATTGTGGAATAACGTTAACATACGCAGCCTATGTGACACATCTCTGGGGCCTCCCAGATAAAAGTAGACAAGACTTTTGAGAAAAGCTATACATCCTTATTAAGCAGACCATGGTAAGAACCAGAGTTCACCGCTGTCAACAGCATTATATTAATACTCTCAGCATAGTAAAAGTCAGGTTTAGTACATTTTGGCCTCCAATAAATGTCTGAATTACTTGTTTAGTCCTTTACAGGATGGAAGACAATCGGAAATAGTTGCCAACGCAAAAGGAAGAAACTATTTTTAAAGAAAAAAAGTATTATATTATGATAAGAATGCTATTAGTTAATCCAACAAATATTTTATGAGAATTCACTCATGCTACAATTATGGGAGAAGAGGAGAAGCTGTATGGTACAGAAAGAAATGAAATGTGTTCCATTGCCAGAGCATTCATTGTCTAGTTGGTTAAGCACACATGAAAGCAAATGATGATGAAATTTGATTAAGAGATATACACTAAGCACTTTGGAAATAGAGGAGACAGTCTATGTCTGTTGAGGAAGACTTCTCAGAGCTGATGTGTGAGCTGCTTTCTGAAAATTCAGGACGCAGGAACGTTCTATGACTAGAGCATGGCAGAGTGTGCCATGGTCTAGAAGTATGAGAACCCATGGCACATGCAGGAAATGTACATTATTTTTACGGTACTAAGCCTTAGGGCTAGTGAAAGAAGTATTTGTGAGAGGTTGGATGAAAGGCAGAGAGAAATTGCAAGACTATCCTATGTAATAAAACCCTAATGACCGGTTGCTATGAAGCTCACTGACCACGAGGGGGCAAATGCTCACTGCAGGAGCTGCCCCCTGGTGGTCAGTGTGCTCTCACAGGGGAGTGCTGCTCAGCCAGAAGCTGGGCTCATGGCCGGTGAGCTCAGCGGCAGTGGCAGGAGCCGCTCCGGCCTCGCCTCCACTGCAGGCGGCTGTAAGGAGCCAGGGGTCCCGAACTGGGAGAGAGATGTCTGTCCCCCTCTGGAGATCAGGTGAATATAGCCCAAGGCGTCCTGGACTGTGAGATGTGCAGGCTGGGCTGAGGAGCTCCTCCCTCCCCACAATTGCACAAACTTCATGCTCCAGACCTCTAGTTTCACTATATCAAGGCAAAAGAGTTAATGGCTTAATTAAAATCATTTGTTCCTTATTCATAATTGAAAATTTTTCTTCTATGGAACGAATAATCATATGTATGCATGGATCTGCAGTCCTTTCTCGCCCATTGCCCCTTCTAAACTCTAAGTGAAAACACCACACATTTAGTTGAATACCATGGGTATGGAAACTGATGTGTGTTATCTTGGATGAAGTACCTCTCTTCTATAAGTGAGTTAAAAAAAACAAACAGTAAACACTTGATTTTCCTTGTTTACATCTCTTGGAATTGCATAAGCTTCCTTGAACTCCCTGCTGCAGAGCCAGCTGTTGACATTCAAGATGGAGGTCCTGGGGTAAGACTTCTGGGCCCACGGCTTAACTCTGGGAAAGAAAATGAAGCAACTGGTCCATCTTCATGCATAATTCATGACTTGATCTCTAAGTGGCTTAGGAATAAAATGAGTATTTAGGTTGGAGGAATCTGGAAGGCTTTTTGAAGGAGTCATTATTTCATACGGGTCATCAACAGGCTCACTGTCCTGATTTTGTGAAAAGAAAAAAAAAAAAACATATACAAGGAAAAATGTTAACATTGTGTCATCAATCCCAATAAGTGATTCTCTCTGTAAACAGACTGATAATTTTTTCACTGAGAATTCACTAGGAAAATTATCTTAAAGACTAATTTCAATCCTTAGTTAAAGACCATACTAGAATAGACAGAATTCATGGCTCTCATTCTGAAGATTTTACCCTACTAGACCAAGCCAAGCGTAGATGTTTTACTTTTTAAACAACATATTTAGGTATGTTATATACTTTCAGTAGTAAAAGCAGTTTTGCTTTTATGAGCAATGAAGCATAACTTATGATAGAGGGCAAAGAAACCTTTTCAAAAATAAAAAGAAACAACAACAACATTCAACAGTAGCAAAGGGCATTTAGGAACTGAATAGGAAAACTTGCTTTTATATGAAACATTATTCTTTTTGAAACCATCTCCCATGTAAAAGCTCCTTTTGAGAAACTAGGTTTTCATCATCTCTCACAAGCAAGCTATAATGCCACGGGTGGGTTTTAAACCATCAGAATGGTTCTTTACAGCAAAACACTGAAAATGCAGCCATCCATCCCTGCTGAACTGATTTTAATGAGCTTGGGTTATCTTGTAACAAACCTAAAACTGTTATGATATTGGCTCCTGCTACTGCTGCACAAGTTTTAAGTACAAATCCATTGCAAATTCAACTCTTACCTGTTTGAAATGCAGTTCAAAACATCTTGCTTTCAAATAAAACTATTTGTGCAAATGCCCATCTTCAAAAAGAGATAGGCTCTGTAAAAATGACTTCAAGTGAAATTGGACAATTAAATCTGTATTGTTCATGCACAATGCAGAGATCCGCATACAGATGGAGAGAAAATGGGAGAGGATATGTAAACTTTTTTTATACTTTTGTAAACAGGGTCAATGACACATATTTAGACACAGACTATCTTTAGAGCACGATTGCCTTGATCAAATCTGGGCATTGTTTTTGAAAAGTACCGGGTCCCAGTGAAGGAGAAGCTTTGCGCTGAAAGCTTTTCCCACCCCTTACCCCTGCTTTCTCACTTCAAAGAATCTAAAAAGTGCACATGCTTATGGTGGGGGCAGTTCAGACAATTCAAATGTAACAAAAATTGCCTGAGGAAATCTACCACTCAGCTTGAAGGTCACAGAAAACACATCTTTATTTACTTTTTATATATATTTTTAAACTAACCCATGTTTGTAAAAATTACAAAGAAAGCAGATAGATGTAAAGATTATATATGTTTTCCTAATCATAAATGTGAAAATAAGTTATTTTATCTCTCAAACTTAGCATGCTTTTTTTTTTCTTTCTTTCTTTCCATACCATATATTCCTTAGGGAATATAAATAGAATCTCTCCACCTTCTCTTCTTCACCTGATAACTTACTCTGATCCACTTATACTTCCAGACTATACTCAAATCCTCCTTGTTTCCATTAACATTTACATTCCATGTATCTCTTTAAATACTTTCACCATACTTGTATTCATGTTAGCAATAAATCTTTAAATATATGTTTTCTAGTAATTAGAGTATTAATAATATTTAATGTATAAAATGTTATGATTTATTCATCACCCACGTAGGCACATTATCTTTACATATTGGATTTTATATAAATGTATACATATCATATATATATAATTTACTTTAATCAAATTTGAAAACGGTTCTCAGCATTTAAGTAATGTACTTAAAGAGACACAGCTTACAAGAATGTATTTCTGTATTTATCCCCTTCATAAAATTGTGGACTCTCAGAAGTTAGAGATTGTATCACAATCTTTTTAAACCCTGGTAGGCCCTCAGTAGATGTCTGTAAAATAATATACATTTTATGAAGAAAAATGAGAACCTATATCTTTTAGAAAAGTCAATTTAACAGAGTATTTCTTGATCTTTTAAGATTTTAAATATCAATTTTTTTATGTTCCTCACACAAATGAGTATGTATTATTTATTTTCCTTTGTTGAGATTATAGAATATAATTAAACAATGTTTACTAGTAAGTGTGATAATCTTTCCATCACCTCAGGAGCTTATAACATGTTCTCAATATATTAGAGTTATAAGGACAAATATGATACTTAACATTTCATGATAAACCAAAAAAGCAGTTATCCATGTTCAAAACTAATCTTTTATTTCTGGCAATATGTGATAAATATGAATGATACTTTTGAAGCAAACTTCTTGCCTGCTCAATAATGACTCACATTTTTATAAACCAACTAGAGGCCCATTGCATAAAAATCATGCACAGTAGTGGAGGTGCCCCTCAGCCCATCCTACACCCTCTCCAATCTTGGTACCTCTCATAATCCAGGACTGCTGGCTCCCAACTGCTCGCCCTCCTGCCTGCCTGATTGCCCCTAACCATTTCTGCTGCCAGCCTGATCACCCCGTAACCACTACCCTGACAGCCTGATTGATGACTAACTGCTCCCCTGCCAGCCCGATTGCCTCTAACTGCCCTTCGATTCCAGCTTGGTCACCCCTAACTGCCCTCCCCTGCAGGCCTGGTCCTCCCAACTGTTCTCTCCTGCAGGCCTAATCACACCCAACTACCCTCCCTTGCAGACCTGGTCCCTCCCAACTGCCCTCCCCTGCTGGCCTTATCTCCCACAACCGCCCTACCCTGCTGACCATCTTGTGGTGGCTATTTTGAGTCCACATAGGGGCAGTCATTTTTTACCACAAGGGAGTAGCCATTTGTGTGTTGGAGTGATGGTCAATTTGCATATTATTATATTATTAGATAGGATTAATATGGCTCTTGTACAGTGTGAGCATTCAAAATGTATTAACTTAGTTTTTAAAAGAGCTTTGAGATAGGTAGCATTATTACCACCATCTGACTAAGGTACAAATTAAGGCACAGGAAAGGTACCGGTAAGTAATTTGTCTGAGGACATATAACTGGTAAAAGGCAAAGTCAAGATCAAAACACAGCCCAGCAGTAGAGTGCCTATCTCTATCACCATTTCCTACTGCTCCCACACCCATCTGCTATTTGCACATGAAGACATTGTGTTTTGCCTCACTAAATGAATCCATGCCTTCCAACTATTCTTCCTGATTTAAAATACATAATCAATAATAAATGCAATTCCTAAATACATCATTGAAGTGGATTTAATTCTTAAACATGTAGCTTGCTTTTAATAAGTCCATCACTGAAAGCTGATTAAATAAACATCCACAGCATTGTTCTTTTATATCCTTTATTGATATCAAGCTTGTACCTTGTAACTTATTCTTCCCTTTAAATACTTTTTATCCTCTTCACTCCACTACCAAGAGAGATTTTTTTTGTGTGTTTTTTTTTTTTTGTGTGTGTGTGTGTGTGTGTGTGTTTTTTGTGTGTTTTTTTTAATGCAAGTGTTTCTTATCTGCCTTGAATGATTGTTCATTATCTCAGGGATACAGTCTGAACCCATACCAGGAATTTCAAGATAAACAAGAAAAATCAGATGAATGATTAAGTCCCATACAAATAAACTCAAAATGTTGTGCCTAGGGCCCCTTGTCCTGAATTGATCTTGGCTCTATCCTTTCCCAAAGTCCCTACTCAAGAGTTCCTCCATTTATCATTTGACAAATGATGGCAATACTTTTCAACATTTTAAGTAATTATTTGTCTTTCTTCCTCACATAATTGAAATCTCCCTGAATATCTCTCAATTCACCTAACCAAATGAGGGGAGTGCCCACAACCATCAATGTAACACTCATTCCAGCTCTCTCCTTATCTCCACTCCAGTGTCTAACAAATCCTTCTGAATTCCATACACCTAAGGTCAACACAACCCATTTGCAAGTACAATAGTTGACTATTTCTGTATGTCCTCTAAAAAGACAGAGAGTTCCCCAAATAAAGATAGATATGTATGTTTAGATTTTTAAATCCTAAAACCACCAAACTAGTAATTCATCTTCTAACACAACCCCAAAAATATACAAAATTCTCAAATGTATTGTCTGCCAGGAATGATGTTCAGGAAAACACAACTTTAATTTCCACAGTTGCTAAATAGTTCTTCCCTTTCAACAATGGTTTGAGGGTTTTGTTTTGTTTTTTACTTTTTTTTAAAATCAAATTTATACCCCTTACTTGGTTTTCATCAACTTCACATCAGGGGGACCATGGGATAATCAGATAGAAACAGGTTCAGCAGAGGAACAGCTCAATAACCAGTGGGAAGCAGACGCAAATCTTTAATGACCAATGAAAAGCTGACCCAAATGAAAATAAATCAACTCTAAAATATTTAAAAGAAGAAAAAAGACAATAACCGAAAGCAATGAAAGATAATCACTTTGAACCACAGATCAGTAAACTCACACTAAAAACTCACATTCAATCATTCTGAAAAATATCCACCTGCTGTGCTTTAGTTTTAAATTTATGAATAGCATATTCCATCCGTTTAAAAATCTAGCATCAAATATTAGCTAACAAGTTAATGTTTCCTCAAAATCAGATTTAATATCTCCATAGGTGTTTTTTTTTCTGATTTCAAAATTGGAGGTGAGTGAAAAAGTCTTTATTTAATATGCACAATAAAATCTTCTAGAAAAATAGGGGATGTGATTTATATTTTCAACTAATAAGGTATTTACACAGCAGTATAATCCACACATTCTTATTTACAAATAAATAAGGATTAGAAAAATAAATAAATTTTATTTATAAATAAATTTAATAAATAATATTATATATATATATATATATATATATATATATATATATATATATATATATATATAATGTATATATAGGTTAATCCTCACCAAAGGATATTCTTCCACTAATTGTTAGAGAGAGTATGAAGGAAGGAATGGGAAAGACAAAAAGAAAGAAACATAAATGTAAGAGAGACACATCAATTGGTGCCTCCCCCACTCTCCCCAACCAGGGCCAGGGATCAAGCCTGCAACCAAAGAATCGAACCCAGTACCTTTCGTCCACATGCTGACACTCCATCCACTGAGTCAAACCAGCTAGGATAGCGTTAAAAATATTTTCATGGAAAAGTTGCTTAATTGTATTTTATTTCAGGGTAGTCACCTCAGTGGTTTTCATTCCAGTGTCTTCGGGGACCATTGGAACAGTCAGCGTTACATTGAAGTGGTGTCTGTGTGTGAGACCTACAAAAATGTGCAGCTTTATGCTTTATAAATAATACTTAGGTATGTTTTTTTTTTTTTACTATGTTCCATACTACTTATTTGTAAGCATAAAAATAACATATGTTCTCAATAAATTATTTAAGGATAACATATACTAAAAGGATGTGCATTTTATTACCTGCATAGTAACTGCAAAACCACACTTATGTTCTTTATAATATTGAAAAAAATTAATCTTGTGTGTGCTCTTTTTTTCCTAAAGTAAATCAGATTTCAGATATGCTGGGTGTTTAATTATTTTAGAAACTTTAGTGGATTTTTAAAAAATTATAGATGATGATCACTCCTTGTGGAAGATCCCCATGATTCTGGAGCTTTACAATAGTGATAAGAATGCTTCATATCTGTCCCTCCGTAACCCTTAAAAACATGCCATAAAGTAGATTTTAAAAATTAGAAAAGGCTCAGAAAATTCACCTTATTCAGAGATATTGTAGTATACAAATTAAGATAAATCCCTACTCATTTCTGATGCAAAAGCTATACTCTTTTCAGAAAATAATTTTGTCACAAATGTAAATTTATTTCTATCTATATCTCCCATGTCTCAGGCATTTTAGGGAAACATTTATGAAGTTTTATCCATTAGCTAAGATTCTTAGCACCTGAAAGCAATCATTAGGTTTTCTGTTATTTCACCACATCCTTAGGCATTACTTAAAAGAGACAGGTAGCATACTCAAACTGTGTAATTTAAGGGTAGTTTCATAAAAGGATTATTTATAAAGGCATATATAGGGTTTAGCGGAAGCAACAAGCAATAATCCAGATCCCAATGGTAGTATCTATGGGAAGAGTAGACTGGGGAGTCCAAGAGGCTTGGCCTCGCATTGTCACTGTCCTGCTGACCCAGCTGTTGGCTCACTAATACACCAAACAGCAGCCAGAGGCAGGAAGCTCAGGTGATGCAGTCTTTAGGGGACAGCCTCCAGAGGCCCAGAACATTAAGGAGCAGGGAGAATTGTTATGGAGGGACAAGGAGAATATCCAGCACAGAAGATTCCTTCACAAAATGTACACAATCCCTAGAGTTTAGAGGAATGCCGAGCCTTTGATGAGTGTATGTGTGATGCAGGTGTGTTTCATACAGCCGTCTTTAAATAAAAGCAACAAGGAAACATCTAAATCCTCGTGGGAAATGAGCTTTATTTTCCCCATGTTTGTTTATTCATAATCTGCCTTCTTTCCAGAAAGCTTTTAGGGCTATTCACAAAAATGCAAGCATACATACAGGAAGATAAATGAAATGGCAAATAGAAAAAGAAAAAAAAAAGTCAAAGGAATGTAAGAATAGAAAGATAATATGAGGCCAGGTATAAATCTCTTATTCTGAGGTCTAAAATAAGCAAGACTTGGGGCCCATATTTAATGCTACATGTTCTAGCAATCAGTAGAATGTACTTAATCACAATTATTACTCATAAAGCAATTTAAAAACTGCTCAAGATTTCTGAGAGAGAGATGATTTTTACATATGTCCTCATGAAGAAAAATTTACATTGATGTCTCCTACTTGTGTGTATAATTGCCCTAGGCCTTAATAGATCATTCTAAGGGCATTCAAAAAAGGACATGTTAAATGTATGATATGTTTGTTTTGTATTGTTATATCAAGATTTTATTATATGACAAACGGTTACATAGTAAATAATTAAATTCTCCAGATTAATAGCAGTCTTTTGAAAGATAAATTCTCTGCCTGTGCTAACGTATTCTTACCTTAGTGTAAATGTATACAATCTAGATGAGAATCTTAATAATCCCTTATTAGATAGTAATGAGGCTGTCTTAATTAAAGTGCAGATATTTTTTTTTTTTACATATTTTTACATGGTTTTCATTCACACATAATTTAGTGCTGAGGAAATTTCACAAGAAACATCTCTGACATGGAATATCTCTCTAGTATATTTTACTTTTTACTGCGCCTACACAGCACAGTAAAAAGTAAAATATACTAAAGAGAAAGTCTAATGTGGAGCCTTCCAGTCTGGAAAAGGGCCATCGGACAACTCAATATTCAAATCACAGTTTAGGTGCTAAACTTTGAAATTATTTTACTACTTAAGTTTTTTACTCTATTGTAGCTCAATTTAAAATTTGATTACCAATGTTTTGTCTGTTCTGAAATTCTGTGATTTATGACCTTCTTAGATTGGTTAGTCTTTTTTTTTTTCTTCTCTTTCTCATACATGTAAGAGACACTATTTCTAGACATTTAACTCTTAAAAATGCATTAGCCAAGAATCTTCAAAAGACAAGTGAAGATTTCTCAAGAATAGAAAAAATTATGTTGAAGATCAGTTTAATAAAATATTTATTGCTGTTAACTCAAAATCAATATATATGTAAATCAATAAAAAGCTCTAAAATGATCAAAAGCAATGTAATTGATCTACCATTCTTTATTCATAAATTAAATATATGCAAACATAAACTAAATAAGTATGCAAAAATTTTCTGAAGTGGAGAAGATCAATATAAAGTTTTTGCTAACTCCAAGTTTCTTATTTAATGAAAGAAAAAAATATATTGCTCTGGTAAGGAGAGTCAATTAAGTCAAATCACTCCACAGGTGTTCGAATAGCAATGACACCTAAATTGGGAAAGAAATATAGCTTCTTAAAAATGTGAAGGGAATAAAGGTGTGTTTGTAATGATTTTTAGGGCAAAATGTAAAACATACAATAAAATCAGACACATACAAATTATGGCTATTTTTTTGTAAACCACATCTAATATTATAATATCTGGAAATTTAACAAATAAAATAACTGACTCCTTATACTGTAAGATTAGCTTTTACTTTTCTTTCATTCCTAACATTCTAATTAGATAGGGTTCCATTTTGTCTCTTCCTATCTCCTCTGCTCTTGTCTCAGAACACATACACACATACTCTACTCAAGATACTTTAGGTGTGAGCCATTTAACCCATTGTATTTAAAACTGCACTATTAAGAATAAATGCACAAAGAATGTTCCATTATTTTTATGAATACGTTGTCTCAAATCAAATGACTGCAAACAAAATATAACTACAAATTATATTTGTAGCTCTTTTTTTCCACATCCTTTTTCTTCCTCTGGTTATGTTTTTATTTACAAAATAGATTGAGGTTATTCAAATAATTTTGCAAAGTATACTAAAAGCAAAAAAAAAAAAAATTTGTTCAACTTTACATTTAACATCATTGCCAGTAATAACATCTCCCTCACTAATGAGACCTCCTAGAAAAACAATCATAATGTTTAATGAACACCAAAAGAAATACTTTATTTAATCATGACTTATGTTCACATATACATTCTAAGATAGAGACGGGTTCTAGTTGATCTTCATACTTCTAAAAATCCCTTGCCAAATCCCTTGTAAGTCATTTTGACATTTAAAAGGAACTAGATAAAAAAAAAAAAATTCTGTTTATGTTTCCAGAATCACTTTTTCTTTTTCTTTTACCAACAGCCACTACCATGTACTAGTTCCTACTCACCTCTCACTCTTTTTTATGCCTAAATTATTTTATTGAATTTGCTCGAGTGACATTGGTTCACAAAACCCTACAGGGTTTGTGAGTTGGCCCCCATAACTGTGGGAAAATCAAGTGACAATCACCTGCATAAAAAGAAAAAAAGAAAAAGAAAAAAGCAAAAAAAAAAAAAAAAAAAAAAAAAAGCAAAGCATTCAGACAGGACCTACTGGTCATCTGGCCTAACACCAGTCCTAGGATCTTCACTCTAAAGAGCAAAAATCTAGTTGTAGTCCAATGTAATATGAATAGTAAAGATACAGAACTATCAAACTATAGCAGCAACCAAAGATCTTGAGTTCAAGACAATGTAAGTTAAAATTCCCTGTGATGTTAAGTAAAACTATTGAGATTCCTTGAGCTGTCCTCACTGCAATAAAGAGCTATTGATACATTCTTTAAGGAGTTATCCATTAATATAACATTAATTATATAGTGGATACCTAACACATGGTATCTGATATTATCTGTATTACAGGTAACAATTTAAAGAAAGGTGAGGTCGAATAGCATTTATAGAGAAAAATAGAGAGGGCATTTACTATCAATTGTGTGCACAGAAGAGATTATAATCATCCATTTCCAATATCAGCCAATTAAGAGAAGGCATTTGATCAGTCCTCTGATTGACATTCAATTTACAGACCACTATCAGAGAGTATCACCAAAATATGTTTCAAAATATTATCCCTTACTGAACAGCCTAGAAATAAACTTAGAAAATGCATTTAGTCATATTGTGTGTGTCTACATTTGTAGAAAATAAGAGATGTAGAAAATCTTACCCGAAGAGGGATTATTTTTTTAAATGCGGATCCTCAAAAGTACACTCCTGATCCATGCAGATAATTTTTCTTGCCCATTATGTCAATAGAAAAAAAATGAATAGTTCATTTGAGCCTATAAGATTGTTTTCTTTTCTCACTAACACAATGTCATTTCATTATATTCTTAAATCTGTTTCCTTAATTACAATATATGCCTTAATATATTAGCTTATCAAGAACTTCTCCATTTAGACAATCAAAATTTCCATTAAAAACATTCACGCCGACAACTGGTAAATATACTAATATTCCTCTATATTTCCTAGCATTGATCATGAGTAATTCATAAAAGAATCCTTAAGGTAAGCCGATAAGCCAAAATTTATAGAAACTCTTCTTTTAGTCAAAACATAAT
Source organism: Pipistrellus kuhlii (assembly GCF_014108245.1). NCBI lineage: Eukaryota > Metazoa > Chordata > Mammalia > Chiroptera > Vespertilionidae > Pipistrellus > Pipistrellus kuhlii. The sequence continues at coordinate 4,202,085 of NW_023425573.1, read as the reverse complement.
TAGATCTATTTTATTCTGAAATGCCCTTAGAAAATAAAGTATGTTCAATTAGCTCCCTTTTGTGTGATTGAGGGAAAATTTCTGAACCATCTGAACCTTAATCCATTCTCTTGTTCATAAGAGAGGAATACAAATAACTGTTATGAACAAGAGTTATTTATAAAGTTTCATCCCCATTGAAACTTTATCGCCCATAAAGCTTCAATAGGGATGAAAATAAATAGAAAATATGTAAATGCTTTGAAATCTACATAACACTATATTAATACCATTATTGGGATTGATATAAAATAGTATGGAAGCCAGAGCAAGTAACAGTCCTAAGGTAAAATACTACATTATAAAAGGCTAATACGCAAATCCACTGACTGGCTGAAGGACTGATCGGTATGATCCACACTGACCACCAGGGGGCAGACGCTCAATGCAGGAGGAGTGCCACTCAGCTAGAAGTCCTGAGCTAGACTCACAGCTAAGGAGCTCCGGGGCGGTGGCAGGAGCCTTTCCCACCTCTGTGGCAGCCCATGGGGAGTAGGCCTAAGCCGTCAGTGGGACATCCCTCAAGGGCTCCTGGACTGCGAAAGGGTACGGGCTGGGCTGAGGGACACCCCCACCAGTGCTGAATTTTGTGCAACATGCCTCTTCTGTAATGATGGGGCGGGGGGGGGGGGGGGGGGGGGTGTGTGCAATTAAGGATAAGCAAAAAAATAGGCCTTAAAAAATAGTCACTTCACACATGCTTAATAAATATGTATTAATTGAAAGAATTAATGGATATGAGTACATGAGTCAGCATATAACACATCTGAGTGAAAATATTACAATGTCCAGTAATAACAATAGATCCTGTACTATTTCATATTCTGAGCCTCAGTTTATTCATCTGTAAATTGAGGTTAAGTAAGCGCAACACAGGAGATAGATGCATACTTCAGATGCCTTCGTTTGAACTCTTTGGCTTTAGTTTCCATCATACTTGGCCATTCGGTTTCCAGTTATTCATTATCTGAAGATAGACCACTTCCATGGCAATAGTTACAGACACTGTCCAGAAACCTGGGCATAACAATTTGGATAGAACTGAGATTGCATATTTGTCCTATGATTTACAGTGATTTTCTGTTTGTTTGTTTTTGTTTTTATTTGAGTTTTTTGTTGTTTGCTGCCATAGTCCACTTTTCTGCTCTTTCTATCTTATCTGTTTGTCTCTCCTCCTTTCCCCATCACTCTCTCTCATTTTAATTTTCTGGCATCTGAGTCATGTGGATTGAGCCCAGATATCCATAACTGTGGAGCATCCTGAACACTATACTCTAAGGGCAGGCACAAGGACTGGGTGCAGGACCCCGAGCCCTTGAAATATAGAAAAGCACTGAACATCAAAATCTGTGATTGTATGGAGCTCAGGGAAGTTCAGCCCAAGAAAATGAGGACATTGCATGTTCCTGTCTCACAACTGGAGCAGGCAGTGATTCTAGAAACTGTTTGTGAATACTAGCCTTCCTTCAACTAATCAGCAATGCCTTATTTTTCAGCTTCAAGTGCTGTGTGTGCTGTGATGCCCTGTCAACGTCAATAAGAAAAGTACAGTCTGTGTTACACCAGGGCTCTGACACGTTTGATCCCTCTGAATTCCTTAATTCCCCTCACCCCGGATCTGAGAAGGTGTCTAACCAGACCCTTCCCATATATTTAACCATAATTTAACCACTCCCCATATTATAAAGAAAATGAGGTTGTCATACTGAGCTTCCCTTTCTTGAAACTATTTCTGATTGACCATGGCTGGTGTCACACATACAATTATGATTTCTTTATCCTATATTTTGAGGGGGGGAAATTCCTGACATTTAAATTTCCAAAACAAACTTTCTCATAAATGACAATGCAATGGACACTGGACAAAAGCCTTCTCTGTTGATTGTAATAAATTACAACAACAATTGTTGTGTTGTTTGCCAGTCTAAGCAGGGGAACTCAGCTGGTTCAAAAGGTTGGACTCCACTATATGAAAAACTACTGTGTATGAAGCTGAGAGACCGCATACAGGGATGGAGTGAGCAAAATTGTGAGTCCCTTCAGTCTATTCATCCGTGCCCTTTCCTCCCTGTTCTACCTTCGAAATTACAACACACTTAAATTCTGTACACTCCATTTTCAATGCTGTGTTTCCTTTATGGAAGTGACAACCCTTAAGAGCATTCACTTTTATGTGGTGCCACGCAGACCTAACCCAAAGAAATTTATGTCTAAACGTAAAATGTGATTGCAAAAAGGAAGTGGGCTGTAGAGGGCCATTTTAGCAATGGAATCATACTGGCAGATTTCTACACTCAGATTTAATAGCCATTTTGAATCACACCCAAACATAACTAAGCAGGCCTCGTTTCAATTACAAAGGGCTTGCTATCTGTGTAAGGTTTCAAAGCTTCACATTTAGAAATTGATTCAAGACTGTATTTAGGACTTAACTTTCTAAGGCAATCAGCATATACAAAGAGATGGATTCTGAATATTCATGATATCATGCTTTCCACAATTTGCAAATCTAGGTTATAGACTTTAAAAGATAAGAATGCTAGCTTCATTTAGATGCATTTATCTCTGAGAGAGTCTTCAAAATACCACTTCTAATTTTTTATTTTATTTGTATTCATATTTCTGAAGTTCCATTGATGTGCCTAAACATTTTCTCAAGTTTGCCTATGTGTTTAATGCTCAGAGTAATATACTGTTTACGTAATGTCTGAAATGATGTAACAAATTTTTAAATCAAATTCTACAGCTTTCCATCCAACCCTTCTCATTTGCTCCTTGTAATCCCCACCTTAATCTGAATTTCTCTGGCACACAGCATTCTGCAGGCTGCACTCTATACTTTCAAGCAATGCCATTTATGGACTTAAATAGCATTTGTTGGGCTTGTACAGAGAACCAGTATTACGACTATAGGCAGTAAGTAGCACTGAATGTTATATTCCCTGATTGCCAAACTCAAATTCTTCTTGTTGTTGTTGTTGTTAGTCCTCACCTGAGGATATTTTTTTCATTGATTTTTGGAGAGAGTGGAAGGGAGAGAGAGAAACAGAGAGAACCATGGATGTGAGAGAGACATCACATGGATCAGTTGCCTCCCCACACATGCCCAGACCAGGTTCCTTGGTTAAAGCCTGCAACCAAGTTCCATGCTCAAGACCAGTATCAAAGCTGGGACCCTTCAATGCTCTATCCACTGAGCAAAACCGGCTAAGGCAAGCAAAACTCATTGTTCATTATTTCACATAAATGATTTGTCTCTTCACCTCATATCCAATCAATCACTTAACCCTATCAAACATACTTCAAATGCAACTTCCTATTTATCGCTTTCTTAGTTCTCTAAGGCTGTCTAGATCTCTTCTGACACAATTTTGCAACTATCTTTTAACCACTCCTATCTAATCTCCCCTTCTTACTGCTGCTAGTTCTCTTGCTGGAATAAGACCGTCTCCATCTTCAAGTTAAACATATCTTCAGTGGCCTTCTTTAATAAGTAAGTAAATGACATCCAAATTATTTTCTCAGGAGACATTGTTTTTTGTGTGTGTTTTTTTGTTTTGTTTTGTTTTGTTTTGTTTTTTTAGTTTGGGTTCTTCAAGAAACAAACTCTGAATCAAAGTTCAAGCACAATAATGTTTTTTTTTTTATAAAGTTACTCCAGGAAAGAAAAGAAATGGGGAAATAAAACAGGAATGAAAAAACAGTAACCAAAGGTGTTTTATCAATGGAGTGACTTTTGTTGAATCCTTCTGGGACTTTGTGTCTTATAAAAAATACCTTCCTCACAGTTATTTAGCATAGTAGGTGAGGGGACTGGTTTTGAATTCACCAAATTTGGCAACTGGTATGAACTATTCCTTAAGGGATGCCAACTCTACAGCATGTCTGGCTGCCCCCACTATAGGCAGAGCAGGTCCCAGGGGACAAAGAATTGGGCAAGAATTACAGGAGGAGGAAGTTTGAAATCTGGCCAGCAGCCCCACAATTGTAAGTACTAAGAAGATATGAGCATGTGATCAGGAGGACATATCCAGCAGCACCTGTAATCCTTTAGCATTTCACACCAGGCCACCATTTCCAACTTATCACTTATGCTCTGACCAGCCACCCAGCTCCTGACACATAGAGCTGCCTTCTTTGCTCACACATGGCAGATATTGTTTATGATTGCACTAGGGGCTATCATTATTGGCCCTTTCTCTTGCAGCATCAAGCCCCGGCCCATGCTTCATGGGGTTCCCTCGAGGACCAGAGACCTGCTACGTGGGCCCAGCTCTGCCCAGGACTCCCCCATACACCTCCTGATCAAGTCTACACCTGTGCCCAGGGACACAGGGCCAAGTCCCTGCCCACCCAACGCGCCTTGCCACACACGCAGCCCCGCCCACCTGCGAACACCTGCTGTGCAAGCATTCTCCTGGTGATGGGTCCTTACAGCATGAGGACCACAGGCTTTTTTTGATATGGGATGATTATACCCACCCTTCTGGCCTCGTTCTTGGCCCCCCAAAGTCTTTGCTATTAAGAAGCAGCTGAAGTTTTGCTTTTTCATTAAGGCCTTTCTTCTCAAGTTTTTAATGTTATTCAAATTCACAGATTATCAAGTTATTGTGTGTCTTTCTTAGTGCCAAAGTGATTAGTAAGATGTAGATTTCTTTTTGGTAAATCAATCATCCAAATAGCCCCATTTCTGAGGAATGAGCCTTTTTTTTTTAATATATATTTTATTGATTTTTTACAGAGAGGAAGAGAGAGGGATAGAGAGTTAGAAACATCGATGAGAGAGAATCGTCAATCAGCTGCCTCTTGCACACCCCCCACTGGGGATGTGCCTGCAACCAAGGTACATGCCCTTGACCTAAATCGAACTCGGGACCTTTCAGTCTGCAGGCCGACGCTCTATCCACTGAGCCAAACCGGTTTCTTACTTGAATGATTCATATATCACTCTATCATTCTATAGCTGTGGTTGCAAGGATTAGAGGAACAACATATGATACATTGGAAGAATACCTGGTACATGGTAATCCTTATATATGTGTATACTATTATTTGTTTAGTATACTTAAACATCACGCAGCAAGCATGCAAAAAAATGCAAATCCAGACTATACCCAGACATTCTAATTCAGTAGGTGAACGCTAAGAATACAGATTTGTGAATCACACCAAATGATTTTCTTCTAGGTGGTCTTTGGTAAGGTGACATGATCAGATCTCTGGACATGTCGGGGCTGTCTCCACTTATACTTTTTTCATGGTGTAATTATTAATAGTAACTCCTTTTACTTTCAAAAATCCCAGTTTGAAAAAAAAAAAAAAAGGCACGGTTATCCTGTCTATGGACCATATTCTGATATCACTGTGCAATAGAAAAGACAATGACTAGATGCATATGTCACATTTTCAGAGACATTTTTGTCTGACACTTCACAATAAGTCCCATAGCAGAGAATATTCTAGGACGGGAACAGAAGTGATGATGGAGATGATTACCACACTTTCCCTGCTCACTCACCTGTCTCCCGCTACATCCCTGCTGGGTGCAGCGTAGGCATTAGAGTGGAAGGAAAGGAACTTTGTTGTCTTTGGTGCCTCCTTTGAGCCTGAACACAAACAACACTGCTAAGTACATTCATGTTGCTAACTGTCATTCTCGAAAATAGGCCATTAATCTGTAAACCAAGATTTATACCAGTAATGAGAGTTTGGAACGTTCAGACATGCCATTGCGTAGGCAGTGTTGATGCATGCCTTCTCAGATAAATCCAAGAAGATAATGAGTCACGGCTGGTTCTGCAGGGAGCTACAGCTATTTACAGTGATATGGTAATTGGAAGTGACACTGTAGGCCTGTGTGTTTATTCCAAATTGCCATGTGGTGGTTAGAGTGCAAAACTGAGAAATACTAAAAAACATCAGATATGTATGTCAAGTTAATTTCACATTCCTTTCGCCTCCGGCTGATTAAATTTCCCACTAATAAACTCAAGATGTTAGAAAGCAATATGGAAATGCCATATATGGATCCTGCTGATTATGATTTTGAAAATACAAGCTCTTTGCACAATTTGTTGATGTACAGCCATTACTTTATTCTACAACTACTGAAAGTTGGAAAAGAGGAGATATTGCAAGGCAGTGATTTTTTTCTTTTTAACTTCAAGACTGAGATTGTTTACTTTCATATATTATTGTAAAAACTGGAAATAAAAAAAATGTACATTCATTAGAGGTGTTCCTTTAAAGGAACAGTTTAGCAGGCTATTTTACTAGGAGTTGAAACTACACCAACATATGTTTGCAATCAGCTACTAAAAGATGAATAGTTTCATATTCAAGTAAATATCAACTGATAAAGACCTGTTTACTATAGTACCTTCACTACGTTTTATAAGTATGTGTTTAAACATCATTTTTCTACCACATGGGATATTTTAGACATAGACATAATTTTCAGAAAATACTCTGTAGATAAAAGCATATTTTTCTTTATTTAAAATAAATAAGGATAGCAGAGAAAATACTTGTTTAGTAGCATATTGTTATTTTGGGGGGAAGGGGATATTATTACTATCCTACAGATTCCTATAGGCACTGATTCTTGAGTTTATAGATAAGAAAGTGGATGGGCAATAAAATAGTTCCTGGAATAAGAAATGCCAGGAATAAATATGTATATGTGACTCAGAATACAATAAAAGAGAAGCGAGTTCAGTTTGCTTTGTATTTTTCTTAGGAAAGGAAAGGAGTAACAAAGAAGAAATGAAGGAGTGACTAGTGACAAAACAAACAAATAAAACCCTCAAAGCATGAGTGAAATACTTAATTTCCAGTGAAATACTTAATTTCCATGAGTGAAATATTTAATTTCCATAGGAGATGGGGAAGGACATGGAGGGCTGAGTAATCTTGAGTCTGTTCACTTACTGCCCTACCTGTAGCAGCTTAAAACTAAAGAAACAGAGGGGGGAAATGGTGCTCATTACAAGTATAAAAATGTGCCATTTTGGTTTATTTTAAAACACGATCATGCTGGGGACTACTGTCTATTCCTAAATCTTCTATTGATTATTTGTGCATTTAGATAGGCCATCAAAAAATAAATTAGTGATATCAAAACCACTTGTCTAATGAGGGTGCTGGAGGACTCTAAAATCTGGGAGAAGCTGGGTAGTAGCCAACCATTTGGATCATTAAATACTTTTTTACTAAACTTAGTGATTCAGCTCAAAGCATCCAAAAAAAATATCATGTCAGAGTGTTAAAATCAATGACAAACAATTAAGGACTAATTTTTATTCACTTTTCAGAGCCTACATATTAAAAGTGCAAGCCTTCTCTAAGATTTATATTTAAACACACAAGAAAATTATGTAACCTTCACAATATGGTTCTTAAAATTTATAACTAAAATATTTTAAAATTAAATTGTGGCATATTAATTTAGGTCCATAAAGCGTAAAAATTTACATGCAAAGGGATAACATTTACAATATAGGAATTAACAGCAATAATAAGAAAAAAGCAACATGAAAGCTGTTTTAGGTGGTAGTTAAAAATACAGGCTCTAAGGTCATGAGATTTTAATATAATCTCTTAGACTTATTAGCTACTTGATCTTTGGTAAATTATTTAACATCTCTGAGCTTGAGTTTACTCATGTGTAAAATGGGGATATTAATACCAAATGAGGTTGTGAAGATTCTATAATGAAATGATATAAGAAAAGCACTCTGTCACCAAACGTGTAAAAATAAATCTGAATAAATCATAAGCAATAATGAATTATTACCTATATGCCCCATTTAACTATAGAAGAAAGCAAAAACCTTTAAACAACTAAAGATTTTTTAAAAATATATTTTATTGATTTTTTTACAGAGAGGAAGAGAGAGGGATAGAGAGTTAGAAACATCAATGAGAGACAATCATTGATCAGCTGCCTTTTGCACACCCCCTACTGGGGATGTGCCTGCAACCAAGGTACATGCCCTTGACCGGAATCAAACCCGGGATCTTTCAGTCCCCAAGCCAATGCTCTTTCCACTGAGCCAAACCAATTTCGGCTAAACAACTAAAGATTTAATGAAATATAAAACAAAATAAAAATCCTCTTATTTCTTGCCTCTTACTAGTAAGTTCAGAAGGGGTTATGAGAAAGTAAGCTACTGCCCTAGTCTGAAGATGGCAGACTTCCCACTGAGTGTACACATAATAAAGATAATTATTCAGACATTAAAGAAGCTATTATGACAAGCTACTAATCTCTTTCTCACTTTTACATGCCTCTCCAGAGAGACTTCTCTGTAGAAAATATCAATATGCATTTTCCCTACCTTTACCAATATTTGCTTTTCTGTTTTCTACTTTATGATGGTTAAGAAGGCAGGCAAACAATTAACTTGGCTTTTGACTATTAGGCTATTCTTACATAAAATACAAATAAATAAAAAAACATCTAGTAAGTAAAATGACTTCCTTAACTGACATTTTGATAGAAATTTTCTCTAGTTTCTTATCCTACAAGTGATAAGAAAGAGTTGATGATTATGATTATTTTGTTTTGTTTAAAATAAAATTTATTTTTTTAATTTTTTTTTAGTATTTAATGTATTACTCTTTAACTGACAAAAAGGAAGTTATCCTTTAGAGATAATGATTGATAGAAAATTAAACCTAAGTGATAGTATTATATAATTTACTTATCCTTTATAAAAAAGCCCTAAGCTACTGAGTAAAATAATAAGCAAATATTTATTTAGAGTAGTTAATAGAATATATAAATTTGAAAGCATATCAAGCTAAATTAAATATAGAGATTAATAAATGAAAGCATTTTGGGGAAAAATTATCAAATTCTTACTTTTTTATCAACATAATCAAGATGTAGACAACTTTTTCTCTTATTTCACAATCATAATTGAAGTTACATGCACATAAATAACTTGGAAAGATCTAATCATTTTTGCTCCATGCATGTGATTCTAAGAAACACACATGAAGCAAATAAAAACAAAACAAAACACATGCTCAGACAAAAGGACAATTTTATTTGAACAAAATGAGTTTTCACCTTTTTCAAAATTCCATTTTGTTCTTATATTTTTAGGATCTAATTTCTTAAAAACTAGGTTATTTCATATTTTTCCCATCTAATAACTTCCCACTGAAAAACAATAGAAAAATATCTTAGATAATAGCTTAAAGATATTATCTAAAAGGTAATTCATATACTACTACTTTAATAGTAGAATATAAATTAGACCAATCCTCCTCTTTGAGAAACACTGGTAAAAAGTGATCTTTCTATAATTCAAACCTACCCACATTAATCTTTCATCTAAAACTGTAAGTGGCTTCCCAGTCCCTACTTCTTAGCATAATTGGACTGTATCTATGTAAAGGTTCTTATCTCTCCCCACTCATTCCCCTTTTAATGTGCATTAATGTCAAATAGCTTGTAGTTGCTTGAACATACTATGCTGCCTTACAAGGCTATGACTTTGCATCTGTTAGTCCTTCTATCTGATATGTCTCCTCACAAAGAGCCTCATCCATTTAAAAAAATAACATATTTTTTAAGACCCAGTTCAAGATTCATCCATCACTTTACAAAGCCTTTACTGGTGCTCAACCACTGAGCCACACTAGCCAGGCTGATTATTTGGGTTTGTAATGATCTGAGTCACATATGCATAAACATTTTGTGGATGTACTCCCTATTCCTCGGTTATTACTTAGGTAAAAATTTTATATGTTACATAACAACAATTAATATACTAAATAATCATATCAGTCACATACCAGACGAAAGTAATGTGAGTTCCCTGTATCAAACTCATCACTATCTACTTGAGGTATAATACATGTAGAAAAGAAAGCCTGAAGACCCCAATGTATGTAACCAGTCACAATTTGACTTAAATAAAAATTCTAAATCCTAGTTCAATTTCTTGTCAAGTTATGGCTACATGAAAGCTTTATTTGTCTCTGATGAGATAAGACAGAATGCATTTTTTAACCTGGCTCTATTTTTGAAGCATATATTACCAAACCTTATACACACAGTATTCACCCAGACCGTGTAGGACTTTAGATAAATACAAATCATGAAAAAATAAATGTCCTGATATGATACTTATAAAGCACATCAATTTAGACCCCATATGTCAAAAATAGGACCTACCACCCCTTGACTGAAGGTTAGAATTCTCCAAAAGAAACCTCAATGATGAGAGAGAATCACTGATCACCTATCTTCTGCACATCCCACACTGGGGATCAAGCTATAACCTGGGCATGCACCCTGAATGGGAATCAAACTGTGACCTCCTGGTTCATAGATCAATGCTCAACTGCTAAGCATCACTGGCCGGGCTTTAGAAATTCTGTAAGTTTAGTGAAATATGGCCCTGCATTGAGGCTCCCCCTGGCCTTTTTACTATCTCTGGGATCCAGCTCAGTCCTCCCTTCCCCAAGTCTCTAGGGTGCCAGCAAAGCTTGTGACTGCAACAAAAATAATTAGGGCTCACAAATATATCTGTCTAAAATACATGTTCCTGAGATACGTCTTATTTATCCACTTTGAACATTCCAACTCTCACCAACTCTCAAAGCTGAATGGGTTGCTCATTCATCCTCCCCTTTTTCCTTCACTTTTTCCTCCTCCCCAAGGAAAAGAAGACTTTCTAGCCCTTTTTGTTCCTAACTAAGGAAGCAATTGGATTGGTAAAGTGCCTTCCACTTTAACACACCAAGAAATTACGACATTAAATTTACAGAGAGGAGGTGCATTTTATCATATTTATGGGTAATATTATTCAGTTAAATGCTGTACTGAGATAAAAATGATAGCTATTAAAAATATATTGTTTTCAGTTACTTAAAAAAGTGATCAAATACACTCTTTTTAAATCATGTTCCTCATTGTTCTCTGGATGTAAACATTGCCTCTAGGGAGTGGCAAGGCAAGGGAGGAAAAAATAAAATTAAATATAAATAAATATGTGTGTTTATTATTATTGTGATACATATATTTTATTTGGAGAATGAAACATACCTTCTGGAAAATTGATAGTTCATGAATTATAATTAATTTATAGGATCAACATCCTTCTTAACCCTGACTCTGTCTCCAAACCTGAGAAAAGTTTCCTCATTTGCTTGTAATTTATTATGTATATATGACAAGTACTATGCTAATTTTTTGGAGGGGAAAAAAAAATGAAACAACTTCTACCTTTATGATGGCCAGAATCTAACAGAGGAAAACCCTAACAAAATTAGTGAGTGTTCAATATGTTTTTAATATGTTAATGTGTAATCATAAAGTGATATGCTCTGTAAGCCGTGTGTGTGTGTGAGTGTCTGTGTGTGTGTGTGTGTGTGTGTGTGTGTGTGTGTGTGTGTGTGTGTTTTAAGGACTGTAACCCTGCAGTAAAGAATACTGATTACATGCCTTATAATAACTCCAAAATATGTTCATTGTCTTGTAATCATTACCAACAAAACCTTTTGTCATCCAGTTAGAAATAGCTTTAGTTTCCTTATTGTGTTAAACTCACCTCTGACAACTGTAATTCTTCACCTTTTGTGAAGCATCTTGAAATAAGGAGAGTACTTTACATGACTACACTTAGTTTTTTCTAATGCTCAATACCTTTTTAAAAAATATTTTCTTTATTGATTCCAGAGAGGAAGCTAGAGGGAGAGAGAAACATCAATGATGAGAGAGAATCATTGACTGGCTGCCTTCTGCACGGCCCCTCCTGGGGATGGAGCCTGAAACCTGGGCATGTGCTCTTGACCTGAGGGGAACCAGGACCCTTCAGCACTGCCCACTGAGCAAAACTGGCTAGGGCACCTTTGTACATTACAGAATGAGAACAATCATAATTAACACATTAAAAGAAAGTCTTAATTTCATGGATTTGTTATATACTTTTAATAACATCTTATTAAATAGTGCTAAGCATTGTTCAGTAACTCTGAGGCTGAATAGCAATAATCACAGCCAGTTTTAACTGAGAAATTACCTGTGCCAGCTTCTGTGAGATCCATGTTAATATGGATTTTTAATTTCCCAACAAGCCTGCAAGACAGAATTTATTATTGCCTCTATCACAAGAGAAAATAAGGTTCAGAGAGGTTAATTGAGTCAGCTCCTGGGAACATTCTGGCTCTGAAGCCTTTGTTCCTTCTACTCCAGAGGTGACACCTCATAATCCCCTAAAAGACTTCATGTCATCCCAGCCACAGCTTCCTGATTGTGTTTCCAGCTGCACAACTTACTACAAAACATGCTCATCCACCTTCTCCCTCTGATAGAATTATGTGGCTTCAATATGCATTTCTCCAAATGCAAGGTAGCTACTTTGTTCATGGTTAGGGTGTTTTTTTTCTGCGTTTTAAGTAGCTCAATAGAACACAGAGATAAGAAAGCAGACATCTTCAAAGCATCTGCAAGTTTTAGGAATATATGTCTTAATTTAAGAATCTAATGTGTAGCCGAAACCGGTTTGACTCAGTGGATAGTGTGTCAGCCTGCAGACTGAAAGGTCCCGAGTTTGATTCTGGTCAAGGGCATGTACCTTGGTTACAGGCACATCCCCAGCAGGGGGTGTGCAAGAGGCAGCTGATTGATTATTCTCTCTCATTGATGTTTCTAGCTCTCTATCCCTCTCTCTTCCTCTCTGTGAAAAATCAATAATAATAATAAAAAAAAATCTAATGTGTAAATGTTATGTTTTAAGTTTGAACTATCCTAGATCATAAGTATTTTTCTATAATTCTTCTTTCTTTAAAATGTGTGTGGCTTTTATAATAGTTTCTGTTAAAGTATATTTTTGCTGATGGGAATTAATATACCATTATTTGATCAATTAATAGAATGTAGCAGTGTTGTTACTTTTCCCTATTGACTTAACAAGAAAAGGCTTATTTATGTTTCTCAATTATGTGGCTTATCTTCCCAACAATACAATCTGATGTGATCATTCGTACAAAGAGAGCTAAAGAGTTTAGTTCCTTATACCGAATATATGAAATTGTTAATATGGATGATTTTATAAAAAACACAATACAATTTCAGCAGGAATTACAGTCTCAGAATTATAGTCCCTTTTTGTTAGTTTGAAGACAACTTAATGTAGTAGTTTGAAACGCTACTATCATTTGGGGGAGTGAGGTTCTCGGGGCTTTGCTGAGAGAAGCATGCTCAGAAGCCTCTGTGAGAGGATGGAAAGTGGAAGAAGGCTTGATTGGCCTGGAGTTACAATTCTCTGGTTTCAAAATCCCCTGCCCCTTACACCAATCCTGAAGGAAGGTTAGCTGGGAGTCCAGTAGATCCAGAAAGAGGACCAGTGTCTGGAGTTGCTGTTCCATGCTGTACTGAGTGTGGTTCAGCACGCAGGCCACATTGAAGTCCATTAGGCCATGTGGGGCGCTCCACATGGCCGTGAGCCAAGTGGAAGCAGGGGACCGTGCCCCTACAGCAGGAGTCCCCAGAGGGCTGGGTGCCCTGGATCCAAGAGCCACGAGTGAGAAGGGCTGAACTTCCTTTGTTTGGAAGTTTATATATTTAGATGTTGTGAGCTTGTAGTGGCCACACGCACCCTGGCCCATCACCTGTTTCCAGGTGTGATTGTCACTTAGGCCTTATTGGACAAGCATCTAGTCCCTTTCGCCATCAGTCAGTGGGGAATAGGCTTGGAGAATGTTAAATGCAGCCTTCTCACAAAGCTGTATTAATGCCATGCCTGTACTGTATTTAATTTTCCCTTCACTCCTTTTCTGTTAAATAATAATCAGGTTATTACAGGAAGGTATTATTATTTCTGAGTCCTCTGCTAAGTGTCCTACATTCACCCTCATATCGAGCGCCATTGCTCCTATGTGTGTTCATCATAAGCATGTGGGAAATCCATAGATACCGGGTAGTACAAGTTAATGAGTTTCTCTGTGAATTTCTCATTTGGGCCTCCGGGCTGTTTGTGATTGGACTCTAAACTAAGTCTGTAATCTTTCCTCCTGGGGGGTCTCTTTATAGTCTTTCCAGTGCAAGCAAATTGATCTCTCTTTGTCATCTTCAATGTTCGAATATTTAATTGCTGCTGTCTTCTCCACTACCTTCATGGGCTATTTTATCTTTCACTATCAGTTCATTAAATCTTGCTTAAAGACTATTGCAGTGGAATATAAAAACCTCTCAGGAATTCTTCCAACAAACTCTGGATAGACAGCTGGGAGAAGCATAGAATGAGCAGAGTATGACACTTGGGTTCAAATCCCAGTTCTACCGTTGAGAGATATGTCATCTTAGCCAACATTTTTAATTTCTGCTCTGGTATAATATGTATGGATAGCAATAGAATTGAAGTAGAAATCATTAATATACATAAAATATTCAGAACAGTGTGGCATATGCATGGCCACAGATATGAAATTGTAGCTGCCTACCACACGTTGCCCTGTTTACTTGTTGCTGTTTTTCTTTTTAATCCATTCAAAGGTCTTTACAGTAAGTAGATATTTCTCAGCTAACAAATTTTGAAAAAAAAAATCATGCTACTCATTGATATAAAAATAAAGGGGTAACTGCCAAATATTTCTCAGAAGGAACAGCTCAGGTATATTAAAAAATAAATATGACCACCTTCAGCTTATAGAATTATTCACATACACTATTTCCCTTTGAGCTTGTTTAACTTTCAGTTTTTAGTTTCTTCAATGACCTGGGGAATACAAAATGAGTCAACACTGAAAAAGACATGGCAGCAACATGGATCATATTTTATAAAAAATTTAACCATCACTAGCATGTCGCTCCCAAACACTGGGCTCTTTCATAGCATATGCAACAGAAAGATAATAAATTATGGAAAAGGGAACCAGGAAATAACTATATCAGCATAGAATAAGCTATTCTCTGCAAAGGCTCATCGGGAATGTCAAAGGCATGTCCTTCAATATTTAACTTTTTCACTCTTTGTTCCTGATCTCAAGTTGAACAATACCTTAATTACCTGATGAAGCATTATAATTACTCTAACAGCTCCACTCTCACTTATAATTACTGCATCAACACTTTCTTTTTCATATGCTTCAATCTATACCTATTACATTGTCATGATGAAGACACATTAACATTATAATACCGTATAATTAGCTGATGAGCAATTAAATTATTCCACTGCTCTTGTTCCTCTTTGCCAAGAGGTTGCTTCCAAGCTCTATTATCTCCTCTTTCTCTTCACTTTGCTTTAGTGGTTCTTTCCCCAAAAAACAAAGAGGCTCATGAGATGTATTCAACGCATTTTGATTTCAAATTTGGAATGGGTAAGTGCTAAAGTTGGTGTTGGTGGAAGAAATAAATTGGCACTAGAGTCATGTTTAAAACTATTCTCCTTTTTATCCTATGATAAAGAAAAATGCCAATCTATGGAACAATAAAACATTGTAAAATCCTTCTTTCTAAATACTGACTTTTTTGTTTTAGAAATTAAAATTTTCCATAAGGTAAAATTGTTTAAACTACATTAGGTTATGTCGGAAATATAGCCTTCATGAATTATTTTACAAGTACTTCAAATTAAGCTGTTCCAGAAACATCAAAGATTTGTTGTGAACATAAAATAAAATTATGTACTGATAGCTCCTGGGTGTGGCTCAGCAGGTGAGCATCAACCCAGGAACCAAGAGGTCACTGGTTTGATTTCTGGTCAGGACATATGCCAGAAGTGCAGGCTCTATTCCCAGTAGGGGGTGCACAGGAGGCAGCCAATCAATGATTCTCTCTCATCATTGATGTTTCTATATATCTCTCTCCCTCTCCTTCCTCTCTGAAATCAATAAAATATCTATTTTTAAAAATAGCCAAAACCAGTTTGGCTCAATGGTACAGGCCAAGGGCATGTACATTGGTTGCGGGCACATCCCTGGTAAGGTGTGTGCAGGAGGCAGCTGGTTGATGTTTCTAGCTCTCTATCCCTCTCCTCTCCTCTCTGTAAAAAAATCAATAAAATATATTTTTTAAAAATTATGTACTGATTGTATAATTAACTAAGACAGTATGCTGCCCAATGTCTTCAAGATATTCTTTTCCTTTGTTTTTCTTCATTGTATATCAAAAAATATATCCTTGTATCTGATTGTCCGGTGGCATGAAATAAGCTTTCTTCGAGTGCTCCTGCTCTTTCTCTGCAGTTTTAGTCTCTGCTTTAGGAAGCTTCCTCTAAGAAAATGGATCTCTCTCCTGGGATAAAGACTTACTTTAGCCCAAATAAACTTTAGAACTAATTGAAATACATTTTTAATGACTGCAAAACACTTGGTCTCCATAAGGTTCATCAGCATTATCATCTATTGAATCTATATTGCAAACTAGCTCAGTTGTTGCTCGGTTAATATTTTATGAGAACTAAATCTTTCTTAGACATTTTACACTATGAGCTATGAAAGAAAAGCAGAAGTCATTTACAAGCAAGGCTTGTTTTAATATGATAACTTTAAATATATTTTATTGAATTTACAAGATTAACATCGATATATAAAAAGCCAACAACTGGAATGACGGAATGACCAACAAGGAGCTGTGACACCCGCTGCAGCCAGTGATCTGGCCTGATGGAGGTGGGACCAGCCAGCCTACCTCCCTTGAACCCTCCCCCCACACTCCAATAGGGAGAGGGGATGGCCAGCCAACCTCCTGCAGCCCCTCCTCCTTCTCAGCCCCACTCCAGATCAGCTCACCCACCCCTATCAAGGGCAGGACTGGTAGGCCAAAAGCCTGTGCTCCCTTCCCGAGGCTGTCCCACCTCTGATGGGCCCCTACCACCCTGATTTGCCTGCAGCCCCTCCCCACAGCCACTTCCCCCAAAGCCCCGTCCCCACTACAATCAGAGGCGGGGCCCACCATTCAATCACCTTAGGCCCTCCCTCAGATAGCCCAGCCCTGATTCAGCCCTGATCTAGGCAGGCTGGCCAACCTCCTGCTATCTCCTCCTCCCAACAGGCCCAGCCTTAATTCACCCCATTCAAGCCAGGCCAGCTGGACCCCATCCATGCAGGAATTCGTGCACTGGGCCTCTAGTTAGTTAATAAAATTATATAGTTTTCACGTGTACAATTCTAGAATACACCTTCTGGTTTTTTGTGTTTGCTGCCCATTGGAGTTTCCACTTGGGACCTTGATTCCACTTGGGACAGAAAATATTTTTAGATCACCAAAAATGACAGTAAAGCAAAATGGGGCTTATTGAAGATACATTCCAGACAAGGAGTGGGCCAGGAGAGAGACAGAGACAGAGAGCCCCAGAATTCCTCGGTTTAAAAGAGGATTTTCTGAGTGGAGCCTTTCATTTGCATTCAGGGATGATTGACAGGAATATTTATCTTCTGGATATGCCCTTTCTCATAATGTCATAATGCATATAGAAAAACCTACAGGGGTGCGGGTCAAAACCAAAATGCAAATGTTATTATGATTAGTCCAGGGCCCTAGTAAGGATGCTCTGGCATTGAGTCATGGTTTTCCCTCTGAGTTTGTGCCAAGAACCAGCTGGCTCTGAACCTGGCTCTGGCAGTCTGCTGTCGTGTCCATAGAGAGGATGTCTGAAGGCAATGTTGGTCTACCCCTCAGGAGCCCAGGGCAGGCCCCACCACAGCTGTTCAAGTCTAACTTCCTTCCTAACATGTTCATCACCCTAAGCCAAGTCTCCTTCCATCATCATCTATGCTCCTTTTATCTTCTTCTACCTGTGTTTGTGAGGTATTTTTTGTTGTTTATTTATTTATTTATTTATTTTGCTTAATCCCTTCATCTTTTCAACCAGTCCTCAAAATCCCCCTTCTAACATTTGTCAATCTATTTTCTGTATCTGAGTCCGTTTCTATTTTTGTTTATTTTGTTCAGTAGATTCCACACATAAGTGAAACCATATGTTGTTTGTCTTTCTCTGACTGGCTTATTTCACTTAGCACACTTTCCACGTCCATCCATGCTGTCAAAGAAGGTAAAATTCCCTTCTTTTTTATGGCCAACTAGTATGCCATTGTGTAAATGTACCATGGCTTTTTATCCACTCATTTACTGATGGGCACTTGGGTTGCTTCCAAATTTTGGCTTTTGTAAATAATGCTGCAATGAACATAGGGGTGCATACATTCTTTCTAATCGGTGTTTCAGTTTTTTCCAGATAAATGCCCAGAAGTAAAATCACTAGGTCATAAAGTAGTTTCTTTCTTTCTTTCCTTCCTTCTTTTCTTCCTTCCTTCCTTCTTTCCTTTCTTCCTTCCTTTCTTTCTTTCTTTTTTTTTTTTTTTTTTTGAGGAAACTCCATACTGTTTTCTATAGTAGCTGCACCAACCTGTATCATCACCAGTAATACACAAAGGTTCTCTTTTCTCTATATTCTCATCACTTGTTATTTGTTGACTTGATGATATCCATTCTGACAGGTGTGAGGTGATATCTCATTGTGGTTTTAATTTGCTTTTCTCTGATGATTAGTGGTATTGAACATCCTTTCATATGTTTGTTGGTCTAAACTTATCCTCTCTGGAGAAATTTCTATTCAGGTACATTTACCATTTTTATTTTTATTTTTTTTTTATTTTTTTTTAAATATATTTTATTGATTTTGTGCAGAGAGGAAGGGAGAGAGAGAGAGAGTTAGAAACATTGATGAGAGAGAGTCATCAATCAGCTGCCTCTTGCATACCCCCTACTGGGGATATGCCCGCAACCAAGGTATATGCCCTTGACCGGAATCGAACCCGGGACCCTTCAGTCCCCAAGCCAACGCTCTATCCATTGAGCCAAACCGGTCCCGGCACATTTACCATTTTTAAATTGGATTTTTGTGGGGTTTTGTTTTGTTTTGTTTTGATTTTTGGTATTGAGTTTTATCAGTTCTTTATAGATTTTGGTTATTAACCCCTTATCAGATATATCATTGGTGAATACTTTCTCCCAAATATATTTAACCAAGAATGTAAAATACCCATTCTCAGAAAATTAAAAGAGACTGAAGAAAATACAAATAAACGGAGGCATATATTATGTTCATGGATAGGAAGTATTAATATTATTTAAATATCAAAATTACCGAAAACAATCTATATTTTCAACATAATTCCTATCAAGATACCAATGACATATTTCACAGAACTAGCACAAATATTCCAAAAACTTATACAGAACCACAAAAGACCCTGAATAGCCACAACAATCTTGAGAAAGAAGAACAATGTTGGAGGAATCACACCACATGTCAAACTAAACTACAAGGCCATAGTAATCAAAACTACATGGTAACAATCAACCCTTAGAAGGAACGTATGGAAGGGTGAGAGTAACGGAGAGAGATCAACCAAAGGACTATATGCATGTATATAAGCCTAACCAATGGACAGAGACAACAAGGGGGTAGGATAAGGGCATGAGCAAGGGGATGGTAAGTAATGAGGGGATAAGGACACATATGTAATACCTTAATCAATAAAGAAATTTTTAAAAACTGCATGGTAATGGCATAAAAATAGACATAAAGATCAATGGGACAGAATAGAGAATCCATAAATAAACCCACATCTTATGCTTAATTGATGTTAGACAAAGGAGGCAAGAACATACAACGGGGCGAAGATATCTAATCAATAAATGGTATTGGTAAAAGTGGACAGATACTATGCAAAAATGAAATTAGAGCACATTCTTACATTATATGCAAGAATAAATCCAAACTGCATTACAGACTTAAATGTCAGACTCTAAACCACAAGATTCCTAGGCTCCAGCTGGTTTGGTTCAGCTGATAAGAGTGTCGGCCTGTGGATTTAAGGGTCCTGGGTTCCATTCTGGTCAAGGACACATGCAGGCTGTGGACTGGATCCCTAGTCAGAGGTGTGCAGGTGGCATACAACCAATGATTCTCTCTCATCATTGATGTTTCTACCTCTGTCTCCCTCTCCTTTCTTCTCTGAAGTAAATTAAAAAATATATTCTTAAAAATTCCTAGAAGAAAATATTAGCAGTAAAATCGTGGGCATTTCTTATAGCAGTATCCCTCCACCCCCACCCCCCCCCAGGCAATAAATAAATAAATTAATTAATTAATTAAAAAATCAACAAATGGGACAATATCAATAAGATTTTTGTTTGTTTTAGCTGAGTTTTCTTAGCTATGAGGTAGAGGAATACCCATTGAATACAATGGTTTCATATGCAGAAACTTGCTTCTTTGCTGAGAAAAGCTAGATGTGCCCTCCGATTTCAAAACATCAATTAGGATTATTAGTATCAGTGCACTTGGGGAGTAATGACAAACAAGTAGCTCTGATTTGAGATATGAAAATTAAGTCCTTGCTTAAGAGACAATTACTTCAGCCATAATCCTGTCACTGTTGAAGTCCTTAACCATAATTTGATACTTCTACACTGAAAAAGATTCAGGCATTCATTTGTAGGAATACTGTTGTGTATTTGCCTCAGGTCAAAGATAATATCTCAACCTCTGAAAAATGGTGCTAGCACTGCCACTTGTTTTTTAATTTATTATTTAAAAAGTTTATCTAGCCATTAATGAATGAGAATCTTTATGTAGAACATGTACGCTATATCAAATATAACTTGGTCTACTGATGAATATTAAAGTTCAGAAGGTATCAGAATCCAATCAAGATTCACAGGCCAGGATTTTTGGTAGAATGTTAGCTGGAATAACTTAAGATGCTCACTCCAAATTATTAATACATTGAAGAAAAAAATACTATATTGATTTTAATTATTTATATATAGTTAAAGTTATAGTTCTCCTGAGTAGGCTATATTCTATATAAAGGCTATCAGCTAAAGAGTGTAGAAAATAAGCCTGAAACTATTATAGAATTGGGTCCCACTTCAACACTTACTACCTGTGTAACCTTGAACAAGTTATTTCATCTTCTTAAGCCTATTTTGCAGCTATAAAATAACAGCAGTACCTATTTTAAAAGGTTGCTAGAGGGATAAATGAGAACTTTAATGTAAACCACTTAGCAAAATGTCTAGAGTAATGTGATCAATCAATAAATACTAGTAAGTAGTATTGTCATCAGCTTAAAGATCATTTTTCTTTCTGTTCTTTGAAAAACACATTATACAAAGTTTATAATCATCAGGTGCTATAATTTTTCATGACACATTTGATTTGGGAAATATTTTATTTTTTTCCTAATGCAAGTGCTATATTTGCATTTCCTAAGGATATAAAATTAATTAGTGTCCAAGTCAGTAGTACATGGCAATGCCTCCATTCCCAGTAGTATGGTATTCCATTTTAAAATATACATATTTGAATTATAGTTTTATAAATTATATATATATATATATATATATATATATATATATATATATTATTAACAGGAAATCTAATTTGATCTCTTTTAAATGAGTTATTGCTGTGACATTGCTTAATCAGTTTCTACAAGGAGATACCACCTAATACCTATATATCCTAATATATAAAAACCCTGGGTGTAAGGACCAGTAATGACCAGAAGCTGACCAACAGGAAGTCAGTGCTGGCCCTGCCCCCAAGCAAGAGGTTAGGGGCAATCAGGCAGGCAGGCAGGCCAGCAGTTAGGGTTATCAGGTAGGCAGACAGCCCCTCACAGGGATGGCTCTGCCCCCCAGGAAAAAAAGTGGGAGGCCTAGGCCAGCCAAGCCATTGCACCCCAGCCTGTCGCCTGCAGATGAAGGACTCAGGTGGCATGGAAGGGGGGGCAGTGCTGCACAGATGGCAGACAGTGGCAGCAGTGGGGTGGGGCCAGCTGTGGGCAGTTTGGGTAAGGAAAGCCCCAATAGGCCCTGATCTCAGGCCAGGCCTAGGGACTCTACCCTAGGGGTCCTGGATTGTGAGAGGGTATAGGCCGGGCTGAGGGACCCCTTCCCCCTTAGTGCATGAATTTTTGTGCACTAGGCCTCTAATATAATATATAAAATTTGAATCATATAAACAGAATACAGCATGAAAACAAGTCTGAATTTACAATCACCTGTAGCTCATTTGCATCTTGTCATTACTCAAGACATAAATGCAAGCCCTTTATTCATTATTATTCTATATAATAAACCAAAATTGCTACTTTCAATGCTGTTATCTTGCCAACTTTAGGTTGAAATATTGAGTTTCTGCCCTAGCCAGTTGGGCTCAATGGATAGACATAGAGCATTCATCTGCAGACTGAAGGGTCCCAGGTTTGGTTTCAGTCAAGGCCACATGCCTGTGTTGAGGGCTTGATCCCCAATGGGAGGCGTACAGGAGGCAGCTGATCAGTGATTCTCTCTCTCATTATTGATGTTTCTATCTCTCACTTCCTCTCTGAAATCAATAAAAATATTTTAAAATATCGAGTTTCTGCTAGTCTATTTAACCATTCTACTTTTAAACAGACAGTACCAGAATTACTATCTTTCTTTCACAATAACTTATTATATCTAATGGTTTCTGAAAATCTTCCTTCTATATCCAGTATTGCTTTCTTATATCACAATTAATTTTAACATCTACTGGCTTTTGGAAATTCTCTCCCACATTCTCTTGAAGACTACATAACTTTTCAACGCTAATCATAAAACTTTTGATGGCTGTATTCAGTACTTTATTCCAGTGTTTCCCAAACTTCCCTCAGGATGAGAATCACCTGGTGGAGTTGTTAAACTACAGATTCCTGAATCCCAACTAAGAAGTGCTAAACTAGAATTTTTGGGAACATATAGGTAAAATTGTACAGTACTTAACTAGTGCTCTAAACTTTTTTTTACAATTTTACCTATATGTTCCCAAAAATTCTAGTTTAGCACTTCTTAGTTGGGATTCAGGAATCTGTAGTTTAACAACTCCACCAGGTGATTCTCATCCTGAGGGAAGTTTGAGGAACACTGCTCTAAAGCACATGTGTCAAACACAAGACCCACGGGCCAAATCCGTCCCGCCAGGCCTTGCAATGTGGCCCGCACCGCGCTGTCATCACTGCACTCCGCTGCGTTTCCATCACAATGACAGTTTATGACTGTTCAGTAAACCATTCGGCCCGCGATTTAGGCTGGATTTTAGATTTTGGCCCCTTCTCTGATTGAGTTCGACACCCCTACTCTAAAGGAATAAAATATTAATGATTTGTTAATGCTACCCTAGCAAATCTTATCCTGATATCCCATGAAACTGATACCTTTCTGATTGAGGGAACCTCCTAGATCCCAAAATCCTAATAACAGAAAAAAAGCACCACGATGACTTTGATTGAATCTGGGAAAACTTTTGCTTTTTAGTTTTCTCGCTTTTTTTCCAATACCAACTGGCATCTGCTGCTTTGGTGAGAAGCTATGAAAAATAACAAGATTCTCAAATAGAGATAGGAATTCAGTATCTTCAGTGTTGACAGCAATGGAGTGAACCTGATTCTAATAATAGGCCTTCCTCACTCTTACCAGGTTTGTAATGATAATAACCTAATAGCTACCAAAGCTTTAAATGCCCCATTCTCACTGTAAATTTTAAATTAATTATGTTCTGTGAGTCTCACATGAAATTAGTGATAATTAATTATGTTTTCTTGGCTTTCCTCAGGGGCTTGAGTTCCCACCTGATGTTTAAACTTACTGTATGACAATGAAACTGGCACTCTAGTCTCTTACTGTAGGGCAGTCTGACCCTAATTCAGTTTCCAAATCCCGTGCCCATCAAAGAGCTTTAAGAAGATCCAAGCGACAATTGAAGTTGGAGCCTCCGACAAGGTTAAGTAAGAGCTGATAGTATCTGGAAAGAAGATGTAGTAGCCAGCAGGAAGGTCAGTAAGAGTTAAGGCTGATAGATAAACATGAAACAGCGGCTTTCCCTGTTCTTAGCAATGAGCCACACTGTGTCTGAGAATAGCTTTTACCATAGAGTGGTCCCCTGACATAACCCAGAGTGACCATCAGCTCTTAACTTCAAAGGCAGCTTCACATCCCCCGAGGTTTCCTCTACGATGGCCAGCAGTGTATCTCTGCAGGGATAAGTGTCTGTAGCCCATTAATAACCACAAGACTGAGGTATCTCACTTCTATTCTGTATCACCCACAGCGTCTACAGAATGGACCATTGCAGGCAGTGGTGCTCAGGGATTCTCTGACCCCAGCTCTCATAACTGTCATCATCTACACTGCCAGCGAGGAAGATAATTTGAATAAATGAATAAAGATGGGACATTCAATCCCCATGAACATTCTCCAGACACGTGAGAGGAGGACATTTGAGAAGTGTAGTTTTGAATAGAGAGACAGAAAGTTAAAAAATGGAGAAACTTACTTTTGATGAGACGTGCTGAAAAAGCCAAAAGAAATGGAATCACAGCAGGGCAGAGTGGCAGCAGACCTAAGAGGACACACTCACCCCTCACCTTTACAGATGAGGGAACGGGGCCCACACAGGTGAATGCCATTCAGCGCGTTTGCCGCATGTAAATGCTGGGACAGCTGGGACTTGTTTTCTGACCCTAAAGCTTCTTCAATAACAAACTGGTGAGGGCGTTCGTACTGTTTATAATTTAAATGTGAGCAATGTGAGGGGAAAATTAAGACAAATGTAAGAGGGTTAAGATCCAATACCACTCCTAAATAAAATGTATTTTATGCATTTAATAATACCTAGCAATGCTGCCAAGTTATTATTTATCTTCATATTCATCAATTAATATGAAATAAAAAAGGACTCTTCATCACAGGCCAGTAATTCTTAATTTTCACCAAATTGCCTATTTGTCAACGAGCAGGAGAGGAAAATTACTTAGCCTTGGGGTTAGGGGATCACTAATAGAGAAATTTATTCAAAGAGTGATATTTTATCTTAAAAGAGTCAGTAGCATTTTGTATTTCCTTGTTTTCTTGGGAAAATAATATTTTCCCCCAAAAAAAGTACAAGGTAAATTAATGTGCTAGATATGTACAAGGTTTTCTTTGCCTACCTTTTCAGAATTCTATATAATCTCAGGAGTTTGTATATCTTGCATATGCCAATTATAAGCTATTTCCCTTTTCCTATTGGGAAGTCTATTATAAAAATAAGCACAAAGAACTGAGTGCAAATATAATAAAAATCATTCTCTTATCCATGTAACAGCAATTTTTTTCTCCAAAAAGAAACATAATTTAAGGGAAGAGAAAATTTACATTGAGCTTTAACTACATAGGTCATACCATTTTCGTACGGTAAAACAGAAAATACATTCTCATTGCCTATTTCCAACATCCTATACAGCTAAATAAAAGACACCAATACTTTACAAATTACTCAGCAATGTTTAAAAAAGAGTTTATTTTGAATAACACATGAGTATCAACTGGTTAATCAAACCTGAAATTCCAAATTATTCTCTTTCATCACAATGGTTCATCTAAAATGAGTTTGTATAGGACAAGAGTATAAAATAGAGTTCAGAATAATTATAGGATTTTTCAAGACTAGAAAATGCCTTAATGTTCTCATTTTGCCATCTGACCTGCTTAATGATTCTCCACAACATTAATGTTTTAAACAAATATTTATAGAATGCTTGGCATGTGATGGTCCTCAGACAGGCATGGTCCCTTTTTTCATGGAGATTCCACTTTGTGATCTGATGGCAAACAAAGGAATAAGAAGCAAACTGCAATAGGTTCTGTGCAGAGAATTAGAACAATGTCACACGTGTGGAGTGAGGATTACCTTTCATTGGGGGCTCCTGAGAGGCCTCGCTGAGAGATGACATGGCAACCGGAGTCCCAAAATGGCAAGAAAAACCGCACATGCCAAGTCAGGAAAGAAAACTTCGGGAAAATAAAACAGCTTTACCAAGTCCTCAGGGCGGGAATAGAAAGCTTGCCACATGGCTGGAGCAGCACGGTGAAGGAAGAGGAGGTAGTATCAGAAGGATGGGCAGAAGGATTTCATTCTTTCACCAAGAAGCACAGAATTCGGCCTTATTTCAAGTACACAGTGGGAAATGGGGTACTTAGGTAGTCTATCATTTTAAAAAATACAATAAAGGTGAAATATTTAACATGGCATTTAATGCTGTGCTGTTGGTATCCCTTCTGGAGTAAAGAATTAAGTAGAAACTAACCCCACCACGTTTCACTGGAAAATCAAATATGATTGTCTTGACTAAGTGAGCTAGGATGGAAAATGTGTGGACCGCAATTATTATTAGAGCAATTAGAAATACTGTGCCTTTCTCATTTGGGGCCTTTTTCTTTTTTAATTTTTGCTTCCTGATAACGAAGAACTTCATGGTTGCTTTCTGTTGCTCTAAACATAAGATCCTTAAATAACGTAGGAAAAAAATCACTATGGCCACTCCCAACCCACCTCCATATTTCTGCTCTATTAACAAGAAAAGGTAGTTTATTAACAAGCTTCCATAACAGACAACCAGAAAATGTAAAAGAGCCGGTTTTTTGTAGCAAAGCACTGCTGTAACCAGAATAGCAATCTTTCTCTGGAGAACAAAGGCAGTGCCATAAGGAGTCCGAGTGTTTGCTCTAGGCCAACATTCCCCCAGACCCGCAGACATATTTAGAAAGAATGCCTACACCTCCTATTCAGCAATTCAAAGGGAGACCTTCCACGCTTTGAAAGGTAATATTTGGGTTGTGTCAGAGCCTACTATTTTATTTCTTTGTTCTGCTCCAGAGTTCATATTGACATACAGATCATTTAATTTCTTTAAGTATTTTAAAGCAATTTCTCTAAATTACTCTTTAAGGGATTTCTTTAAGTGCTCTAAATATTAAGTGTATAAAATAGCTTTTGCTATCAAGATTAAAAGGGAGTCGAGAAAAATTGTAATCAAATGAGAGTTGTTTTTTTTTTTTTAATTTAAATAGCATGATGTCACATAGTATTCACAAAAGCTTTTTATTTTGTAAGGTTTCCAAATACATTGAAAGGATATTTTCATAATGTACAATATTTAAAACTGATGTGACTCTGCCTTCTAAGTGATATCATTTCTCAAATAAGAAAACTATCAAATTTCTATGTTGAGAAAGCAATCATGGAAACACAAGGGCATGGAGAACGATTACACTTGGTTGAAAGAACATATGGACATAAAACAGCCCTCTCTTAAACTATAATGTGGTCACCTTTCCCTCCCTTTTCCCCTAGCTTTTCTCCCATGAACTTTTGGGATCTTTCACTTCCCAGTGCCTCTTTATTTTTAAGATTAAGTTTTACAGTAGTCTACATTTTGCTTTCATTGTCTGTTATGGTTATTATAATTATACTAGAGGCCGGTGCATGAAAATATGTGCACTCGGCAGGGAACGGGGGGAGGCCTTCCCTCAGCCTGGCCTGCACCCTCTTCCAGTCTGGGAGCCCTTGTGGGATGTCCGACTGCGACTTAGGCCCTGGGGAGCGGGCCTAAGCTACACTTGGACATCCTTAGCGCTACACTCATCAGCCTTCAGCCTGGCTTGTGGCTGAGCGGCACTCCCCCTGTGGGAGAGCACTGACCACCACAGGACAGCTCTGGCCTCACCCCCATTGCCCCGCCACTGCTGCTGCCCCCTAATTGCCATCCCCTCCCTCTGCCCACTGCTACCCGCCTTGGCTGTCTGGCACTGCCCGCTGGCCAGCCCCATCCCATAGCAACTGGTTGTTCCACTGTTCAGTCGATTTGCATATTAGACTTTTATTACACAGGACTATTCTTCTTGTTTTTTTAATATATATATTTATTTCAGAGCTGAAGAGAGGAGAGACAGAAACATCAATGATGAGAGATAATCACTGATCAGTTTCTTTCTATATGCTCCACAATGGGGATTAAGCCCACAACCCTAGCATGTGGCCTGACTGGAAATTCAATCACTGACCCATGCAGCCAGGCTTCCTTCTTGTTTTATCCTATAAAACAGTAATAAAAGAGTAATATGCAAATTGACCGTATCTCTGCTACACCCACAAGATATGCCCATTTTTGGAGGCGACCAGGCCAGCAGGGGAGGGCAAGTGGGGGTGACCAGGTCATCAGGGGAGGGCAGTTAGGGGTGACCTGGCCTGCAGTCTGAGTAGTCCCAGATAAGAGAGGGTACAGGGCAGGCTGAGGGACATCTCCTCAGTGCATGAATTTCATGCACTGGGCCTCTAGTTAAACTATAAAAAGAGTAGGAAAAAAGCAATATAATTGATATTAGTATGTTCCACCAGAACTAAAATAGATGATGTAGAACATTAACAACAAAAATGTAAAGGTATTACTACTAACACAATAATATTTAGGTCTATTAATTTAAAAAGTGTTTGCATATATAAAAAAACATTACAAACAAACATATAAAAAATATTTGAGAAATTAGTGAGATGTTCAATAAATAACTGGATAACAGGATAACTGGATAGCCATTTGGGAGAAAGTCATGATTACTACTCCAATAGTTAAGCATAAACACATTTCATATGTTAAAATGTAGCACATAAAAAGAGAAAACATTTAAGTACTAAAAAATGTAAATGCACATTTTTATAGACCTGAGATTTTATTACCATTTAAAGCATGATATTAAACCCAGTAACTATAGGGGAAACTTATAGAATTGAGAACATAATAATTAAAAATTCATAGATTGCAAAACAATATCTAATAAAATCAGCCAACTAAAAGAAAAAGCCACAAAGAGGTTAAAGGTAGAATCCCAAATAGGAAAAAATATATATACTTGCATTATCCTTGCATAATCACAATAGCTAGACATTAATTCAGAGTCGTTCCCCTTCTGAATTAATTATGATTTGCCATCTACCAGGTACCACTTCTTTGAATGGCATTTGAATGGCCTTCCTTAAGAGTAGCAGCTATGAAAGAACATTAAAGCTGGAGGTGACTTTAGAGATTATTCTGGTTTACCCTCTGCATTTTTACAGACAAGATAACTAAGACTTGATGAAGTGAATATAATAGATTTATGAACAAAATGCAGTAAGAACAGGAAAAAATATATATATATACATCCTCCTACTCGGAGAACAAGGAGGAGGTCAAAGAGTCAAAGAAATCTTTGCTGAGGAAGTGGCATTGCAGCTGAATTTAGAAGGTTGAGCAATAACCCCCTTTAGTGCAAGAAGATTTCACGCTAAAATGCCCAACCAAACAAAAACAACAACAAAGAGAAAGACATACACAAAGGCACAACACAAAATGTAAGTTCAGGATATAGTAAGCCATTAGGTATGAATGAATTATATAGGATATTAATGATGTTAAGTAAAGTTTAAAAGATAGGCTATGTGCTAAATATGTGTGTCATGTTAAAGGCTTTCAACCCAGTCCTATAGCTGATGGCAAACTCAGAACCATGATGAGGCTGGTATTTTAGAAAGCAACAACAACTTTGGTGGCTGTTTGTGTAGCCGATCAGAGGGAAGAATTTAGGAATTTTAAAAATGCCTACCTCTCCAAGATCCTGCTGAAATATTCCATGGGGTCTTCTGGGTTCTATGTTGGTGGATGAGTAGTCCTTCCTATTTACTCTTTGCACTTTGTGTAGGTTTTATTTTTTATGCACTTACTATGTAGACATGTGAGACTAAGATGAGATTCCCAAGAAGAAATGTTTCTTTGAAACCCTTCCTACAAAAAACTATAACTCTCCAGATAGCCAGCAGTATGACATGCATTCAAGCAACTCATAAGATTGGGTTCTCTGTGGATTTCAAAAAGGAAGAACACCCTTATTCTAAGCTAGTGGAGTTAATATATTGTATTTAAAATCCAGAATGTAAATAAATATCTGTAGTATCAGACTATATCTGTGTCCTATATATGCATATGTAACTATAGTATTAGGGGGGGGGAAAAGGCATGCAGGCAGACATGAATAAGAGTGGAGTGTTTATTTTCACAGATCAAAAGAACACTCAGTAGAGAAGTTGTGATTTGAAATAGGCCTGGACACACAGGCAGGATTTGAGTACAAAGTGAGTTGATAGAAAAAGGGAAGAGAAAAGGAAGAGCATAAGAAAGGCATTGAGAAAGACAAGGAGGAAGAGAGGAAGGGGGCTAATGTTTAAATTACAGTTTCTTATTGACATTGAAATATCCCCATGTTTGTTGTTTTTGTGGTTGTTGTCAGCAATTTGTTTGTTTGAATCAAATCCAAAGAAGCTATACAAACATTGTGATTGGCTATGTCAAATTAAGTATTATTTAAATTATATACCCCACCCACATAATATTTTTCTCTTTCAATTCGTTTTCTTTCACTGAATAGTAGTTCACTCAATTATCTAGGTTTTTACTAATTCTAGACAAAGCACTAGAAAGTGGTCCCTCATTATGACCTTAAATATAAGTATCTGTTTGCTGAGTTTATTCAAATATATATTTAAGACTTTGCCACTATGATTCATGTAAAATTAGGTACATTTGATGAATAAATGAATATTTTAAGTGGCTAGTGTCTGAGCTTTAAGGGTTAATTTCATTTGATCTTATTTTCCTTTCTAAGCTGAGAAATTTCAATTTGTGTGTCTAATTTTTTTAATATATTAGCGAGAACCACATAAAACTGCCTGCAAAAAGAGCAATTCTGTTGTTTAAACATAGTAGAAATGAAAGTGATTTTATTTTTCACAATTGTATATAATCTAATTGTCATTGATCTAACATATTTGATAGGGCATATTCCCATGCATTAATTAAGCAAATTTATAAACATCTACAGTAATGGCCAGGTTACTTTTCAATGACAGATTGCTATTTTAGTTTTTATATAATTCTCTAATTCAGTGTCAAATTTGTTCTTAAAAAGGCAACTCAAAATATTTGGAAAGATGTGAGAGAGGGGAAGGAAGTGAAAATGGTGTAAAAATGTCTATAATGACTTAAACAGATTATGTATTGGTATGCTCCCTTGGGGATGTCAAGGTCAAAGTAAGTGAAGGTATTCACTTCTCATCAGTGAAAGTCTGAGAACAGAGCACAATCACTTTGTAAGAACTATTACCCAACCCTATAGAATCAGGATTAATTTACAGAATTTAATGCTCAGTTGAAATAAAAAAATGTGCTTGTTCTCAGTGAGTCGAGGATAAAGGTGCATGTAACAATCATAGGTCTGAACTGGAATTATTTAATAAGTAGTCTGGCTGGAAGCAATTGGTCCCCAGGGAATGTTAGGCAATTTTCCCTCAATTTGAGTTAGACGTCATGCCAGAGAAAGAACTGTAATGACTGGCCACAGAGTGACTGCTGAATTGACGTTTTAAAAAGAATATTTGAGATGAAAGTAGCTGCTCTTACTTATTTAATTAGGTCTTAAAAGCCTCTCTTTCTGGATGTAAAGCAACAAGAGCACATCGGAAGCCCTGTGGTTGGCTCTGACTTGTCCCCTAAACTCCTGCTGAAGAATATAAAGATCAAGATGGTTTTTTCAGGAAAGTAGAGTGACCTCGCCAGAAAGCCACAACTATGCAACTAGCTTCAGCCTTTATGGCCTTACCTAGGAAAAACAAAAATGGTCTTGGTTTAATAGGGAGAACAGTTGGGAAATAAAGGGCAATGGTATCCATGTGCCCTGTCTAGGAGATTAAGCATGAATGTATGGAATTTGGATAACACCTATGAGGATTTTAAATTTCCCCTCCCCCCCAAAATCATAACATCAGAAATGTGATATACCCTTAAAGTACAAGTCTGACTACCTTAATATACACAGTTGGAAAAACCTAGTGCCCCTGAGAGTTATCCGGGAAGAATGTTATTCCACAGAAGAAAAAAACTTCCCTTAATATTTTCTGCTTCTGACTGCAACACCCTCTCTGGTTAAAGGAGTCATTGAGAAAAATTCTGAACATGGGAATAAACAGATGCCTCCAACATTTTTTTTTGAAAGAAGCAAATTTTATCTACTCTTAGTGTTACTGGCTTTCACTTACATTTGGCTTCATTTCCAAGAGGGTGCCCAGACGATATACAGCAAAGTGTCATTTTGCCTTAGGTATTTTGTCTCAATAAAAAAGGCAATGGTTTGTATTCTGAAACTATGTTACAGTTTTATTTCTGTGAATTTTTCTGGGATCACTGAAAGATCATTGAAACTCTCCATAACTCAGTTTTAAGAATTATGATAGATTGGGATTATCAAAAGCGACAGAAATGCCAAGGAAAATGAGACCCAAGAAACCATAAATTTTTTGTACTGTGTAATCACATTGGAGAGATTAACAGGAAGAGGGTAACTAATAATGATATCCAATTGTATAGGTTTAAATACGTAGGCAATGAAAAACCAGAACAAAGATAACCACTTGAATCTTAGAATTGGTACGGAACTAAATAGATCCTTAGAATAATCTAGCTATGCTACTGAAACCTATCTAATAAAGATGTAATATGCAAATTGACCATAACCACAACAAAGATGGTGGCACCCAGAGCCAATAAGGAGGGAATATGCAAATTTACATGACAAAGTGAGAGGTAGAAGGCGGCTCTGGCTGGAGTGAAGGCAGTGCACAAATCTTCATGCACCAGACCTCTAGTTTTAAAGTTAAAGAAAGTAAAGCCAACAAGAAGAATTGACTTCTCCAAGGTCAAAAGTTCATGAGAGATAGAGCTGGAATTAATTCCCTAATTCCAATCAAACATTCACACCATTACATCATAACAGGTAATTAGGAAGGGGGGGATGAGATGGGTAATTATAATAGAGTTAAAGTTTAATTACATTATTTTCTGAAAGTTTTCTATAATCTTGAAGTAGGCCTTAGAGTTCTAAGACACTGCAACCTGGATATGGAATAGTTAACTTTCCTACATGAACTATTACTAAGTATGTAATTCTTCACTAAAATTAGTGAATTGCATTGCATTGCATTAGTATACAGCCCTCTATGGGGTGGTATTTCTAGAATGATGCAGTAAAGAATCTCACAGGTACTGTCCCCCAGCAAAAAGCAGTATAACTTTGAAAATCATTAAAACACAGATACACACAAGCATTTAAATTATCTGGATTATTATCCTAAGGGCAAAGAGTAACTGGAAAAACAGTCATTCAAAAAATGTACCAAAGTCAGCCAGTGTGGCTGAACAGTTAAGCATTGGTCCAGGAACTAAGAGGTCACCAGTTCGATGCCTAGTCCAGGCACATGCTAGGGTACCTGCTCCATCCCCAATAGGGGGAATGCAGGAGGCAGCTGATCGTTCTATCTCATCATTGATATTTCTATATCTATCTATCTATCTATCTATCTATCTATCTATCTATCTATCATCCATCTATCTCCCTTCTTCCATGAAATCAATACAAATATATTATTTAAAATGTACCAAATATGCAGAAACTGGTTTGGCTCAGTGGATAGAGCGTCAGCTTGTGGACTGAAGGGTCCCAGGTTCGATTCAGGTCAAGGGCATGTACCTTGGTTGCGGGCACATCCCCAGTTGGGGGTGTGCAGGAGGCAGCTGAGTGATGACTCTCTCACATTGATGTTTTTAAGTCTCTATCCCTCTCTCTTCCTCTCTGTAAAAAATCAATAAAATACATTTTTTTAAAAAAGTACCAAATCTGTACAAGAACATGGAGGGTCTACAGAATGTATGCTATATTTGCTTCAACATCTCCACTCAAAGTCTCTGTACTGGAAGCTCTACTTAAATCATTTTCAGCCCCCTCTCCTCCAGCTCCCAGACTGGGCCTACAGATTTTTCCCTGGAAAGGACAGACTGGGGGCATTCTCATGCTCCCACTTCCCCCCATTCAGTGCTTCAGAGCCTCTGTTTCAGGCAGCCATTGCCAAGAGGACCGAGTCTCTCTCCCAGCCAGCCTCCACTAATAGGGCAGAAGTTCTACCCCAGGTGTAGTAGGCCAAGAATACTAGGGTCTAATTGCCCTCTCCCCTAGGGTTGAGGTACCATGTGAGGAAGGGCAAGTGAGACTAGAGCCCAGCAGTTCCCTCATTGCCCACACATTGGCCCTGTGACTGTCATACCTGGAAAAGTAGGTTCCCACGCCCAGCTCCTGTGCAATTACACAGGGATTCTACAAGGAAGAAACACAGACTTTTAGAATAAGGTACCCATAGCTCTGTATTTGGAAGGAGAATTGAGAACTCCATGCCTAAGCCATTGTAGAAAATAAGAGAAACCTTTTGTAGAGAGCATTGAAAGATAGTCTGGCAGCTATGATACAAGCAGTACAGTGGAACATCCAGAAGTTCAGAAAACTGACAGAGAGGAAAGTATAGCCAAGAAGAGCCCTCCTAGAGTGAGAGAGAGAGAGAGAGAGAGAGAGAGAGAGAGAGAGAGAGAGAGAAAACAAACAAACAAACAAACAAAAACAAGACTGAGGAATGTCAGAGAGAATACAGGGATGGGAGAGGGGTGGTGAGAATTATCTGGGGAATTTATATGATCTATTCCCAGCCCATGGATACAAAAACAATAAAGTGGTAAAGACCTGGGAGGGGGCGGCTGTGGGATGGAGGGAGTCAATGGGAAGAAAAAGGAAAAGAAAATGGGACATCTGCAATACTTTCAACAATAAAGATAAATAAAAGAAAGGGGGGGGAACAAAAATCAACAGTAGTAAGAAACATTTTATTCCACTTTCAATGATAGATTAAACAAATAAGTAGAATAACAAGGAAATGAAACTTGAACAGCAATAAACACAAATAGACTTAGACAACTGGAAAACATTTCACAAAACAGCAAATGCACCCTCTCCTCAAATACAAATGAAACATTTTCCAGCATAGGCCATGCACAAGTCTCAATAAATATAATACGATTAAAATCATACAAAATATGTTTCTGACCATGATTTAATGTCATTAAAAATCAATAATAGAAGGAAATTTAGGGAATTCACATGTCTGTGCAAATCAATTACACACTCTTTAAAAACATATGGGTTAAAGAAGAAAAAAACCACAAGAGAAATTAGAAAGTATCTTGAGATGAATTAAAACACACACACACACACACACACACACACACACACACACACAACACAACACACTAAATATCAAAACTGGAGCAGTGCTCAGAGAAATGTATAGCTGTGAACACCTATAGTGAAAATTAAATATTTTAAACCAATAGCCTAACCTTGCACCTTAAGAAACAAGACAAAACACTAAACTAAACTCACATCAAGCAGAAGAAAAGAAACAATAAAGATTGGAAATAGAAAAGAGAAAATTAATAAAATCAATAAAATTCTTTAATATTTTATTTAGACTAACCAATATAAAGATTCAAATTACTAATCCAGAATGAAAGAGTGGATCTCTAGCAACATAAAAAAAATAATATGAGGGAATTATATATTAACTAACTACGTAAATGATAACAATTAGATCACCTAAATGAGAAACACTCAAAAATACTTATAACTACTAGTGAAGAAATTTAAAAATATGAATAAACAAATAACAAAGGATTAAGTCATTTAAAAACTTCACAAAATATTTCCAGACCTAGCTGCTTTCACTGATCGATTATATTAAATATTGACCAAAGAATTAATAACAACTCTTTATAAACCTTTACAAAATATAAACAAGAATATAACACTTCTTGACTAGTGTTTGTTTTTTTGTTTTTTTTGTTTTTGAGAGGAGTATTAATCAGATGAGCTATTATACACACACGAGACAAACAAAAATAACTATAGCCCAATATATATTAGGAATATTGATGCAAAAATCCTTAACCAAGTAGTAACAAGCCAAATAAGCAACATGAAATGTGATTAATCTCAGCAATACAAGGTTGGTTTAACAT
This sequence comes from Pipistrellus kuhlii, assembly GCF_014108245.1. Classification (NCBI taxonomy): domain Eukaryota; kingdom Metazoa; phylum Chordata; class Mammalia; order Chiroptera; family Vespertilionidae; genus Pipistrellus; species Pipistrellus kuhlii. Next base: position 4,166,250 of record NW_023425573.1, on the reverse strand, counting down.
CCAAAATTTAATTAATCTAATACCCAATATTAACAGAATAAAGGATAAAAAGACTCAATTGATGAAGAAAAAGCATTTGGCAAAATCCAACATCCTGTTATGAAAACAATGCTAAATAAATTGTTGTTATAATAGAGCTAACAACTTAAGAGGATCTATAAAAAAACCCACAGCAAATATCACACTTAATAATCTGAATGGTTTCCCTTTACAGACAGGAATTAGTAAAAAATGTCCACTCTTGCCACTTCCATTACATAGTTTTCAAGAGGCTTAAGTCAGGACAATTAATTTTTTTTTAAAGTCATTGATAATGGAATTGAAAAAAACACACAACTATCTCTAGTTATACATAACACAATCATGCATATAGAGAATTCTAAGCAATCTGCAGACATGCAAACACGTCATCTATTGGAACAAATCAATATGCTTAGCAAAATTGTAAGATACAAGACAATATAACAAAACTATTGTAGTAGCCTGGTGCATCAATTCATGCACCAGTGAGGTCCCTTGGCCTGACCTGCAGGATCGGGCTGAAACCTGCTCTCCAACATCCCCTGAGGGATCCTGGATTGCAAGAGGCTGCAAGCCAGGCTGAGGGACCCCACCCAAGCATGATCGGAGCCAGGAAGAGAAACAGGTGGATGGCCAGCTGGGGAGGGACCACAGAAGAACCAAAGGGTGTGTCTAGCCTGTCTTGTTCAGTCCCGATCAGCTGGATCCCAGCAGCAAGCTAATCTATCATGCAGAGCATCTGCCCCCTGATGGTCAGTGCATGTCATAGTGAGTGGTTGAATGGCCTTAGCATATTATTAGCATATTATGCTTTGATTGATTGCATGGATGACCAGACAACCAGATGACAGGAAACTTAGCATATTAGGCTTTTATTATATAGGATAAATTGTATTTCCTTCACTAGCAATTAAAATATATTTAAAAAATAGTTAAAACTATTTATACTGTTATAAAATTACTAGGAATAAATTTTAAAAAGGAAATTCAACACTTCTATTGAATACACTAAAAATTACAATGCAGTGTTGAAAAAAATTAAAGATCTAAATAAACTGAGAGATCTTAAGTTCTTGAATAGGAAGTCAATATTGTTAAGGTTTCAATACTTTCTTAAATTGATCTATAGACTTAATATAATCCTTACCAAAATCCCAGATTAATGTCTTATTGTAGAAATTGAAAAACTGATATTAAAGTTGATATAGAAATTCAAGGGACCCAGAATAATATTTAAAAAGAGCTAAGTTGAAAGACTCATCCTTCTAGATTTTACCATTTGCCAAAAAGCTACAGTAATTAAGCTATTTACAAATTATTTTCACTATTATTATTTTTTTAAATTCTTCTCTCAAAATTACATTTAGTTCCACTTTGGCTTAGATGATAGGCAGAGTAATAGCAATAAGAATTGAGTATGACAATTCAACTGTGACATTAATAAAATAAGCAGCTGGGGTATATCATGTATCTCAACTTCTCTGTACACCATTGAAAAGATATTGAAACAAGAAGACCCATTGGATATAGTTTCTTCAGGAATCTGTAACTTTGTCTCTCCTGCTGACCATTTCTTAGCCCATACAGACAAAATTTCTATAAAAATATTTGTTGAATAATTATTTCCATAAATTGATCTATACCTACATTTCTAAGCTACTGCTGGCCTTTCTTTGGATGAGAAACAACTTCAATTAAAGCATACAGAAGAACTGGGGGGAAAAAGTCCAAAACACAGTTAAATCAATATTCATTGATTCCTGGGGCACTATATTCAATGAACAGTAAACACAGGCAGGTCTTAAAAGTAGTGGTCATACACACTAATCAAAGAGATATTACATTTACAAGGTAATGCAGTCTCAAGTTCTTCAAAGACATTTGCATAATCAGCTTCATGAATGCAATTTTTGAGTACAAAAGACAATAATCTTCCATCACTGTTGAAATCATTAAAAGCCATAAACTACTGCATTACAGTGTGTAGTCTGAGATAATGTTCAATCAAAATGTATTCATGAGGAAGAATACTTTAACCACAGATTGGCAAAGTATGTCGTTTATCTTTTCTGCTTTTGTTATTAAAGCAATTTGCTGTTGTTACAAGGTTATTATGATGAAACATATGACATTTGAAGTAAATGTGACATTTGCTAAACATTCTTTCCCAAAATGATTCATTAGTGGGAAAGGCACATCTAAGTTTTTAGTCCGGAGTGTTAATAAAGGCAATGGACATCTATTAAATGCTTACCATGTTCCATCCATGCCAGTTGTGTTTGTCAATTTTTAAGGTTTATACTTTCAACAATATTATAAAGTCAGTCCTGGTATTTCAATTTTACAAAAGGGGGAACTAAGGTGCAAGGAAATGAAATACCCTGCCCAAGTCACACAGATAGCAGAACAACAAGGCTTAGATATAAATTAGGTGTGTGTTTTTGTTTTTTAAAAAATATATTTTATTGATTTTTTTCCAGAGAGGAAGGGAGAGGGATAGAGAGCTAGAAACATCTATGAGAAAGAAACATTGACTAGCTGCCTCTTGAACACCCCCTACTGGGGATGTGCCTGCAAGCAATGTACATGCCCTTGACCAGAATCGAACCCTGGACCCTTCAGTCCCCAGACCGATGCTCTATCCACTGAGCTAAACCGGTTTTGGCAATACAAATTAGTTTTGACTCTGAATTTTGTTCTATTCATAATATCTTCCAATATAGTAACTTCCAGATGTTTGCACTCAGCCCAGAAGACTCTGTGTGGAGGAGTATAGAATTTGAAACTCCCGTCTAATTCTGCTAACCTTGATGAATGACATCATCCTCACCTGAGATTCAGAGGGTATTACTATTGATACTTCTACTTTTATAATGCTCGTTTTAAGGGAAATCTTGCGTTAATTCATTGAAACAGTCCAAGTCACCCTGCTCTAGATGACAGGGTGGCAAGCCAAGTGGTAGGACAGGTGAAGGTACGCCTCCCTATGCAAATGTCTAAATGCACAGATTCTCCAATTGTTCTGAATCCACAATGCGTTCTCTCTCTGACAGTACCATCTGTTGCAGCATCCAACAGAACTCAGTGTTAAAAGGTCAGAGGCAACAGTTTTGGAATGGGTTCCCTGGAGAAGGGTGGTCCCTTGCCAAAGCAAGCAAGAGGGCCTGGCAGCGAGAACTCATTCACGTCCTGCAGAATTATTTTAGATCTGCTGGCCAAATCTCATTACAATAAACTGCGGAGCTCTTCATGAATGCTCACTGCTCCTTAGTGTTTGCCCCCATTCTGAGCTCCTGCCTGCCTCGTCTGATTCATGTATTCAGCCTCTTAAGGGAAGAGATATGGAATAAGTGCTTACTGGGTGCCATTCGTTGGCTAGGCACAGAAAACACAAAGGTGAAGAAAAAGAAAGCCCCTGTTTTCATGGAGCTTGAGTTTATTAGGATAAATAGGGCTTAACTACATTAGTAAGTACGCAAGTGTGTATTTAGAGGTTGCATTAATACTAAGATGTATACCTGCATCTGTATAGCATTTAATAGATTGATAGATGCTTTGTAAAATACCACCTTAGTGACTGTTCCCAAGAACCTGGGGAGGTAACAATTGCATCAGTTTTACAAGATGATTAATACTCACAGAATTAAGGACATTATATTTGGGAGGGGTATGATTCATTTGGTATTAGGTTTTTCAAATTCATATTTTAAAAAAAAAAGACACCGATTTGTGGTTCTGGAAAGAATTTACATTTTTAAGCAGCCCATACATAATTGATTCTAAAGGATTGCCTGATCGGGGAATTCTGGACCCAGCCCACCATCTACCTAGTGCTTAATTTCCTCTTTGTTCATCAAATCATCCTCTAAACCTTGTTTGAAATTTACTGGTCAATGGGTACTGGCGATTTCTAGAGGTATTCCACCACATCCTAGGACCATGCTAACTCAGTGGAGTTTCTAGTTAAATACTTACCTAACATTCAACCCCAAGCCTTAATTTCAAAGAAAGGGGCTCTTTTCACCATAATATACCTATTTTTCTCTTCTACACATAATAAAAATGAGCACAAAGCAAGTTAAGAAATTTTCTTGAAATTCAAACACTTAAAATGTTCAAGTTCTATGCTTTAGCACTATACTTTTTTTTAAGAGGTACTAATTAATGGCTTTGGTTAGTCCAATCTCAAGCACAAGACAAGGTATATTTATTGTATTTTGTAAGAATGCTTTAGTGCGTAGGCTGTTGAAAACCTCATGCAGTAACTGCCTTGGGACACTGAAATAAAATATTTAATATATGTATTCTAGGGCAAAGTATGACTTGGATGAAAACCAGAAAAAATATGCAATCATTGGGTTAATTATATGGTAGGTATTTTTATTAAATAGGCTAAAACATTTCTCAGGATGCCTGGATCACATGAAGGCAACCATATTGGACTACACTCTGTGGGTATTATATCTCATTTTGGATGGTTTATATTAAAGCCAACAGGTCAGAAAAAATTCAAAGCAATTAATACTATTGATATATGATTTGAAGTATCACTATAAAATCTGAGTTCTCTACTTTTTAAACAATATAATTTTTTTATTTCTTTGATATACAGAAATATTAATACATCATTTTGGGTTTCTTTTTATTATTTTTTTATTATTATTATTGACACTATTACGGATGTCATTCACCTCTCCCTCTTTGCCCAGCTCCACCCAACACTCACCTCCCTTTCCCTGGCCTTCACCACAATACTGTCTGAGTCCCATGGGTTACATATATATTTTCTTTGGCTAATCTCTTTGTCTTATTTTACCCAGTTATATATTGCTTATAAGAGCTAACTGAATTGAAGGGCAAATTATTGATGTAGCGGTCATTGTACTTACTAAGACATTTCCAATGTGATATACTTTTGAATTTTATTGCAAAGATTTTTATTTATGAAAAGTTCTCATTTCAAAATGGAAAGGAGCACAAATAAATCTGTGATAGCCAAAAATTAATGTTTCACATATTTTTATTTCTTCTACTGTTACATTTATCATTACTTAACAAATTAGAAGATAGTAGCTAGGTAAATGTCATAATTTGTTTATAATCCTGATTAAAAAGTTTTAAATTTATCCTATTAAAATATTTAAGCAAAATCAGAATTTGAAATGAATGACTAAAGATCTAAGAAAACAAAGCCAAAGGAATGAACATATTTTACATACACATCAATCCTATATAATAAAAGAGCTATATGCAAATTAACTATCAATCTACTATACCACAAACCACGCCCACCAGCCAATCAGGAACACATATGCAAATTAACCTAACAAGATGGCTGCAGCCACAGAGCAAACAGGAGGCTTAGGTTTCTCCAGCGATGGAAGAAACCAAGCTTTCCACACACCCTGTTGGGCCCAGGCCTCTACTCAAGGCTACAAATTTTCAATTATAGAAGATAAATAAATCCCAACAAAAATGGCGGCAGCCACAGAGCTGGAGAAAGTAGGAGGCTTGAGTTTCCCCCAGCGATGGAGGAAGCCAAGCTTCCCCAGTCCTGACCTAGCTTGGTCTTTGCTTAAGGCTACAAAGATTAATTATAGAAGATAAATAAATCCCAGACCCCAGCCTGCAAACCACCGTAGGTTCCTCACCCAGGCCACCTGATGCCCCAAGGGAACCCTCACCCTGATCCGGGACACCCTTTAGGGCAAACCAGCCAGCCCCAACCCATGCATCAGGCCTCTATCCTATCTAATAATAGAGTAATATACAGATTGTCTAGCGCTCTAACATACAAGATGGCTGTCCCTATGTTGTCAAAGATCCTGCCCCCATATGGACACAAGACAGCCACCACAAATGGCCAGCAGGGGAGGGCAGTTGAGAGGGACCAGGCCTGCAAGGGAGGGCAGTTGTGGGCAATCAAGCCAACAGGGAAGGACAGTTGGGGGGGACCAGGCCAGCAGGGGAGGGCAGTTAGGGGTGTCCAGGCCTGCAGGGAAGGGCAGTTAGGGTGTCCAGGCCTGGAGGGGAGGGCAGTAAGGGGCAAACAGGTGGCAGGGGAACATTTAGGCATCAATCAGGCTGGCAAGGGGGTAGTTAGGGAGTGATCAGGCTGGTAGGCAGACATGGTTAGGGGCTATCAGGAAGGCAGGCCAGTGAACATTTGGGAGCCTGCAGTCCTGGATTGTGAGAGGAATCCCAGATTAGAGAGAGTGCAGGCTGGGCTGAGGAACATACCTCTCCGTGCATAAATTTTGTGTACTGGACCTCTAGTTGCTATATAAAGGATGAATACATTTTCTAGTTTAATTAAAGTTAAAATATTTCTGAAGAGCTATACTAATTAGTCCATATTAACCTAATTCCAATCACAGTTTACTTTTGAAATTAACAAAACTAATTATTTAAAAATATTCTATATTCCAGACTTTTAATTACTTCAACTTTTTAGATAATTCATTAATTATTTATTTGCAAGTATCTTCCATATAAAAAGCAGTGTGTTAGATCATAAATGAGATGGAAGTGGATATAACAGATGCTTTGCCTTATTTGATTTTACCATATGATAAAGGAGATTGAATCAAATCAATTTGATGCATAGCATTTATTAAGAGTCCATTTTAAGTACTTACTAAATTGAACAATTGATAGATAGCAGAAAAAGAATAAATTGGTATTTCTTGACCATAAGTTACTTTGTGGTGTAGTGAGGTAAACAGAAAAGTAAACAAATAATTAGGACATAATACGATAACTGCTCTAGTTGACATATAAGAAATTTTTTAAATAAAGAGGAAGGAGATACTGAGAGCACTATATTTGTCAGCTTGGTTGAGTGACTAAAAATGCAGTTTACTTTTGGAAAAAGGGACCACAATGTACAAAGTCACAGAAACCACATTGCTTATTGAGGAGAGGCTTGTGGAAAAACACTCTGGTTTTAAGATATAGAATTAATGTACACACTTCCAGTATGTCCACTTATCAAAAGGCAGTTTAAGTGTGAAAATGCAAGTCACAGAAAGGGGATGTGTATTTGAAACACATGTAATGAGCAAGGAGCTTTTACTTGAAGTATTTAAATTAGTTTTATATTAATAGTTCAATAAGGAAGTAAGGACCAAGCCAATAAAAAATGGGCAAGAGATATAAATGAACATGTCAAAAAATAGGATATCCGCATTGTCATTGAGTAAATGAAAAGGTGTGCAATCAGATTAGAAACCTGAGAAACCCAAAATTAAACCAGAATTAGTTACCACTACAAACCTACTATACTGTCTAAAATTGAAATTATCTACAAAAGCAAATTTGCAAACATAGGCTTTTACAGTAAACAAATATTAGTACAACTAATTAGGGGGAAAATGATCATGGTCTATAAATTTTAACTTATGCATACCCTGTGACCCAATTTACCTAACAATACATACTTATCACAAGACACATACAAATATAGTTAGGACAGTGTTAGTCATAATAGACAACATTTGGAAACAAATTAAATGTTCAACAGAAATAATAAGTAGGAATATATGATTATGATAAAATACTATATAGCACTAAAACTAATAAACTTAGCTTACCTAAAGCAATATGATTTAAAATTTAAAAAATATTGAGAAAAAAAAAGGCAGACACAAAGAATGCATACAATATGATTACATTTATATAAATTTCCACAATAGGAAAAATTGAACTACAGAGTTCGAAGTCAGAGTACTGGTTACTTTTGGAGTGGGGTTAGGACAGTAATTGGGAAAGGCTCGAGTGAAACATAGAAAGCTAGCAATACTAACTTTCTTAACATGCATAGGTACCAAGACAGTGTCTATTTCTTGTAATCCCTGAATTATACGTTTATACTTTGTGCACATTTCATTATATTTCCTATATTTCAGTTATTTTTTAAATGTAATGCTTGAGACCTGTCTTCCCCACCCAAGTCCTCATCTTTCAAAAATGATATTGTTTTCTTATTTCAGAAAATATTAAAATTCTGTGCATTCTCTGCTTTTTGGCTTGGAATAAACCTATTCTATTGAGTCTCAGCAGTCACCAAATTAAAAAATAAAAGTGGCAATAATTCAATCATCGTGCTCTTGACTAAAGATAACGTAAGGAATAGTCTGTCAAGAATTATAGTGAGCCAGTCAGAGAAAGACAAGTACCATATGATTTCACTGATATGTGGAATCCAATGAACAAAATAAACTAGCAAGCAAAATAGTGACAGACTCATAGATTTCTATAGAGAACGCTGACAGCTGTGGGTGGTGGGGGTAGAGGTTGGGTGTGGGGGTGGAGGAATGAGCAAAAAAGGGGGGGAAAAGAGAAAAAGCTCTTGGACATGGACAAAGATATGGTAGTTGCCAGGGAGGAGGGGAGAAGAGTTTAGGGGGATAAATGGTGATAGCGAGATGAACACACAATACAGTATACAGATGATGTGTTGTTGAATCCTGTACTTAAAATTTGAAAAATTTTGTTAACCAGTGTCACCCTGATATGTTCAATTAAAAATATAAAATTAAAAAAAAATAACTACAGTAATTCCAAAAGAAGTTACCAATTCTCTTGATAGTTACATAAAATAATTTTATGGGAAATGTCATTATCAAACATTTAATGTTTATTATATACAAATTCATTACAAATACTAGTGGCCTGCTGCACAAAATTTGTGCGTGGAGGGAGGGTTTCTCAGCCCAGCCTGCATCTTCTTCAATTAGGGACTCCCTGGGGATGTCCGACTGACACAAGTTGTGTGAGAAATCCCATCCAGGGGGAAGGCGCCAGCCCCATCACCCCACTGCTTCAGCCACTGCCAGTCAGCACAACCGCCAAGATATTTTCATCAACACTGACTCCAGACCCTTCACCATGAAAAAAATGACAACTTTCTTTAAGCATTTTCAAGCTGTGTCTTTCATAGGATATGCATTTCTTTCTTTGTTTTTCTTTTTATCCTCACCTGAGGATATGTTTCCATTGATTTTTCCCCTTCCCTCCAATGCCAGGCTCAGCCCCTTCCCAAGACTTTAAGCTTGGAAGGCAACCCTCAGTCCCACCCCTCAATCCCAGGCTTGGCTTATTGCCTTCTCCCCAGGCTTTAGGCTTAGGATGCAGCACCACCACGCCCCCTCATCCCTCTGATTGGAGGCTCATCCCCTTCCCAAGCTAAAAGCCTCCACCTGATGGCCAAATGCGAGTGACCTGGTGCTGAGGAGGTTCCTGGGATCCAGCTATGTATGCAGATTAATAGCCATCTTTGTTGGGTTAATTTACATACTCTCTCTGATTGGCTGTGGGCATAGCAGAGGTATGGTCAATTTACATGTTTCTCTATTGTTAGGTAAAATATGTTTCAATATGACTAACTTATTGATTTTAAATATAGTTTTTAAACCTACTGGCAATTCCACATTTCTTCCTTATTATTGTTGCACTGAAAGCCAACTTGTAAGAATATGATGTTCTTGTAGATAATTATGAACATGAGAAGTTTACAGTATTTCACAAGCCATAAAAGCCTGGGTTTGTATTGCAGTTGTTTCCTCTAATAATTCTGAAGTGTTTCTTCTCTGTTCTCCTAGATTTTTCCAGCTATCTCCTTTGATATTTTTACTAAACTGTTTCATTTCTTTGAACGTTTATTCTCCTTGTTGCTATTTGGGTTTCAAGGGAATTTCAGGATTTTACAAAAATAGATATTTTCCTTCCTTCTGGATTTATATCCAGCTTACTGGCTTGTTTGTTGATAGCAGTCTTTTTCCTAGGTATTATATAATAATTTTATACATCTCTTAATAAGTAATAACATTGTTAATAAAATATTAATAACAACAGTAATATTACAAAAATAAAATAATATTGATATTTATAGAGTATTTTCAGTTAGGTACTATGTAAATATATATTTAAATAGATACTTTTATGTAACTTTATCAATTAATATTAATAATTGTTTTCAGTTGCCACCTGGTATTGTAAGTATTTTACATGTATTAATATCTTAATCTATATAGTAAATAGCCAGTGTCCTAATGACCCTTATGACCAAAGGCTTGTTCAGAATGGAACCCAGCACTGACTACCTAGGGGGCTGCAGATCAGACTGGAGAGAGGCCTGCAGAGAGAGAGGCAGGATCTGATCTATAGCCTCTGTGGCAGCTGTTGATCAAAACTTGCCTCTCTTTCTCTCCTGGCTGGCCAACAACGGAGCCCCCATGCCTCTCCAGGCCTCCACTTGGGTTGCCTTTCTGTCTGATCAGAGATACTGACTGGCATAGAAACTGACCAATCAGAACCAAATCTGGGTCAACTGTGAGGAGCCAATGGCTGCCTCAGAGGTGAAACATTTGATGCTGACTGGCATAGAAACTGACCAATCAGAACCAAATTGGCTGGCAGAGGAGGGCAGTTAGGGGTGATGTGGCAGGCAGGCAGAAACAGTTAGGGACAACCAGGCAGGCAGGGGCAGGCAGGCAAGTGAGCAGTTAGAAGCCAGTGGACCCAGATTGTGAGAGGGATAGGGCCTAAATGGGCAGTCTGGCATTCCCCAAAGGATCCCTGATTGGAGTGGGTACAGGCTGAGCTGAGGGACCTCCCCCCTTCCATGCACAAATTTTGTGCACCAGGACTCTAGTATTTGTAAAATCTCAATGATCTGAGTACTAATTCTTCTCCTTTTTTCAGATGAGGAACCCAAGGCCTAGAGATGTTAAATAATTTATAGAAACTCACAGCTTGTAGGCTGGCTACCAAGCTAAGTTTCAAATCTCTATTGGTTGACACCAAACCTAAAGTTTTTAGGTACCACCTTCTGTCATTTTTTAATGGCAAATCTAAATTATTCATATATCATAAGGAAATTCTATAATTAGAAAAGGGTAAGCTTCCTGACTATTCAATGCAGAGGGGAAAAAAATCCCCTAATAATTATTTAGATGCCATACTTTGCACCCAATCTGACAAACTAGCAGCTGAGCTTCATAGCTAAACAAATAAACAATGCAGAAGTAAGAAGAAAGAAAAGGAAGAAAGGGAGGAAAGCAGGGAGAGCAGGAAGGAGGAGAGATATCTATTTTTGGGAAAATAAATTTAAATGCATATTTTACACTAGATTAATCATAGCAGTGGTAATAAAAAAAATATCTATTACACGAAAATTTGTCATTGCAAAGAAGGCAAGTCAGAAAGCATGTATACGTTTCAATCATATAAAAAATGAGAACATAAAATTTCACTAACATCACACTCTCTAAAGATAATCACCCTACAGTTATCTATCTGTGTAGGCTTTTATAGATCTACTCTATTCCTTTTCATTATTTCATTTTCCCCTATATATGCATAGCATAATTTATTTAACCATCTACAATTGAATAGCCTTTGTGTTCTTTTTAAAATTAAATGTAATGCTATAATAAAAATGTTTGTGTATATATACATTTATATACTATACACACAAATATAACTTACTGGAAAGATCAAATTATTAAGAGATATTGCCAAAATCCACCCACCCAATTATATATATTTTTATTCCCTTATGCTTGCCTTCAGTAGCTGTTTATGTGCATTCTCAGTTAGTCTCTCTATATGATTTCAGAGAGAAATGGAGAGGGAGGGAGAGATAGAAATATCAATGATGACAGAGAATCATTGATCTGCTGCCTCCTGCACATCCCTATTGGGGACTGAGCCCATAATCATGGCATGTGCCCCGACCAGGAATTGAACCATGACCTCCTGGTTTATAGACTGATGCTCAACCACTGAGCCCCTCTATATCTTTTAAAGGCTGTGTCCTCACTAATACAATTAGAAACCTAAAGAATTAACTGGCTGAGACAAAAGAACAAAGACGTCACTTGTTTCCTCAGAAAGCAGCTGGAGGTCTTCATCTCTTTAGTGACTGAGGTCAGTTCTGTACAGAATTTGCTAAATGACTAAGCCCGTATTTTATTTTTCTGTATAATAACACCATAGTCTTTTAATAACCTCCATTAAAAAAGTTAATTATAAGGAGATTATGAACAAACCTGTATGGAGCTTTTATATAGTATTACCAAGCAATAAACACCTGATATCTTCAGGTTAGGTAGCACGTCTTTTGTATTTGCTAAGTGCCTTTGTAAAAAGTATATAAATAAGAGCAAGAGATATATACACAGTGATATAACATTTTGCTTCACCAGCATTAACTGGCTTCAGATTTCCTGAGTCTTCTTTCTTTAATAGTGCAATAGATAGATAGATAAATAGATGATAGATAGATGATAGATAGAGATATGTAATATATATATATATATATATATATATATATATATATCATATATAATATCTATATCTATGTCTATATCTATATCTATCTATCTATATATCTAGATACACACACACACACACACACACACACACACACACACACTAGTTCCAGTTCAATGGATATGAATCTGAGGATTATATAATGGACTTTTCATTAATTATTGTTTTAAATCATGTATATTTGTAAAATCATAATTACTTTCTAGTGAGCTCATCAATCATAGCATACCAGCTTCTCACATAATAGGAAATTAACACAGATCTGGTCTCTTTCAAGTTAAAGAAAAGAGGCAAGCAAGGATAACACATTTGATGAGTTTGCTTAATAAATGTTTTAAGGTTTAGGTCTATAATAAAATTGGTTCTCAAGGAATGGTCATTCAATCTTTATATGTTTGTTGGACATTATAAGTGTGTTTCTAGAGAAGACTAGAATTTTTATGTTAATTTACATTCTGACTTTAAAAAGTACCACAGCCTGAGTTCCCTGAATTTAAGACATTCTAGAAATTCTGCACGTGTCAAAAATTAGGAAATGAGACATCAATATGGTTTTGTCTCATTTTATGATATGTAATAAGAAGTAAAAAGCCATTCCTTGCATTCAAAAGTTTTATGAAATATTGCACTGCAAGTTTGTATACATTATTTTCAACATTTTTAAAAAAGTGTTAAGGTATCATAGCCTCTCCACTGGTCTCCTGCCTTTGACAAAAATGTTGAGATATACTGTATGGAATAAACCTCATCCAACATGTTTTGAAGCATCCTCTTATTTTTTAAAGATATATTTTATTAATTTTTTTTACAGAGAGGAAGGGAGAGGGATAGAGAGTCAGAAACACTGATGAGAGACAAACATTTATCAGCTGCCTCATGCACACTCCCCACTGGGTATGTGCCCACAACCAAGGTACATGCCCTTGATCAGAACCTAACCTGGGACCCTTGAGTCCACAGGCCGACGCTCTATCCACTGAGCCAAACTGGTTAGGGCTGTCCTCTTAAACGGAATATTATTTCTAGGTTCTATATTCATTAGTGGACATCTGGTCTTGTTCAAATTATCTACAGATACATTTGTTCCACACCAATGTCTTTAAAAACTTATCATGTTCAAAACACCCATGAGCGTATTTGGTTCATGCTAAATATTTCTTGATATTTGGTCTTATAAAAAGCATCTGCACTTAGAAATCAACCCTGGTTCAAATAGCCTATACCATTTATTTATATGTTTGATTTACATAAATTCATAACATATTCTACAATAATTTCTCAGTATAATAAATGTGCTGTGGCCATATTACCAATGATAACGCTTCCCATCTCAGTAGCCGGACTGATCACGGCACATGGGATGAGGTAGACTGGTTGGCATTGACCAAATGTCTCCATAAATATGTTGACCAGGACCAAATATCCTGCAAGAGTTTTATCATTATTTGAAAGGTCATTTAAAGGTGTTTCTAAATATATTCTTTGAAACATTCTTTATAGTCTGTCCCTCTGAGTTTAGAGCAAGTGTATAAACTAACAGTCTAATGTCAGTATTGGACATTTTTGTCTATACTAACTTTTCATTTCTTTTCTTGCAATAGGATGAAAGAAATCACTCAAAGGTGTAAAATGTTTCTGACATTTTTGACTTACAGAGTAAGAATTTCAAAGAACAGGAAAAGGTTATTTTGATTAGCAGAAGCATTTTCTATAAATTGGCTGCAGAAACAAATAATAAAGGGATGTCATAAGGAAGGTAGGAGTTAGTTGTCAGTGATCAACTAAACTGAACTCAGCCTGCAGGCTATAGGAGATGAAATGCAATTGAGTATCTTGGGATGCAATGCTTTTCTGCAATGTTTTAGAATCTGCAGTATTGTTTGCCTACCAGAAAAAAAGGAGAAAGTGTGTTAACACATTGAGGCATTAAAGAAAAATAAACACAATATTTAAAAAAAAACAAAAACGTTTTTTTCCCCTGGATGACACTATGTGACTAATCATAAAATGTTATCACACTATATTAAAGGTCCAAAACATATTATGTCCAGAAAAATCACAATGTTCATTTTGGCTTAAGATCAATGTTAATGTTAAGCATGCCAATGAGAACTTCTGTGCTTGTGCCTGAACAATTTTATTGATTAAAATGATAAAAATCCTTACAAAGAGGTGCTTCTAAAAGTCACATACTTCTCCATATTCTCCTGCTTTTAGCACAAGGGATGCAGCACTTTGGATAATTATTCCCAAATGGTCATGACTGCCTCTGAGGAATCTGTGAACATCTGTATTCCTTGTATGCTTGAAGCTGAAAACAACATTCCATTTCCAGTGGAAATTTAAGAATATATGGATGAATCCGAAGTTGTCAGTTCTGAGTATTCCATATGTGAAATTAATTCTTACAGGCAGCAACCATCAGACAATTATGAAGTAGTTCAAATGGCAAACTTCAGCCTTCATTAGCCTTAAAAAGATAACTTGTCATTTATTTATGAGACTTAAACTATGGCCAAAAATTGTATAATAACCATCCTGCCAAAGTTCCAAAAAACAATTATAATATTAAAGAATTAATATCTAGAAGATAAAAAGCAAAGTGATTTTGTATATTAATGAAATAACTTTTTCAGCAGGTGACATTCTAAACGACCCCTGAATGAAAATTCTATCGTGTACGGAGGCCAGGTTAACATTCACGTAGAAAAGCAGAAGTTTTTAACTTTAGGCACCAGACTTAGACCATATATATATATATATATATATATATATATATATATAGAGCAATGAATGCACTTAGTTATAAATAAACATTTATATAAAACATGTTATGTTTAATTTAAAAAGTATATTGATTTCAGAGAGGAAGGGAGAGGGAGAGAGAGAGAAACATCAATGATGAGAGAGAATCATTGATCAGTTGCCTCCTGCATGCCCCACATTAGAGAATGACCCTGCAACTCAGGTATATGCTCTGACTGGGAATTGATCCATGACCGTTTGGTTCATAGGTTATGCTGAACCACTGAGCCAGACCAACTGAGCTATGTTTAATTTTTAAGGAAGAAGGATAAAATTGAAGGAGATTTTTATTTGCTTGTGAAATGTGGCAATATTGTTCAAATGAAGCCAAAATTAAACCCATAAATACAGATTTCAAGCAAAGAAATTGAAAAAGAAAGCTATAAACTATTTTATGAGAGAACTTGTATATTCTGGAATATTTCAATGGCATATGTAGTTATTAGAACATGGCTTTTTATTAAAGACTATTAGTATGAAAGAAAATAGTTGCAGTTTTTCAAGGTATTTTTTACTTTCTTTAAGAATAACTATTTTTCACAAAATAAACTCATGTGCCATTCAGCCTTAAGAACCTGAGACAACATTCTTGACATTGATTTTAGGAAAAGTATAAAAAAAGTTGGTGTCCAAATATATAGGGTGTTATATATGAACTAGTGTCCCAGGAAAAAGAAATAACATAACAAAAAAGTGAAAAAAAATCTGACTAAATAGATTCAGTAATAAATATCTATTGGCATTAGTGTCATATAGCAGGAACAGGAGACTGCATGTCAGGCATCCCCTGCTCTGGTCTTGACCAACTAAACCTGCATCAGTAAGCTTAAGTGCTCATCTGTCACATGAAGATTTACAGTAGGGTCCTCAACATCTACTGATGAACAAATTAACGAGTCTAACATTTCTATGATTGATTGTGTAAGAACTAACCTAATCTGTATTTTACTAAAAAGAAGTCACTGAGATTAAGCATTGTACACAGACACGATAAGGGAAGTCCCATGATAATGAATGACCAGTATGGATACACAGAGAGCAAATCATGACAGACTAATCTGATTGCGGCTTCTGATAGAATTACAACATTAATGGGTGAAGGTAGTGCAGTACAAGGAATATATAAGCTCTGACTTGCAAAATTAATTCAAATTGGCTTGAAGATGATTATTCTCAGAAGCCAGTTAAAGAGTTATAAACATGAGGTAATGATACATGGCAACAGGAAGAGCTGCCGGGGGGGGGGGGGGGGGGGGGGTTGAAGTGTCACTGAGATTGATCTGGATCTTGAGTTTTAGTGTCTTAATTGCTAACGTGCAAAACGGAATACACAACACACAGACAAAATTCAGAAATGACACCAAACCAGAAGGCATCTCAAACAGAAGAGCAGTAAAATAACCAAGTAGATGTCAGCGGGAACATAAAGGGCACTACACAAAAGGCTGCCCACACTACAAAGGTGACTACATTAAAGAGTAGTCTGGATTTATCACAAGCAAGCAAAGCCAGACAAGCCCGGCCACACAGGTTGACAAAACAGGCCAATGAGACCCTCCTCCCCCAGGTAATGTATTACAGAAACCTCTTTACATAAGTATGCACAGATTTTTATTCATGCCTCAGTACTGGCCTATCTATAAATGCACAGGAGTCTAAGGATTACAGTTCAATTCAACTTCTAACTTTTAATATGGTATTTGAGATAGGCTAATACATATCCTTATATATGAGCTGACTTTCTACATTCGATTCTCTATTTTGCTCTTTATGGATTATTCACAGATAAAAATATTGAACAACGTGGCTGTCCTTTGCCATTGAGCACACGTACAGGCCTTTCTTGCCTCATGAGTGCAGTTCAAGTGTATGTGGGAAATACCACCTACACAAAAGGTAATCATGAAGGGAAAACTTCTGTAAATGACTTTCGGATTATCCATGGCACAATGCTCCCTCTTCATCTGTGCAAATAATTGAGAGTCGATTGTACACACATATAAGGGGAGATAAATAGGAAGACAAATGATTTCCATGAGAAGATTATTATTTTACGCCACTTTATCCCCTCCTATCGGACAACTAGACAAATTAGAGGGAATTGAGAGCACTGAGACAAAAATGATAAAGGCAGTGAAGTTATCCAGAATGAATTAGATGAGCTAACCCATAGTGTGCATCTGACGGCCACGAGCAAGCTATAATGGGCAACACTGAGCTACGGGCTGAAAATCCGCAAGAGGAAAGACATTCTTTTCATGGGATAAAGGCAATTTCCCTGTTAAAGAAAGAGAAAATTACAACTGAGAGAAAATTCTGTTGCCTAAATTGTTGTCAACCAATTTGATTTAGACTTTTACAGCAGTAATGTTTTTTTTTTGTTTGTTTTGTTTTTTAAGAATTAAAGAACCAACTCCTGATTGCCCGTGAATAAAGACATTAAAAGCTAGAAGATATTGGTAAAAATCACAGCAATTTTGAAGTTAGATAGAACAAAGGTTTGAATTGTGGCTCTGCCACATATTATGCATATGGGTGTGGTCAAATATCTTTATCTGAAATTTGAGATAGTAAATCTATAGATTTATAAATGTGTTAAATGAGAAAATAGGCACCCACAGAATGCCAAATATTAAATAATGGAAAACATCACATTTTGTTTTGAAATATATGTATATAAATATATACAAATTTATAAATATATATAAAATCCACTTTATTATTTATTAAAAATATGATTTTTTATAACTACCACCTCTAACTGGGAGAAAAGATGATAGAAAGAACATGATATCTAAGATCTTTAAGTCTTAATCGTGACTGTTTCTTCCCCATTTACAAATTATATGGCTTGGGTAATTTATTTAAAATCTGAATTTCATATTTCTCATTTATAAAGCTATAAAAATGCTGTCCAGGTCAGTAGATTATCGGTTAGTGGGGTGAGTATAGAATGGATATGGAATAAGCATTTTACTTTTTTAACCCCCATCTCTAGCTTTGCCTACTTACAATAGATACTTTTACTATTTGTTTTCTTTCTTTTACACACACATCTTCTTGGTACATATATCGGTCTTGGCATCGAACTAAATATGGGATAAGGAGAGAATCCTGAGTATGTTTGTTTTTCCACATTCTAACAGTTTAAAAATCATCAAATAAGATAATATATTTGAAATGACTTACGGTCAGAGTGTTACATTAATGAAAGATTATATATTATTAGCTTAAGTATGCCTACATGCGTTATCTTTGTTTTGTGAAATCTGTGAGATAAAAGGCTATATTTATAGAGCTCATTCTGTTCATCAGTGAATACAAATGGGTGATAAATACAAACGTAGGCTTTTTGATAATGATGACAATCAGGCCCATACTGAACCCCTTTCTGCTCTCCTGACCCTTTCCACTTGGCACTCGGTGCTGGAGCCTGACATGTGACTGGCAGCTGGGCTTAGGCCACCTTCTGAGCCTCTTTACTTCTGACAGTTGTAGGTCATCTTCATAGAAAACACACACACACACACACACACACACACACACACACACAACTATTCAGTAACATAAATATATTAAAATAAAGCTGGGAAATTGGAGAGCTGAGGTTCCCTCTCTGCATGTAAGTTATTTTAATTGTGTGTGTGTGTGTGTATGTGTGTGCGTGTGTGTTTTAAACTACCGTATTTTTTGGACCATAAGACGCACTTTTTTCCCCCCAGAAGTGGGGGGAAAAAGTCCCTGCATCTTATGGTCCAAATATAGCCTACACATATACTTTTAAAAAAAAAGTTTTTTTACTTGCCCGGCTCTGTGTGGTCTCTGTGTGCTTGCCCAGCTCTAAAATGGTTCTAAATGCTGCTGTTTACTTTACAGGGTTGATTACATGTGTTTATGACTGTGATGTTGGGTTTTAATACACATAAAATATTTGAGGACACTATTTGTTTCAGAATCTTTTTTTCTTCATTTCCCTTCTCTAAAAACTGGTGCATCTTATGGTCCAGAGCGTCTTATGGTCCGAAAAATACGGTACATCATGCCGTCACATTTGTCCATTGTCCTTAACGATAGAAAGATACCTCTTTCCCTATCTCTCAAAACCTAGTGTTTTCCAAATGAATACAGGTGGGCGATGGCAGAATGGTTTTCCAACTCCGGGAGTAAGGGAGACATATTGTTGAAAGAACAGAATGCATCTTGAGGAAGAGAGTCTGCTTTGGGTGAGGATGGATCGGTTCCCAAGAGTTTTCCTGCCACTAGGAGCTTCTCAGAGGGAGAAAGCAGAACCTCCTCTATATTTCAGGAATATTTCTTAATTGAAAACAATTACTGATCACCTATTATGTTCCAGTTAACTGCTCCAATTACTGGGAATACGAAGATAACCAAATCGTAGTTCCTACCCTTCCAAATATTTTATCCTAGTGAGGGAAAAATAAATGGGGGTGGGGGAGGAGTGCAGAAGAGCTTGTAACAAGATGTAGTAAGTGTAGTCAGGCAGGTGTGCACCAGAGTATTACCACTGGAAGCTATGGATGAGGGAAAGGAGGTCCATAATAGCTCCATTATTTGTCCAGCATCATACAATTTTCAAGTGGCTGATGTGGAACTGAAAAAATAAGATTGGTTTGAGTATATAACCACATCTTAATTTTATGGGA
Source organism: Pipistrellus kuhlii (assembly GCF_014108245.1). Taxonomy (NCBI): domain Eukaryota; kingdom Metazoa; phylum Chordata; class Mammalia; order Chiroptera; family Vespertilionidae; genus Pipistrellus; species Pipistrellus kuhlii. The sequence continues at coordinate 4,146,424 of NW_023425573.1, read as the reverse complement.
TTTCTACTACAGTCGCTGTCCTCTGTATCACACCAGGTAGGGAAAAGGGGGACAAGGCTAAAAATTCAAGCAACAACTTGTCCGTCTCTTCCAAACACAGAAATGTTAGGAGAAAGATCATGGCTAGGAGAATGTCTTTTCCAGAGAGAAAACTTCTGGATTCCAAGAGTCAAACAAATTGTTTACATTCTAGGTAAGACTACTTGTAGTCTCAAATATAGCCTGATAGAGACATGACCCTCCCTATCATCTGTCTTGCCCAATCTTATCAACTTGTACAATCCCAGGAAAGATGTGTAAATACCAGTGAATGTGCATCAGTGATACAGAGCAATGGTTCCCTAAAAAGAAAATCTGTCCATTGTAAAGACCATAGGCCTCTATATAGGAAATGTGTCTCCAAGTAAAATACCGATGTCTTAGGATGTTAACACATTCACAAAAATCCGTAAAGGGCACCCCTGAAATACACTTCCCTCAATAATAAATGTGCAACATTTTTATCCCATGCTGCTTAGAGACTGAAAACCATTTTCACGAACAAAGCAAATAAACCCAGAATTACAAATAATTTTACTACCAAGAGTAGACTGTATCTATAAAAGTATGCAAGCCAATGAAAAAACAATTTTATAACAGTACTAATGTCACCAATTTCTAAACTGCCTGCCTTCTATAGCTATACTCTTGTCACCAAACCATACCATCACAGTTTCTGGCACATAGAAAATGTTTAACATAGTGAATTAATAAAATGTATTAATAATCGTCACCCTGTGGGTTTCTCGGTGAGCCTTCCAGCAGCCTAACACTCTTCCCAGTGCCCCGGGCTATAGAGGTGGACATCTGCCCTCCAGTGGAGGGCTAAGTGGGGCCAGGAATGAGGCTCTCAGCCTTACCCCTGTGGAGACACGTGCATTGGCTTTCCTCATCTTAAGTCCTGCTGCTGCCCAGAATGTTTCTAATTGCTAACTCTAATAGCAGTCTAATAACAGTCTTCCTTTTTCAAGGACAAGGAAGGTATCATGGATACATTTCAAAATCAGAAAAGGGTTAAAATGCTAGCTTTACCATTTACTAGTGGCCCTGGGAAATTTATTTAAGCTTTCCAAACTTTCTTTTCTTCTTTGGTGAAATAGGAATAATAACTTCATACAACTGTAACCAGAGTCAAGTGAAATAATGTATGTAAAGCCTTACCAGGTTTGTCTCAGTGGATAGAGCATCAGCCTTTGGACTGAAAGGTCCCAGGTTCGATTCCCCTCAAGGACATGTACCTTGGTTGCGGGCACAACCCCAGTAGGAGTGGTGCAGGAGGAAGCTGATCAATGTTTCTCTCTCATCGATGTTTCTAAGTCTCTATCCTTTTCCCTTCCTCTCTGTAAAAAATCAATAAAATATATATTTTTTAAAAAAGAAATAATATATGTAAAGCTCAAATACAGTGCCTAGTACTAAGAGCTCAGAAATCATTATTTGGCACTATTGTTCTTACTAGTATTCTTGGTTTGTTCTTGTTGTTGTTATATATACGCTCTTTTCCTGGAGCCAGGAACAAGTAGAGATTTCTTCATCTAATTAGAATCTTGTGGGAAAAGCCATCAAGGAGCCTAAACCCTGCAGCTTTTATATATAAAGAACAAATCAAGTAACAACATCAAAGAGTTATTGAATGGTGTGGTCTTTGAACACTTTAATAAATAGAAGCTTTCTATTACCAGCCTCATCTTATTTTATACCAGGGCACAAATGAAATTCCAAATCACATTAAAGGCGGCCTGGGATGATTATGTTTATCAAAGAAAGGAATGGATTTTAAAGATCCAACAGCAGTACTAGCACTACTGTGGGCGGAGGGCCAGATCGCAAAGTGTGTAGTCATCTCTATCTTCTCGCGATAATTCTGGTACTAACCATCACAGGAACGTGACCAATCACACAGATTACCACACTCTGCTACTGTACACCCACCCCCCTCTTTTAGAGCTTCCTTCTTTCCTAGGGACACAGAAATAGAGCTTTCCTTTTTTCTGATAGGGTTGGTCAGAAAAGGGTAAGAGGGAGTCCGGATGAAGGATTTGTTGCATAAACAAAAAATAATTTCCAATTCTTACAAACATTTCAAAACTCAAGAAAGTCTCAGTTTTCCAGAAAGTCTTCTCTGATTCCCCCAGACCATACAGATTTTTCTCTTTTTTGTGTGTTTGAATTTTTTTTTGCAGTTGTCTGTTTTACAGAACAGGAGATAATCTTGAAGGTCATCTAATAATGTAAGATTTTATGTTTACACATGAGGAAACTGAGGTAACTAATATTTCCCAGTATTATTTTCTATTTATATATTTATTAGGTGCATCATTAATTTGCTACAAAGTTCTAGAAATGTGAGAGAGAACATGGCAAACATGACTACAATGTCAGCAAAGAACATTTTCGAATGATGCTTCTATGGTTCCAAATCTGCTTAACCAGATTTCTCCTTTCATTATAATGTCATGCATATGAAGCCCCCGCCATCTTTCTCCACAACCTTTATAACGGCTCCATGTTCCACTCCTACCCCTCTTCAGTATATTATCAACAGCCAGAATTATCGTGTTAAAGCATAAATCCAATTTAGGGTTTTCTGTCATTTCAGTCCCCTTACAGTCCCCAAGCCAATGCTCTATCCATTGAGCCAAACCAGTTTCGGCATGCCCCTACATTTTTACACACTCCCTGAAAGATTATCCCGGATAAGAACCATTGGACTAGCTGAAAGAGAATTGACAAGAAAATGGTTACAATTTTAAAAGTATTATCCTATCTTTTAGTATATGCACAGAAAAAAATATAAAATCTATAAAACAAAATGTTAACAGTGACTAATATTAGATTGGCAGATTATGTGTGTTTTTTAAAATGATTTTTGTCATCTTGCTTGCCCATATTTGTTAAATAAACTTGATTCACTTTAAAATAAGAAACCAATTTTCAAGGCATATTTTAAAAGTTAATGAAGCAAAGCAAAACTTATTGAATGATTAATTCAGCATGCAGGACTGCGGTCCCCTTTAGATGAGTAAGAGCATATTGGCCAGCAAAGGCCGATTCCCCCTATGACATCCTCCACAGTTCCACTTCACTTCAGGAACCTCTGTGACCTTGGAAAAATTATTACAACGTGAGGTCACAGGTGGAGAGTTATTAATGATGTCTAATGGGAAACACATTTCTTTCCTAAATCTGCCTGATTATGATCATTGTGTGTATGTAATTTTCACATATTTTGTGAAAAACATATTCAATGGTTCTATTTAAATGCCATTACAGAATTATACACAGTTGTTAAGAGTTGTAGAACAAGGATGGAGAGACTTTTCACATAAAATTAAAGTTTTATTTCTACATGAGCTATTGCATTGCATTGGTTTAATACTGCTTTTGCTCAGTACTCAGAAAGAAAAATTTAGAGACTTAAAAAAGAAACACTTTCTGCTCCCTGGAGATTGAAATTGTGCTAGCATTTATATCTCTATTATGTTACAATCAAGTTCACATTAGCAAAAGCAGGCCAGGCAAGGAGTGGGAGAGGTTATAAATTTTCTGGTGCATGTAACTTTTTCTTTTAAAAAAAATGATTTCAATATGTTTTTATTGATTTCAGAGAAAGCAAGGTAGAGGAAGGGAAAGATAGAAACATCAAAGATGAGGGAGAATCATCCATCAGCTGCCTCCTGCATGCCCCCCACGGGAATCAAGCCTAGAACCTAGGTAGTACCCTGACTGGGAATAAAAATATGACCTTCTGGTTCATGGGTCAGTGCTCAACCACTGAACTACACTGGCCAGGCAGTGTATATCTAATACAGCGTTTTTCAACCGCTGTTCCGCGGCACACTAGTGTGCCGCGAGATGTTGCCTGGTGTGCCGTAGGTGCAGACAAGACAAGAATTTTATAATTTTTCACTATTTTGTTTACTTAATACTTCATAATAAAGTAATTATGAAATACTTTCTTTGTGTTTATTTGATTCCTATTCAAGAGAATTACTTTATATATAGTCAATATAGGCACAGAGTTAAATTTTTTAACATTTTCTAATGGTGGTGTGCCTCGTGATTTTTTTCATGAAACAAGTGTGCCTTTGCCCAAAAAAGGTTGAAAAACACTGATCTAATAGATCAGGGAGTAAGGATACATGAGACTGAGAGACCTAGGTTGTCTCTAGGAAGATAATTTTAAAATATATTTAAATATGTAGAGATTTAATACCAATCTTGTCTGCTTACTATTGGGTCCTTCTTTGACTAACATAAAAGCTGAATTACACTCACTCATTAGTGAAAATAACTTTAAGATATCATTGTACAATAAAGTAGGCCATTGGAGAAACACTGGTAAACTATATTAAGACAAATTCTATCTTACTTAACATGTTTGGTCGGCATCGGTTCTATACTCTAAACTAGTGAATAAGGAGTTAAGTATTCCTTCTCCTCTCTTCTTCTGTATGGAAAATCCCTCTATCCTTATTCTGTTCCAGAAAGCAGGCTCAACTTGATTTTATTTTACTTTACTTAAATGTGTTTTGTTTTGTTTTTATTGATTTCAGAGAAAGGAATGGAAACTAAGAGAGGGAAATATGAATAATAAGAGAGAATAATTGATTGGCTGCCCCCTTCTGGGGATCAAGCCCATAACCCAGGCATGAGCAGGCACAACTTAAGAAAAGACCTTTTCAAACGGTAAGTATATAAGAGAGTAATACCCAATGGAAAATTATGCCTAGAGAAGTTCTTTTGTAATAATGAAATAAAAATATAACACTTTGGATTTCACTTATCAAGTACTTACCACTATACTTAGGGCTTTTAAATATAGCAACACAGTAAAACTTCATGAAAGTCCTATGAGGTAAATAATATTACTCTGATAAAAAACAAAAGAGAGAGAGAGAGAGAGAGAGAGAGAGAGAGAGAGAGAGAGAGATGACAATAATGAGACAATAGCTATTCTTCAAATTTGTGGTGAAAGGTAATAAGAACTCAGAACATCCTAACCCAATTCCTGGGTCTTATCTGGCATCTAAAGAGTGAAAACAATAAAGTCATTTTGCCTTGGTTTGAATCTTGACTCTTCCATTAAAAAGCTAAAAAACTCAGTCAAGTTGCATACGGTTTTCAGTCTTCTCCTGTGCAAAAAGGAGAAATTGCTAATTCTCACTGTGTAGTGTGATTAGTATAAAGTATTTAGAACTATGGCAAATCCAGCAGTGAGTATCCTATATAATAAAAGGCTAATGTGCAAATTATCCCCTTGACCAGGAGTTCAACCAGGGGGCTGGGCTGGCCGGCCAACAGCCCATCGCCTCTTCCCTCTGGCCAGCCCAGCCCCATCAGCCCCAATTGGAGATGGCTGGCCAGATCCCATCCTGCATGAATTCAAGTACCGGGCCTCTAGGAGCATAATAAATATTAAAGTATTGGTTCTTATTATAATTCCATTTATTTCCTTCAGGTAACAAATGTGTAGCTATTAATAATCACTGAGAAAAAAAATAGACACTTTAATTCTCTAATACACCACAAAAAATGTATATGTATTTCCAGAGAAAGAGACTATGCAAGTTATATCACTGCAAAAAGATCATGAAATAACATGGCCCGATTCCAAATTAGCAGCTTAAAAATAAGACTTTCATCCATACATAAAACTTCCATGTTTGTGAGATTCCAGGCATATATGTCACCAAAGCTAATCATTTAATTCAAACTTTTATGAATTGAATGCATTGTGTGTATTTTACTTTCAGGAAAAGAAATCACAACAGAGGGCGTAAAGGTCTCTGGAAAATCTCCAGCACAATTGCTAAGATTCTAAAGGAGATCCGTCTTTTCCCTACATACGCATGAGCAGGGGCCTCAGAGTGCTCCTAACCTCTCCTGCATAGGCTGCCCAGTGGTCAAATTTATAAGAATTAGTCTGAAAAAACACAATGGTGAGTCCTTCTCTGAGTTCTGATTGGAGACATTTTAACATCAATGAGAGAGAAACATCGACCAGCTGCCTCTTGCACACCTCCCACGGGGGATGTGCCCGCAACCAAGGTACATGCCCTTGACTGGAATGGAACATGGGACCCTTCAGTCTGCAGGCCAACACTCTATCCCCTGAGCCAAACCGGATTTGGCTGGAGACAATTTTAAGATCCTGAAGAAACTGGCATTTGGCTTTGTGCTACTACAGGCACCAGAGACACACCTTCATTAAAACTACTTTTTTGCTATGCTCCCCGTTCTTATGTGCTTATTAAATTGATTTTATTAAACTCGTTCCTTGCTGATCTGCTCTATGCCTGCCGCACTTTCTTCTGGGATCCGTTTCTAAAACATTCACAATGGAGGTGATCATTTTGGGTGAGTACACCTCCGCAAGTCTGCACATTCTAATAACATCCCCAAAGTCTGCATGGAACCCTGGGGAAAGCATCCGAGTGGTAGAAATGTTCTGGAATGAAGTGTTAGGGAGACATGAAAAGCAACGGAATATTAATTGTTTTGTGACACAAATCCAAGAAAGGAGAGTCTTGTGAGTCAATTGGGTAGTTTTCATTTGAATCACTGTGACAGAATACAGAGGATTTATCACTAAATTTCTCAAAGGAAAGATTCTTGGTACACAATGGGCAGACTTTCACAGCAAGACGCGAGAGCTATTTCCTGCATGTCCTAATATTATGACAAATCTGGAACTATGCAAGGAGAAAGAAAAGAGACTATTCCAACTGCAAGTGATCTTTGATTTGGTTTCTTTTTAATTTTAAAAAAGAAAATGAGAATTGTGCTTCAGAGGGAGAAGTTCATGTTTGGGCATGAATTGAAGAGAAAGGGTTTAAAGAGGTCAGATAACAAATTAGAATAGAGAAGGCAAAATCTGAGATACCGTTGGTAAGATAACCCTAGATTTCAAACTTGAGCAGGTTGATAGCAGTGTAGCCTTTATGCTAGTCAAGCTACAAATTTAAGGATAAAACAGGAAAGGAAAGAAAACAAATGCCATAGTAACCACAGAACATCCTCAGAGAATTTGGTGAAGATGTTAAGTTACATAACTCATATGTTATTTATTAGAAAGCATCTGTTGTTCTCCTCCAAGTGATGAAAACAGAGCTAAGGGCTCATTTTGCTCTTCAAAGCGAAGGGAAAGGAGTAGATTACCCTGGGTTTCAGACTTCTGAAAGTTTGTTTCCATAAGCCATTGATATTCACACAGTACACATTTCATTCATTCTCTAAACACACTGACCTTTTCACATTAAACATTTTATTGTTGCTATTTGCCAGCTCATAATTTTAGCATTATGCAAAGTACCTATCTGCCTTGGATTATCTGCTTAGCCCTGAGGAAAGCAGGGCCACACAAAGGCCAGAGAAGGTCAGGTAATGTGGGCGGAAGATGCTTAGATAAATCGGACAGTCAGACAATGGGCAGTGGCGGGATTCTATGCAGCAGGATTCTTGAATGCTTTGCTACCCAAAAGCAACCTACTGTTTTGCCTGCTTCTCCTACACTGATCCTTCCAATTCCCATTTTTGCATTATTGTTATATCTAATAACTACGTGTTCCTCTAGCTATTCTGTTGATATTTAAGGAAATAAATATGTAAACCAATATACAATAACTCGCGCTTGAGGTTTGGGCAGTAACATCACATGTAGACACAGCCTTATGAACTAATTCAACAAATCGTATTCAGTGCCTCCTGACAAGGCCCCTGCATTAATCACCGGGGAGACAGGGATGAAAGACAACTGTTGTCTCCACAAGAACAATCACAGTTTAGAGAGCGGCAGTAGGGAACAGAGACAAACAGGAGAATCAACAGTCATAATTTGATTGTTGTGAGAATAGGGCAGCCAAGATGCTCCAGAAAAGAACGAGGAAAATGTGCCACTGGAATTTGAGAAGACAAGGATATCTCTGAGTTGGAGACACTGAAGTTGAGTCACTTGCTGTGGGAGCCTTCTCTTCCAGGTCTGAAAGAAAGATTCGGGACAGAGACAATTGTGGGGGGAAAGGCAATGTAGGCCAGACCTAAGAAAAATGCTGCCTTCTGTGCTTCGCTAAATGTAAGAAACACCAATGGGAGAGATGTGGATGCGTATCTAAGGCTTATTCAATGTATTGCAATGTAAAAGCATGTAGTGGAGTCTCTGGCAAACTTTGATGCAAGAAAATCTCCACCCAGACAAAAGGATGGGGATTGTCAGAGAGAAGGGTGAGGAGGGGGGTAGGAGAGAGTAAAGGGGGCATACATGATGATGGAAGGAGACTTGACATTGGGTGTGAGGCACACACTACAATATACACATGATGTATTGTGGAATTGTACAGATTAAACCTATATGATTTTTATTAACCAATGTCACCCCTTTATATTCAATAAAAAAGGGAAACCTCCTCTTTGATGAGAGTGGATTACTTCATTGGACATGGGGTATTTGTTTTTAAAAGAATTGTCAGACCCTTGGGAGATGTTTTGAAAAAAAAGTTTTTTATTTTGTTTTCTAGTGTCTTAGGGATATTATAAAATATTGTTTTATAATGTGATGTGCATATATACCCAAAATATACTCAATACAATAGAATGGATGTTAATATTTATATAAAAGTTAGTCTTTGAATTTGAATAAACTCAGCCTTGTAAGATTTATATCCTGTGAGTTTTCGATGGCATGATTGATGACTCCTAGGTCATCCAGAAATGGTGCATGGGATAACAGACAAACCCAGGGAGGAGCAGGAAGTCATGTTCTAACACCTGTGCTACTCATGTAACTGCCTGCGCACACTTAGGCATTTGCATATGCGTATGAAGAGGCCACTGCTCAAAGAAATTCTGAGTCAGGAAATTCCTCTGAGGAATAATAATTTATAGTGTATGGCATTAAAGAGCAAGTCATATGCTATCTATTGTAGTTACAGGACAAATTATAGGAATAAAAAGGTATCCATCAAGACCTTCTCTTCAGCAGTTAAATAACAGCTACCCTTCTCTGTTTACAATAGCTGCAGTGCACTGCGATAAGCGGGCCTTCATACGGACCAGGTGTGCCTTGCTATAGTTTTAATTTGAGGGTCTTGGGAGCACAGTGCGATCCACATGTAACACATCTCCAATCCACATGTAACACATCTCCAATCCACATGTAAGGGGCACGGCTATGAAAAGGTGATTTCTCTTGAGGAACAAAAATACAATGTCCTTTCTTTCTTACAAGCTCTACCTTATCTGAAAGCTTTAGTTTAGCTCTAGGATAATGCCGATTTATAATTCTATTAGTCTATTTCAGAAGTCCACTCTATACACCTTTACTTAGAAAAACATTCCCCCTCCCTTCCCCCCAGGATGACTTTGTGTCATTGCATTCTTTACATTCCCCTCTTCCTACCTTAACCCTGCCATGAAGTTATCAGTATTGGGGAATGTGGGGATTAAAAAGGGCTATCTACAGTGAGGGAGTTATCTGAAGCCTGCTAATTCCATTTTAAAGATAACACTGATCACAAATCTATGCATGCAGGTGAGGAGATAAATGATAGATATGCTCTAGATTTAAAACAGCTGCTCCATGGAGATAGGGTGGTTATTTCCATATTGGAGTGAACCACTGGCAAGGGATTGTTTATCAAGGGTCTACAGTCCTTGCTGAACATCAGGATCCAAGTCAGTTTGTGCATGTGTGCGTGTGTGTGTGTGTGTGTGTGTGTGTGTGTGTGTATGTGTGTATGTGTGTGTGTGTGTGTGTGTGTGTGTTGTTGTTTTTGAACCCTAGGATAAATCGACAGCCTGCAATAGATCTAATTGACAGGGTGACTGTTTGCAGCTAATGATTTGTTACATCGATGGACCTTATCCTGACCTCAATTATAGACAGCAGCATATACTGCGAAAGAAAGCTGCGTCTACTATGGAGGGTGAAGTGACAAGGAGTGGGTGGGGGACAAAGAGCTGAGAAGGTTCCCATCCCTAGTACTGAGCCAAAGATGCTGCTGTCAGTTTGGAAGCCAAACTCCTCTCCCTTTTTGCTGTACTTGATACAGAAAACAAATGTCATTTTCCATCGGCCTTGTAAATGGTTGGGGTGGTACCACCTTAATTTTGTCCATTCTCATTGATATTACCTTCCTACAAGTGTGCTCATATAAATATTTACAGGAGTGCTCCTTTTACACACTTAGACTAAGTCACAAACCGCAAATACCCATTATGTGGTAGGCAAGATGCTAAGCTGCAGGATGCAGATATATGTAAGTCACAGCTCACAGTCCCTAACCTCAAAGGAACAGCCAAGCAAACATATAGCTACAATATGGTGTCATAAACGAAATAGCTGGTGTGGATACTGGGAGCCGTGGGAGTGAGAGGAAGAAGAATCATTGTGTTTGCGTGGGTGTGGGGAAGGCTCTACAGAAAAGAAAAATCCTGATCAAACGTAAAGAACCTCTTAAGCACTTTGATAACTAGGTCTTGAACCCTTTAACATCATTAAAGCAAAGTTCTGGAGGGCCACTATTCTCCAAAGACATGGGTTTTTGTTTGTTCTGCTTCTTGTAAGCCATAGGTAAGTAGTTACATTTGCATTGCTAATCATCTTATTGCAAAATCTGCTGACATTTTAGTGTTGTGTATGAGCTGTGTAGGTTAGTCAATTTTTAATGACTGTTTATCTAGACTTGGGTCCAGCCAAGGGACCAGCCCTTGATTGGCGAATCTGTTAGGGAATAAGCATTTTTGCACATATGAAATTTAAATGTGGAGTGCTAACTTATGAGTTTTCATTAATGGCATTAATAAACAGATATGCAATGTACAAAAAAAAAAAAAGTATCCCAGTCTGTGGTACCTAGTAAGCACTCCAAATACAATGATTGAAGGAATCAATTTAGGAATAAGATTACAAATGGCAACTCTGAAATGTGCTATTCATTTGTGCCAAAATAAATAACATAGTTTATGTTCATTTACTTTTAATTTAGAAAAGACAAAACTTTTCTTTGAAGTTATCTTCCACTCTTTTAGGTTAAACATTTCTACCTTCTTGAGGGACAAAGTATTAGGCTATGTAAAATTAGTGATGCAATATTCATACCACAGAAATAATCAGGCTATATATCTAGAGGAACCATATCCTATTTAGCTCAGAGCTATAAGAATTAGTTAATAACATAGACAGTTGAAAAGTCTTCTCTCCACTGTAAGTGAAAATGTTATATGGCAAATAAAAATTGTTAGAAAGTTGTTATAGCAGACCCCTAAATACTATGCATTGCCCATATTTCTCATTTAATATATTCCCATAAAATATTACTAGGTGGTCTTTCATAAATAAGACTGTCAATTACAAAAATATCTTCCTGTGTAAATAGCTTCCTCTCCTAGTGGCTTATCTTGTGGTTTTGTTTTGTTCTCTGCTCACCACACGCCTATGGTTCCATCACTACTCTCTGGAAGGGCAGCGTTTACCTCGTATTTTTGGTTTTTATCACACAGTTCTTTGTTTCCAGATTAGTTTTTCCGGTATATGATAATATCCTGCTCACATTAACTGTATAGGACTAACTTGCCCCTTCCTATCCCTTGCCTTCTTGGAGAAAATAGATTTGGGAAATCAAAAAAGATCAGGTCAGATCAACTTGTTTTATTAATTTTGGCTTTCTCCCAAAATGTACATCTGCTCTTTACTATGGATCATTTCCATAATTTTTTTTAAAAGGAGTGACTTCAAAATATATATAATTTCAGAGGGCAGGGTAAAGGGAGAGATAGACAGAAACATCAATGATGAGAGAGAATCATCATTTGGCTGCCTCCTGCATGCTCCCTCCTGGAGACCTAGCCCACAATCTGGGCATGTGCCCTGGACCGGAATGGGACCTGGGATCCACAGGTCAATGCTCTATGCACTGACCCAAACTAGCTAGGGCCATTATCATAATTTTATATCATCTATTTTTGGTATTTGAGTCTTTTTTCCTTTTTGGAAACTCATTTATTTTTTAAATGTTTTCATTTGTACTAATGAAAATCCAATCAATTTGCTTCTAAAATTAAATTGTTATAGATTTTAATAAATTGAATAAAAATTTTACCATTTTATTTCATTCATCTTTTTTACTCTAAGGTGTTGATAACTTCAAAAAATAATTTTGGTGTTGTAATTTCTCTTACTGTTTTTATATTTAGGGATAATTTAGTCTATTACAAAAATAGTCTTTTTCAAAGGGAAGGTTTTCCTCTTGTTTCTTTGATGCTTACACATTTTTCTAAAACATCATGAGATTGTTTAGGCAATTAATAAATATTTACTGATAACCCTGCGCAGAAGGGCATACCATTACACATAGTATGAATATCCTAAGGAATAATACCAAAAACCTACTTTTTATAATCTTACTATGAAAGTATACCGTTTCCTATTTCTCAAATACAGCATTTCCTAAGTTGACCTACAGTTCTTTGCCATGTTCTCTAACTCAGTATCAGTGGAACCTCTTCCACCAAATCGTCCTTCCATTTTATTCTTCATTCTCAGCCACAGAAATCTACACTTGATGGTAATTACTATTAATTCTATCTACTAACCATGCTTCAAACCTCTCCACTCCTTCCAAATGACAATGACTTCCATTCTGCAAGCCACTATTTTCCTTTGAGTAGACCTCTGCAATGAAAGAGCCAGTATTTCCACTTCAGCTTGTGTTCCTCTCTACTACACTCTATGAATGCACAGCGCTGTTATGCCTGCCTCTCCATCCATCCATCCATCCATCCATCCATATATACATACATACATACATACATTATAGGTAGAAGGTGTTAGGCCCTTCTTTCTTCCAGAAATTTATCAACACTGAATATTCAATTCCTTTCGGGTTTTTACAATCATCTAGCTTCTGTAGCCTCGAGGCTTTACACATTATGCTACTTCTGCCTTGGATATGTTGGGTCCACTACTCTTCATTTTCAGGCAAGCTGAAAGGGCACTGATTTTGAGAATTCTTTCTGCACCTTCTAGGCCAGCACTCAGCAGTGAATATAATATAAATCAATACTGCCAGCTGCATATGTAACTTAAAGCTTTTCATGCCTATATTTAAACTAGAGGCCCTGTGCACACCAGTGGGAGCCCTAGGCCTGGCCTGCACCCTCTCACAATCCAGGACCCCTCAGGGGATGCTGGACTGCCAGTTTTGGCCCAATCCATACAGGCCAGGGAGAGGGACTCCATTGGTGCACAATCCGTGCATCATGCCTCTGGTATGCATATAAGATCTTTGGTAAATCTCTTCCCACCCTCCCCCTTTCCTCTGAGAGTCATCAGTCTGTTTCATGTTTCCATGCCTGTGCATTGAGTGTCTGCCCCCTGGTGGTAAGTGCATATCATAGCTACCAGCTGAAAGGTCGCTTAGGTTTTTATATATATAGATAAGTAAAAAGAAACAGAATTAATTTTAATAATGTGTGTTATTAAAATTATGATATCAAAAGTATCTCTTATATATGCAATTGATAAGTTATAAATGAAATATTTTATATTCTTTCTTATTTATTAAGTCCGCAAATATCTGTGCATATTTAACAGTTATAGCATAATTATTTTGACTTTTCTCTTTTGTGATAAAAACATAATACTTCTGAATGAGCATATACCAAATTTAAAATTATTTTTAAGTTGCATAAGGAAGGAGGGTGCTTATTAGACAGAGATAAGGCTGACTTTCCCTTCAGGCACAATCTGGTGTTTGACTTTTTTCTTACAATGTAGCTCTTCTATTTCTTACATGAAAAATATATTACCATTTTGACATAATAACTATACATGATTTAAAAGGGAAACTTTCCAAAAGTTAAAAGACCTATGATGTATTATAAATTTGGTATCATTTGTGAATACGTTTTATAGTTTGAAATAGTACAGCAGTTAAATAAACATTGCTTTCTTGTATAACACAACACACAACCATGTAATCATTCTTAAGGGCAATTCATGGTTCATTTTTCAGCACCGAGTGGTTCTTAACAACTGGGAAGGAATTAGTTGATCAAAAACAGTTTTAAAAGAGTGATTCTATTGAACTAGAAAGCCATGGTGTGAACTATACCATCATTTATTACATCAGTTCAGATTGGCGGATCGTTCCTATCCCTATTTCATGCTGCCCAGGCCTTTCGTTCTCACCTCCAGATGATCAATACGGTTTCACATAGTGAGGATTTGATTTTTGTTTCTCCCCTTGCATTTTGAGCTCTCAAGTTCAAAGAATTGATCCTGTTCCTCCTGGTGTCCCTAGCATCTAACGGAGTATGTTGCCCATAACAGGACATATTATTCAAAATTTACCTAATTTGGAGTATGTTTCCATGGGACATATTTTATGATTTTAAAAATAAAACCTAAAATATCGCAGTTTCTCCTAAAATGCATCATATATGTTTGTTATAAAAATATAATACAGCACATGCATATAGATACATAATAATTGTTTAGCCCTATAGATTTATACTGATCTATGTTTGGGACACAATTTTTTTTTTTAATTTCCATTTTATTTAATAAACTGAGAAAACAGTAAAGAGTAGAGTCTTTGTTCATTTTGCTTTTGTAAACTTTAAATTATATTTTCTTCCCTAAAAGCTAACAGACTCATAGACTGGATGACATATATCTCTGCCATGAGGGTTGAAAATTTTAGTTTATTATAATAAATGTGTCTAAATTAGAGATCATGGGTAATGAATATGCATGTTTCTTTATTAGCCTATGATGTTGTTGAATTTGGAACGCACATTTAAAGTGAGACACTGTCAGAGTTTTGGGGTATTGCAGTATGAAATTATCAAGCTATTAATTCTAATCGAGGGACTGACTGATTCCCAGAACTTGAATCTGACCATCAACCTACAAAATTATGTAATCCTGCTTAGATCCTAGAACTTAAGATGCTGGTGCCGAGTCTCTTTCTCTTCTTTCCCTTCCTCAAGCTCTAGTCCCTGGAGGAAAGATTCAAAATAGCGTGATTTGTTCTGTAGCTCCTGGAGTTTTCAACCAAACAAAGTTTTCGGGCATTCTTCTAACACTGGTTGCTAGAGACCAATGTGGGTTGAGAGTGTCCCCAAGTTTAAACTGTGCACTGAAGTCGGTGACTGAGACTTGTGTAGATACATCCCCAGTGAATTGTTGGATGAGCATTTCACCACTATGACCCAAATGTGTAGCCAACAAAGCCTCGGAGCTGCTGACAAGAATCTTGGAAGTTTGCATGTTTTAATTGCAGGGATCTCCTTTTCAAATAAAACCTTCAAATGTCTTCAAGGTCAAATCAATAGAATTTATCAGAGACTGGAATCCTTTTTCTCTAACAGGTATCATTTCTCAACAGAAATGGGAACTGGAGCAGTGCCTTGGGGAACTTTCTAAGAAATAAGATGAGAAGATTTCTGTAAATTCCACTGGCCCCCAACTAACTCCTTCAGAATTCCATAAAACTCAAAATTCATAAGAAAAATCTATCTTGTCTACCTGTTAGAATCATATGATAAATTAGTTTGCCAGGTCATGGTCTCTGGGATTTAAAACTACTGTAAATAAATGAGTCCAGTGTTTCCCAAAGGGGGTAAACAAAACGATTCCAGGCATATAGAGCACATTGAGGAGTCCTGAATCACACTGGATGGATGTTTTTACTTCTGATTACATCAAAGAAAAATTCTCAGTCTATCTTTCACAACTCTCTAACTCCGGCCATTCTCCTTTTCTAAAGAAGAGAGACAAAACGCCTGAGGCTCAGTCTTTGGCAGCCATGCCTTTTCTTTGCATTAATGTTTTATTATTTCATATTTATGTTGCAGATATTGGCGTTTCATTTTTTGTAGTAATCATGAACTTAACTTCAAAATATATTTATGTATGTATGTGACAATAAAAAATTAAAAGAGGAGTACAGTTTCATATTGGTAGCAAAGGAAAATTATCAAGGGAGTTTAATAATGACTAAAGCTGTAAAATTCTGTCCTAATCTAATATTTTCATTTTACAAAAGAATAACTGAAAACTCAGAAAGTTAAATAATTTATACTATATCACACCACTAGTTGAAGAGTTAAGAATCTAGGTTTCCTATCTTTCCATGAACTATTTGAAATAAGCACTGTGCAGAAATGAATCATGAATATGTATGTTTTAGGCAGGAAAGAATAACGACAAAGCAAGGACAAGAGTAACATGAGATTCATATGAAGGGGACTCAAAAAGCAGCTCATGGAGTAGATTGAGATTCTTTCTGTGACATCATTCAATAAGTAAAACTGTTAGTCAGGAAAGATCAGTGAAATGTCAAGTAGCTTCAGTCAAAATAAAATCTAATAACTGAGATGATGGCTAATAAGTTTTAACCCTCCCAAGGCAAACCACCCTAGCATATTAACATTTTAATAAAATACTCTGAGAAGTAAAAAGCACTCAAGACCCAAAGAATGAAGTTTTTAAGAATGAAAGATAAGCCTTGAATTCAGGGGCCATGCTAGTATTGTCTATACCATAACTCAATACTCTCCAGATCCCTATTTGATGCAACCTGGGTAAGAAATGTCATACATGAAAAAATTTATAATGAAAAATCAGGGGGAGTTTTTGGATACAGCTGTGATTCTAGAAGTGTATCAGCTAATGCCAGATACCTTGCAAAATCCATCAGTGGGAGGTTAGAAATATTACTCTCTGCCTTTTGAGAAGTGCAAATATAACTTGAATAGCATAGAGTATCTGCTGGGGCAGAAAGGACATTCTCCTGGAAAATGGAAGAGTCCAAAAGAATAAAAAAGACTTCAGCAGTTTTCTACCAATTTTCTACCAAATGCACAAAATCCTGTCCCTCCTTTGCAGATCACCCTTGATTGAGCATCTGCAGTGGAAAGAGAGTTGAATTGTATGGCAGAAAAGGCAGTGATATTGACAATGACCTCGCTTCACCCCCTTTCTCGTTGTTTGACTGACAGACATTGTCCTCCTCCACAAAATGTTGATAATCCTGACAATGTCATTGGATCATTGTAACTATACACAGGAAACACTTAGGCAAGTCAAGAGAACTAACTAACTAACCAACATTAACTGGGTGCCTATAATATGCTAGGCTCTTCAAATTCATCTTTTCTTTCTTGTGTGTTATGATGTCAATGGCCAGAGCCTAGAATAAAAAGGTGGTCAATTAAGAGTTCCTGTCTCTTTTCCCCAGATAACAAGGCACCCTATTATATTGGTAGAATGCTCTAATTGTTAGCAAAATTTTTATTTTAAGCCAAACTCTGACTCTTTTTAACTTCTGCCTAATTCTGTCTTCTGGAACAACTCGAAACCCGTCCACTCCCTTTTCTATGAGAGCCCTTCAAATATCTGAAAACAATGACTGTGCTGGCTTCAGTACTCTCCTCTCCAGGGTCAACACACCCACTTCTTTCAACAGCTCCTTTGGAGATAGACCTTTCTGGAAACATATTGTCCCAACTGCCTATTAGAGACACAATCTAAGCCAGACCTTAACTACAGGGTCTTTATCAGAACACAATAGGCCAAATGTAGTCGGAGAAAAGATGTTGAATATGTGTTGAGTGGTTTTACTAACCAATGAAGTAGACTGGTGGTTTTCAACCTTTTTCATCTCCTGGCACACATAAACTAATCACTAAAATTCTGTGGCCCACCAACACATACATATTTTCCCGACATGCCAACAAAAAGGTATAATTTTGATTCATTCACACCACATGACTATTGTTATGTTGGTTGTTGTCATTTTTTTTTTTTAATTTGACAGTCTAGGGGGAAAAGAGGTCAGTGCCCTGACTAAACAGTTAGGTATTTCACAATTTAAAAATTCCTATAGCACATCAGCTGAAAATCACTGAATTAGACTACCATTGTAGCTGCATTCATGCTAGTAGGACACATGGTTATTGGACACGTATATTTGGCAGTGAGAGAAGGCTGGTTACACAAGACATGATTCAACAACTCAACATCAGTGCGGATCAGATTTGTTTCTGTTTGAAGACATATTGCAGCGATTTGTTGCGAGGTTCCCCTTTCAACTGGTTAGCCACAGATACAATGAGAACCCTGAAATGAAGATATAGAGGACATTGATTGGCTTAAGTACTGTAAACTTACACTTTACTGCGAGTCTTTTCAGGATGTTCTGAGTTAAAGTTCTGCCAGCCACTGATGCATGGCCCTGGACAAATCTGTTAACCCCTCTGGGGTTCAGTGCCCTCACCAGAAACATGGAACCATCCCATAATTTCACAGGGGTGGTGAGAATTAGTGAGAACCGCGTAATTAAAAAGACACATTGAAGACACTGAGGCAAAAGGTGCCTTATAAATCATGAACAGAGAAGTCAAAGGTTGTTGTGAAGTTGTCCCACTGGAAAGATTAAAAAGCTGAGCCATTCCGGGAGCACCATGGAGTTCATTTGACACATGCTTTCTTTATTAGCACCTTCCTACGCTCTGGGCTTCCTCTCAGGTAGCCAACATCCACCCAGGCC
Organism: Pipistrellus kuhlii; assembly: GCF_014108245.1. Taxonomy (NCBI): domain Eukaryota; kingdom Metazoa; phylum Chordata; class Mammalia; order Chiroptera; family Vespertilionidae; genus Pipistrellus; species Pipistrellus kuhlii. The sequence goes on along the minus strand of NW_023425573.1, from coordinate 4,127,831 downwards.
TCAGACTTTCATTGCCTGTCTTTCTTTTTTCCCATCACTAACCTGGCCTATTCCTTTATAAAGGCCTGGACTTCTTTCCTTTTACCGTATTCCTCTTTATTTGCATCATGTTAGTTAATATGTGGTTCCACTTCCTTAGGAGGGATATTGGCTTGCTGACCCCATGAATGCTAACACCTTCCCCACAACCTCCTTCATGGGAGTCACAGGTTGAGGGATTTCCTCTGTATTCCTAGTTTACTAATAGATTTTGCCATGAGTGGGTGTTACATTTTGTCAAATGCTTTTTCTGAATCTATTGATATGATCATTTTTATTGTCTTTTTTAGTCTGTTAACGTGTTAGATTACATTAATTGAATTTCTGATGTGGAACCAGCCTTCCACACCTGTGATAAATCCTACTTGGTGATGATGTATAAATCTTTTCATGCTATTTTTGTTTTTGACTGGCTAATACATTGCTGAAAATTGTTGACATCTATGTTCATGAGAAAATGGCCTGCAGTTTTCTTGTAATAGCTTTGTCTGGTTTTGGTATTAGAGTAATATAGAATGAGCTGGGAAGTATTCCCTCTGATTCTATACTTTGAAGGATATTGTAGAAAATTTGTTTAATTTCTTCCTTAAATGTTTGGTAGGATTCATCAAGGAATCCACCTGAGCCAAGTGCATTTTGTTTTGGAAGATTATTAATTTCTGATTCAATTTCCTTAGATATAGACTGAACTAAGCATAAATCCAGCACAGTGCCTTGCACCTATCTCAACAAATAGAACAGTTTGGCTCAGTAGATTGAGTGTTGGCCTGCAGACTGAAAGGTTCCAGGTTCGATTCCAGTCAAGGGCATATACCTTGGTTGTGGGCATATCCCCAATAGGGTATATGCAGGAGGCAGCTGATTGATGTTTCTTGCTCATCCATGTTTCTAACTCTCTATCTCTCTCACTTCCTCTCTATAAAGAAATCAATAAAAATATATTTTAAAAAAATAGTATGTTACAGGTGTTAGTCCATGAGAATCCAACAGGTGTTAACTCTAATAATGCCTGTAAATACTATTTCTTATAACAGGGAATACAGTTTCTGCATAACAATATTCACTGGGAGAAACCCACTTACCCCAGCTCATTTGCTCAAAGAAGCAAAGTTGACTGAATCATTAATCTCATTTACTTTACACGTTGTTTATGTAAACTGATGAAAGTGCCAAGTGCATCTCAAAGTCCAACACAGGTGCTACGAATGTAATAATGGGAGGAACTCGGTGAGGCACAGTAGGAATTTTGGCCATTGTCCTCAGAGGGAAAGTTTTAAGAAAGAAATATAGTCTAGCATGTAGTTCATATTTGCTTGTACTTTCCTGTTTTTCTTAAAGGAACTCTTCCCAATGCTTCATTCATCTCTCAATGATTTCTAGGATGAATGCTTCCCAATGCTTCCATGGGATGGTGTCTTTTCGATATTGAAACAACCCTCACTCATTAGGTAGAACATCTGTATTTTTTCTTTTTTAGCTATTGATAGCCTCTTAATAAACAACCAAGTATTTGCCTTGCAAGTTCACCTCTCTGAAAATACAAAATCAGTACCACCCAAAAGCTGACACTCTAAAAAGCTTTGTATGGCTTGTCTCAGTTTAGGTTCTTACAAGGGTATTTCTTAGATCACATGATCTCACACATCTAGAGGAAATGATGAACAACATAGACTGATGAACAAAAACAGACCCAGAGAAAGAGAAGCAGTGATCAGACTCTCAAATCTCAGAGGGAAAGTAGGGGAGGGAGGGGGTAAGGGAAAGAGATCAACCAAAGGACTTGTGTGCATCCATATGGGCCTGGCCAGTGGCCATGGACAACAGGGGTGTGAGGGCATATGTAGGGAGGGGTTTGGGATGGGAATGGGGGATGAAGACAATTATGTGATACCATAATCAATAAAAAAAATATATATATAAGGAACTAAATTGAAAAAAAAAAAAAGTATTGTCAAGTTGTCAGAGCCTTGCTTAATAGTGACTGTTTTGGGAGTCAAAGAAGGAAAAAACCGATGGCTTTTATAAAGCCAGATGTTACTAAGGTACCAGGAAGTGCCAGAAACTCTAATAAAAACTTTCAAGTTCGGAAACAAGTGTGGCACTGGATTGTTTAAGAGGATTTACTTCAATATCCAAGAAGATATTTTGATTTCTATGGAGACATTTAAAAGAAATTATTTCAAAGAGGGCTTATATTTACTAAAACGAATAACTACATTTTTATCACTCTCCTTATATACTTAAATACAATGTTTTATCGTTAAGTGGGTTCAAATTAGGGACCAGGATAAACAATTGCAGAGTTTCTAAATGCAACACTTTTTCCACCCTTGAACTTTAAATTATGCTCTTTGTGACTGAGGAGAGACCTTTAAAACTGTTTGATCTCACATAAAACTGTTCAAGTTTGTCTGTCCTTTCTTAAAAGAAAAGAAAATGTTTCATTTAAGACAATTATAGCTTGCCGAAACTGGTTTGGCTCAGTGGATAGAGAGTCAGCCTGAGGACTGAAAGGTCCCAGGTTCGATTCAGGTCAAGGGCATGTACCTTGGTTGCGGGCACATCCCCAGTAGGGGGTGTGCAGGAGGCAGCTGATCGATGTTTCTCTCTCATCAATGTTTCTAGCTTTCTATCCTTCTCCCTTCCACTCTGTAAAAACTCAATTAATATATATATATATATATATATATATATATATATATATATATATATATATATATTTTTTTTTTAAGACAATTATAGCTAATAAAAAATGTACATAATTGTGATTTTTATGAAAGGTTTTATTTAATTATATCCCAATATGAGGATTTTAGAAGTAAATGATATCCCATTGTCCAAATGCTTCTATTTAGTCTTGAAAGTCTCTTATCATTTATTCTCTCAGTCTTTGCTACTTACATAGAAAAGAGGTGAAGAAATAACCATTATATAGCCAATTCCCCAGATCAGAGTATCTAAGAATCATGCAGTGAAGGGGCCTGTTACCTGTATTTTTCTCTAATTAAGGTTAATGAAAGCCTATAAAATCATTACACTCAACATTTAAGCCAAATTTAAATAATACAACCCCCAGAGGTATGAAGGAACACTTTGCATCTGTTCAGCATCCTAATAAATTCATTTCTAATTTAAGTACATTTGCAACAAGGGCATTGTCTGGGAAGTACATTACAATTTAGGGACTTAAAAAACTTCTATTAAGCAATTTTACTTTTATTAATATTCTCTTAGAAACATTACACATGTTTATAATAATTTGACTCAATCCTAGGAAAATGGAGCTAATTAATGTTTAGATATATAAGTATATATGGTCACTAATTTATATAGTATATTATATGCATGTATATTTATATATGTTAAAATTATGAATTATATTGATATATTTCTTATAACTATCCTTTCCAATCCTTCCTCAAATATTTATTTTCTAATAAATGTACATATTTTTGTAAATACTACTGGATATACTATATACTTAATATTTTTAATAATGAGAGAAATTGAATAAACTTAAATATTTCATCTCAATGGTTAAGAATAAAGTCCTTTTGAAATAGATTTATATTACTACCAGATCAATAATATAGACACTTAATTTTTTTTATTGTTATCAGTTTCAGAGGCAGGAGGGGAGAGGGAGAGAGAGAGAGAAACATCAGTGCTGAGAGAATCATTGATCAGCTGCCTGCAGCACATTGGGGACTGAGCCTGCATCTTGGACATAGACTGGGAATGAACCTAGATCTCCTGGTTCATGGGTTGATGCTCAACCGCTGAGCACCACTGGCTGAGCAGAATGTAGACTTTTTTAATGATTTTATTGATTAAAGAGAGGGAACATTGATGAGAATCATTGATCGGCTACCTCTTGCACAACCCACACTGGGGATTGAGCCCCGAACCCTGTATGTGCCCTGACCAGGAATCCAACTATGATCTCCTGGTTCAAGCTAAACCACTGATCCACACTGGCTGAGCAACATTTTCATCTTTTGGTTTGTCATGTAGGATTGCTGAAGAGCATCAACATTTTTAATCAATGTTTATTTTCAGATGAAATGGTATTTAATTTCTGAGGAAAAATATATTTCCCTAGAATAAGTGTAAATTGCTTTCTCAAGTGCACAGCTTTCTAAAATGTAACGCAAGTTCTATGATTAGATTTAGTACAAAAAAAAAAAAAAAAACCCACAAGTTTCCATTTAAAAACCAGCTGTATATACATGTATACAAAATTGCACATGTATTTGTCTAACAGTCTTAGGAACAACTTTCAGAAACTATCAAAGCTTTGAAAATTCCATTTAAGTCAGAATGTCTGCTTTGGCTCAACAGACATATTTAAATAGTATCCTCTCTACTTCCTTTTTTAATATTCTCCATTGTACCTAGCGAAAACTTTTGTCATCTAAATACAGCAAATATGTTCTACTTCGGCACAAATGTAGTGTACATGAAATTCCAACAAAAAAAGGAATGACATATAAATTGGAATACCCTATCTACTCTCACGCTGGTTACCTGACTGCTGTATTTCTTTTAGGAGAAGTTTCTTTGAACATAATGAAGATTAGTTCTAAGGGTTTTGAATGTTAATCTTCATAGTCCTTTCTTAACATCTGTTCCAACTGGTGACTATTGTGCTCAATGAGTAATTAGTAAGAGAATACAGATACTTGAAATAGGAATCTTATTTCCTTGCCAGCCATTTAACAGATTTATGAATATACCACTTATTTATCTATCTCACAAAGCTAGTCAGGAAAAATTTAAATTCAGGCTTACTCTCCCAAGGAAAATGTGTGCACTGATGAAAGAGACATGCTGTGTTGGAAAATGGTACACTTACATTATCTACATTACCTTTTAGGGTGAAACCATAATACATGTGGACCCACCTCATTATGCTACAGATCTTTCATTTAAATGATGTTTTCTTCTCCGGTTTTTAATGACTAAAACATGACAACCTTTCTCATCCTGGTTTCTGTCCATCTCTCTGACAAAATCTCCCACACACCCGTCACTCCCTCTGGTATTTAATGAGCTAAAAACAGTCACAGTTAGGCGGTGGTAGCTGGTATTTGTACAAACTATTCCATACATCGTTTTCCAACCCAAAGCAAGGAAGTATTTTATAAAATATCTGTTTTCTTCTAAACATAAATTCTCCTACATAGGGTTTTACTCAATCATGCTATACAGCATCAAGCTTATCCCAGGCATAGATAGAAATGCGAGCAAGGAGGATAAGAGAAACAAACACAAATATAAAACCAGCCCCTATGCTGTTGGATTTCATTCTAGTCAGACGTTTTGATGTGGGCTGAAATGGAACTATTTCAGAATTTTATATTAAAGCAGACTGGCTGCTCATACTTACTGAAAACAGCTAAGGGATAGGCAAAAGCAGGTTGACTTGCTGCAACTTGAAACTCATTATTGCCATGTACCATCCCTGATTTTACTGTGAGAAAACCATGCTAATGAAGCCAAGGTCTTAGGTGACAGGGAGCCAATCAGCATCTGACAGTCTCTGAGTCACAGTTTTATCCGCTTTCTTTGAAATATCCATCCTTAGCAGAGAAACTATGTGTGAGTATGAAATAGTGTCTGTCTATTACCAGCACTAGAAAAGCAACACACGTTCCATGTCTTATGGGGAATGATCAAAAAGCAACATCGTCTCATTACAGTATATAAAATAATCTAGAATTTCCAACACGAAAGAGAAAGGAGCGGGAAAGGGTATGGCTAACTAAAGCTACCAAGTGATATCTGGTTAGTCTCGTGACTCTCCTAGTTCTCCTCTCTCCTGCAACTCAGAAGAAAGACAGACTTGCTGGCTGCATGCCCCACACCCTGGCAGAATCTTGATCAGTCTTAGGGCAGCAGTGACTGCTCTGAACTCAGAGAACACCCGTCACCATGGCAGCGCGACTCTTGTTCTCTCTCTGCGTGTGTCTTGGTGTCTCTTATCTCGGCCTACAGACGTGGTCCCTGCTGGCCGGAAGAGCATTGCCATCAGACACAAGCAAGCTGATCTCTCTTTACCGGTATGCCCCGGGGCATCGCTCGCAAAGAAGAGAGAGAAGGAGGTAACGGTACCCGCATGAAGGAGAGGTCCCGGTTGTGCTCGATGCTGGTGATCTCCAGGTTGCCCATGACGACCTCGCAGTTCTCATAGTACTTGCGCAGGGCTCGGTACTGCTGCTCCAGGTCCGAGAGGGAGCTCAGCTTGTTCTCTGTTCCTGCACACACTGCCAAGACAAGAAGATGCACGGAGAGTTATATAACCCTCAGAGGACATGCCAGTACCATCTCCCTCAAGTCCGTATTCCACACACCACCGCAATGCCCCCAATGAAAATATGAAAATGTCATGAAGACCCATAACCCGCACACCGATACATGTGCCTTTATGTTTCCAGCTTTATTGAGATACAACATTGGGTAAGTATAAGGTGCGCAGCATGTGGATTTGATACATTTATAGATACCCTGCAAATGTATTATCAATAGCTAGCTGACACCTCCATCACCTCGCTCAGTTACTATGTCTTTCTTGTGGTGAGAACATGTAAAATGTACTCATAGCAACTTTCAAGTAAATAATATGATATTGTTACTTATAACTGCCATGCTGCACAATAGATGCTCAGAACAGATTCATCTTATAACTGGAAGTGTATACTCTGACATATCCCCCACTTCCCCTACCCCCAAAGCCCCTGGAAACCACCATTTTTCTCTCTGTTTTTATGAATCAGCTTTCTTTCATTCCACATATAAATAATATTACATATTTTCATTCATAAATTGCATGGGTTAATGACAGAGAGTAAGAAGCCATGGGTTCCACAGAAACACATAGCAAGGAGATAAATTTAAATAATCACACTTCTAATGAGCACACGAAGAATGTAAATACATTTAATTTCATTTAAACAAGAATTTCTTTTGGACTTATAATTCACCCTGTTTTCTAACAGGATACATTCTATAAATGGACATGAAAAGATGGTGAAAATAACATGTTTTCCAATTTTAATGTATCTTTATTGTTGAAAGTATTACAGATGTCTCCTCCTCCCTCCTCCCTCCATTGACCCACTACAACCCCAACCCACGCCTCCTAGGCCTCCATCACACTAGTATCTGTGACCAGGGTTATGACATTCCCTATTGCAAAATAAGCTGAATACAATTTTTACCTAATTAACACTTGGGTTTTTTAATACTCAAATACTACTTTTTAAAATACAAATAATAAACAGCTTGGATTTAAATACTTACAAGCATACACTACAAAAAAGATTGTATAATAAAAGTTAACCTTTTTTTATATAAGCAGGGTCATTACTACATATATTCATCAATGTGCTGAGATATAATATAATGGACTGCTAATAAATGAACTTTGTTTGCCATAATTGGGGGCACAGCTATTGAAACTGTTCAAATGGGAGCACATGAGTGTACAAACATGTTTTTGGTTGTGTGTGTGTTGATATCTTTTCTGTCCTCTAGAAGTCAGAGTTTTAGTGATGACTTCTTATGGCTTATATACTTGCCTGAACAAAATCTATACCATTGAATGTGCCAATTTGAATCTTTAATGAACTGAAAAACTCTATTATGGATCTTATAATAATAATGATAATGATAAGGATAATGATAATAATTAATAATAGTAATATGTAAAGTTTAAAAAATAGAGAGTGAATAAATCTTCTTTGAATAAGTTACATAATACTAGAGGCCGGGTGCACAGATTCTGGCACTTGTGGGGTTTCTCAGCACGGCCCATGTGGATTGGCCTGAACCCAGCAGTCCAAGGCTGCCTGCTGCTCCTGCCTGTCGCTCCCGCTCATGCTGGCCCATCATGCGTCTACCATGGGCTTGCACCCGTGTCAGTCCTGATTAGGAGAGGCTCAAGCCGCCACAGTGGCCTTCTCTGCCCACGAGCCCTGCATCTGGTGCCCTTTGTCAGCTGAGTGGAGCTCCCACTGTGGAAGCACACTGACCACCAGGAGGCAGCTCCTGAGCTGAGCAACTGCCCCCTGGTGGTCAGTGCACATCATAGCGACTGGTCAAACAGTCATTCAGTAACTTAGGCATATATATATATATATATATATATATATATATATATATATATATGTGTGTGTGTGTGTGTGTGTGTGTGTGTGTGTGTGTGTGTGTATACACACACACACACACACACACACACAAAACTTAAGGCATGCTGTAAAGTGTGGACTTTGAAGACACTGGAAACAGAACCTGGTAACCATGTCATATACACATTTGTGTGTCATGTACACAGAAATGACAAAATAGTTATGATCCTATGTGGTGTTCAATGGAATGGGGTTTAGAACAGAAAGAAAAAAATTCTAAGTGGGCATATTTTAATAATTAGGGCCACCTTAAGGCCTACTTTTGCCTATTGACACATTTAAAATAACAAAAGTTAGATCCAAAATTCAAAAAGTAATGCAAACATTTAATTCCATTATAAGCACATTATAAAAACAAAACGCAACCTTTTCTTGCTTGGATTTCTTTCTTTTTTAAAAAAAATATATATTTTATTGATTTTTTACAGAGAGGAAGGGAGAGAGATAGGGAGCTAGAAACTTCGATGAGAGAGAAACATCGACCAGCTGCCTCTTGCACACCCCCTACCGGGAATGTGCCCACAACTTACGTACATGCCCTTGACCAGAATCGAACCTGGGACCTTTCAGTCCACAGACTGACGCTCTACCACTGAGCCAAACTGGCTTCGGTTCTTGCTTGGATTTCTAAAGCTCACCAAGCAATACATTTTCTAGGAATACTCCTTTAATAGTGGAATCGGGTCCCTCTAAAAGATTTATTGAAGTCCTAACCCCTGGCACTTGTGAATGTGACCTTATTTTGAAATAGGGCCTCTGCAGATGTAATCAAGTTAAAATGATGATATTAGGGTGGGCCCTAATCCAATATGATTCATGTCATTCTAAGGAGAGCAAAGCACCATGTGAATACGCAGGGAGAAAGCCACGAGGCCACAGAAGCAAAGATAGGAGTGATGGAGCTACAATCTCAGAGTGCCAAGAATTAATGGTCATCACCAGAAGCAAGGAAAAGGCAAAGACAGATTCCACCCTGAGAATCAGAGGGAGCAAGACCCTACTGGCCTCTGGAATTGTGAAAGAATAAACTACTTGCTTTAAGCCACTTAAATTATAATACATGATTTTCATTTTATGACTCTCAGCACTTTGTTATAGTAGCCCTAGAAAACCAATACATAATCTTCAAACTACTCCTCATTGAAATCTCACATTTAAAGAAATTGTCAAGATCACCTCCTCTCTACAGGGCCCTATAGCTGATCACCTCCTACCAGTGTTTCCCAAACTTTTGACATATTTGTACCCCTTCTATAATTTTCATAACGCTGGGTACCCCTTGTACTTATGAGAATGTGGAATTAGGCGCAGCTAAGCACGGTGCAGTGCATATCCCCACCAAACTCTTCCCGTACCCCTGGGGGTACGCGTACCACGCTTTGGGAAACAAAATCCATTCTCCCTTTCTCCCTTCTGAATGCCAAGTCCCTCACACAGCAGGATGGAATTCATTTGTTGTCTCTGAGAATGTAGTTTTTGTAAAGTGATAAGATTGGACACAAAGACATCTAGAATCCTCAACATCCATTCTCCTCTTCCTTCACAGTGACAGGCTGAACAATATTAGCCTCGCATGTTGCCAACCCAAATAAAGATGGCATTTCTCTGCTCATCTTGGAGATAAGATTAGCAAGGGACTAAGTTAGGGCATATTCTATGATTCCTTCCTAGAACTTTATTTAAAACTTGGAGCCTGACACTGCCTTCTTTCTTCTTCACTTCTTTCTCCAATCTGCTGGCTGACATAGAAATGTGGGAGCTCAAACATGAACCATCACCTTGGACCACAGGGATGAGAGATATGCCTCAGAGCATGGATGGAACCTTTCTTCTGCCAGGAGCCATTTGGATATCCATAACATAAGTCAATTCATAGAAATGTATGTTGTGAACAAAGCTCCTAGATTTACTGAATTTCCACCACGCAAGACCTTGGCATGGTCACACCAAATGACTTCTTGGGCTTTTTATGGCATTTGGGCCAGACATCCCCCACCGCTGCCTTAGAAGACTGCGAAATGAGCTAAAAACAACCAGGGTTTTCATAAAATGGATTTTTTACATCGTTTTATTATCATTCACATCATGATAATGGTGAGTTTTGGTCCTAGCTGCTGCAATAGTATACAAAGACATGATTCAAGTCTAGTTACATTCTATTGTTTAGATCTTAAGAAATGTTATCTATTCTGTCTGGTTGTTTGACTGAATTTATTCAAGTCATAATGAAATGAAAATCATTGTGAAAGTTTTCATTGTTACTAAAACCAACCAACACCAGAAATGAACTTCTATCGGTAACTACAATAATATTCAACACAAGGCGGAGGACAACAACAACCGATTTGTGTACACAATCTTTGTAATCAAGATCAAAGTCCAGCTTCCCCCCAACTCATTCTAGAGACTGAGAAACATAATAATCCATGATTTTCATGCTATTACTCTCAGCAAATTTATAACAAAATATTTGTAAACCCGCTAAATGGCTGTAGAAAAAAAGCTACTATTATATAGTTCATGAGATATAGATTTGAATTATTTCAAATGTATCTGAAGACAAGCTTATATTTAAATGCAATTACTGATGGGAGTAATTAAGCATCACTTAATTAACTTGCTGTGACATTTCTAAACTATACACAATGACACATTGCAAATTATGTACAACCTGTGTTCTACAAGTTTCTTTCAATTGGAAATAAAACCCTTAGTTTAACATTAACATATTCAAAAATAAATATGTAAACACCTAAATGAAAAATTTTCTAAAATATATAGTATATTCCTTTCTATGAAATCCTAAACAAATTTTGATAGAAAGATCTATTAATATAATAATAATGTATTTTTGCATGTGTCTCATCCTGAATATATGAGGTACTTAATAAATTATTAATTTGTATTACAAAAATATGCTTATATAAGAAACCCTCAAAATCTGTAAACTCTTTTAACACAGGTGTAATATTTTAATCATTATTTTGAATGTGTTGAGCTTTGCAAAAAATTATTTTTATAATACCCATTTAATTGCTATAAAATAATTATAACTCATATCCAGATAATAACCCTCAATTCAGAACAGAGTCCATTGTTCAATCTATGATCAGCTGTGTTTTGTATATACAATATAATAAATATTTTTCAACAACAAAGTAATCCTTCAATAAAAAGAAAATCTGATTTATCAGAATATTCTATTTTCTAAACATTATAGTTTTTGGAACTTTCACTATACACAGTTCCATTTTGGAAATATTTTTGTCTTAGTGAGAATCTTCTTTATATCTGTTTGACTGAAACTACATAATCAGTTATATATTCCTCTAAACTTTTATCTTTAAAGACAGACTTGATTTTAAAAGAACTAGCTTAGGTAGATGCGTAAAAATTGTTTGTTTGTATGTGTCTTCACGATACCTTCACTGAATGCCTACAACTTCCATTTGTCAATCGATTTTATAATCAAGCAATGTATACCAGACAATGCTAAAGTCATCAGGTTTCATCGATTTCACACAGCTGTTTATCAAACAGAATTGGAAATTCATTTCACCAGCGAAAACAACTTTAACAAAATGCAGCACCCTTTGCCAACACTATTATGAAGTCCCAAACTATAAGCTTACAATAGTCCAAGCTCAAATGCCCTGCATTTACATGTGCCCCTTAGAGTTTCCATTCCAACTGTAACTCCAGGAGCAAAGCTAAATATGAGGCCTTGGTAAAATTTCCAATTATTGTATTTGGTCTGATTCCATTGTAAATGTAGCTATAGTTGCAAACATGGCTTTTTATTCTTCTTGACTTACAATTTATATCCAACAGAGAATGAATTACATAATCTTCATTCAGTAAAAAAAATAAAAAATAAGACTATAATTGGGATTTTGAAGCAATATAAAAAGATTGATTAACAAAATGATTCACCTGGGAAAATATATTAGAAGCAAAATGAGAAAGGAAAAAAAAAAAACATTAACAATACCTCTATTAATACTAAAAATCAGTATTGCTTCTAGGCTTGTTATGACTATGGAAACCAGTGTTACATTCACTAACACAAGAAGAGAAATAATATATATAATTAAATCAAATTTTTGCCTAACTTTCCAAATGAATGCTTACATGAGCTATGTATTAAGAAACAAATAATTATTTAGCATCTACTGTTGAACTAGTATCATGACTGAATGTATATTGATAAAAATGCCATGGCCTTTTGTAAGAGCTCATGCAGTTTTAAAAGGCACATAAGAAGGAAACTAAGCATAAACTATGTGCATATTGTGTGTGCATCATTCATAGAGATGGCTGAATTTTTGTGTATATAAATCATGATAGTGATTACTTAAGTCTATACATGGGTTAAAACTCAGAGAACTATACCCAAAAATGTGAATTTCACTGTATGTAAATTAAAACACACATTTGCATTGGCTTGTATGTACGTGTAATCAAGTTAAGTATGTCCCTTTTTGTAAATCACAAAACATTCTCAATCTATTTGTTTCTGAGTAGTGTATGCTTTTGTACCCTTAAGAATAATTTTTGTTCCATTTTAAGTTGGATAATATTGTTATACTAATATATATATATATATATATAATATTATATTATATATACTAATATATATTTAATCCTAATGATTTTTGTATGATTTTTCTCCCAAACCTGACTTCATTGCAAAATCCTTGCAATTTATAATTAGTTCTTATTTGATTTCCTTAATTTATTCAGTCTTCAATCATATCATTTTATTTTGCTTTCTTGGCTGATACTAGTCAATCTTTCTAGGATAATTGCTTTTAATTAATAGGCATAGCAGTCATGCCTCTCTTTCCTAACCTTCACGAAATGCTTTCCTTGGCCCAGAATTTATTGTATCATTTTAGATGTTCCAAATCTGGCTTTACTAGGTTTTTATTTCACATATGAATGTTGAAGTTTATCATGTACTTTTAGCTACTTTTGAGGAAAAAACAAAACAAAACAAAAAAAACACGTTTTAATTTATTAGAGTGAATTATTAATGTATTCCAAATACTGAACCATTCTTATATTCCTGGAATGAACTATATACTTAGTACTCACACTTTATTCCACTAATATACCTCCAAGTTTATTGCTTTTATTTAATTTGTACTTTATTGAATATTAAAAAATACCTATTAATGATTTTAAAATATTTGTATCTGATGACATTACACATAAAAACATAAATAATACAAATTGCTTTAAACAGGGTAGGGCAAAAGTAGGTTTGTAGTTGTGAGTATGCAAAACACAGTTTATTCTAATATTATTATCTACTAATTATTGTATTATTTTCCATGTAAACAGCTATAAAGCTATTTTTGCCCCACCCAGTATTTTGGAAATTTTTCATTTTATATATTAACTTGGAAAGTATTAAAGAAAAATTTTTGCACCAAAATATTATTTTTTTATAATTTACATTACATAAAATTAGATACAAAATAGTTTTCAATGCTAAAAAATAAGTATCCTTTAAAAAAAAAACATGACCCTTTAATGTATTCTTTTAATCTTTATCTTTTACCACTGTTTTTATTGACCCCCAAAGTAACAAGATAGAGTATTAAGTAAAACATTTCCTAAATTATTCTTGAGCCAAAGAAAAAGGGCATTTGGCATCAGAGATCTTCACTAATAGATCTGTTGCTAGAAAAGACACTGGCACTCTATACCACAGACTGCTGAAAGCTAGTGTATAGACTATGCACTGCTATGGGCTAGTCCATTTAAAATCTAATTGATCTCTATTTTACCTCTTTTGTTTATTTACACTAGTTTCCAGATGTCCTCAAAGTTGCTTAAACTGCTAAACCATATTGCAAGGGAGAGCAAGCTCATGGTTGGAGATGATAAAAATATGATAGACTTAAAAATTATACATGATTGTCTTCATTTACAAATGGCATGCTTTGTGAGCAGTCTCCTCTAACCTAGCTTTCCCATCTAATAGGTTATTCTTGTAATTATTTTTTCATTTTGTATTTCAAAGATTAGCTTAGTAAAATTAAAATAAATGCAAATAAATTTAAAAGACAATCAAAACTGACTTGTAACTACTCGCATATAAATTCTCATTCCCGTTACTCACTACTTTCCTGCCTTTAGATATTTTATTGGATTTATTTCTTAAATTATGTCCCCTAAAATCCCTATGATAAAAGCTTAAAAACAGAAACACTTCAGAGTTTTAGAAATTATGTTTCTGTCATCTACCCTCGGAAGAAATAATATATCCCCCTTACCCACTATGGCCACAATCCCCCTCATCCCCCCTTTGCAGTCTTTGTTTTCTTTTTTAATCATCTTTCGCACCCCCTTTCCCTCCCAAACCCAAAGAGCACTTCTTATGTACTCTGTGGCATTTTGTTTATTGTGAATGTGCTAGGTCCTTAACATTAATGTAGGTACTGGACTTGACAAGCAATTAAAGCAAACAATTTCCACTCATCAAGGCTGCCAAATTAGTCATCACCATCTGCCCCGTCATCTGGCCCTCCTTGAAGTCTTGCTGTGAATCTGGACGCACTCACTCAGATGAAGAGGGACTATGCAAACCTCTGAAGTGGTGTGAGGCCACTGGGAGCTGAGTGTGTAAACGTGAGCAACCATCTTTCTTCTCCAGATTATCATGCCTCCAACCATCCCCTCATGCATGATACCCACCGGCCTGCAGCTGATGCCTCCCCACTGCAACCGAGGTGGCAGTGTGTGGGATAGTTCCCCCCTGTCAGAAGTATTTAAAGGAAGAAATTAGACTAGATGTTCTTAATGTGATGCTGGCTCTTACATCTCAAGGCTGGTTTCTTAAACAATGATAAATATGTAACTTAAGAAAAGGACCAGGGTCTTTCTGCTGCCTTGGTTTGAGGATGAGGCATTCTTTTTGATTCTTCCCATCAGCACATGTTCATTTGGCTGATAGCAGGCAATGTGATGTAATGTAACGTACAATGTAATTTCCGAGGGACATTCAAACTAACTGTATTGCATCTGAGAAACAGCAAGTGGAAGTGGGCCTGTTGTCACCCACATGCTCATGCTCTTTCATGGATCCTCTTTCCTTAGGGCATTCTCCAACCTCAGACTGCTCTGGCGCCCTGGCCAGACGCAGTGAGATGCAGGTCTTCCTGGTGAGATAAATGTCATGCGAGGTGGGGCACATGGTTTGGCCACCTCAATGTAGGCTCATTTCTCCCCTCCCCCCCATATGTAACTGGTTCGTTGCCCTTTTGCAGTGATTAACCTATGAAACCGTAAGCTGAGGCCTTGGTCCATTGTCCAGGAACACTCATCCAACTGGCTCATTCAAGGTAAAGCTGTGTTTCATTAATTTAAAAAACTCTTAAAATGAAAAACAACAACAACAAAGAACAACAACAATGCAAGCTATTGCTAGACGTGGTCTACCAGGAAGGGGTACAAAGGGCAAGGCACTAATTAAAGATCCTTTACTATATCTTCAGTGAAAGTGCACATAAATCCTAATCTGAGACCACCCTCTAACAAGATTTTTGGAGGTTTTTATTTGGAATTCTTTGTCACATAATTTTTTTGGATAACAACAATAACAACAAACACTCACCTAACCGTGATATAGACTATATAATAAAATGTCAGGTTGTAGTTTATTTTAAATAGTTCTCTCATAATGCAAAGTCTGTTATTCTGGATATCAGATTCTATAATCTCTAGTAGTTTGATCCCTTTAAAATATTTAGATGAGCTGGAGATGTGGGTATTTAGTTTTACAATATTATCATCTGTAAATTATAATTAGGTGTCTGATAGGAGACAAAAATCTCTAGGTTAATCTCTGTCACTCATTCATTCTTTCTGTCATGCATTTATTCAAATAAAGTTAATTGGGTAACCACAATACCTGTGGCTTCAGGCTAGGTGTGAAAGAAACAATAAATAAGATCCATGCCTCAAATTTATAACATTTTCTGATAAAAATCTTATAAATAACAATAGTATACACATTTAGTTAAGCTGCTAGTAAAAATAACTTTTCCTGACTTTGATTCAGTCAATAAACAAGATTCACACTGTCCAAATTCATCTTATCTGCAATAAAGTATGAGTCAGAAAAGATATAAGTTGTTTTGAGGAATACAAGGTGGACATCGCTGTGAGAAGCAATTTTCCAGGAGGCCTTTCTCTATAACAGTAGTAAATGATGTTGCAAATATATCCTGCATCATCTATGTCTGAAGAAATACCACACCTCACAAATGCTTTGTTCAGTGAGCCAGGTTCATTCTTATCTTTGACTGGGTTCTCATTCACTTGTCAAAGAAGACAAAGGGAAATTTATCTGACACAGACAGACTTATTTTTCATAACCATATATTCTATTGTATATTTTAAAAAATATATTTCTTTATTATTTCAGAGAGGAAGGAAGAGGTACACAGAAACAGAAACATCAATGATAAGAGAGGATCACTGATTGGCTGCCTCCTACTGGGGATCAAGCCCACAACCCAGGCATTTGCCCTTTATCAGAATTGAGCCTGGGACCCTTCAGTCCACAGGCCTATGCTCTATCCACTGAGCAAAGCTGGCTAGGGCTCCATTATATAGTTAATTATATGATTCAACATGTGAGGTTTTTTTGTTTTGGGGCATTCTGTCAGCCACATCTGACTAATACAGCTGTCCTTCAAGTTGCCACAGCTTCTATATAATATTGCAATATGCTTCCATCTGATGTTCCTGCCTGCCTTCTTGTCTTCTTAGTCTATTGTATATCAAATATATGTATATGTTTTAACCCTTAAACCAAATCACTTATCTCCTTTGTCCAAATATGCCCCAATGGTTTCTCATGTTAATGAGAATGTAAAAGTCTTTATGTTGATCTGTAAGAACCACATGCAATCTGAAGCCCTGCTCCTTTCCTGACATCATTTCCCATGATGTCTGACCACAGGACGATCTTGCTTATTGTTGAACATCTCTATAAGTTTCCAAATATTATCAAAATATGAATTTGTCTCCTGGAAGAGTCAACAGACTGGCATTGGTCTGCGTATGGTACTCTGAATAGTGCTTTGCTAGCGCGTTACACTTAATTCTTATCACTACTGGCCATATTATATCTTGATTTAAAATATAAGCTCTATGAGGATAGAAAATCTATTTTGTTTACTGATATCTATAATAAAAAAAAGCCCAATATGCTAATTAGACCAGACATCCTTCTAGACAAAGCCAGGGCTGCGAGGGAAGCCCAGGTCCTGGGTGTCCCCCAGCAGCCAGAGGGAAACCAGCTCGGGTCCTGGGTGCCACAGAGGGAAGCTGGCACCAGCAGCCAGGGGAAGGAAGGCCTACTCTTGCACAAATTTTGTGCATCAGGACTCTAATCTTATCTAATGCAAATTAACAAATGTGGCGGTGTCCACAGTCACAAGATGGTGGCACCCAGTCCTCTCAGCCCCACCAGAGTCCCTGCGGGGGAGGGGGAAGGCAGCCACTGAGGGTGGGCAGCATGAGTGGCCTGGCAGAATGCTTGCTTCATCACTGCACCATGAGGCAAGCGTTCCGTGACTGGCTGGCTGTGGTGAGCCTCTGGGCAGCGGAGAGCTGCTGGTGCATGCATTTGTGCACGAGGCTACCAGTATATATATAATTTCTAACTATTTGATCCATCATAGGCATCTGATAAATACTTAATGATTGAGTAAATGGATGGATGGCTATTGAAGTGTTAGAATTCCTAGCTCATATGTAAACTACATGTTATTTATCAGAATGTTATACCGTAAACAATCTTTAAAGATCATCGAGTCCCGTTTATACACAGACAGGACAGCAGAGATAAGATATGTTAAAGTGCTCAACAAAAGTTAGAAAGCTAGTCAGGGGCAGAAAGCCAATAGACCCTTCATTCCGGGTGAAGTGAACAGGCAAATGCCTCGTGTCACTGAGGGCTGCCTGAGGCTGTCCTGCTGTATAAAAAGGGTTCCCAAGCACACTATGGTGCAGCTGGTAGGAAAGCAATGCCACAGAATCTGGCAAGGGTGCTTCAGAACATTTGTCTAAACAGCACTAGTCGATTATGTAATTAGACAATGGGGCCGAAGCCGGTTTGGCTCAGTGGTAGAGCGTTGGTCTGCAGACTGAAAGGTCCCAGGTTCGATTCTGGTCAAGGGCATGTATAATACATTGGTTGCAGGCACATCCCCAGTAGGGGGTGTGCAAGAGGCAGCTGGTCGATGTTTCTCTCTCATCGACCTTTCTAGGGGCAGCTGGTCGATGTTTCTCTCTCATCGACGTTTCTAGCTCTCTGTCTCTCTCCCTTCCTCTCTGTAAAAAATCAATAAAATATATTTAAAAAAAAAAAAAAAAGAAGAAGAAAATGGGTCCTTAGCAACATCTTTTTATTTCAATTCCTGGTTAAATAAAGTTAAGTGTAGACTTGAAAAAGGAAACTTTGTTTGTATAAAGAGCCTGTTTAGTAAAAGCATGCATTACATGTATATATCAATAGTAACTAATATTCCATAATTAACATACGTTGTAAAAATTCCAATAGAATTATGTATTTCAATCATATTTTTAATATACTACTGAAATTTAAAGAAACTTGTGAAGATTATTTTGTAAATAAGAAATCTTTCTGTAATGCAAATAATCCACTCTTAATTAGACTGTTTAGTAAATTCCAATTTCAAAGATCATGTTTGCTTAACTATATGCACACCTGCAGTGGCACTTAACAATTATATGACAGTTTAATGTCAGTGGATTTGATTATCACATTTTTCTTTTGGCTATTATTATAGTTAATAGCATTTATAAAGTGTTGTATAATTTATAAGGCAGTTTTATTTATATTGACTGTTTTGATCCTAAATATATTTAAGAGATTATTTTGTAAGAGCCAAAATTATTAAATTAAGTGACAGGAATTTAAACTTTTGGTACGCTGGAAAATATTAACTTCTGGGAAAGATATTCTGAACTTTTCTAAATCTAGAAATGATGAACATTTCCACCAATATCATTACCTTGATATCATAAATGAATTACTGAGAAGAAATAGCACAAATGGCATTAAGTAGAAATTGGTTGATTAAACTTCTCTATTACTCATGGGAAAAAGTGAGAGGGGACAATAAGATCAGTTGATTGAATTACAAGCCTGTTTTCCTCTTCTTTGCACATTGTTCAAACAAAAGTTAATTATAAACAAGAAAATTAACTAGAAATCAATCAAGGGTAGAAAACAGCTTTGAGAACCACCAAAACTCTGGTCATCAGGGGCTTCTGTTGGATATGGACCAAATAAGTTTTTTTCTAAAATCATATCTGTACTTCAGCATGAATTCTCAAATACATGTTTCACTACTACCATTTATACACGTGAAATTGTTGTCTTTGGAAATCATGTTTAATACTAGAGGCCCAGTGCACAAAATTTGTGTATGGGAGGGTGGGGGTGTCTCAACCCAGCCTGCACCCTCTCCATTCTTGGATCCCTCTCACAATCCAGGACTGTTGGTTCCCAAATGCTCACATGCCTGCCTTCCTGATTGCCCCTAACCTCTTCTGCCTGCCAACCTGATCACACCTAACCACTCCCCTGTCAGCCTGATTGCCCCTAACTGCCCTCTCCTGCTGGCCTGGTCACCCACAACTGCCCTCCCTTGCAGGCCTGGTCCCTCCCAACTGTCCTCCCCTGCTTGCCATCTTGTAGTGGCCATCTGTGTCCACATGGGGCAGCCATCTTTAACCACATGGAGATAGCCATCTTCTGTGTTGGAGTGATAGTCAATTTGCATATTACTATTTTATTAGATAGGATTAACAATTCTTCATTACCTGTGGAATCAAATCCTAGTCACCTTTGTTATAAAGATTTTCCATGAATTGAGATTCTGCTACAATATCCATTCAACCTATCCAAAGTTATTTTTCAGAAAAACTTTTCAAAATAATCAAAAGATGCTTTGTCATCCATCATTCAACTCAGACACAACTTCTCCTTTACTTTTTAATTTGCTCCTTTCGCCTCACTGTGAATACTCCCGAAGTCTTTAATAAAATTTATATCCATCACTATCTACACTAGCCTAAATAATTTTTATGTCTTTTATGTATGCACTCAATTTACATTTCTCTAAAATTTGTATGCCAAATTTATTTTATTTTCATATTTTCTATGTTCTATTATTACTAGTTAGGGAGACCAGATACAGTACAAAGATTTGTAGTTTTAACCTAAACTAGTTTACTGCAACCCAGACAGAGCAAATAATAATAATACCAAAATTAAGAGGTACAAGAATACAAAGTAAGACACTGGACTTAATATTGCTTAAATCTAGAATATATATATTTTAATTCTAGTCTTAGTGTTTATATTATTTAACAGTTGATGTCTCACATTTATACACTACTTCTGTGAAATTGAAAAGAAAAGTCTTTTATTTGAATTTTACCTCAGCAACCTACTATAAATTTAAAAATACTTGTATTTTTTTTTGTAAGCATATGTCAATATTTTCTGAGTTCTTTTAAAAAGTATGAGTGCATACATAAATGCATTTTCTGCCGAAACCAGTTTGGCTCAGTGGATAGAGCGTCAGCCTGTGGACTGAAAGGTCCCAGGTTCGATTCCGGTCAAGGGCATGTACCTTGGTTGCTGGCACATCCCCAGTAGGGAGTGTGCAAGAGGCACCTGATCAATGATTCTCTCTCATCGATGTTTCTAACTCTCTATCCCTCTCTCTTCCTCTCTTTAAAAAAAATCAATAAAATATATATTTTTAAAATTTTTAAAAAATGCATTTTCTTTGTCCATGTATATCATTATTTAAAAACTTTGGTAGGAACAGCAGAAAAAATTTAGCAGGTTTCTCAAGCTGCAGGCCTCTGGCTCCTAAAGTTTGAATGGTATTTTCATTTCCCAGAGATAGATACACTAGTGATTGCAAAATCACTATTCATTCATCTGCCATTAGAGCCTCCTTGCACCTCATGAATATACCATCATATTCTTCAGTAAATAGTATTTGGTACAAATTACATTAATTTTCAGGATTGTTTAGTATAAAATTACCTTCCCTTCAGTATCAAAACTATTTCTTATGCATCTTAAAATTGCTTCACCTTTATAGGGACTAAAGATAAAGGGGGAAGACCATCTATAGTAATAAAAGTGTAATATACAAATAGACGGAATGGCCGAACAACAGAAAGATCATCAGGATGACCTTCAGGACTAAAAAGTTATGACAGTACTGACACCAGGTCAGCCAAGGCAGGTGCGATTTCTATTGGTCAGGGCCTGGCCACCGCCCCAGGATTGCCCTATAGAGGAAGGCCCAAACTACCCAGTCAGTGGCACTGTGGTGGGTAGCCTGGGCCTCCCTCTGCAGGGGCAATCCATCATGGAGCCCTGGCCATGTGGACAGGGCCTACTTCTTTGGGGTGATCCATTGAGGAGCCCCAGCCGGATGGGCGGGGACTACATCTTTGGGTCAATAAATCATAGGGCTCCCAGACTATGAGAGGGCACAGACCAGCGGGCTGAGGAACACTCCCCCTGAATTTTGTGCACCAGGCCTCTAGTTGCTTATAAACGCCTCTGAGGGCTTTGCTACACATTGCTATCCAGTCTTACTGTGACAATACAAAGAACAGAAAGCTAACTGTAGAGGTGCCCAGTCCACTTACTCAATAACTTGCTACCTAATGCAGCCAACGCAACAGCCAAGTGTACAAGCATGGCTCTGCCCATGCAGCCTTGGAGCCCCGCAGCCAGCACACAATAAGCACAATTGCCTGGGCTCTGTCTCTGGTACCTTCTAATTCCTATGTTCTTACTTCGCTTTGCTGGCCTGATTTAGAACTCTCAGCCTCCTGATTCTCTCTCCTCTTCCCTTGCATCCTTTAAAACTGCCCCCACTCACCATATTAATACAGTTCCCCTTCTCAGCACTGCTCTGGAAACCTCTGCTTGAATTGGCCCTCCCCTAACTCAGGCCCAATGGGCCTGCAACTAACCTACACCCATGGGGATCCCAAAGAGGGATCCCATATATGCTTCCCAGTATGTCTCCACTGGGGGGCCAGGTTACTGCTTCCTTTCTGACAGAAACCTGAAGTTTCATTTAGCTTCAGCTTATCCTGGCATATAGATAGCAAGGCTTGACTTAGCCCTGGCCAGTCTCTCTAGCTCTGGACCTAAAAATGTAGCTGAAGCAAGTAATTAATTATTCATTCCAGTGCCGGCTCTATTTTTAGACGGGGCTCCTTAATGGCGGAGTGCACACCTTGTCTGTGATCCTGCCTCGTCACTGCCTGGGAACTGCTTTGCTCGTTTTTAATTCAGTTTTCTGCCTTCTGTTGATATCACCCTGTGTTCAACCTCAAAGTTAAAAAAAATAGGCAAATGCCAAAAATGGTTGACAACAGAAATCTAGAAGCATACGGTGCTAAGTGCATAGAAAAAACAATCCTTCTCTAAGTAATAGTCTTCTCTTGGAAATATGTACTATTGCTTCTCTCTTCTTTGAAAAGTCAGCCCACTCAGGGCCCAGTGTCGCCCGGGGACTTTGCTTGCAGAAAGCCTCGCGTTGGCTCCGAAGCAGTGAGATTCCATAGCAACAGGAGTAACCCTTCCACTCCTCCAGGACGCCCCCCTTATTTATCTCGGAACAGCCAGGGGGCTTTCTGCACAGGCCCCTGACTACTGCGAGCATTCACTCTAGCTAATGCTTCTTAATTAACAGCGCACAAACATCGGCTCTGTGTGCAGCGAAGTCTTTGTGCGCCTGGATTTGCTTTCTCAATAGACGTGGAGATGTGTGTGCCAGGATGGTGCTCCAGACTCCCCTTCCCCGCCCCAGTTCTCCCTCCACAACGAGGACTGCAGCTCAAAAAGACAGCGGTTAAAATAGGATAAAACTGACATGGGACTAGGTAAAGGAAAGGAATATCTGGGTTTTATTTTTATTTTTTTTAACAGAAAAAAGCCTTTGCTTGTTATTATTTGCACACTTTTAAAGTGAGAGTTATAACAGTTTTGTAATACTTGGGTTTTTCCATAACACAATATGCGGACCTAGCCTAGAGTCCCTTAGTGTTAGATAAGGTGACCTCTAAGGTCACGTCCAGCTCTACAGTTCTATCCAGGGAGCCTCTAGGTTGCATTCTCTAATGGGACATCCACTGAGGATTATTATTCCAAAGCACACAGGATAAAACTCAAAGAATGCAGCTGAGATACAAATGAAGCATCCACAAATGCTACCTACTGCCCCAGTCTAAAAATATCTGTGCAGACATATGAAAAGGAAAGAAAAGAAACATCTACTCAAGCAGAACTGAATAAATCGGGGGTGTATATGTTGACAATCTCCTCTGGGTGCGACTTCTCAGAAAGAAAGTTATATCTACCATAATAAAGTCCTGTTCATCTGAGAAACTTTGTAAATGTTTGTTTTGATATCATTTTATGTTTGAAGCTTAATGGTGACCTTTGATTGAGAAAATGATTTCCTAAAGCACAGTAACATTTTCTTCACATTTGCAATAGTGTGAAGGCACATGCCTTAATCTTCTCAGACCAACTGCCTCTCTTGAGATCTGGCTTTCTTTATCCTCCTAGGACATGACAAATAATTGCTATAACGTCACA